>NC_140205.1:18037901-18637901 GCF_965226575.1 Pagrus pagrus | reverse complement strand
TGTTGTGGCATTTTGCCTGATAGCAGAAAGGTCATGTGTCATAATGAAGGCAAATTATGTTGGAGTTAACACAGTTTTAGAGCAGAGATCTGTGTGTGTGTGTATCTTACCAGTGGTTCTGGTGTGTTGACGTTGACAGTCTGACATGGTCCCGGGGGGGAATGTGGCGTGCCAGCCGCTGACCCGTACAGCCTGCTCTGTTCTGGAGTGGACGGCGTAGGAACCGGTGACCTGCTCATCTCCGGTGCTGCTGTCAGGCCGTACGGCGCCGCCCCCACCATAAAGTGAGGAGGTGACATCACAGTGGGCAGGCTGAAGCTCAGTTTGTTGTGGCCATCAGAGCCTTGCTGTGGTAGACCGCTGGCCACCAGGGGGTAGTGGGAGAGGGCTGCAGAGGGCAGCAGGACGTAGGGCAGCGCCAGGGTAGGAACGCTGCTGTGAGGAAGTGCTAGACCGTTTGGTTGCTGACCGGCAGAGAGGAGGAAGTTGAGGCTATTCAGACCTGGAGAAGATAGATCAGGAGAAAAATTGAAATCATTTTTCTATGGATTACGTCTACTAAAAACTTGAAGCACAAGAATCAAGATTCTTATGCGAATCGATTTTTTGACAAACTTGTGTACGTACCTGCATTGTTGGGGACATAGAGGTAGTGTGATGGCTGGGCGGGCTCACTGCTGCTGTTGCCTCCTTGACTCTCATCGAACGGCTGCTCTCTGGAGAGGCCTGCTGGCCGACTGGGGGAAGTCCTGCTGCTTCCAGTCTGTGAACACCCAGCTGACTCGGCTCTCATCTGAAAGGAAAGACAAACACTGTGAATAAATTAACCTGGACGTCATTATGGACATTAAAAATGGAGGAGCCAACCGTTCCATCCATCGTGAATGAACATTTTATGCCATAATGCGTAACAATTTATGCCTCAGCACTAAAACCCCTGCACCGATTAAACACTGGAGTTGACTTCTGCCAAGTTCATTTCTTGATGTAAAATCGTTTATAGTCTACTGTCTGATCTACCTTTCTAAAAGTCCATCTTATGAAAACTGAGACGTTTACAATTACTAAGATTGCTAAGGTTTTCCAATTATCATTCATCCTAAACATAACTAATATGATTAGTCTTTAATTACACCAGGGATGAGTTATCCTCATCAGCCAGCCTGAAGTATTGCATATTTTCAATTTAACGCTCCACTATCCAGAATTAATACCAGAATCTACACAGAGAAAAAGACATCTCATAATCATATTACTGCACTGAAGCAAAATGATCATGTCCTTCCCAGTCAATCTTCACAAAATGAGAACTGTGGTGAAAGATAGCAAACAATAATCACACTTATTTTATACCAAAACACATCTAACACCACCTCACCTTGTCACAGTCCTCCAACCCGGACGTTCCCTTCTTTTTCGCCACCGTCTCCTCCTCTTCCCCTTCCTCCCTCCTTCTCTTCCTCCCCTCCTCAGATGCCAACCTGGGCGATCGTTGACCTTCAGGCACCTGGTCGGGCTTGTCCGGCGCCCTGTACAGCATGACCACGGAGGGCTGGGACAGGCTGGGCAGGTAGGCCAAGCAGTGGGGGGAGGAGGAAGGTGCGAACAGGTGCTCTGGGTGGAGGGAACGTGCCAGCAGGGTGTGATGGGTGGAAGACGGAGGCAGCTGGCTACTGCTCGTGGGCGTCTGCAGTGCTGCGCTGGGACGGTAACTGCAGGGAAACCAGACGGTAGCAAGAAATGTTAATTGGGTCATTTTACATTGATTGCAATGGATGCTGAAGTTGTCTGGGCTTGGGTCAAAGTTTATGCACCAATAGTGTTTTTTGTTTCCCCTCTGCGTTTCAGTCATTTTTCTAATATTAATGTCAGACATTTGCTAGTTCCAGTTTCTAAAATGTGACGATTTGCTGCTTGCTTGAAGAGTCTTTGGGTTTTGGGCTGTTTGACAAAAGGATCATTTGAGGATGTCAGTTTAGGCTGTGGGAGTTTGTGATGAGCATTTTTCACAAAGACTGAAGTACTCAACAATTATCATGAAAATAATCTGGAGGTCAACCAATAATTGAAATAATTGTTAGTTACAGCCCTATATGGCACAGGAACTGTAGTAAATTCCTGCCTTTCACCAGTCAAAACGCAGCATGGTTCCTGAATCCTTGGAAAAGTCGGGGTGACATGTCCCTCTGATCTCTCTCGCTTCTCACTGGCCCACTCCCAGCTGTGAACCTCCCATCTTATCCTGTGGGCTACCACTGCCTCTGGTGCATTCTTACCCCGCTTCATTTTAAAATATCCTCTTTCAACACGCACTTCTGTGTCCTATTATCTCTCTCCCTCCAAAAACACTTTACAGCCACATTCATGGGGCAGCCGTGGTTTGGCTACAAGCAGGCCGGCCACAGAAATAACATGGAGTACTGTGTTCTGTATCTGTGGAGCCAATGCATACATTCATAGACACAAAAATATTCATATCCGCAGCAGTCAGCTCAGGTTTCATGTAGCCTAAAGCTAAACCGTTGGGCCAATGCAAATACTGGCAGTGAGTGTGAAATATTATGTATGAGAGACCGGGAGCGGTGAGCCTTGGCATCTTATAACTAAGACACAGTCAGACGCTAAACATGCCAATAATCATTTTGATCTAACTGTTTAGCTTCAGTCTGAAGTTGTTTTGTATTTAATATGTCAGAATGGTGAAAAAGGTTGACCAGTGTTTCCAAAAGCCCAAGATGTCGTCCTCAGATGTCTTGTTTTGTCCATAACTCAAAGATATTGAGTACTGTCACAGAGGAGTACAGAATTCAGAAAAAAAGATCACATTTAAGAAGCTGGAATCAAAGAACTTTGACCTTTTTTTCTCTTTAAAAAATGACTCTTAGTAGTTGACAACTAATCGGTTAATCATTGCGGCCAGAAAAGCAGTTAGGTTTGGGATTGTTTTTCTTTTATCTTTATCTACAAACAACTAGTGGACTCTTCCACCTTGTTCTAGGCAGCTGAGGTGGATTCTCTACAGTCATACTGATCGACTGTCCTGCAACGGTTAGCAGAAAGAGCTAATGTGTGCGGTAAATTGTTTGGCAGTAAATCTGTAGAGGATGACGGCAGATAAATCTGAACTAAGAAGCGCAAGGGTGATTACAGACAGGCTGTGTGTCTGTGTGTGTATGTGTGTGTTAGTAACTCACTCAGTGCTGTTTCCAAACTGCAGTCGACACACTGCATTGTTGCCTGCAGTCCTTTTTGAATAATCCACAGGCAGGTTTGGCAGACCTGCAGCGCGAGGAAAGAAAACAATTTATCAGACAAGAATATAAAAATGTTCCACTGTCATAAACGGCTCTGTTTGATATGCAAATACAAATATGTGTGTGTACAATACCTGCAGGGTCTCGGCGTGGACTGCTGGGCGCAGAGCTGACCTGCCGCTGGACAGCCGCAGAAGTTGGCATGATGTTGAAAGACGCGTGCCGCGCCATCTTAGCTTTTCTGAGGTCCTGGCTTGTCATTGTCTGAGTGGCCTCAGGTAGACTGACAGCTGCCATGTTCACAGTATTTTCTGCAGATGATGACAGTTACTGAGTTAGCATGACACCTTACAGATGACAGTGATGGGTCTAAAATCAGTTCCCAGAGTGCCTTCGTAGTTTTTAGAACTACTTTCATGTAGTTAACAAAGCTTGTCATTAAATCTTACCAGCATTCGCAGTGTTTTTGAATTCAACAGGGCCGAGCCACTTGAAGGCCGGCTTCCTGCCTCTCTCCTCACGGACGTGGACCTTCTTTATGAGGCCCAGGCTGGTCAGCACATTGGCGATGTCGTACAATCGCCGCACTTTAGCTGCAGATAGAGATAATGTTTAATGCTGATAAACAGAAGAAACAGGATTTTTGTGTTACAGGACGCATCCTTTCTTTTCTTACTTTTGTATTTGCTGTGGCTCGATGAGTCCTGGCTCTCCTCGATGAGGATCTTTGCTGCTGCGTCCAGAGTAACCGTCTGAGTTTTGGACACCAGGAAGAGCATGACGAACTTCTGGCTCATGATGCGCAGAGATTTGTCTTTCCTGTTGCCACCGGCTACGGATAACAGAGAAACGCGCAAATATGTCAGAGTGCTGCAGTCAAATAAATCTACCATGAAGGAGATTCTCCAGGTCTGCGATTATATTCAATTTACTTTACTTTCAGCACTGACAGCTTTGCCAGTGTTAGACTATTGAGTCTTGATTGCTAAAAATCAAAAGATCATTGGTTGTATGCCCTGATAATGGACATTTACATTATATATATGTATAGTACATTGAAACCGAATGCTCTTTTCGATGGATTTTCTATTTAGAGACAAGATTGACCTTTGTTAAATCCCAATCAGTTAAAATCTCACATTAAAGGTCAAAATGGAGGTTTCTCTCCAACCACCGCAACTGAAAAACATAATACCCTTAAAATTAAGAAAATAAATTTTAAATCTGCACACTAAAGTCCTCTAATAACATGTTTGCAGTATCAGTATCAACCCTCCAACCCTTCATATTATATCATCTTTGTGTTCACACCCTGTGGACTTCATTGTCTCCAACTTGTTGAAAAAACAATACTGAGGTAATGGGATTATAAACCATGCAAATATGAAGGCTCGAATGCGAAGCTGATGCCCTAACGACACCATTTCAGAGGTCTGTGTTTGCGGACACGATGACGGCTATTATGTAAATATTTCCTGAGGTCATCACATTCAACCAGCACACATTAAGTACTTAATGGACATCGCCTGAAAGCATGTCACCTTTGTAAACTACCTCTTTGTCATGAGTGCTGTTATTATCACACACAAACCCTCTTAACGAAAAGCTGCCTGCATGTATGAAGAGGCAGGATCACTATGGAAACCGGGCCTGTGTTCACTCCTGTGTGTTTGCGAGTGAAAGGACTGATCATTTAGCTGTGGTGTTAATTTGGTGGCAGCTGCTCCTGAGATGGAATCTACGCTTCAATGTTTACACATGCAGCATTAAACTCATCTTATCCTATAAGTACGACAATAAACTGCAGCCAGTGGTAACGACATGCAAAGGTGTCTATTTTTGCTTTTAATGTTTTGTCTGTGCTGTTTTAATGAGGCACTTTGGGCTGTGTGCTTGTATCAAAGGTGCTGTATAAATAACATTGATGAGTTCATTACCACTGCCAGCATCTCCCTCCGCTCCGTCCTCCTCTCGTCCCGGCCCGGCCTCCCTGCTCTCAGAGGCCACCTCCATCTGGAGATGGTAGCCTTGCTGCCGGCCCCTCCGCTGCAGGTCCTCCAGCGTGGCCTCCAGCCGCTGACGACCGTACCAGGTGTAGCTGTTCTTGGCTATCCGACCAACAATCATGAGGGACTCCAGCACGTTGACGATGTCGTAGATGCGCCGCCTCTCCACTCCTGACAATTTTGACAAAAGAGTAATTAGCCCTCTACTCTTGAGAAATATATGCATTTGAATAAAAACTGACCGAATGTTCAGTGTTTTTATTTAAAGGACATTACGTGCAGCTCAGTGCAAGTGGCACACTGTTTGAACCAATTATATAAAATGTGATTGATGCTCATGAAACGGACATTAGCTGCTTTCATTATCGTCTGCCTCCCAATCACTGGTGCTTACCAAGATTGGTCGCCACTTCATCCAGTGAGATCCAGATGGGGTTGTGTGGCGGTGGGTAATCAGGGTAGAGGGCCAGGAACTTCTGGCACAGCAGGCCCAGACTCTTCTGCTTCCTGCTCGGCTTTTTGTCGGCATCGTCCTCTTCCTCCGCGGCTTCGAACTGGACCGACAAATAAAGGCATAAATAGATAAATGATCTGGAGTTATTTTAGCATACACATTATAACACATCTCAGTCCAGAGCCTTAAATTGCTCCTCTGTGACACCTCTTCCAGGGCACATATTTTAGAAAATAATTAAATCCTGTGATCCCTGAAAAGATGATATCCAGTAAGGCTGGAAAAGACCTCCACACTCTGAATTTAACAAACAACTTTATCACAAAACCTCCGGGGGATTTAGGCTCCAGCTGCCGTTTTATATACAATATGACGATTTATTAGGCAGAACTGAAAACTCAGTATCTTGAGATTTCAGCTGATGCTGGTAGTGAAGTGAGGAGGCAAAGTGTGTACTCCCTGGACTTTTAAGACTGTGGAAATTCTGGCTCCCCATGAGACCCGTTCTTTAAGTAAACTAATAAACAAGAACTGCAATCTAACTGATTTTTGCCCAGTGGATTTAAAACTAAACTGAGAACTGTTTAAGTGCCTTATTAAGTATGTCAGAGACCTTTTGAAACCATGTGTTTTTAGATGACATAGTGTACAGGTAAAATGTCCCATTTCACATACCTGACAAGAGTCCTCCACCTCCGTATCCTCCGCCACAGCATCTGGACTTGCTGGCTGGTCCTTCTCATTCTCTATGGGCCTGAATAGTACTTTTTTCATCTCTCTGTCGCGGATGTCTGGGCTGGCGGCGCTGATCAGCATCTTCAGGTTGGCCGTGGGCGTCCAGGGCTCGACCAGGGATGTGTGTTTGATGGGGGTGATGTGGGCCAGGTCAGGGGTGGCACCTATCCTATTCATGAGCAAAACCGGGACGGGCTCGGTGGATTTCAGTGGCGTGGACCTTCTCCTCTCTGTGCAGATGTTTTCCTGTGATGGAGACAAGTGATTTGTGGTTACACCGTTTTCAAACGTTTGGCAAGACTGGGTGAATATCAAGGACTCAAAAATGACAATGATGGAGCAAAAGAAGCTATTATGAAACACTTTACAACCTTTAATGCTGTTGAAATCTTTTATTTTAAATCTGCTGCTGTTTAAACTGAAATCTCCATCACATGATTGTATTTAGAAAAGGCAAACGTGTTCCCCGGGGGAGACCCGAGGCATGTTAGTGAATTTGGGCCAGTATTTAGACAAGAAATCTGGTACTTTCAAGCAAATCTGCTCATTTGTAAACACTTCACAGCAATTTTCCTCAACCCACAAACTACTTTACCACTTTTACTTCTGGTAAACTTATCGTTTATAGCCCAAAACCACCCTAGCCTTGTATATCTTACAACCATGTCACTCTTAACATGCCACCACATTGCTCTAAACATCTCTCCCTGATTAGCCTGATACTGCAACTATCCTTCACTATTATCATATCAAACCTGCCACACTATCCAGACCACACCTCGGATCAAGCAGGGGGCCAGCTTACCTTTTGTTCACTTTGGCCCCCATCCTCCTCCTCCTCCTCCGGCTCCACCTTGAAACTTTTCCTTGGACTTGTGAGGTCTTTCAGTGCGAGGCATTCAACTTCCATCTGGGAAAACTGCTGTTAAATAAAAGTAAGGGTGTGTATAGATTAATGACGTATATCTCAGCGGTGTGACTGGTGAAGTTGAGGACATTTCGGGCAGTAGAGGGAACTCAGACGAGTGGTCAGCTGAATTTGGCGGAAAGAACATCAGCTAATTAGCTCTTAGCAAGCTAGCGGCTGGGACCAAACTAGCAGGCTAACTACTTAATAGTTTGGCTTCTTGCTAACAAAAACTTAACCTGCTGAAGTGCAGCTAGTGTAGCAGGTTGTGGTGAACGTGTTAATACGTGATATTAACTAATTGCGTTAATTCTAAGTTGTAACATGAGACGTAGCGTTAACTAACGTTATTGCCTCAGTAAAGGACCAATTCACCCAAATAAGTCCATACATTTAGGTGTGGAAGAGCCTATGAAGGGACATTGCTATTAAACTGTGACTAATTTACAGTCGTAAAGGCTAATTAAGCTTTAATTAGCTACTTGGCTAACATTACTAGCTCAGCTGATAAGCATTCCATAACTTAGTTTAGCAGCAAGTAGCAAACCACTGGAGGGAAAACAGCATTCCTCACCTTTCTCCGCTTACTGAATGAATGAAATGCTCCAAAGTGGCTCAGTGTCAGGTTTAACACACTTGTCAGCGCGTAGTTTCTTCAAACCAACATAGCAGCTAATTTCCCTCTTTAAAAGAAGCGGGTAGTCCTCCTTAGCCTGCACCTCCAGTCCTCTGAAGACTCCTGTCCAACTAGCGGAAACTCTGCACTGTCCCGTGGTGACTGCAGCATCACCCGCTCAAGCTTGTTTTCTGGCGCTCTCAAGCATCTGGCTCGCTCTAGCCAATCAGCGCCCAGACGATTGCTGCGTCATTCTGCTCCAGCCAATCAGCGTTAGTGAACTCGGGTACGCTCCTCAGCTTCTACCAATGGGCGTGGATAACGGCCACGCCTACACAGTTGTGTTGGCGGGGCAACCGGCGCGCTCTGCCCAAGCCTGGGGGGAGTTTAGTGTAGAAACAAGAGGTATCACTCTGCAGCTCTTTTCCGGATACAGAACAGCAATGTCGGCGGGGAAACTTGTGTCCTATGGAAAGCAGCTTTAAATAGTTTATTTTGAATGAATGACACGTGCACGGTTATAAATGATACATTTAGAAGCAATAATTTACGCGAGAAAGAACAATTTGCATTATTGTTTGCAGTGTATAAGAATGTCAGGCAGAAATGGAGCTTGATACAGATTTTAATAATAATTAAAAAATGACTTTTCCCAACCGCTTTCCAGTAAATAGTTGCTAAAATCAATGTCCAGTGCTCTACAGGATTTGATTGAGGAGTTGATTAGCACACAAAAAAGTCCCAGCAAGGCGATATTTAACAGATTAGTAACATTTTATATGTAGTAAGTAAAAACTTAATTTCGGTCATGTTGACCATCAAGCAATGGCTGCTAATCCTGGTCACTTACATACGAGTTTTATAACGACTGATATGTTCTCAAGTGCCATACTGTCATTGATATCTGAGAGTTTCCCTCCCCAATGAGTGAGTCGTCTTCGTTATTAACGATCTTTGACTTTCAGCTGAGCGACCTGGCTTCCTCTCCCACAGTGACACCAGCGTCAGTCAGTAAAGCCCCGCACATAGAAACCCGCTATTAATACCTTGAACCTAATCACGCAGGCTTTTGTCTCGGCGGCCGGCTGTAATTAGCTCTGAGGCTGGAGCAGACAGATGGGAGGGAGCCGGGGGACGACACGAGTGGCGCTAATATTACCTGGGCCACAGCGCGAAAAGGATGTGGTGGGAGACGGAGGTCGGTCCTCTGCAGACAGTGTCCCGCGCTGCATGCAAACAGGGTGTCTGAGGGCAAGCCCCGAGTGATTACGTAACAGCCCTCAATACACAAAATCTGCCGCCAAACGCTATTCAAACCTGGACTGTGGAAGAAGGAGGGAAATGCTCAATAAATGGTTTAGAAAGCATTTCATTGTTTGTTAACTACAATTTAATTAACTATGCATTTACCATTTACAAATGCTGGTTATTCTAAAGTGTTAACTAGTATAGTTATAAAGTATGTATGGCTCTATGGTTTCCAACCTGGGGGCTGAAAGGCCAAAGATGTCCCATGAAAATCTGAGGGGTCACAAGGTGATTTAAAATGGGATAAGCGTTCCTAACCTTTCTCTAGTTTCTTAACTTCTTCATGTTTAACACTATACTTCCAGCCCCTCATGCTTCTGAAAATCCTTTAAATAAAACAATCCAAGAAGTAAAAAATCATCTCACTTTGGTTTGCTAAGTGCACCGGTGGAAGATGAATCTATTTTCCACATGGTTATTGTTTCTTAGTTAGTGATTCTGTTTGTCAAACACATTGACATATCTTTGACATAGGGGACGGTTGTGTGGGGGTTGTTGTTAGAATATCAACCATTAATCAATTAGTTGACAAAAGAAAATGAGTTACCAACTATTTCTGATAAGTCATTTGTGAAACAATAACGTCGGACGTGCTGGTTCCATCTTACTGAACGTTAATAGTTTGCTGCTTTTGGGTTTTTGACTGTTGGTTGGACACATCAGCCCAGGTAAGCACTCTAAAACCTTTCCAGATCTGGAGCTATGCGACGGTTCATATTCGATCCTTTGGTACCAGAGCACATCCAGCTGTGCCCCATCTTGTTTTCAGTAGTTTCGTTGGTAGAATCATTATACTGTTGTTATCATTTTCTCTGTTGTTATTCAGTGTATAAACTCTGTTTGCAGTGTTTGTTGTATAATTGTTGATCTAATTATTTGGACATCTAATCAAATGAAACTGTGACATGAATGTGAAATGTTTGCCTGTAGATGTGCAGATGGCAGCTGTCAGCACTTGTGAAACACTGGTTGGAGCTGTGTTGATAGCTGTGTGAGTATTATTATGGTGGAGGGAGAAAGGGAAAAGAGATGCTGCGACACATTCATTTTCGTTAAACCCTCGTTGTTTCATCTCATGTTGTCCTTTTGTGTTTGACTTTTTTTGCATTTGAGCACACAAAGCTTGTTATGTCATTACGCTCTCCATTACCCACTCATACGACATTCTTCGTTTTAACTGGGGCCCCGAACTCACCACATCAAGAGGTTTAACAGCCAAAATCAAGAGCACTCTTCACTGAATGAAGTGTTAACAGATTTGTTTGTTGCCTACAGTAATGGATTTGGCACAGACGTTCCCTTTCAGCGCTGTTCTGTTTTACATTTCAAACAGTGTTGCACTTTTTAAAAAAAAAAACCTGGTAAAGCTCTTATTGCTCTGTAGGCTCTTTGCTCCCTCACAGCTCTGTCTGATCTCGTCTGAAATGCAGAAGTTGGATTTACACGTGACTTTCAGTTGTCCCTGCTTGACCTTCTGATGGTTAACTTGAGGGGACAACCCAAAGCTGAATGCAACAAGTTCAGGCATGTTCGCTGTGGTTGTTGATGCAAGGCATTCTGGGAAATGTTAAAAATCAAAGACTTAAACGGCCCATGGGAAAGACAAATTAACTTTGTGTATGTATTGCATCAATCATCAGATTGGTATAGTACACAGTGTATCAGTTCAACAAAGGGGAGATATTTCCTTTAATGCTCAAAGCTTCCTCTGCCTCTGCTGCCTCACTCTCTACTCCTGCCCTTTTCACTCCCCTCCAAACTTTTATGACTTCCACATAGACATTGTAGTTTTTCTTGTCTCTTTTCCAATGCACGGTAATACACAGTGACCTTTTCTCAAACTGCTCCCCTGGAATATTGCTACGATTCACAGTGAGCTCAGCGCAGACATTTTACAACATCCGGAAATGTCTCACAGCTGACATTTAGTAAAGGCGTCAGACCCAATCCTTCGTTAGTGTCCCTTAAGTGGCCTTCCTCTAGTACGTCTTGTCAGATATTCTTGTTGAAATGGCTAATTTCACTGAATTTTCTGTTCTATCTGAGCCTTAAAAGTCACATTATCGTACAGTATGTTCTATTTTTTCACATCTGTCAGGCTAGGCTGACTCTGACTTTACACTGCTTGCAACCGTGAGACACTTTGGACATTATTAGATGTCTACAGTCGGCACAGAAGGGAACTCTGTAACTTAAAGTTTAACCAAATATTCTTGTACAATCTATAAAACGCAATTAAAAGGACCAATAGTGACTTTTACGTGCTCTGTTACCCCCAATGTATTTATTGTAACTTACTGGTGTTCCTTTGAGCTACAGCAGGTTGGGATCCCCTCCATCATCATTAACTTTCCCCCCAAACTTATCGTGGCCTTCTTGTGTCTATTATCCCCCTCCCAGATGGTGCCAAAACCTTTATGAGAGGCTTCGTAAAAGTTGAACCAGTGTCTCCATTTCTGCTGAGGACCAGAATGTATAACAGCAAGCGCTAGTAGCATCTGTCCCCAGTATGCTGACAGTCACAAGGTGGGCTTTATGGTGATGTAGTGGATTAAATAGTAATTGTGTGATGGCGCCTTCAAATGTCTGTAAGATGAATGATTATTTAATAAATTATAACTTATTATGACTTAAGGTTTTTCACCAATTCTTTAAAACATAGAGTACATCTATGTGAAAAGATCATAACTGTAGATATTTATTTGTTCAGATTGATGCAGAACATCATCATACATTTATTTAAGTAAAGCAGCAGACGGCTGCTCCATTATGACAATTCTCAAATGTGAATTGATGTCAGCCATATTGAAATAAAACCGACTCAAATTTTTAAAAAGAGGAAGCGTCGGTGCAACGCTAAATTTAAAAACTAGCAGAAGCATTCAATCGATTAGCAAAATAGTAGGAGATTATTTTTGTCCACTGACTAATTGATGCATTCATTGAGCTGTAGTGTGCCATGTGCTGTGCTCTCAGGTGGACAGGTTGTGACTTGCCCTTGTCAAGTTGTCAGGGAGTCGGCTGAAGCTGTTTGGGTCCCAACAGCCAGAAGTGACTCCCCCTCCTCCCGCTTTCACGTCTCTCTACTGTTTGAATGAAGTCACAGCTCGGCTTTGTTCAATTCTCAACTCTGATTGGCCACTGAACGGTTTTGTGAGTCCTAAGATACCAATCTGTGATGGGGTCTGAGCCAGTTTGTTGATTTGTAGTAACAGCTGCTTAAGTGCAGTATAACAGTCAACCTGAACGAGTGTATAGGTGAGTTGGTATTGAATGAGCCATTCCTTAACTTGAACAACAGAATATACATTGCTTGCACTTTTGATAAAAGATGAATCATTGGGTCATTTTTAGAAGCAAAAACACAAAAACACACACTCAGATATAGTTTTCTTTAGGGGTTATACTGTTAGTCAGACAAAATAAGAAATTGAACTGCAGTATCAGCTTTAGCTTTGGGAAATTCCTATTTTTGTTGACCTTTTTATTAAAGAAAATAATTGCTACTACTACTAAAGTGATTCAAATCAGAAAAGTTACTGAAAGCAAGAAAGAAAAATGTAGTTAGTAGAATGAACAGCCCTTAAATTGTGTTTTATGTTGCTGTACTTTGAGCTTGGCCACAATTTAACCTAAAACATTTGTCAAGTACTTGAAATAGAGATATTTTTGAGACAAATATATATATTTATTTACTTTTAGAGGATCTTTCGGGTGTTTGAACCTTTGCTGACCCTTTAAAAATGCTCCTTCTCATCTCTTGCTTACATTGAATCGACTGAATCAACTTGAATCAACTTTCAAATTGTGCTTTGAGGTCATGGGTTATAGTTGACTTTATTATATCTGTCAGGATAATGGGGCATGGACATTACGAAACAACAAAAACGCACAACACCGCCCTGCAGAGGTGAACAGCATTAACTGCATTTGCTTTGTCAAGGTCAAAGGTCATTTTAAAATACCTTTATGAATCTAACACAAATATTTTTCCGTATGATACATTTCCTCTAAAAACACAAAGATATATCCATCCAACATCAGGAGGCTAGGGAAGTGAGGTAGTCTGTTGAAAGCTGTTACACCCCTGCTCCCAAGTCTTATTAATAGCACACTTAACAGGTCGACTCTCCTGCCCCCTCCATCCCTTTGCTGTTTCTTCCTCTCTGAAGCATTTCCTCATAAACCCAGACAGAAGATCAATAGCACTTAGACGTCTGATGGTGTTTTGATGTCTTCTTATTTCGATTACATGATGACGGACGTCTGCTGAATATCACCTTGAAGTGTTGTTTCACTTCTCCTCTCCCGTCCCCTTTTCTTCCCCTCTCTTCCCTTCTTGTGTGACTCATTCAGTCACCAGGTCTCTGGAGTGCTAATCAATGAGACGTCTATGTACATTTAACTGAAGCTTTGATAGAGGAAGAACTCGGGACACTAACAGGGACGGCCACAGTGTATAAACAAACCGGAATTTGCAACACAAGATACGTTTTAAATCACGCCTGAACCTGCAGTGTGTCGACAGCTTGTGAATTCAACCTGAACTAGATTCTTTTAACATTATATCTTTTAGTATCCTGCTTCATTTCATTTGAAAGTAATAAGTTACTTGAAACTGGGTTTTATAAAATTAAAGGGTAATGTTTCATAGTGAGTAATCAAAGCACAGAAGCTCAGGTTTACTGCAGTTCATTATAAATCCAGTGGTGGGCGACACTGTATAGCCTAATGAGGGCTCATCCCTGGATGCCTATTCATGCAGTGGTTACCACTGCGTATTAAAATCACCTGCCTATACTACAATAGTGTAATGATGACATGGAACAATTAAATATCTTTTATTACTATCTGAAACCGCTTATACTTTTCAAGGTCACGGGGTGGCTGGAGCCAATCCTAGCTGACATTGGGCGACGGTGGGGTACACCCTGGATAAGTCACCAGTTCATCACAGGGCTCACATTCACACCTATGGATAAATTAGAGTAACCAATTAACCTAACACTTTTGCATGTCTTTGGATTGTGGGAGGAAGCCGGAGTACCTGGGGAGAACCCACGCAGACACGGGGAGAACATGCAAACTCCGCACAGAAAGGCCCTGCCCCAGCCAGGTCTCGAACCCAGGTCCTTCTTGCTGTCCACTGCCCCCCACAATTAAATAGCCTAGAACTATTTTACATCAATTAAAAACCTCGAACACAAGGATGGACGCATGCGATGTTTCTCACTTTAGAGAGTTCACTGACCTTACCAATAGATTGCACTTGTATTCTGTTTTTGTTGTTTTTTTTAATCTGACAAAGTCATAGTAATGGGAGTATACCAATTTCGTAAACATCTGACTCCACAGGCATTTGGCCATTTAAACAACAAGATTCTTCTTCTGGGATACTTTTTCTGGTGACACAGGAAAAAAATATCAATTAACACTTAATTAAAGGGTGGTAATGCATTACTGGACACAGTAACTATAATAAAAATAAAGTAATCTATTACTGTAACATGCTACTTATCCTGTTACCTCCAACACTGTAAAAGTCATTCACATTTTTTTTTCCCTTGTCGGATATCTCTCATGAATTCCACGAATAAGTTCCTCGCTGTAAATAATAATGGATTATAGGTCATATAAAACATTTACATTTACTGTAATTCTACTTCTGTTATGATGAATAATATAGTGGCAGGCGGGAAGGAGTGAAAATGTTATACTCTCAGGAAAGATACGCTATAACCACTGAAAGGTGCAATGTGTAACAATTTGAGTTATAATGTGTTCTGTTGCGGGGGGCCTACTAGCTAGCCCCAGCCTTACCATGTCCAAAGCTGATATTGTTAGATTATATATTACTTTAAAATGAAAGGTAACTAGTAATACGTAATAAATTGCATTTTGAAAGTAACTTGTCTTGGTGTAGCTCCAGTGCTGTGGCTTCATGGCCCTGCTGACTGAAGCTGGGCTCACATTTGATCCCTCTCTCATTATCTCATGGGGAAGCAGACTTAAACAAAATTGAGATGAGCATGGTGCTCACGAGTTGATGTAACGTGTTGCAGTGAGAAAAAACAAAAGCAGAAGGTCTGGATGTGTGGGGAGACGAGGTCAACACAGGTTTTTCATTGTTCGGCGAGAACTGGAGGTGAGATTTTCTGTCAACAGTAATATGCTAGCTAACGTTAGCCTCAGTGGCTTGAATTGTTTACTGTTGTTTGGCATTTCTGACCACACTAATATTTTTCACACAGTCCCTTACATCACCTGCAACCCCTGTAGTGACAGTTGAAAAATGAAAATTGACATTCAATCACTCACCCAGACCAAAAATATAAATCTATTGATAAAGTCTTGTTATTGGAATTTTGAAACAAACACAGAGACTGGTATTGATTTGAGGGGAGGTGAAATGATTTGCCCTGCAGTGTCAATACATAACAGTGTCTGCAGACTGGAGAATGAGATGGGGGGGGAAATGCTGTAGATGTGGAGAAATAAAGACTGAGGCAATACAACCACCAAATCTGTCCTCTGTGACCGTGAGTGATGATGAAACAGGGATGTTATTTCCCAACCAGGGTAATTTCATCTGCTTTCAGTCAAGATTCTGTTATTTAAGCATGAACACAGGGCTGTTGCACATTTCATCACACGGGCACTGTGGAGATCTCGCTTTACTGCTGACACTGCGTACTTACAGTGTAGTCAGCAAACAGTTATCCAAGTAAATAATTCACTGGCTGCCCTGGAAGTGATAATTGTGAATTAATTAAAGGTAAGTGAGATAATTTTCCTGCCATAAAAAACAAAAAACCCCACATTGGATTTGTGTTGTTTGACTTCTGCCCACAGTGCGACCAAATGCACAAAAAATCACAACCCTAGCTTTATTTCTAGAGACTTGCGTAACTGTGCATACTAATTTATTTGGGCACATTCCTGGGCTACGGCTGTGGAGGCTTTAAAAGATCCTGTTAGCATTAATATTCAGGGGTCTGTTGCATCCAAAGACTTTCATGAAATTGACATAAACATACACAGCAGAGGCCACAGATGTTACAATTTGTAAGAAATCCATTTTTCCATGCGAGCATGAAAACAGGAGGAGGCCAGAGGCTGGAATAGTGGAGAGATGACACATAACACAATATGAATCATCACAGATAAACAGTGTGGATGGAAAATAAACCTGTTTATATCTGAGAGGTGTCCTCCATCACGTGCCCCCCTCAGTCTGAATGAAAATGATAATGCCTCAGATTCTCCTCTGAAGCGTGATGTGATTTGATTCCACCAACAAAAACAAGAAGAAAACAATTTGGTGCAATTTGGCGTCGAGTCGGCCGGCCAGCTGCTTGTTAGGGTTCACACGTGTGATGTATTGGTAATGGAGAGCGTCGCACTGAACGCTGCACTGAACTGGATCATCAGCCCAGCGTCCTATTTCTCAACACATTCACTCAACAGGAGCTCCACACTGAATAGCAAATGGCAGCAGTGTTATTCGCTTGGCTGGATTTATATTAGATATGCTTCCTATTAATTTGCGCAAGTGTCATTTACACTGGGGACGACTTCTGGTATGGCCCATTTTGTCCCGCTCTGGACCAAGAAGTGTTCTAACGAGAACCCTTTTCTTTCCATCAGCACCTTCGTTTGCAACTGGCAGCTGTTGATACTGCTGAGAAGTTAACAAAATATTAACCTGACAGGAGTGGATTTTGGTGAGGATGGAGGCTAGCAGTTTTTAAAGCTGTCTTTAGGTATTTCTCCAGTGTATTTTTGATGTGAGAGGATTTCGAAAATGGATTTCTTTTCTCCCTCCTCGCTTCCTTTTCTCGCCGTGGCTTCCAGCCAGTGCTGACAGCAGATAATAGCTGAACAGACCAGAGCGCCGAATCAAACCAAAAAAATCACTCAATCAAATCTCCTCTTCCTGCACTAGCAAAGTCAAAAACATCTCTTTTTCCTCTCCTCTTAAACACTTTTCTTAGTCCTTCATCCGACTTACAGGAATTACTTCTTACAGCTCTTGCCGAGCCACGATGACCCTTGGCCTCTTCTCAAACTGAAAATGTAACTTAAATAATGAGTATTTTTGTCCAGCACATTCTACTGTTGCCCTCCATTTATGTAGCCTGAGAGCGACATTGGCTGAATGCCTAGAATGCAAATATGGAAAGTAGTTTTTGACTTTTTCTACAGCCACAGATCAGACGTATTCATCCAGAATCCTTGAGAAACGTGAATGCTTTCATCTCATGTTGTTGCTACAGTAGCAGCACAAGTACGAGCACTGCAGCTACAATGAAAGATCTTCAGCTGAATTGAATATTGAAAATAGGCGATAATAACTGGTGTAGTTGAGTGGCTGCCTCTCTTTCACGTTGGCACAGCTTTATTGGACAGCGCTGACTCTACATCAGGTATCACACATAAGATCTGATTTCATTAAACACGGCTGAGCTTTAATCCTAGCTCCTGTGTGTTATTGATGTAAATTGAAGCAGATGTTTAACCACAGCTGACGCTGGAGCAGCTGCAGAGACGGAACTTCTCCCCAAACCATCAAAAGACTCTCCGGTTGATTAAACAGATTAGAAGATACTACCTTAGCAGGCAGAGGTTTGATTTAAAAATGAAGCGCCCTGCAAATAAGGTGAACTTTTGATATTCATTGGACGTTGAGTCACATGCAGCTTCTAACACTGATCAGCAGCACAGACTGCAGCAACACATCAGCAGCCTGCGAGGTGCAAAAGATTAAGCCTCTCACTCAGAGGTGTAATGCACCCACTGCCAGTTAAAGAGCTTTTTCTTAAGATGCTATGCTTATTTTTTTGTTTTGTTTTCCATGATCCTTCAGTCTGTGTCTCCGACCACATTGAGTTTATTTGAATTTATGTGAACAGCTCCTCTATTTCCTTTATAAAATGCATTGTAGGACAGAAGTGCACATGAACAGCACGCTCTTTCTTCAGTATACATATTGCTTTTTTGAGTACACTGAGTTTTGTCACTGATTTGGTGTGAACTACAAGTACAAAACCTGCCTTGAAATTATATATTTGAAACAGCACCCTCCTGAAGCACCACTGGAGGGCCCTCTTATGATTTTCTTTGCCTTACTTACTGACTGACACGGAGAGCAGCAGGTTCTTCTGTCGTAACCTGACACAAAACTCAAGCTGGAAGGCAGAGACGTTACCATGCGTGTTTGTGGTGTTTGTGTGTAGGGGCATTGGGAGAGAGGAGCGAAGGTGTCGGGAGAAGTAGTTTTGGAGCTTATCGCACCTCCTCTGGCTGTATTGATTGTGAAATCGAGCACAGACATGAAGAACGAGGGTGAGATGAGAGGGTGCGATGAAACGATGCTCCGAATTTCAATGGAGAACGGGTATACTCTGTGGTGGGTGTGTGAGATGGTATTACAGGTGGAAGATAAGGAGTTAGAACTTGAGAATGAAAACAGACATTTGAGGAGAGGGCAAAGAGAAAGAGGGAGAGAGGAAATGCACAATGCCCCTTCAGTCCCACGTACAGATTGTTTTTGCGGTCGGATCAGGACAAGTTTACATTTTGGAAAGTTAAAAGTGTTCCAGCAGTTAATTCGCCAGGAAGGTGTTGGCAACTTCTTACTCATCAGGATACCATATAATCCTCAGAAGAGTTGACTCTAGATTAGGGAGGTATTTCAGCTTATTTCATCAGAGGATAATCGTGATCACTCAGGACAACTTTGTACTGATTTACAGTGACCGTTCCCTCTAGTAAGTGGAGCCAAACTATTTCAGGAAAATACTTCTCACCTGGAAGCATGTGAATTTGTTATATTTTTCCCCTCATTAATTAAAAATTTGCTTTAATTTGTCACGGATCTGGAGCACAAAATGATTGCAAGTGTCTTGGGCAGGTGGTCAGGGAGGATGTGTGGGCATGGAAGGCAGTCTCACCAGTTTTCCGTCCAATACAGAAACATTTCTGACACACAGCCTTAACACACACGCTGTATGATGTATTTAGTTATGAACTCCTTCCTTTAAGTCAATGTCCTAACATTCGAAAGACTCCTTTTGCATTACTGTGAATGTGACTGTGTTGAACCGTCAGTAGGGGAGAGCGGGGTAACATGAGACACTTTATACTTTGAATTATTTTACAGGAAAATGAAAGTGTATTTGTTTCAAATAATAGTTACTATAAATGGCTCAAGTTGATGCGAACCCATGGAAATTAAAACAAGTTCTCTGATTGTGACGGTTTCAGAATAATGGCCAATTAAAAAAAGTAGTCCTGTGGCACAACTTGCATATGCGGGTGAAATGAGTATGGGTTTGGGTTGAGTTGAGCCCTTTAGTGGTATTACTGGTTGTGGTTGTACTTTTAAGTATAATATGCTAACATAACACAATTATACTCCAACATAATGAATTTACTTGGCATGACAATAATCTTTTTGTTGCAGGGGGTGGCTCATTTTACCCACTGGCTCCACTTACCCCGTTCTCCTCTATCCTGCAAGCGCTCAAAATCAGAACTCAGAGTGACTCCGTGATTGATCTCGCAGAGAGCGAAGGAGATAAGCGACAGGCTTGAAGAGGCAGTTTGGTAAAAGTCTATTAAATGATAATAGGTACTATCGGGGAAAGTAGATTTGGGAGCCTAACAGTGTTTATTCCACTTTGTCTCCTGCATTTAAATGCTCAGAGGAAGCTTGACGTTCCTTTGTACATGTACAGTACATACAGAAGGCAGATGCTTTGTTCTTCATAGCGTAGAAATGGTTGGAGGCTGTGAAGAGGTCCTAATAAATATATAACCTACTGGAGACTGTAGCTGTCAGGTACAGCGGTTACAGTTAGTACCTCTTCTGCATTCAAGCAACAGATAGAGAGGAGGAAAACAACAGTGAGGCAGTGTCATGGTCTGGGTTTTTGGTTATCTTTCCTACACTTCCTGTCTTTGTCTTCTTCCTGCCCTTTTTTCTTTGTACACCTGTGTTTCATTTGTTCATTTCACTCACTCTTTGTCAGTTTGTGGCATCACTCGAGCCACAAAAGACTTGGTACTACTTTTTCCACATATTAGGTAGTCCTCCCGCTGACCTGTAAACACCCTTGAAAATATAAAATTGGTGGAGTTACCCATTAACACGACACAGTGTAGTGAACAGAGCCTTGTGTGTGGGACAGTTATGGACTTAACCCAGTTAGACCTGTTGCTGTGATAGATGGCCTCTGACATCCCAGGGCGGCTGGAGTCATCAGTCTCCTGGCACATGGATGAACAGCCTCTGGTGCATATATAAAGGTATATGCTGATCCCAGAGGCTTTGTGGAGCCTCAAGTCACGTAACCACCTCCATCAGCCTCCGTCCCCCAGGACAGTGGCCATCCGGCGCCCAGGGAAGGACAAGAAGGAAAGCAGAGGAAGAAACACGTGAGAAAGAAAGAGGTACAGTGACGTCAATGTGATGAAGTGAATGAAATGAATAGTTTAATGCATCGTAGTTACCTTTGTTGGAGCAGAGTGTTAACTTGCTAGCTTACTTTGACGATAGTAGCATTGTTTAATAATCAGTAAATAGCTGAGTCGACGTAAGTTCATGTTACTCCACCTTAAATTCATCAGGGACATTTGGAAAGTTAACGTCAGGCCTGTTCAGGTGTTATTTTAACCTGTTGGCTGTTTTCCTGCTTGTATGTCAGTTAAAATACTCTTAGTTTTCCAGCCCCTTTATAAGTAATAGGGCAGTTGTAAGCCTTTGGTTTATTGTGTCACAGTTTATGTTTGTTAGAGTTAACATCAGTGTTAAAGTGCAGTTAAAGTGTATTACTGTTAATATTCCATACCTTAGCTTTCCCATATCATTCATAGGCTACATATCATTCAAAGGCTATATATATATATCATCATTCACAGGCTATATATATATATGATGCTGTGTCACTGCCAGTGACACAGCATCAGGTGCTCCTGTCCTCTACCTCAGCACAGCAGAGTGGCACAGCATCAGGACTAAAGGCTGCACCAATAGACCTGCTGACTGGCCATCTCTTCTAACTGACAAAGTAAGAAGAGAGTTAGTTCACAGAGGACCATTTCAAATAAAAAAACAGTTACACATTTCCCAAACACAAAGATGGGAGAAAGTGCCAACATGACTTTTTTAAGAGTCTTAGTCAGTGGGGAAAAATTCAAAATAAGCTGGCTGGTGTACTCAAAAAAGAATGATAGCTTGCGCTGCTTCTGCTGCAAAAGGTTTCCTCCCAAAGAACACAGACTGTTTCTATTTTGTATGTAAATAGAATATTCTTAATATGTTTGTGCAATATCTTATTTATTTAGTATTTTTTATTTATCACTTGTTCCTTTCTTCAGTTTTTATTGAAGAAAGACATTTGGTGTGATATTTTTGACTTAAAAGAAATAAAATCTTGAATACATACATGCAGTTTCTGTGTGAGTGTATGAAAATTGATAGTGAAATTTACTGTGATGCAAGAGGGCACCAGCCAAAATAATCATTAATAAATGTAATCATAAACTAACTTAACAAAATTAAGTTTTACTGCAGTTCTGCATGTAGTTTGTCCTAGTCGTGTTGCCATACTTACAGTAGCTGTCCAATATGGCACTGGAGCATGCGCTGCTCAAATCAGTTAGTGACTACACTTATTCTAAGGTAAAGAAAATAATATTCTTTGTCACGGGTGATTATACCCTAATGAAAACATTACCATGTACCCCTGCATATATGATTTCTAGACACTGGACCTTTAAATAGTTAATAGCATTGTTTGAGATTAAACCATCCGTTTCCCAAATGTTTGGACTCCTTAATCTAGCATCTACTACGGGAACCTTGTCACATTTCAGATACCTGAGTTGTTAGCAGAACCACTAAGTGCATTCCCCTCTAAACTTCTTCGTCTGTTCTCACTTTGTCAGTTTAAGGGATGAAATGACTTACTTATTAACTATTGCTAATTCCAATCTAATAATGGACTTTAAAGCTTCTACCAGGGAAATCTGACTTCCCTGGCAAGTTGTCACGTGCGGTTTCACAATAATCTTCTAACACACGAAAACATTTCCTTCCACATTTTAAATGAACGGTTTCAGTAAATTCATGAAAAAATTCACGCATTGCAGAACAAGCATTGAAGATTTTGCAACATACTTCAAGCCCATCTGGGGTGTAGAGTATAAAAGCAAGACAAACCAGGTGGGATGTAGTGCAGCAGCTCCACACAGCTACAGAGCTACATCCAGAGATTCACTGCTGACTACAGACACACAAACACAGAGACGACATGAGAGCTGTCGCAGCCTTTCTGCTGGTGCTGTGTTGCCTGGCTGCCAGTGATGGTAGGTCACTATAAGTTTCTTTTTTCTAATTACAAATTGAAGCAGTTTATGGTTAAATTACATTCAGTTATTTTCCTTAAGATATATTTTACACTCACAACAATAATGATTTTGTCTTCACAACAGCCTGGAGCTGCGATGAGGGGACAGGGATGTATAATGCTACGCAGGTTGATGCTGGCCAGGGGGCAGTGATAGTAAGAGACACATCTGGCTATGTGTACTTCCTGATTGGATCGTCCTGGCACAGAATGAGCTCAATTGAATTCAATCACGCCTCAATTGGACCTGCAGGGCTTTGGGCAACAAGTAACAGGGGGAACAAGGTCTACAAATATATAGCTGGCAACTTTCAAATCGTAACTAGTGGTAACTATCATTATTATCATTATTATTATTATTATTAATATTATTATTATCTATTACATAGAGAGACTGACAGATTCAGTTACTGCGTGCTGATTAAATGACCCGTACTTCCGTGCATTTGTCTTCAGGTCAGGCTATGCATCAGGTGGATGCTGGAGGTAATGGTCAGGTTGCGGGAGTTTTCTCCGAAAACAACTACTGTCTGAGAAGTACCTCTGCCTCAGCCTACAGTGGATCTGGCTCCCTGACCTGGACCAGCCTGTCTACGACTATGACCTACGTCAGCTGCGGACCGTACGGATGCTGGGGAGTCGACAAAACTGATCAGATCTTCTTCACACGGGTTTGGCAATGCAGCTAGTGACATATCTCTTTTAACTCTTAATGGTGTTGTTATTAAGGAATGAATAATAACCCCATTCACTCATTCATCACAAACTCCTATCATATATGCTTCTTTATGACAGAATATGTCACCAACCTCCTGTGACAGCAGTGAATGGTCCCAGATTGATGGGGCTGCAGTAATGGTTGAAGTTGGGACGGACGGAAAAGTCTTCGTAGTGAATCGAACAGGGATGCTCTGGGAAAGGTAAGCCAGTAACATTTGAGAGGATGATTTTTACTGTGTTTATACGTAAAACAGGGTTATAATCTGACGCATCCACAACATGCTAGTATATCTAATATGTACAGCATGAACATTAACAAGAGTCATGTTAGTTATACTTGAACCCTTTCAGCTCAGTGTCCACTACAGCTTAGTTTATTTAACAACAATGGTTTTGTAAAAGTTTGGGAAACTTTTGTTGCATTTTGGCTGTTTGTTCACACAACAACTGTTTTTTGGGGGGCATGAAAATGCAAACTAATATAAGGACAGCAAGAACAATGGTGGTTGCAGACTCTACTGAATTCATTTAGCAAAGTTTAGATTTGGTGCCCCATTACATTGATGACCTTTGACCGCTCTGTAGAAAACAGTGTTTGTGCACACCGTGGTATTTAATTGCCAGTTACACCATTACCTACTAGCCTGGCGTGTATATCACTGGGATTTCAATCATTTTTACAATATTGATGTATGAACGTTGAACTTCTTAAAACGCAAAGGACAACCTTTCCCACATTTAGCAAACCTGTTGTAATGTAAACAGGGCCAGTCCCTAGGCCAGGGTGTTAAGAAGGCTTCCTGATAAACAACAACGTTCCCCAAAGGAAATTCAGTGCAGAATTTTTATATTTACAGTAATACACTCAGAAATATTTATCTTTTAAATGTGTAAAATTGGTGGAGTTGTCATTTAAGGGCATTATATCTTGCATGTATGTGCACTAAATGAAAAGTTCAAGTCATGATGATAAAATGACTTTCAGAAGGTAAAGATCTTGACCTACACTCCTCCAGCTTTGAGGGCGTTTCAAAAGTGCATCATCACTATATGATTTTAAAGGCGTGGCCTCTAAATACTGCATTTAATTAATACATATATTCATTCATAAATGCACTGTATACATGTGGAAATTGGAACCTTAACAGAGTTTTCTTCTTTCTTCTAGTATCAGCAGATTTAGGGGAAAAAAAGCATTGTTAGAATGAGGATTTTATATGTTTCACCGGCTTCTCTCTCAACAGAACGGGCATCACTGCTAGTACCCCTCAAGGTACAGGTTGGAATCACCTCTCAGTGTGTCTGACAGTCAAGCACGTGACCTATGACCTGGGCACCATGTGGGTCGTGACCGACATTGGTTTGCTCTTGAAGTGCAAAGGGTAATGTCACCTGCATGCCAGGCGCTCAATCTCTGTTGGTCAAGGAAGATTTTTTTTTTTTTTATCGAAAAAAAATCTCTTAAAGTGATTTAGATTTTTCTGGCTGTCATCTCGATAACGTCCTTTCCTCAGATTATTCAGTTAACAGTACACAATGATGCATGATTGGCATTTGATTATTATTTTTGAATTGTACAAGCTGTGGTGTAACTACTCATTCAACTCCCTTCTATTCGGCTACTTTTTATTTTGACAACATTGAAAATTAGGCTGCAAGAATTTATTGACTTCAAGCAAATGACTTTTGTTAAATACAAAAATGCATTGGATGGTGAAATGTTAATAATGAATGACAATAAGAAAGTAGTGTAAGAGTAACATAATACATTAAAGATAGGCTACTTTAGAGACAATGGATACATTTTAAGAATCTCAGACATGTATCACCACTGGCATACTTTCTACTGTGTTAATAAATGACATGGTGGAAGCAATTTCAGCTGACTTTTGTCATCTTTTGTGCAAAATCTTTATGCTCCCGTTTACTGTATGTGTGTATATGCTGTATTATTTGTCACACCAACATTGCATTCTTTCCTTCAATTTAAACAACCTGCTATTTCTTAAGATAGTCATGCAGTAAGGCCCAGTGACATTCTGACTTTTCTTTTTCTGACGGTGGGTTCAAATACAAATTATGTTTTATTATCTGATTAATCCAGGTCCATGGCTGAAATATGACAGTTTGATGTTTGTGCATTCTGCCAGGTAAACTAACAAGTAATCAGTGAAGACAAGGACTTAAAGCTTGGTAAAGAGTTACGTGTTTTTCCACAACAGATGACGACAATAAACCTAAAAACACCAAACCAGTCAAACAACAAGTGTAGGCAGAGAAGTATATAAATCGTGCCTATTGAAAGTAATTAACTACTTGAAAATGTGTATATTGTAAATTAACCAAATGATTAAAAAGTCCCACAGTTCAAAATGACTTTTCTAACAGTAAAATCTTTGAGTTAAAGGAACATCAGAAGGCACTTAAATCATCATTTGCACAATATTTATTTGATGTAAGTCAGATTTGTGATTTATACATGAAAGATGAGAATGATGATGATATTAGGCTATTTTCTCTCGTTCAGCCCGAACAGTCTCTTTCTTCACTGTCTTGATTGCAAAGATGCGTTGACAACTTCCAGAACGTGTGTGAGGAGCGTCCCAAAACAATCAGCACAGAGGAAGAAGCAGACGATAAAAACAACATCCTCCGTGCTGGTCGGGCTGGGGCGCTCCTCATCGACGTGGACTGGTGGGTGAAGAGGGCGGTGTCGGGGGTCGAAGGGCGGGGCAGGGTGGGGGCGGTGGTGTACTCACTGGGTCTTCGCACAGTGACTTGTTGCCTGGGAGCGAGTAGGCTGCTGAGAGTTGGTCAGTGGTCTGCTGGGTCCTCCTGGGATGACTGGTGCATTGACGTCCACTCCCAGCTGCTCCAGGGACACATCAAGTCTTCATGTCACACAAGTGACATGAAGACTTGACATGAAGTTTTTACTCACCTTTGTCTGGTAGAACCTTCTACACCTTCTAAAGAATAATACTCAACAGTATGACAGAGTTAGATTTATAATCTCTGAACTTTAAATGAGTGAAATACAAAATCGAAACACTTTCATTCAACCCTGTTCCTGGGGCAGCCCTGCCCTGCATGTTTTAGACGTTCCCTTGCTCCAACACAGCTGATTCAAATGAATGGCTGGTTATCAGAGCTTGACGACGAGCTGACTGTTTGAATCACGTGTGTTGTAGCAGGGAAACATCTCAAACACGCAGGGCAGGGCTGCCCCAGGAACAGGTTGCAAAACACTGATCTTCAGTTTAGTAAAGGCAGAAATAGACAACTTCCTCCCGTGTTTCCCTGTGGTATTCCTGTTCCTGTTCAAACAACTGTAAGAATCCCAGTTTTACCTAGAAAACCTTGATCTCAGTGCTATGAAAAGGCAGAGTAAAACACATGGTTGGATTAAGTAGGGAGGTTTTGTTCCTTTCTGATATTGCAGAAATAAAATGCTGGTTTTGAACCGTCTGCAGTCCCAGTGGTGAGGGGAAACACATATCAACGAGGGAACAGACTTCCATCATGTCAATGCCTGTATGTTCTTTCTCCGGTAAAAATCCAGCCCGGTGGCAGACCGACTAGCATAGTAAAAGTGAGATTTAGATGAAACCAATCTATACAGCCATCACACTGTGCAATCAGTATTTAGTTGGGAGTTAGACTCAAAAATCAACTTACAAATTGGACCCTTAAAGCAATTTTTTTTTTTTTTAATTAAAGCACAACCACCGTGTGTGCTCGTGTGTGTCCGTGTTGGTGTGTGAATGAATGAAAGAGTGACCCATCAGAAAGTGCTTTGGATTTAAGCCCTCCAAGAATTTAATTCACTCAGGGATCGGTCTTCCGATCCGGCAGCACTCAGGGCCGTTGGTCCTAATCCGAGTCGCTGTCATCAGACGCTGCCTCGTACGAAAAAGGACGCATCCAGTGTCCCCTGAGCGTGGAGGGTCCGAGGCCAGAGGTGGAAGGAGCTGAGTCCATGTAGCTGTCATCGTCACTCCTGCCTGAAGTGGAAGGAGCAGACTCCTCATGGCTGTCTTCACAGTTCCGCCGCTCCCTCTTCATACTTACCTGCTCCATGTGGCTGTCTTCTCTGCTCCTCTTCGTGGAGGAGGAGTCAGGGCCCCAGGTGGAGGGAGCTGACTCCTCGGATGCTCGACCTTCTGGAGGTGGTCCTGCTCGGTGCGCAGGATGCTCCAGGCTCCAAGGACCGGCGACAGGAGGAGGAGCAGGAACAGGAGGATCCTCTTCTCTCCATCCCTGCTGAAAACGTCCTGGGGGGAGCTGCTGAACGAGAGGGGAGTGAGGCCTGATGTCCTCTTCATCATCCTCTTCAAAGTCCTCTTCATCCTCAGAAACTGACCCATATCCAGAATCTTCGCTCTCCCAGTCGTCATCTAACTCTTCATCCTCTTCATCATCCTCCTCCTCCTCCTCCTCGATGGCAGCCAGTTGACCGCCTTGCTGGGGAGGGAAGCCTTCACCTTCATCTAACATACCTACCTCATCCTCACCTACCCCTGGAGGCAGATCTTCCTCCCTGTCGAACAGCCAGTAGATGTCAGGGAAGCCGACTGCACGACGTTCCTGGATGTAGTGCATACCAGCTGCGAAGGAAAAAGTTCAAGCTAATTTTAAACATCTCTCATGACTTCAAATATTTGGGATCAAATGTTTAAAACCATATTCTCGTGAGGACCTGATCCATGGATCAAAATGATGTAAGAAAAAAGGCGAGACTGTGCACATCCAGGATTCTTCAAATATGCTGAAGACAGACAATATAATAATAAGAACAACAAGAATATGTTCAAAATGTTGTCTGACTTTTAGTATACAAAAAGAAAGAAGTTTCACTCATAAGGCGCCCGTGGACAACGCTTTATAACTGTTGGAGGAGGAGCTCAATCGACACGCGCGTATTTACGCACGGCACTTTCCACTTCTCTTTAGAAGAAAATTCAAGCAACGAGATGAAGAGTGAAAATAAGACAACGCAGGAGGGACTAGGAACAAATCATACAACTCCCAGACAGGACGTGCATTCCACTACATGCGTCATTTCGCACAGTCAACCATGGGTACACTGATTAAATCATGCGCAACCAACAACAGAGATTCTCCAAAATAACCACAACTACAAACTAGTAGTTAACAACTCGTTACTCTCTCTGTGTATGAGCTGCATGTCAGGCACGTGTAGGAGACTCAGCGCCCGCATGCAGTCCCATCCAGCTGTGTGACAGATACTGTAGAGCTACAGGCTGCTATCTCCAAATTAAAAAACACGGTCTGAATAAATAAATGAATAACTAATAAATTAAAGTAGTTAATTTTATCATTTAATTTAAAGCAAAGCTTCAACAATCAAACCAAACTAACTCGGGGCCGCACACAGAAGAACGATCACGCCTGTGCGATCCTGACGTCGTTCGGAGCCAACAGTTCCATCGTGTCCATGGTGTAAAAATTAAACACATTTTCAGCATTTTATGACATTTTGCCCGGTTGCCATCTTTTTTCTCAAATTTTGATATAAATTTTGACTATTTGATGGCCTCAAGTAAAAAAAACTGTGTTTTCAAGTCAATGCACTGTTTGTTCACACAGTCCACACCTGCCGCGGGAAATTTAAGACATTCTATCCAGCAAATAATCATTTTACACAAGAAATCGTCGAGTAAAAGTCACTTTTCACCAAATCTGTTTTTAAAAAAAAAAAAACCTAATAGCATGCTGGGAACAATCCACCATTAAATGAATAAAGTCAGACTGATTTCTGTACGGATAAAGCTTCAAATCGTTTAAAATAGATGAATCATCAAATAAAAGGATACACAATAAATATAAAAGTTGTCTTACCTGCATGGTTGTAGCCCAGCACACGGCCTCCTCCCAGCGGGAGGAGTCCCTCGTTGATCCGAGGTCCACCGATGGTCATTTTTAACTCACAGGTTAAAAACAGTGAATCCAGTGATTCAGAAGTTCTCCAGTAGATGACTTTCAATCGCTTTAGTTCTCAAGAGAGAGTAATCCTTCCACAGTTTGGGTTTGTAACAGGTCAACACGTCAACTTGTGCAAAATCCAAGTGTGCTGATACACGTCTGCAGCCCTGTGTATACACCACCAACATTCTGTTTCCATGACACTAATTCCATGACAGAGACACTAATTTCATAATGTGATATATTTTTTATACATACCTTTTTAACACTTGTGTTTTTAGTTTTCAGTTATTTGTTTGTGAGCATGGTGTGTTTCTTTAACTTCTGTAACTATAACTCAGAATTTAACTTCAACATCAAGTTATTTAAAAATGCTACAGTAAAAATACTTGAAAATTATAATCATAATCAACTTTAGTCATGCCTCTGCCTTGTGTATTTTCCCCCCATGTCTTTCTTATTACAACCATGGTGTTGTGGACCCTAGGTCAGAATAAAGGGATGCAGAGCAGATCTGTTTTTTGTCTCTGGTTGCACAAAAGCACAGTGAAAATCATTTTTAAAAAGTACTGCAAAATGGGCAAAAGACTGACTGAAACTAAAAAGTTTTTCACCAGCAAGTGAGCAGACTAAAATCTAGGGAGTCTCACTGAAAACTCTCCAGCAAGGAGGGTTCAGCACCATGGAGAGAGACGATCAGAGTTCAGAGCGGCAGTGGATGTGACAAGAAAATGCCGTCATGAGTTAAATGCTTTGTTTTACTGCTCCATTTGCATAATTATTGAGAGAGCAAAGTCGTAACAAAAGCCCACTTAACTACAAACAGTCTGTGTTTCATCAGGTGGGACATTTTACACCAGCTTTTTGTCAGTAATATCTACCTATTGTGTTGTATAACAGCGTTCCCAGGTACTTGCCATACGGGTTTGATGCTGATTTCAACACATCACTTTCCTATAATGAGATATCTCAATCAAATAATAAATACACAAGGAAATATTCAATTCTCTGTTATGTGTTCCTTTATAATACTGATTATCTTTTCAAGAAGTGGCTTGATTGGATTACATGGACCATATCTCTCCATTATTTACCTGTGCTCCTTCAGTTTTTATTCATTTCCACCACGTGTTGTCCCTTGTCTGGTTTTCTCATCTCCATGTTCCTCGTAAATGTCCTACTATTGTTAAGAAGTTTGAATTCACATGAAACACAAACAGTACTTCTCTCCTGATACCTTATTAGAAAGCCTTCCGTGCAGTTGCAGCAGTCGACCAGCAGTTGCAGACTTTTTGCATTGGCCTTTGCATCAGTTTTATGTGAGGGAGCCAGGCCAGACCAAAACAACATGTGACAAAGACAGCAAAGAGGCAAAACCTTACAGGCCCACAGTTCAGGTGGAGATCCACTGTATCTGCAGGACCTCACACAACAGACAGGTGACGGTGCAGTGCAGCAACTGCAGTACTTGGTACCACCCCAATTGTGTGTCTGCCCCACACAAAGCTTTGGACACCACTGCAGAAGAGAGGAACTGTGAACATTGCTCAAATTAAGAAACTGTTTGCTTGACACTAAATGACAGGTTGTTCTAAGGGCAAGGGAACAAAATATTCTCACATTTTACATTGACTTGGTCGCGGGCGCAGTGGCGGAATCAAGATGCTTGAGGGGCAGGGGCAAAGAAAATGGCACCAGCTGTATGCGGTGGGGCACCAGAGCGCTAAAAGGGCACTCGAAGAGCACCATAGAGGGCAATTTATCGTGTTTTATCTACCACAGGGGCATTCGAGAGGGCACTTTCGCAGTGTTTTTTCAAACATGGGTGCACCGGAGCCGTTGCAGTGGGTGTCATTAACCTTAATGTGGAGCTGACATATCCATTACTCTACTGAGTGTTTCTAGTAAGCACTTGATATGATGCCAAAGAATGAATATTGCAGTTTTCATCCAATCAATAGCCGTTATTCAGTTATGCTGTATAGAGGCTGTGAATTGGAGCAGGGCCTAGACAGTGTTATCAGTGACTGTCCTTGGTGATGTTTTTGAGTTTAAAAGTTTATGCTGATCATGTAAGATGGTACAAAGAGAACCACTGAATATGACTCCAAATCAATCATACTGGTAATAAGAATAATAATTACAATATGATGATGGTACTGATAGTGAAGGATGATAATGATGGAGGTGACGAAATCATAATGTAGAGTTAAATGGGCATTTTATATGACTGCCAGGCTACTATTGGAAATTGAAGCAGTGAATTGACATGTAATTTGTTGTTGAACATGTTGAATTTACAATAAAGACACAAGAGCAAAACACACACGAGGCAGAGGCATGGTTAAACTAAAAAAAGCCAAATACAATGGTAGTAAAGATTAAAAGCAAGTTATCAGAGAGCCAGAGAAAAGTACAGAATCAGAGAGTTAAAAACAACAAAACAGGGCAGGCAAAGCTGAGAAGCAGGTGGCCTACAGACTGACAGGTAACCACCCATAAACCATGGGACAACCTGACAAACAACAACTGATAGGTCAAGTATCAGACTCTTTAGGGGTGATTCTAGAGGTCAGACAGATGATAGACTGATGGCAGGTGCAGAGAAGGTGGAGATGAGGCAGAGTATGTGGGGAACCAAAAACAGAGAACACTGTGTTTGGGCTGAAACACCACCACCTTGTGTCCAGCCCTGTAGCTGCAGCTCCCTGCTCTGGGTCCTGCAGGCTGCTGCCTCTCCCTCTCAGCCTGAACAGAGCTTTATTCCATGCAGGTACTCGAGCTGACAGCTGTCTCGCTGCACACTCCTCTCTCTAGGATTACCGAAAAAACATCTTTACCAGACGCTTATCCTTACCCGAGAGCCTTCAGGGAGCTGTCTGCCTCTCTGAATAACTGCTGCTAGATAACAGGTTTAGCATTTTTATATCCATTTACATGAGATGTTTTGTGTCATTAGTTTTAGCCACAGCTCAGCTGAGGTTAGCTCAAGTTCACTTACCTTGGTCCTCTTCTCTCTTTCCACCAACCAACCAAACGGAGCATTTTTTTCTCAGTTTCTTTGCTGACTTGTCACACAAAGTGTGAAATTCATAAGCAGAGAAAAATGCTGGTTTGATACAAGGACAACCAGTCCTTGTGGGATTTGGGGGTTGCAATGTTACTCTTACCTATACCAGACTGCTCCCAGCTTCACTAAGATGCAGGTTTCATTTATATCACCATCAGTTGGGTCGACATTAAAGTTTTCATCAAAGAAGATTTTGTCTTCCGATGTGTTTTGACATCTCTGCATCCACTGATAATGACATAAACTTTACGCTACCTGCAGTACTCATCACTCCTGGACTGCTGGACCGCTAAGCATATCAGCTCGTTCCATTGAACTGCCCTCTGCTCCTTTTATCGTCTCCAGTTTATTCTTTCTTTGAATCTTTATGATGCCTGTAGACCCAGGGTTTTCCTAGGTTTTACTGTTTACATCAAAACTTGACCTTGAGGAAAATGCTGTCTGATGTCTGTCTTTATGAGACAGACATGGGTTAGAGCTCACCCTGACCTATTTAGTGTCACTTGCAGCAGATCTCATAAATGTGTGAAACACTTTTAATCGTAGATGGCTAAAAAAAAGTTACTGCAGCATGAATTTATCAGGGGCATAGTGTCCATCACTACAGAATCGACAGTAATTATATACAGAGACAGATAGATATAAAAGATATATTATAACAAAACTGTAAGCCCCTATAGTGATGTAGTGATCCAATGGGAGATTTTAAGAAATCACCGGATGCTATAAAGTGAGTTCACTTTTTAAACTACTTTACATGGTACAACAGATGTCCAGTAGCATTCAACCTCAGAGTTAGAAAAGATCATTTCCACGGCCATGTTCCTTGCTTTGACTCACAGTTGGTGCTACATTGTTCATGCAGAGGATTTACTGATGTCCGTACACTGTTTTTGTCCAAGTGCTGAGCTCAGCATCCTACCTCTGACAAGTCTCTCATGACATGGCAAAGGTTCACAATGAACACTGGCATTTACCTACTGAGAGAGGGCGCCAGGGACCAAAGACACATGGAATCACACACTGTACAAATCAGCAAAGGCCCCAATCGCTGGTTAATACCACCGAGGCATTGGATGCATTGTGAAATCCATTTTTCTATGTGAGGATTAAAACAGGAGGAGGCCAGAGGCTGGAATATTGAAGAGTTGATACATAACACAATATGAATCATCACAGATAAACAGTATGGATGGAAAATAAACCTGTTTATATCTGAGAGGTGTCCTCCATCACGTGCCCCCCTCAGTCTGAATGAAAATGATAATGCCTCAGATTCTCCTCTGAAGCGTGATGTGATTTGATTCCACCAACAAAAACAAGAAGAAAACAATTTGGTGCAATTTGGCGTCGAGTCGGCCGGCCAGCTGCTTGTTAGGGTTCACACGTGTGATGTATTGGTAATGGAGAGCTTCGCACTGAACGCTGCACTGAACTGGATCATCAGCCCAGCGTCCTATTTCTCAACACATTCACTCAACAGGAGCTCCACACTGAATAGCAAATACCAGCAGCTGCTGCGGTGAAATCTGGCTTCGCTTGGGTGGTTTTATATTACATATGATCCTATATGACCTATTTATGGGTGGAAAATCAAGTTATGCAGTGACAGCACATCTTGGACCTTGTCAGGGTAGCTTGAGGTAGCAGCAAGGCTCTAGGGATGGCAATGTCAGTCGGTTGGTCAGTCCACCACTTTGGCCTGGACTGAAATACCCCCTTAAAGGGGAACTACCTTTTTTTACAACCTGGACCTTATTTCTAGCATAAAATACGATCATTTACTCACCCAGATAACTTTGGTGTCATTTGGAGTCGTCCCGACGAAATTAGATTCAGTGGAGCGCCGCGTATATCCATATAATGCGAGTGATCCGGGCACCGAAGCGCAGCCGCTATATAACGCATTATCTGCCGCGAAACTAGCTCATTTCACCAATATTTTGTTTTGATACGCTAGTGCTATTCCCCTCTGAGTCCGGGGTTAGCTGTTATCAACATCCGGGTTCTGTAGGTTGACCTACTAACCTCTGACCTGGACGATGTCATCTCTGAAAGCCGCGCATACCCGCGACAGTCGGCTTGTTTACCTGTAGTTTGCTACTGCTAGTTTCTTGCAATATGGCTGAATATTTTTCCGATTCTGAGGTGGTGGACGATGACTTTGTTTATGATGGACGTCCTTACCGTTTTGAGCCAGAGTACACGGATGAGGAGCTCGTTGAAAGGAGGATGCGGAGGCAGAGAGAGGAACAGCTGGCCAAAGAACAACAAACGGCTGCGGCTAGGCTAAACGGCTAGGTCAACCTACAGACCCCGGATGTTGATAACAGGCAACTCAGAGGGGAATGGGACCTGTGAGATACTGTTGATACTGTTGTGCCATGAAATGAACTAGTTTCGCGGCAGATAATGCGTTATATAGAGGCTGCGCTTCAGTGCTCCGATCACTCGCATTATATGGATATACACGGCGCTCCACTGCATCTAATTTTGTCCGAACGACTCCAAATGACACCAAAGTTATCTGGGTGAGTAAATGATCATATTTTATGCTAGAAATCAGGTCCAGGTTGTAAAAAACGGCAGTTCCCCTTTAACTATTTCTCCTTAAATACAGAATTAAATTGGTTTTATTGGAATTCTAATGATTTTGGTGATCACCATCAGGTCAAAATTCCACTGTGTCCAGTTCTTTGTTTTTTGACCAAATACCTAGAAAACTAATGACATTTAAATTAGTTTTTGCTGTACTACGAGTTCAGTGGTGATTAGCACATGTTGCATGCTAACACCAAGTAAAATGGTGAACGTGGTAAACATTATACGTACTAAACAATAACATGTAAGCCTTGTAAGCTGTAGACAAGGTAGCTCCAAAACTGTAGGGGGCGGCATAGCCGCTTACTCCTTCACACCATACTGGACTTGCTACTCCTTGCTGTAGCTATTTTGGCTGTAGCAACGAGCTACCATTAGCAAGTAGCTCAGTAAGCCGCGGAGCTAAGTGGCCCTATCAGCTGACCAGAGTCTGCCCGCACCACAACCTCGGATGACATGGACCAGGACTAGGGAAAAAGCAGGGGCAAGAGAGGCATGAGCCTCAGAGGAGACAGAGTCAGACATCAGCAGCAGGCAAAAAAAGGCATGTAGCAGATATATTTTCACATCTTACTCTGTAAATTGAGGATTTATTTAAACCAAATCAGAGACAAACCAAGACTGTTTTATTTGATTTATGTGGAGTTTGAATTAGCTGTGTGTTTTACAATGAGTTAACAAGGCAATTAAGCTTGTCTTAGTTGGTAAAATGGAGAAACTCGATGGTGTATTTTTCTGTCTATGAAGGAAAACAGATGTAACAATATTTTATTTCTTGACATTTTGTGAGTTTTTTAGACTAAGAGGCGAAACTTTTACACCTCGCTGTCGGGGGGATTGGTTATTATGAGCAAGGATGGGTTAGCCAAGGCTAACTGGTTAGCATGCTAACTTCAGTAGACATCGCTGCAACACAATACATACTGTACGTCTTTGACATAACATTAACAACGTTGTTTCCTCACATACTGTTGATAATTGTAATCCAGTTATCTTAATGCTTTTAACTAAACTTCTGGCCATGTCATACAAACTGTTGTTTTAGAGATGGCAAGACTGGTGACAACACATAGTGTAGCAATTCCAACAACCTTAAACATCCAGCTGGCAGCAATATTAAACAATTCTTAGCTCATGGATTTATTAAGATATGGCTCCAACCTAGCCCACCTATAGCTACACAGTTGCTCAAACAGCTAATGTGTCAATTTGCACCAATTACTGGCAGAAGGTAGGATCTAAATATACGCAGTCCCCACATCTTAGTACAGCCGTATTCCTTCCAGTTTGACTCTGGACACAACCAGGGAAGAAAATCAATGATGAGTTACAGTTTGAAGTTTTTTCCTCGGTGCTGCTGTATTAGACAATTTCTACGCGTCTGAAGCCAAATATAAGCTTATTGTGACTTCAGCCATATTACTCACAGAAGATAATGGCTCTGGAGAAGTAAAAAGCCTCTCTCTTCTTAACCATTCTACATACTCATCCCATACTTTACCCAGCACTCTATCTACAATATTTCCAGGATCACAGGAACAACCTCTCCTGCTGCCTTTCATCTAAATTGTACAGTTGTTTAAAGAAGTATTCTTATATTATTATTATAGACATTTACTTCCTCCATAGCCTCTTTTAAGGGCTATATCAAGGTGTATTTTGGTGCAAACAGGTGTGTGTGTGTGTGTGTGTGTGTGTGTGTGTGAGTGTGCAGGAAAAACACTATAATTTAACACTATTATTCACAATATTTTATGTGCACCGTAGAAATATTCATCCGAAGTCCTTCACCTCTGGCAAAAACGTGAATCCTTTCATCTCATGTTGTTGCTACAGTGGAAACACATGTATGTACATGAGTGCAGCAGCTACAATGGAAGATGTTCAGCTGAAAAATGCCGACCCGACTTTGGATGTTGAGAATTGAAAATAGATGTTAATAACTGGTGTAGTTGAGTGGCTGACTCTCTTGGCTGACTTTCTTCCATGATGGCATGGCCTCATGGGGCAGTCACCAGCTGACTCAGTGCTGACTCTACATCAGTGATGCAGGTATCACACATAAGATCTGATTTCATTAAACACGGCTGAGCTTTAATCCTTTAGCTCCTGTGTTACTGATGTAAATTAAAGCAGACGTTTAACCACAGCTGACGTTGGTGCAGCTGCAGAGACGGAACTTCTCCCCAAACCATCAAAAGACTCTCTGGTTGATTAAACAGATTAGAAGCTACTCCCTTAGCAGTCAGAGGTTTGATTTAAAATGAAGTGCCCTATAAATAAAATGAACTTTTAATATTTGTTGGAGCTTCAGTCAAATGATGGTTTCTGCTGCATGGCGGCAGGAACATCAGCAGCCTGTGAAGCATGAAATGATCCTCTCAGATAAGCTCCATGAAACACAAGGGTTTGACCTTTGCTGCTAAAAGCGCAGTGGACCCCAACATTTAGTAGAAACATAAATTGGCACACAAATGTGCACAGTACAAATCAAGTGACCACCTGTATACATTATTCTAATTTAATTTAAAAAAACAGCTCTGATGAAGCTAAATGAATCATCATAGAGACCATTGAATTTACTGATGTAGGATTGATTATAACTTGTTAAAAACTTGTGATTATCTGGGCATTTAAAGTACTCCACTAATTTTAGTGTATAATTCTGTCCAGTTTGGAAGCTTGTCACAGACCAATTAAAAACAGAATTGTCATAACATAAGCAGCAGAAGCCAACTTATCTTTACTTTTAGTCCCTAATATGGGGCAAGCTCCAAAAGCATTTGATCCTACATTTCCCATAGTGCAACTCAGCCCATAAATAAATTGCATCTTAGACCACAACACCACTTAGACAAAAACACAGCTTTATGTAATACCGCAATTTTTCAAAGAGACTATAAAAGGATCCTTGCTTTACTACATTTCTGCATGTGGTTTGTCTTATCTAGACACTTATCAGAAATATTTCTGATAAGACACTTCTCAGAAATATTTCTGATAAGACACTTATCTGATAAGACACTTATCAGAAGTGTCAAGAACTTGCTTGACAGCAAAAGACAAAAACCCTTCGATGTGTTCAATTTATGCTTTGCCAAAAAGTTTCCATTGTCTCCATGTTAACCCGACACGTCCAAGCGGCTTGTTTTGTGATATTGCATACTTCCCCATCACGTAATATGACAGCGAACGTGAAATTCTCCACGTTTGCAAACTATTGCTCTTTTTTTTGGAACAGTTTATACTCGACAAAGGTGATTTTAAAAATTAACGGTGGCACACAACTAATAAGCTATGATATATGGTACTCTATTCTCCGGCTCTCTATTGGTCAGCTTCAACAAATGTGAACTCTACACAGCATCACATTAATTCAGTTTGCCTAATGACCTGATTTTGCTGTTTTAAATCAAGGTATGACCTGGTGTGTGTCATCCGACTTTTAATAAGGGTCTTCAAATTACAAAATCAAAAAAAATAACTGTTGTCATACCAGTATTTTAATCGGTGTCATCAAGGTGCCGTATTTGGCATTGATAAGATTTGTCATGTGAAGTCAAATATGAAGAAACACGGCCAAAGCACAGCAAGTCTTCTTTTAGTCTGGGTAAAGCAGCTTTGTAAAACATGGTGCATAATTATTATTAAAATGTAGCTGACACTAATCAATCGTGATGGTACCATAAAGAGACTATTGCTTATCACAAGATATCTTCTGTTAAAAGTCACACATGGTGTTCGCATACAACCTGAGGGGACAAACACACACAACTGGAGCAGGAAGGCTGGAAGGTTGTTGGGTTTGTTTGTGTGTAGAAAGGGGAAGAATTATTAAAGCTTCTTATCACAGCTCCTCTGGCTGGATTGATCGTGAAGCTGAGCACCAACACGAGGAAGACGGGATGAGAGGTTGGGATGAAATGACACTCTGAATGTCAAAGGTTAAGCGGAGGGGAAAGCTTTCATTTAATGTAGGGCAGGGAGAAAAGGAAACCACAAATCATTCCTTAAATACCTGAGAAGACTGCCTGCATCACATGTCAGCATCTCACTAGTAAGTTGGAAAACAAATAGCTTTACTGGCAGACCAGTCAAACCTGCGAAATGAGCCGTGGGAACTTCACGCCAAACTCTCCATTGTTCATTGTGAAGGTGTGTCAACCACTTTGGAACATAAGTGTGATGGATAGAGATTATAGTCGCATGTCTTGAGATTGGTTGATCTGAAAATGCAGCAGCTGACTGTAGCCCACTGTAGCAGTGGTTAAATAAATATTCAGTAGTTCTTGATCCACGCATTAAAAAAAAGTTTGCTTTGAATACAGATTTCTTTTCAGTGGTAGAAGTACTCAGATCTTTTACTGAAAGCAACTTCAAGGAACTTTCATTTTTGTTGATTCTGGTGGCCCATGTGGAAGAAAAGCAGTATGAGCACCATCTCCTCATGTCATAAAGATGCGAGGAAGTGAATGAAACAGAACTTAAACAGCTTATTTTCAATACAGTTTTTTTCTTTTTAAACACAGCTGTTTGCTAAGTCCTCCGCAAACTGCCTTAAGTACATCTCGTTCATTACCAAATCAAAACCAGTCCACTCAAACTCACTGCCCCACTATGACCAGTCCGCTCAGCCTTTTCTGTCCCACTATAACCAGTCAGACTCAGCCCCTCTTTCTCACTGCGCTACTCAATTGTCTACTAAGGTTTTCAAAAACCTTTGAGCTATGGACCCTCTGCTGTCGCAACTGTGTCAGTGATTGACACAAGCAGCAGAAAGGCCTCACATACCTCACTGAAGGTAGAAGATCCAAAGTCTTGAATTAAGGTAGATGCAACATTTTTAAGGCTACACAACCCAAATTTGGTGTGCATTTTTGCACTGTTCATAAAATATGAGTCCGGTACTTGCCAATAATGATACCCCTTTTACACTGGCCCAGAAACACACTTAACACCCGCTATCATCTGACTTTTGTGTGCAATGTGAATTATCAGGATTTACTCCTGGGTCAAATAACCCTGCAGTAGTCACGCAGGAGATAACCTATCACCCTGAAGAAGCAGTTTGGAAAGAGTCTATTAAATGATAATATGGACTATCAGGAAAAGTAGATTTGGGAGCTTAACAGCGATTTTTTTCAGTTTTCTCCTGCATTGAAATGTTCAGAGTTTCCTAAATGATAGCAGCCTATGGCTCAAGAGACTGAACCAAAATAAGAAACTACACCATCGGGAAACACTTAATAAACAAACAACCCTTGAAAAGATAGTATACTGCTGTTCACGTCCTGTGTGAAACCAAGAGTCAATAGTGAGTTGGTTTAACTTAGCAACATACTTCACTCACATCATGTACATAATGTTATGTATGTATTTACTTAAGTTACATAAGCAAGGTAGTTATTTGAAACCAAACCACAATCTTTCCCTAAACCTAACCAAACTGGGACCTTGCTAAGACAAAGGTAATGCCTTAAACTCAATTAATCCATACCATGTCTTAAATCCCATTAAATGTCATAACTTCTTTCGATCATAAAGGTTGCACGTGTGCGGTGAGTGACAAGTTTAGATGCAGTGAATAAATGTCACACAGTCTAGTGAATCAAACACTGACTGTGGGCATACTAGGGTATTTAGCACAGTTATACCTCTGGCAGTGACCTCCAACATAATAAAAGTGGATAGAGTCATCAGTCCGAGGGCTCTATGCGCCTCAGGGACTCCTGAGGCTTCGTGGAGCCTCAAGTCATGTACAAATCTCCATCAATGTGTGTACCCCAGGAAAGTGGCATCCTCTGAGGCTATGAAATGCTGGACGTGTCCGCAACCGTCGACCATCAGGCCTGGAGCAGGCTGTCAAAGACGTACCATTTAATTATTACATTGATGGAAAGATGGAGTAAAGGCTCGGCCTATAGATTTTTGATTTTTGTCAGAGGTTACTGTGCTTCTTGGAAAGGTTTCCTGGGAATCCAAGTCCTGATACCATATGCTTTCGATGGGCTTATGATAGGGTGCTCTATGTTTTTTTTTTTATTAAAACAACAAGGTTATAGCGAGCATATGAGAACAAACTCAACTGAATTGCAAAGGAGACAGAAGAACAAACTGAGACAGAGAAAGCAAGAAAGAAGACAGAGGCAAGACATTCGACCTACAGTGGAATTTCTAATACCTTCATTAAAATGCAGGACAGCATCCTGGAGGATTTATGAGTTTACACCTGATGCCTCATACCTGCTCAGCAGTCTGTAAAAAGTGAGGCTGTTTACCAATAAACAGGATGTAACTCTGCCTCATGCTATTTAGGGTCGTGGTAGACAAACAGGAGGAAAACAGAGCATTCAGTTATAGAGACAAAGGACAGGAAGGGGTGGGAGTGAATGGGAAATGAATTAGAGGGCAGGGCCTATAGAAAGAAAGTGGAAGGATACTCTTTGTAGAACCTTGAAGAACAGAAGAACTGTGGAGTATTAAAATACCCTCACCTTTGTGACATATTTGATCCTTACGAGACGACTAAGCACAAGCATGATTCTGCTATCAAACCTTGCTGACTCATAGAAGTGTTTCAGTTATCCCAAGACGGTATGATGTGGTGTGTACGTGTCGGTCTTACACACAAGCCGTCTTGATGCTGCATGCTGACGAAGTGCCAAGAGAGCCGGTGTGGGAGGAAAAGGAGGAGGAGGACGAGAAGGTGAAGGACTACTCACTGTGTGGTGAGCCACTGGAAGGCCACATGATTAAACAGCCAACACAAGTCCAACAGAGATCAACTCACACATCCCTGCCAAGCTTCTATGCACAGTTGTGCAAAACATACTGATGGCATTTAAATGTCAGTTACTGTTCTTCCAATAAAAACAAGTGGGAGGAGGAGAAATGGAAGAAAAGGTACAGTAATACCTGAAACTCCACTGCTAATACCAACTGCTCATTAAAAAACACCTTAGGGTGCAGCTGGATTCGAGAGGTAACACCATCATGTGATCATGCAAATCAATCTTGCCAGGTGTTGAACAATCCAGTGTCCTTTGATGAACTTCTGGCAGCTAAGGGTGTGGTATGATTCGACGACCAGCAAGAGAAGCGACTGTTCGTTTTAAAAAACAATGACAGCGAAATGAGAGGTTTGCTTGGCTCCTACAGCATGAGTTATATCAGAACTGGAGAGTATGTCATCAAGGCTTTTCTTGACGGAAAAGGAGTTCTCCGTCTTCTCAAGACTGGCCTCCGTAAGGGTTTGATTTACCAACTGGCTCTGCTGGTGGTCTCTCTCTCTTATTGCCGATCTGATTCGACAGATGCCGATAGACGTTTCGTCCAATCGACTACCAGGTATTGTCTGTGACTTTATGCCTTTTTCCAAACAGTTTCGAGTGGTTCCTTTCCAGATGATTCTGTGGAACAGACCATCTCGCTCTTCAGGTTAGTAAATATCTGCATTTGCCTTATTTCCTTCCTGCTCTAATAGTTGTTACACACTCTAACTGTGTTGTGCCTGATTCTTACGCATTCCCTGTTTTTTTTTTCTTTCCTTTTTTTTTTTTTTTTTTTGTGCATCATGGATTAGTTTCAGTCCATTACCCTGACCTTCAGTGCATTTCTCTCGTGCTTTGTGGCTGGCAGATGGTGCAACAGCTCAGCTATGACTGATAAGGCCATCGTTTCATATTGTTTGTTCTTAAACATGTTAAATATGAAAAATATGACTCCTGTCAGGGTAAGGACAGTCAGTCCATTTTCACTATGCACTTGTATTTAAAGGATAACTACCGTTTTTTACAACCTGGACCTTATTTCTGGCAAAATATATGATCACTTACTCACCCAGATAACTTTGGTGTCATTCGGCGTCGTTCGGATGAAATTAGATCCAGTGTAGCGGCGATATATCCATATAATGGGAGAGACGGGGCAGCGACACACAGCCTCTATATAACGCATTATCTGCCACGAAACTAGTTAATTTCATCAATATTTTGTTATGAAATGCTAGCGCTATTCCCCTCTGAGTCCGGGCTCGTCCGTTATCAACATCCGGGGTCAAACTAGCAGTAGCAGCTACAGGTAAACAAGCCGCGCTGTCGCGGGTGCGCGCGCAGCTCAGAGACGATATCTTCCAGGTCAGAGGTAGTAGATCAGCCTACAGACCCCGGATGTTGACAATAGACGAGCCCGGACTCAGAGGCTAATAGCGCTAGCATTTCATAACAAAATATTGATGAAATTAACTAGTTTCGTGGCAGATAATGTGTTATATAGAGACTGTGTGTCGCTGCCCCGTCTCTCCCATTATATGGATATATCACCGCTACACTGGATCTAATTTCGTCCGAACGACGCCGAATGACACCAAAGTTATCTGGGTGAGTAAATGACCATATATTTTGCCAGAAATAAGGTCCAGGTTGTAAAAAACGGTACTTATCCTTTAAGATATACTGGATATTGCAGATTTACTTGGAGTCGTATAAAAAAACTAATGGTCAACAGGGAAGTACCAGAGGCTGAAATATCCTGACTTTTAATCTGCAGTTCGGATCAAGCCCCAAAACAGGATCCCCCTGTAAATTTCCCATAATGCAACTCTCTTTTCACTCAGGCTGCTATTGACTGGATCATCGGCCGTTTAGGAAGCACTCGCTCTCTCTCCTGGCTGCCCTCCCACCGCCTCTCCTCTCACTCTCTCCCTAGTTTGCATGCTATCATGTCAATCCCTCCCCCCCTCTGCGTGTTTGCTTGTCCATCTATCTGCATAATTGATGTGCTTGCCTCTTCTTGTGTTTGTGCTCCTGAGGTGAAGAGGAGGTCATGTGGCTCAGGTACTACCTATCTGGCAATACCTGAAGTTGCTCAACGACCTCCTGGATCCAAACTCTTCACATCTGTATGTCTGTATTTTTGTCAGCATAAGTTGTACACACTGTGATTTTTCTGTTTGTCTATTCTGTACACACATCTATCGCATGTCTGTCTCGTGAGAGGGATCCCTCACCTGTACTTTTTGTTTCATTTCACTTCTGCCATGAAACACTTCCTTTATCAATGAAATACTTATTACCTATGACATAAAAACACTCATCAACATCAAGAAAGGAAGGTCCAGGATTGGAATAAGTGCAGCAGACCTTGAAACGATCACTGCCTACAACATCTTCCCACCACCTGGTCAAAAGAGTCGGACCAAATTTCACAGCAAGTGGTGCAACAGCCAGAAGAGCTATGCTAACCCAGCTCGAACCCAGGCTACCCTGGCTACCCCTGGCTAATGTATGGTTGCTGGGAAGTAAAATGGATGAAATACATGAACAAAAACATTATTTTCATCACAAATATTCAAATGTTTAATGTGTTGAGTTTTTTTTTTTTTTTTTTTTTTACATTAATGATATAAATACCTTCAAAGGAACATGTTTTCCAGAGGAACTACGTACCACATTCTGTCAAGAATGACCGTGACAATGACCACATACTGTAAGTCTCTCTCTCTGGGGTGTGTGCTAGCTGTCATACCTTTTCATATTTAAGTTAATTAACTGTTGTTGTGATGTACTACTTAATTTGTTGCAAGAAGTGGGCTGGGGATGAAGTGACATCACTAAAATCACCAGACTCCTTTAAAAAATGCTCAATTTTGAGATTTGTTGCATATGGAGAAACTGTATAAACTGTGAAATGCTGTCTACAACACATTCTTAACTATTAAGGCCTACCTGTTAATTCAGCAAATGTTATACATGCATATATTTTCTATTTCTTTGTGTAAAAAACATTGTATCAGTTTGTCCCTGTGATGGACTGTAGGTGTATATTTGCATATAGAGCGGGAAAGTGAGATTCAACAACAAGAGGGTCACTCAAGACACTCAAGACGCATTTCGTGCCAGGTGTGAATTGACCTGTTAGTTGTTATTTATTAAACATTAGTTAGGGTTAGGGTTAGTTATTTTGGAGACCCCCACAAAACTCAGATTGTAACTTGAACCCTGCTAAGGAATACCTGCAGTGTTATATGGACACTATAAAGAGTTTTAAGGAGCAGCACAAAATTCGCTGCAGGTCATGTCTGTGAAAGCTGTCAAGTCAGTTGTAGTCATGTTTCGGTAAACTCTGTTTCCTTGCTGGAAAGTACTGGTTCACCAAGATGTTTGTGGTGTACTCAGCTGTCACTCAAGTGTTTCAAGTGGACCAGCCAGTTTGGGACATCCTCTCAGCTTCAATACATGTTGCTGGTGTGACATGGGTATGCCTATACAGCTAGTTTTATTTTAATAGATGAAACCATAAAAACACACCTAACTGGGGGCAGGATAGGGATTGGGATGCTGACCGCAGACTGCAATGTCCCCACTTTGAGTCTGACACAGAGATTTATATAGAACTAACTAACATAAAACAACACTGGTTTTGTGGTTTGCATGAGACCTTTTGTTGCATTTCTGTAACTTGTATTAGTCCTTCTTTGTTGGCTTCCATTTCTATTGGTTCCATGTTTCAGGTATGTTCCCTCCTTCTCATTCAGATTGTTAATTGATAGTTGAGAGGATCAAATTATACTGTTCTGTAGTTTGACACCCCTCATCTGTAATGCAACACAGTTCATTCAGGTGTGAATCAACAATGACATAAGGAAATCAGGCAATTTACGGGAACGGTGTGCTATGCCAAAATTAAAGGTTATAGGCCATGAAATAGTACAACAGGTTTAAAAGTAGTTAAGACATTATGCTATCCATCCTAGAGCAAAAAACAAACATAAATAAATACACAAATAGACACCAGTATAGCTTAAAAAATATAATATCCACGAGAGTGTGTCAATCAGAAACCTGTTGAGCAAGCATTTGTTGTAAATCATAGTTAAAGATGCCCGTAAGAGACAGAATAGCAGTTCAACCATGCCTCACCAAGGATCTTATCTATACTTAGCCTTACATGACACGCGGAGACAGGGAATACCACTGTCTATTACGCAACACAACTTGAGAGGTGATTGTGGATCAAAAATTCTCAAAACTTACAAAGATGAAAGATTAATAGAGTCATAGACACTGATAATAGAAATACTGGGATTATCTTTTTAAATGTATGTCAATGATGCATTTTAAGATCTAAAGAACATTATCAAGTCATGCTTAAAAAAGTATTTTACATAATATACAGACAGTCCCCTCTAAGATATATTGTATATTATTTGCAGTAGATATATTGCATTGTGCTTATTGTACGCCAAACTTACTGTTGACCATTTTCAAGTACACTGTAAAATAGGATTTTGCCTGTTTGTTATTTTAGCATTTCATTCTATGTCAGGATTACAAATGATTACTGAACTTGTTGTGATAACACGAAATTACTAGTTAAACACGTGATATGCTAAGGATCACTCTTACTTGGGGCTTGGTACCAAACTTTGATGGGTTTTTTATGGCCAGCTGCTCTTCTGTATAGATAATTGGGTGAACTTTGTGCCGCTTGTCAGCTAGCTAGTACAGCTAACCTGTATCTGTTTGTTGGTGTGTCCATTCACCACATCATCTCCTTACTACTGTTTGGTTGGATAACCTGGAGCTGAGGCAGAAAGTGTTTTTGGCAGCAAACACGGGAGTTGACCACGAGCTGAGATGTGGATGTTTCAGACCAAGACTAGCACATAGAACTAAGAGTTCACCGACATATTCGTTCCTCTTCTTCTTTGGATTTGGCAGAATGCTACAATGGCTCATTACTGCCAAGCTGTTTGTTATTAATGTTCATTTTCACAGTTATGTATATTTTTTTATAAAGTATTGTGAAAAGTATTTTTTCAGAAAGTGTTCAAAGTACCATGACCAGTTTTCATGTATAGCCCAGCTTTAGCCCAGCCCTACTCTACTCTAGAGCCCATTAACACCACTTTGTCATGTCAGGAAGTCCAAATGACTGCCAAAATGTGTATCTTGATAGAATTTAGTGAGTCAGTTTATCAGTTCAGTGCAACAGGACAGTCGGATTAAGATCTTTCAATGCAAATAATAAGGGGCTCAAGATTAAAAATCAGCACTATCGTGATGTTGTTGAGCATTTGCACTGCTTAAGATCATACTTTCTGACAAAGTTTTCATGCCATATTGTCTTTTCGATAATCAACTGTAAATGTGGGGGTTCATCAGAGTAGATGTCACTCTCTATATCTGTCAATCCTCCACAGACCAACACAGAAACACTTTTATGCCCGTCAATTCTTTTTTTGTTGAAAGCCAGAGATCTGGTGTTGCTTTGTTTTTTATGTCTGGTAATTGTGATGGCCCCAGAGAAAAATCTTGTATTTTCTTGTTTGTGGGGTGCTGTGGCACAATGGGGTCATTTTTATTTAAATGTTATCCTTCCGGAAAAATAGTCACAGGCTTAAGGAAGGTAAGTTAAAACCTTTTTTGTCTTTGGTATTTGTGTGCTTATGAATGCTATGTGGGGTGAAAGTGGTTGGACCAGTTGTCTTGGGAGCTTCCCATGGTTTGGACAGGATTGCCAGTTTGTTGTTGGCTCTCCCACACTTTTGGGTTTTGGTGACAAATGTGTCATTTCTGCAATAGAAAGGGGTCACAAGCGAGGACCACACAAATAATAAAATGTACGTGATAGTTTATTCAGGCAAAAAATGAGTACGATGTTGAAAGAGACAGTCGAGTATGAGTGCGATGTTGATGAAGTGTCAAACGGCTGTGGTGTGGGGAAGGCTAAGTCACGGATCGGTGGCAGCTCCCAGGCTGGCAGACCCCCTATGAGAAAGAGAGAGAGAAGGGCAGAAGAAGAGGAGGGAGGGTGGGGCACACAAAACAAGAACAGACAGGCATGAAAGGTGGTGAGGCACATGAAAGGAAGAGGGGCGATTAAGATACGGTCCTGCTCTGGAATTTAAGCTAAAGTTTTTTCTCCATTTTACGAGCAAGGACCACACCAGCAATGAGATGTAGGCTACATGTTAGTTTATTGAGGCGGAATATGAGTACAATGTTGATGAAGTGTTAAACAGCTGTGGTGTGGGGAAACCTTCGTCATTGGCGGCAGTTCCCAGGCTAGCGAACGCCCCAAAACCCCCTCAAGTACAGCGGTAAGACTGGGCATTGCACAGATCCTGGAAGATCCTGGCATCTCTGCCTTTCTCTGAGACAACTGACACAACTGACACAAAGGATCCTTTACACCTGTGTTGGGCACAGGCGTGTCTATTTTTCATGTGCCAGTAAACAAAACTCATGGTGAATTCAGTGTTGTTTGCAGGTGAAGTTGAAGTGGAGGTGTGCTATGCTCTGCCTGCTGATGTTGTTATGCTGATTCCTGGAAATCATATGACATGGAAGGTATCTGGGCTGATCAGCCAGTTTAACCAGTAGTTTTCCCAGGTCCTGCAGAGTAGTAATGTTCCAATGAAAATGGAAAAACAGATTCCTGAAGTGTTGTGTATGATTGATGACCAAAACGGCTAAAAATAAGCCACAGAAAAAGTTACAATTATGTTCTCTCTGTTCTCCATTGTGCCACAACTGCGCAACAATGGGATGACATATGTACAAGAGGTAACCGTGCTCAGGTCCAGTTGCGGCTGGAGCAATGTGAGTGCAGGGTGCCTGGGTAGGAGGGACATGCTTCAGCGAGGTACAGAGCAACTGGGCCAAGTGTTAGTGCGCCCTGTGGCCTCTCTTTGGCCCCAAGTTGAGAAAAGAATCACAGGTTACATAGAAACATGCCATACCTTACAGTCGACTGGTAAGACGAATCAGACATGCATCCCATTCCGATAAATAACCAGCCATTTGAACACCTGATTATTGATTGTGTAGGTCCTGTTCCTTCCTCCAGGACTTGTGTGATGGGTTTGTTGACTTGTAATGTCAAAGTACCAGATATCATGCTGGATATCCATTGTGCAGGCTTACAGCTAAGTGGTGCATGCTCATGCTTGAGTTTGGAGACGTTGATGATGGAGATGCAAAAGAAAATACATTGAGTAGGTCCAAACACATTTTTGGTACCTGAGATTGATTACATATTGAAAATTGGATTGCTGAACCTTCTACTAAACCTGACTTATACACATCTTGGATGGATGGCTGCATTGACCAGGTTGGTGCTGCAAATTCTTTTGCAATTTCAATTATTTGAGAGGTTATTGCAAGGTCCCGGATACTCTCCTGTCAGATCAGTGGACCAATCAATAAGGACATTGGTCCACCTAAGGGTGTTACCGTCCAGTAAAAAACTGCTTTCGCAGAGGATACACCTGGTTCCTCACTCCTCCATGAGCTACCTGTCTTCCTACTTTTCGTCTCCTCTAGGTGCATTCAACATATTGGATGACCCTCCATGATGACCAAAGAGGAACAATTTCCACGTCATGGGAGGAAAAAGGACACAAGGAAGCATGATTTAACATAATGAGCACACGCATGAATGTATTATAAACCTGGATATGGAAAGTATTTTTGCTTAGTGGCCACTTGCAGTGTGCCACTAAAAATGCATCCACAGCCCAAAAAGCATTTTCCACACAGAGCACCATTATAAGATAGACGTCTGTAAAACTGTTGACAGGACAACTCAAACTGCAAAAATGGTCATTTGTGAATGACTCTATTATGACTTTTTGACTGATTAGGGTTTTATATTTGTTAAACAAACAAAGTGATTTAAAAATCTGTGACATCATCACGTTGTAAGGTCTGTGGGAACTCGTGGGAGGGGCAAGCGGCATAAACTGTACAGTGCATATATAATGAGTCTGCACAGTTGATTGAATTGGAAAGGTACAGGTAGTTGTGAGGGAGAGTGGCATGGTCTAGTTCCTGAACTTTAGTTGTAATAACTTAATTAAAAATTATTTTGAAGCTTTAATATAAAAAAAAATGTGACATAATGTTGCTTTAAGTGAAACCGTCTTTTTTCAGTTTAGAGGCAAAATCTCTTTGTGGAACTGCTAACAACTCAGATATCTGAAATATGACAAGGTTCCGCAACTAGATGGTAGATTAAGGGGTCATGAGCCAAAAAGTTAGTGGTGGTGTAAACATAGGGGATTGTGACCTGTAGTGTCCCCAGCAAATATACCACTTTCTTCGGCTGTTGCAGTCCCTCCTGACCAGCTGACTGCTGCTCTTCTTGATGACGTACGTAACTTGCTAAGCAAAGCTTGGGATTGACAAAAAACAAACCTGACAGGAGAAGTGCGGTCCTCCACGGAAACTCTGACCCATGCGTCACACATAAATGGAGAAATGGCAGAAAGATATACTAATTGTCTTTCAATGCAGAGCTTAGGTCACATAAAATACGTCTTATTTCTTTCAACTATGGTGGAGATGCAGGGCTGGACACGCTCAGCTGCAGCACCAACACGCAGCAAATTTGTTTGTGCAAATAAAGGTTTGAACTCAACTTGACCATTAATGGTTAACTCATTCAAACCAAGAGAATACTAATGACGCTACATGAGTCACGGTGCATCTTTCACGGCTGTCTCCGGCTCCACCCCTAATCCCTCAGGAGGGATTCTGTGCTAATTCCTGAATGGACTGGACTGTAATGGTGTTTTCTACTTAGTAGTATTTCTTCTTTCACTCTTGTAAATGATTTTAATGCTTCTTCTAACAATGCCAGTTGAATACATTTAAAAAAGAAAGAAGAATGAGAAAATCTAAACATTGCGATGACTTCAGTGGACTTGGGTTGACAGTCTAACTTCCCTGACAAGTTTTCATGTGTGACAGCTTCACAAGGAAATGTTCTCACCAGCACACAAATAAACTTCCCCGGATCTCGTCTTTGCATTCCATCTCAGACGTTATCTTTTGTCAAGATTAAATGAAGGGTTGCAAAAAATGAATACAAGTAAAAAATATTTCCTCATTCCTCCTACAGCCTGCAGAACCAGCCTTAGAAGACAAGACACATGTTTCTGGGGTGTAGAGTATAAAATCATCCGGAGATTTACTGATGACCTCAGACACAAACACAGAGACGACATGAGAGCTGTCGCAGCCTTTCTGCTGGTGCTATGTTACCTGGCTGTCAGCGATGGTAGGTCACTAGATTACGTTTTTTTTAAATGACAAATTAATTGTTGAACAAATTTATCGTTTAAATTGAAATTGATAATTTTCCTAAAAATGGAAATCAATAATGATTTTTGTCTTCACAACAGCCTGGCGCTGCAGTGAGGCTCCACGGCTGTACAATGCTAGGCAGGTTGATGCTGGCCAGGGGAAAGTGATCGCAAGAGACACATCTGGCTATGTGTACTTTCTGATTGGATCGTCCTGGTACAGAATGAGCTCAATTAGATTCACACATGCCTCACTTGGACCTGCAGGGCTTTGGGCAACGAGTAACAGCGGGAACAGGGTCTACAAATATATAGCTGGCACCTTTGTTGTTTCCAGTGGTAACTATTATTATTATTATTATTATTATTATTATTATTATAACTACTATAACCTACTACATGGAGAGAGTGACAGATTCAGTTACTGCGTGCTGATTAAATGAGCCGTACTTCTGTGTACTTGTCTTCAGGTCTGTCCTTGCAGCAGGTGGATGCTGGAGGTAATGGTCAGGTTGTGGGAGTTGGCTCCTCCCGTGCCTACTGTCTGAGAAGTGACTTAGCTTCGAGCTACAAGACATCTGGCTCCCTGAGCTGGACTAGCCTGTCGAGGGTTATGAAGTACATCAGTTGCGGAAAGTATGGATGCTGGGGATTCGACACAAGCAATCGGATCTACTTCACACAGGTTAGAAACTGCAGCACCAGTGACATACTGTGTGTATATATATATATATATATATATATATATACTATATCTTTTAACTCTTAAAGGTGTTGTGATTAAGAAATATATAATAAGCCCATTCACTCATTCATCATGATCTCCTAGTCATGTACACTTTTTTTTATGACAGACTTTGTCACCAACCACCTGTGGCAACAGTCGCTGGTCACTAATTTCCGGGTCTGCGGTGATGGGTGAAGTGGGGACAGACGGAAGTGTCTTCGTGGTGAATACAGCAGGGCAGGTCTTCCAAAGGTAAGGCAGTAACATTTCAGAGGACGATTTTTTTGAATAACTAAAACAGGGTGCAATCTGAAGCATCCACATTCTAGTATGTATAATACCTACTGCAAGAACAGTAACAACAGTACACATTTACAACCTCAAATACTGAACTTTAATACTATGAAAAATGTCTTTAAGGGCATGTTATCTTGCATGCATGTGCTCAGTGGTGCCTTTCAAAAGTTTGAATTTTTGACCTACACTCATTCAATCAGTGCAATTCTAAAATCCATTTAATTGATACATATTCATTAATTTAAGCACTGACCATATTTAAAAATTGGAATGTAAACAGATTTTTCCTTGAAAGACAAAAAGCTATCTTGCACAAAGTGTCTGAGGATAGATTGATGATTAGAATGATGGTTTAATATATTTCACTGGCTTCTGTCTCAACAGATTGGGCATCAGCAGTAGTTACCGTTATGGTACAACTTGGAGAGCAGTCTCAATGTGCATGCCAGTCCGCCATGTTGCCTATGACCTGGGCACCCTTTGGGTTGTGACCACCTCTGGTTTGCTCATGAAGTGCACACACTAATGTGAAATGCATGCTCACTGTCCTCAGTGTCGGCCAATCTCTGTTTGTCATGGAAGATTATTTGTTTTTCGGGGACAAGGATCTCTTCAAGTGTTTTTTTTTTTACTGTCTCCTCTTTAACATTCTGTCTTTTCTTTAGATTATCCAGTTAACAGTACACAAAGAAAAAATGCTTTTTTCTTAAAGTAAAAGCTACGGTGTAACTATTTATCTCTCCCCCTTTTATCAGGCTACTACTTATTCTGACAACAGTGAAAATAATACTGTAAGAAACCATTTATTCTTTTACAACAGAGTAGCTACAGTGAAGAAAATACTTTAAATACATTAAGCAAATTACTTTTACAAGGTTACAGGGTAAATTTATTATCGTTTTTTATAACAAAACTGTGAAATTTGAATAAGAAATGGCAGCAACAAATAAGCAGTGTAAGGGTAACCTAATACAGTAAAGAGAAACCTCAAAGAAATTGGATACTTATGAGTCGCACCACTTTTTTTTTCCAGTTGGCATACAGTACTTTCTACTGTGTTAATAAATGATAATGGAAGCAATTTCATCTGAGTTTTGTCATTCTTCATGCAAAGTGTTAATGCTGTTGTGAAACTGAGGAGTGAAAAATAAAGAAAAAGTAAAGAATTGCAGGTCATTCTACACATGCTCAAAGTTTACTGTAATATACTGTATGACTCCTTTTTATATTATAGTTTTGATAGTAGAACCATTTTCACTGAACAAGGCTATGGTTCAGTAGTGTTTTTGGTTCCCATGCAAATCTTTTATCTTTGTGAGTATACACAAAATAAAAAATGATAATTAATACTATATGAACATTATAATTACTCTGCTGTTATATCCCACACACTGGACCTATTAATCTGCACAACTATCATTGTAAACTGCAATCGTGCCCGGAAAGGCGACGCAACAGGAACATTTTTAAAAAATACCTGGGGTCATATTTAATAGGAAGTCTTTGAATAAAATGTAAACTTTTTAACAACAACTACTATTTAAATCAGTATTTTAATTCTACTGAATTCTGGCTTTTTTTATTTTCATTTTACAATTGCTCTTTCTGAAAATGTATGGCCAAAGCCTTTACACATATGACTCTGGTTTCAGTATCACCTCATTTAATTGCTTCAATGCTTAAGGTTAGCTAGACTTGTTCTTTCATTCGTTGTTGAATATCCTGAACCAGCTTACATGAAATTGCAAAGCTAAGTTTAGCACTAACATCACAGGTGTCTGAGATAGGCAGCTGAGGCTACCTTACACCTTTTTAATAAACTTAGTCTGGTGGAAGACTTTGTCCTGTGCGGTTGTATTTTAGCCTTTTTTTTTCTTCTTTGACATCCAGGACAAGTGACGTGCTGGAAAGCCACAACCAAATGGCAATGAAATGCATCCTCTATCTGACACATTTAAACAATGTCAACAGTGATCACACACCTCTGCCAGGAGATGCCTGTCTGCCTGTCTGGTTCACTGTGTTATGTCTGCAGACTGAGCGAACGCTGCCAAACCCTGCAGAGAATACATCATGCAGCTAATCAAGAAACAGCTGTAAAAGGAAAGAGAACAAGATGAATAAAGAAGGGCCGTGCCTCACAAACTAAAAGTAACTGCAGTACTGGCTAACCAGTCTGGCAGCTCACTTCACACAATTAGCTAGATGTCTGATAACTCTTACCCAGTATTGTGCTAAATGTGTGATTACAGACTGCATCCTAAATACACACATAATACGCCACTGTCTGTATTTACCAGAAATGAATGTCATAGATGAGAAGGTGATTATCAGACTTAATCAGATTAACAATTAGCCCTATTTGGTTTCACTTAGTCCAATCATAACTGGTAATGCAGACATATTGGAGAGTGGTCCGTACGCATCCCTAGCCCTTTAATGATTTTATATGATTTAGTTTTATTTATGATGATGTTAAGGTTTTGCTTTTTGTTACTTCCAAAAACAAGTCTTGTACCTAGGTTCTTTCTGCAAACCTTAACACTTCTGTTTCTTTGGTGGGGCTAAGATTATTCTCTCAATCTAAACCTGTTGTAACAAAAGCAAAATGTGTAGAAGAAACTTAAAGGGACGCTGAAGAATTAGCAATAATAATCAGTGTGACGATTGGAAGATTACATTTTTTCTGACTTCCCCACAATGTCTGTGGCTCTCAGCCTCAAGCTCATTTGTTACTCAAGGTTAAAAATGGTTTGTAAACATGAAGTTTTCTTTTAAAAAGGCTCCAAAATATCCTAAGATAGCAAGGTATCTTAGGCAACTGGACTTGTTTCAGTTTCTTGAAGATGTTTCACCTCTAATCCAAGAAGCTTATCAGTTCTAGAAGAAACTCAAACAAGTCCAGTTACCTATGATGGAGCACTTAGATTTATCATGACCTGGATGCCTGAGAACCTTCATCAAAAAGTTCTTAGCAAACATTTCTCAAACAGGAAGAAGTGGTGCATTTGCACTATTTTCCATTGTGGGTTATCACATTTTGCTGCTCAAGTGCTCAGTATACATAAATTTTGGATTGATAGCATATGGATCGCTTCTTTGTAGAAGTTGGTGTCTTGGACCTCCAGAAAGTGGTCCAAAGCAGAGATAACGTCATCATTCTTCATATTAGGGACGAGGTAGCAGTCTGAGGGTGTCAAATCAGATGAATAGGGCGGGTGAGATCAAATTTGTATTCCTGGATGGCAGCCATCCTAACAGCCACAGCTCGTATGTGGGTGTCAGACGGAATGCCATAAAATTTTGTTCAGACATTCACTGTTCTCATGATGAATCCTGCCTTTACCCTAGTGCCACCTGCTGGTCAATGCTTTCACTTATTTATTCAAGACATAAAACAAAATGTAATAATTTTGCATTTAAATGTCTAAAAACGACTAGGCCTTTATTATATATTATGTTAAATTGTGTACTTACATTGAGTACGTAATGTGAATAAAACTTAACAACAATCGTAAGAGAGTGTGAACATTTATGCCTGTGTCATGTCAGATTTTTCATTCATCTTCAGTCATTTTTTATGTGCCATCGTTTGCTAACATGTGCATCTGAGCATATACATGTGTGGATGTAAATATGAATGCCTTTGATATGTAAAATCTATGGAGAAATTGTATTTGAATAAAGACATTTTCTTTCACCGTTAGGTCATGATCCAATCCAAAAACCTGTCCAAAATGAAAAAATAGTAGTCATTTGGCATAACTGATTTGATTGGCTCACAGAGAGCAAAGACAGTGGTGATTGGTTTCTTCCTCGTAATGACAGGGACCGTTGCCAGGCAATCAGTGGAGTTTCCAAATTACAACATCTACTGAAATCACGCACATGCTTGATGATGAAAACGTGCTAATTACCCAGCCCCTAAATTAGACTCATCAGCCATGTTTGGAGGGGCAGACATGATTAGTGGTGTGATTTTGTGAGGACAGCAGAGACTGGAAGGCGGGAGAGAGACAGGCAGGTGTGTGTGGAGTAAAGAGACGTGTGTACATGTTTGTGGAAGCCTACGTGTGACCTCCGTGTTCAGGTGTGGATGTGGGAAAATCCAATCTTGTTGAAAGCCACTATTCCACGTCTTTGAATATATCAAGGTGGTTTCTATGGAAACCACATGCACTCCAAAAAGACTAGTGAATGCCTCGTAAACTGAAGTTTCTCTTCAGTTTAGAGAAGGGTCACTTTTTCTATTTTTATATCATTTTCATTATATTAAAATGGCCTCTTATTAGTTTACACTAATACACTCGTAGCATATATGCAGCCTTATACCTTTTCCACCTTTTCATCAACTTGATATTGAAATGACTACAAGAAGCACAAGACATTACCTCAAATTCAGTCTTACCAATTCAATGTTTGAATGTGATGACAGATTACAATGATTTACAGATCAGATTTCAATTTTTAATAAGCTAGATATTAAATGGTGATGGCACCCAGACAATAGTCTGACTGTCCGTGGTGAACTGGACCCTGTAGTTCAGACGTGGCTTAACTAATTCTATCTAATTAACCCACTTTGTTTGTTTAAAGACAGTTTGATGATTGATTTGTTGAACCTTGATGAAATTATCTTAAAGGAGACATATTTTGCTCATTTTCCGGTTCACAGTTTTTTTTGGGTTACTACTAGAATAGATTTGGATGCTTTAGTGCTAAAGCATACAGCGGTTTCCTCCGACTGTCCAGTGCTGCAGCACTGTATTCTCTGTCTGAAACACTCTGTTAAAGCTCCTGTCTCTTTAAGGTCCCCCCTCCTGAATACCTAATCTCATCTGATTGGTCAGCTCACACACGCCTGACCCAGCAACGCTAACAACAAAAAAGCAGCTGTGCTAAATCAATTCTTACGTGCCAAACTAGCTGCTAGGCATCAATTATGCAGATGTATAACATGGTGACGTAGTGTGATGTCACGTGGTCACGGAATTAAAGGCAGGACCACCGACGAGGCGTTTCAGAAGCAGTGTTCTGTTGGTGCATACTTTGACCTTTTTAACTTTCAGGATCTTTTACAAGCACAAGAACCTATATAACACGGTGAAGGAAAGGGAAAAAATGAAAAAGCCTAATAGGTCTCCTTTAAATGGCAGTGTGCTCTTATTTTGAAATAAAGGCAAATAGATATTTGCTTCGTTGCATTACAGTATACATTACATGTATTCGGCATTCACACGAATACGAGTAACTTTTGAGATTACATTTTTTACATAAAATAACACATGATAAAATATGATGCATTGTTAGAGTTTAAACTACCCAACATTAGCCTATATTAAGTAGTTAAAACTGGCTCTTTGTCAACCGCGTACAACAGTAAAATGCTACAAGGTTCAAGGTTCTTTTATTTTTTATTCTACAACACAGGTAATTATTGTCCCTTAATGCAACATGAGAAAAGACTTTTATCTTGGTGATGTAGCGAGGATGTCTTTTTCAAATACTGATGTCAGGAGTTCCCCCAGCCTCAGATTTTTATTTACTTTCATGTTTTATTTATTTATTTTTTTTACTCACTCACTGGTTTAGTTACACTTTATGTAAATGTCATTCCCAAATAGGAAAGTCTAAATGCTGTTTCAAAGCCTCCACCCACAACTCCAGGAATACATTTCTGCTGAAGCCTTTATTTATTATTTTGTCGGCCTAAAAATAGGCAAAGCAAGTTTATTTGTATACGCCTTTGAAACAGAGCCAAGTGCTGTATTGAAGGTGAAGAAATGCAGCAGAACAGTAAAATGAATTGTTGTCAAATTAAAACATAGTAAATCTAAAAATATTGGAATCATCTTATGTGCAATGTGTATGACAGTGTGGGACCCCCGTCCACATGTACTTATACTTTTGATACTTCATGTATATTTTGCTGATGATACCTGCCTGACGTGATGTCACTCAGTGGTTAAGTTGCATTGTGGGTAATGTAGGCGCGAGGTTTTGAAAAGAAGGTTGTGTGGGAAAAAAGGTGACATCACTGGTTCAGCCTTATCGATTTTGATCATTTGTTTTTAAACTGTCTATTTTGAGTCCATCTGTGTTATACGAGTGCAATGCTAGAGCAGTGGACTGCTTTTCAAAACCTTGCTCCTACTTTACCCACAATGCAATTCAGCCACTAAGTGATCAGTCAGTTTACCGGATTACGTGCAGCTTCCTCTGGAACAGCTTTCATACTACTTTTTTCACATAAACTACCCAAGAATAAAGTACTCGTTACAGAGATGTGGGTTCGAGTCATTATGACTTGGATTCGAGTCGAATTTACTAACTGTTTTGATGACTTGCGAGTCGTGACTTGACTTGACTAGAAATAAATGACTTGATACTCGACACCTGTGACTTGACTTGAGATATGATATTGACCTGGGTGACATGTTGTGTTTATTTTATGTTTTCAGTTCAGGCTTTTTTTAGTGTTTTGAATCTGGCTGTCAGTATTTAACTGTTCACATCAGTGATGGGGAGGGAATAAGAAATAAATCAGCCTTTATAAAGTCATTTTTTTCTTGTTTTATTACATTTATTTCACTAAATATTAATAATTATGATACAAATTCAATTAATTTTCTTTCTTTTTAAACAAGTTAGATAAATTGGCCAATAATATCATTTCAAACCTTAAAGGATAACCCGATTTCATGTTGTTTTTACTTTGTTTATACGTGGCGGACTCTGCCACCTTTGTAGCTTCAAACAGTGTTCTGGGGACCTTGTCCTCTGAGAACAGCTTGTTTATTCAGTTATGGAAAAAATAAATATTTCTGAGTTTGTATTATTACCTCATTAATAATGTAAATATTAAAATCCAGAGTTTGAATTTCTTCTCCAAAACTACATAGCCCCTTTAAAGCCACTCACAATAAATTCATTCAAGCCACGTGATCAGCATAGACTTTTGTTAAGATACAAGCAGTCATGGATATTCTCTTTATCCTGGATTCACTTCACTGTGGAAGTCAAAAAAATCTATGATTATGTCCTGTGCCTTATAGAAGGAACTAAGAACAGGAACTGGACAATGAGTTTGGATTTGGACTCACCAGATTGTTAGTGTGAGTGTCCCTTTCAAACACATGAACCATTACCTACACCTCTCAGGGACCTCTGTAAGCATCTCCAGCTGGTCCCTAGACTCTACAGCAGCACATGTATCACCTTCCCCACAGCTCTCCCCACTACCAGGTACTTGGTGTGCTACACCGCCACCTGGTGTACGGCCGAGCAGCTGCACTCCCCCGCTGAGCGCTCAGACGGGCTCGGCGCTCCGAGGTCTGCAGGCTGCCGCCGCTTTCTCTCAGCCTGAACACAGCTTCATCTCCCCGCAGAAAACCCGGGCTGACGGCCGTCCTCCCCGCTCTCCAGGAACATCTCATAGGAGATCTTAAACTGCTTTTCCCGACGCTGTGCTCCCCCCTTATAAAGCCGCCTTGGTCTGCTTGTGTGAATAAAGAGCTGCGGTAAAGAGAGAGAGACAGCCTCCCCTCTTCATCTGCTACACACCAGGTAAGACAATTTAGCATCAATTTGGGAGGAAAAAACGTGCGATCTTGCCACTTGGTGTTCCGCTGCTGGTTTATGAGGCGCCCAGAGGTTTTTTAACAAAAGATAATGCACACTATGGTTTGTTCCAGATAGACTGCACCTGCTCTAATGAGTGTGGCTGCTTGTTGGGTGTAAATATACAAACCACTTCTGCGAGGTGCTGTCAGAATCAACAGTGATGCACTGATTATTTATGAATGCGAGCCTAAATGCATGTGCACAGATTGCTGTCAGTGAGTGATGAGCAGAAAAAAGGCAGACTAACTGGGGCTCATGAGGCAAATATCAGGAATCTTACCATCCATATCAATGGGACAGCTGCTCACTGAGATGCTCACTTCTATTGGAACTAGTTGCATATTTATTAAAAGAGCTGAACTTGTGGTTGTGATGAAAAGTAAAGCGGGTGCAAAAGTGAGTCAAAGAGGGCTACTTTCTTGGCGTCAACCTGTTTTTCGTCCCTGCCTCTCTTTTATAATGACAAAGTTTATGTGAAGCTGCAGACCTCCTGACAGCACGGTCACATCTATCCATCACACCGCCCTCGGCTTCCTTTACAGCGTCCTCCAGGCTGAGGATGCTGCTATAGGTTTTACCATTCACAAATTATTACCTTGGGGAAACTGTTGTCTGAGGTCTGTTGTTATGAGGCGCAGTTGTGGATTAGGGCTCATCCTGATCTATTTAGTATCACTCACAGCCCGCTCTCACGAATGCCTGGAAGATTTTTAATAATAGATGGCTGAATAGATTCACTGGCTCGCAGCATCGATTTTTGTCTGTATGGGGCTGTAAAAAGTCATCTGATAAGAACCCCATGAAGCTAAATGTCATGAAACCAAAAAATCCATAGTAATCATGCAGTAAATTCTGAAATGGATTGCATATAAATATGACGGCAAACCCAAAGTCATGCAAACCATGAGGGAACTTTAAATTGACAGAAATCTTGGGGAATTATGGTGGTTTTTCTGAACCCTAACCCTGACCCTTTTTTGGAAAGATTGGATCCAAAATTTCCTAAATTTGCCCATTGACGTGTTTCTCAAGCATCTTTTGATTTCACAGCTTGTAAGATCATGCTCTAGTCTTTGTATTTGTTCCAGAGAATAATGACTTCTTTATTGCCCCTAATTGAATTACACGCCCAAGTCGGGTGCATCAATTATTTCCTTGATTGTGTAACAAGTGAGATGCTGCGGCATCTGGTGTCCCATCCCGCAGGACCAGTGTGGGGCCGGAGCTGGCTGTGGGCCCACTGATAGCGTTAACCCCCTCATTCATTCGACCAGAAGCTGCAGAATTGAGAGGGCTCAGGATCTCATCCCCGGGGAATACTAATAACCTTACCAGAGAGATTTGTCTAAGCCTTGCTCACTATCAGCCCAGTAGGCAGGCGTGATAGTGTGCCAAGACTCTGCAGTCATGTTGGGGGTAGATATAGCCTGGTAGGGTGAATGAAGCTGCTTAAGTAAGCGCTTTGATTAGCCCATGAGAAGTCATTAGCACTGGTGAATGCTCCTCTGACGACCAGCAGGTAGACCCTGTAGTTGCCAAGTCAGGTTGAGAGCAGCTTTCAGCAGGACTGTGGTATTTGGGGTCCAGTGTGTTAGGACATGATTTGGTCTTTGCCAGTTTCAGATGATGTTTTCAGTCTTTTCTGCTTAAAAACATTTTTTAAGATGCATTTTTTTCTCCACCTGTTCAATGTCCTATCCTAGATTTCGAATGACTTGTGTATAATGTGAACTGTTTGTTTCATTATCAATGAATTCTTCAATTATTATATATAATAATCAGTAAATCATTTGTTCTGTTAAATACAGAATCCTCATTTGAACAGCTTAAACTGGAGAATATATATATATTTTTTATTATTTAAGTCGATAATCAAAATAGTTGATGATTAATTTCCTGACAGTCAACTAATCAATTCAGCAACTAATCGTTGCAACTCTAGAGTAACTCTTGACTGCAGGTATTTCTGTTCATTCCTTCAAAATCCTTAAGACACTATAAACCCATTTAGATCAGGGGAGACAAGTGAATGAAGTAAAGAAAATGTTTTTTTTACAGCAGGTGTTGTGATATCTGAGTCTTGTCAGAAAGTCATTGGCACTTCGAGTCCTCAGGGAGATTTTGTGATCGAGGGGAGTCTGCTCTGAGCAGCAGCAAGGAAAACCCCCTCATGGAGTCCAGACACTGGTGATGGTGGCGGCAAATGACTCTTCTGAGACTGAAGCTGATGAATCTGATGAATCTGCAAAGACTGGGCGGTGATGGGGAAGTGGAGGAGCGCGCAAAACAGCAGCATGAATGAACCAAAGGTGGAGACATAATCGTATTTACAAAGCCAGCAGCAATATAATAGACTAACAGTGAAGGTGTGTCACTGCTACTGAATAGATGTGACCGGCTGATGTGACAGCTGATATCCATTGACAGCCCCAGATAACGAAGCAGAAAATTAGGACGTTGTGAGCATGCGTGAGAGGAATGAATGACAGGATGGGATGAGTAATGAACCAGAGACCAAAGCATGCAACAGAGTAGTCTCATGTCTGATCTTTAGCGAGAGCATCATTCTGCAGAGACAGCTGGTTACAACTAACAAGTCATTTGTCCAAATTAATTTGAATGAAAGCTACTTACTTGATTCTAAACTATGTTGTAGAATTGACGTTGGTAAAATTTCAGCGCCAGTTTGTCTAACTGATGTTAAGAGTTAACGTTACCCTTTGCTTTTGTCTGTTTGATTGTCCATTCACCTCAGCTTGCTAGTCCTGGGCAACGGGGCATGCAATGGGTTGATGGACAAGAACGAAGAATTACGTTTCTTCCCACATTCGAGCAGTTTGAATTCCAAATAAAAAGTGGTCTTTTCTTAGCTAAGTAGCTTTTAATTCATTTTTATTTCCTGATCTGGCCTGTCCATTTTTTTACACTTGGAAAGAACTCTTTCTGTTGGCTTTGATGGTTGTGTATATCATTTTATTTGCTCTGGTTTCTGTCTTGACTTCATCTCAACCGTGTCTGGATGTGGTCTTGGCTTCGAACTCCAGTGGAGCAGCTTGATGAATTGACTTCAAGTTGACTAAGAACAACCTCTCTATTTCCCTGGCTTTTGGCTTTTATCTGTGATTTTCTTTTTGTTTTCTGCTCTCTGTTTGTAATAACTCAACGGTGACTAAACAACTTTCATTTATTTCTGTCAAAGCACCACTGTGAGGTATTGAACTGCTTCACTTTCTTTGGTATCGACAGAAATGTGTCTGTATATGAGAGCACTGAAAGTTGTGTGGTCAGGTTCAGAGGACTATTTTATTCATGCACAGATCTTGTACGCTGTTTCGGATTAGGGAGCTTTTAACATTTTAGAACTCTGACTTCTTCTGTAAAATGAAAAAGGCTTTTGAAGAAAATGTGTGTTGGTAAGGTACCGGAACAAAGGATAGAAACCTGGAAATCGGACTGGTGGTGTTAGAAACATTTCCTTTCATGAATTCTCTGGTGTGAATTTGTGGCTTCACTATGAGTAGCTCGTTTGAAATGAGAAAGCGATGAACAGTTTGGCACTGCTTGGGTTTTCAGGTGATGAGATGGGGAGCAGGTATGTGTTGGGGCTGAACAGTTCATTGAGGTTGATTGCGAGCAGTCGGCTGTGGTGCACGAATCCGACAGGGGCAGCATTGATCCCTGAGGGACTCGACCCTCATCTCCAGCTTTGGTCCCTCCATTTAGCTCTCTATTATCACTGTCTCTCTCATCGTATGCCCCTTCTAGTCTTTTGGACTGCTTTGATTGTACTTCCATTCAATCGCTAGTCCTGTCGCTTTACCCTTCCTCATTAAATCTGTCCTCTTCTCTATTCTTGTACCTGTAACACTCTTTTTCTTTCTGTACCTTCCTCGCCACATGAATATGTTAGACGTTAACAACTTTTGTTCTCCCCTCCAATCTCCTCAAGTCTCTCCTCATTTCCCTTCCTTCTTTTTCTTTCATGTCACTACTTTCATTTTACTTCTTTTCTTGCCCTTGGGTCATGTCTATGTTGGATCATGAGGGTAGCGTTTCACTGAGATCAATGATGGCTGAAGATATTTAATTTAAAGTGTCAGATTAAATTAGGACGAACCTCCGCAGACGAGGCTTTAACGGCTTTGATGGAGAGCAGCGACATGCTCTCCTATCAGCATCGATTAGCGCTATTGTCATTTTCTCGTTTGATTAATCGGACCCTAAGTAGTACCTGGAGGGACGCCATCTGATGCTCTCATGGATTAATAATTAGTTTAACTCAAAACTGACTAATTTATAGCTGAACATTCCTCCGCTACATCTTGCAGCGTTGTCTTCGGCCAAGTGAATCTGGGCTGACCCATAAAAGTCGGCTCTGTTAGCACACTACTTGTGGATGCTCAAAGAGTTGACTGCAAAGCTTTTTTCGACACCATCAAAGAGTCAGAATTAAAAGGCTGTTACAAAAAGGAGAATAGAAGACAAAAGCTATGTGTAATCAAGGCGAAGACATGAGAGCAGGAAACAAACGGCTGTTTGTTCTGTTTCCTGGAGAGGCGAAAGGCCTGCTTGTGTCTCCACACAGAGAGAATAGGGAATAATGAGAGACGCAAAGAGAGAGTGGGAGGGGGATTATTTGTCACCAGTGAGTGTTCAGGGCAGAGAGCTTCATGACACTGATGGCCTGTGAAGCTGCTCTTAGAGGATGCTGAATGAACTTGTCATGACAGATAGCACACTGCGTCCCCGAGCAGCCGGGAGCTGTGGATAAATTCTCCAGGACAATGAGGGATTGCACGGGTGGTGTGGAAAATGAAATTAGGACTTTCACCTGATCCTCCCCGAGGTGAGGTCACAGTGGAAGGGGGTAGGTAAGCGAAAAAGTGAAATAAAATTTCTCGAGCACTTTGATTTTCAGGTTTTGACAGTCTCTTGTGTTTTGCTGTCTTTTGTCTTCATGTTAAAATTAATCAAAGTACAATCACACAATGACACCATTTTCACTAAATATGTTGGCAGGATTGCTGCTGTGGCTGTCACTCAATGAAAGGTACTTGATGCAAAAGGACCTAATTTACTAAAATGTTTGAACAGTGACTTTCTGAAGCGGAAAACACAAAAGATGCGCAGGGACGCAGGATTTAAGTAAAAAAAACTGTTTGTTTCTGATACAGAATTACCAGACTGGCTTTGGTGGAACCATTGCCATAAACTGAACACAATGAGTCTTGGAAATATAAAAACATGAAAGAAAATTACTTGGACACTGTCTGCATACTTGAAATTTTAGACCATCATGCTAGCAGCATAGCCGTAAACTGTACTCCAAATCAGAACACAGGTGAGGAGCAAAAGGGGTGGGAAAACAGACAAAGGGAGGAAATGAAAAGCAAAACTGGCCTATTAGGAGAGAACTTGAGTAGTTGGACATGTTCTGGAGCAGCGCTGTTAGGTAGGGAGCTAATGGTGAAAGGGATATTTTGAAAGGACGAAATTTCCATCGAAGTGACCTGGCTTTGACAGCATCATAACTTTTCCAAGACTGGAATAGATTTCTCATATAAAGGGCTTCAGACGGAGATTAATGCAGAGTGGTCCAAAATGCTTGTTTGTGGATACTAACCTTTCTTACAGCTACTTCAACAGCCCGTGATTCCACCATTGCCTTCTTGACACCTGACACAGTCCTCCTTTCCCTGCCATAATCTCCATCAACCAGTGTCTCTATTAACTTTTGCTGGTCCAGATAAGGGCAACAGAGTGTATGTTTTTCTTTGCCAGCAACATCCCACTTCATATTCACACAATCCCACACATTCTGTCAGTGTGCTGAATATGGAGCTGTTGAGTGCAAACATGTTCTTCGACTGTCGGTCAGCTCCGCAAGGGTAGTTGAGGGGAGGGAAAGTGGCCAGTTCTTTATTTCTCTATGACTACATTTTCTCAGGCAATCTATGGGTTTAAATTGACAGTTTTAGATCATTTTGTCCACCATATTGTTTTGGCGCCCTTGTTATAATCTAAATATAAAGCAAGGAATCTCTGTCCATCTGTTTGTCTGTATATTATTCATATATCTCGAGAATCATTCATCTGATCTTGGTGGGTTTGTTGCTGAGGACCCAAGTTAGTGCAGTGTCAAATTTGGTGCAATTTGGAAACACAACATGTTCATTGTTAACAAAATCTTAAAATAAACAGCTAACACCACTCTGTGCAGCATTGGGGGCATCCAACACCTCACGTGATCTCATGGGGAAGCAGATGTCAACAAAATCGAGATTAGAATGGTGCAAAAACAGGAGCTAGAATGTTGATAAAGGTTCTCAGTCATCCAGGTCATGGTAACTCTAGGTGCTATATTGTAGGCAACTGGACTTGTTTCAGTTTCTTGAAGATGTTTCATCGCTCATCCAAGAGGCTTCTTCAGTTCTAACTAACTGGGGGGGAGTGGCAGGCTTTTAAACCCTGTATGGGAGTGTCCTTACAGAGTCGTTAAGGACACGTGTGAACTCTGAGTTTCAGAGTCGTTAGGGCCACTTGTGGGTTGTTGACCATGTGGATTGCAAGGGCTAGGTGAGCCCAGGTGTGAATGGTTTGACAGCTAACGACTCTGAAACTCAGAGCTCACACCTGCCCTTAACGACTCTAAGGAGACTCTCACACAGAGTTTAATAGCCTGCAACTCCCCTACAGTTGGTTATAACTGAAGAACACTCTTGGATGAGAGGTGAAACGTCTTCAAGAAACTGAAACAAGTCCAGTTGCCTACGATACAGCACTTAGAAAGGGCTAGAATGTTTACTGTTGCTTGGCAGCACCGTCAGCTGCTCCGACATGCCTCTCTCATTGGTTGTTGTTGTACCTTGCAATGATCAAGGTTTAGTAAATATCAAACATATTTGATATTATCCTGGCAGCCCTAATGAGTCTGTGAGCAGTTCAGGGGGCTTAAGACTGGATCTGTTAACCCATCACATTACCAGATAATCTGTACTGAACTGCATGTTTTGAACAGGCACTGCACTCATTCAGTTAAAAGAAGGAAAAAGTAGAGTTTGAGTTTGGTCCTCTGTGGCAGGCAGCCTCAGCAGTAGCTTTCAGATTTAGGTTTAAAGTGTCATTGTGTCAATTACATGCTCTAAATGCTTCCATCATTCTCTTGCAAACTGTGGTTTTGATCCAAACCAACTGAGCTCTGATTGAAACTGATGTAATACATTAGTGCTGCTAAGGAGTGCTGACTACAGGCGCGCCACATTCCCTTTGATTGGCAGGGTTGACGACAGGACCTTTACTTTGATTCAAGATCAATTAAATTGTCATTATGCAACACAGGATTGTAATTCCCTAAGCGTCATACACACAAAAACAAATGCTATACAGACTCATTTCTAAATAATAATCAAGTCACAAAAAGAAACTTTTTATGGTGGAGTCTCACAGCCTGAGGAAAAAAGCTGCTCTGTGGTCTGGTGGTTTGACAGCAGATACTTCTGTATCTCTTGCCAGACAGAAGCAGGGTGAAAAGACTGCCAGCGATGCCAGCACCTACTTGCTCTCATGTGTTGTAAGTGTACCAGTGGGCTAAATAGACCTATTTCAGTCCTGACTCATGCTAATGTGTTAATATGAAACACCGCCGCTGTGCACCACACAAATGACATGAATCTGCATTTTTATGCCATTTGCTGCAAGATTGATAAGCAATCAGCCTGAATGTGGCAGGCTAAGGAGAAATATCCACTCCTGGTTCTTATTTACATCAGGCTCATTCATCTCCTGACGCATTTTAAGTGGAGTTTGACATTGAAATGGGTGTGTATTAAACACAGAGAAAGGAGACTTGTGTGTGCATCGTAGAGTTTTCTTTTTTTTTTGCTCCCACTTCGGAGCAAATCAGAAATGATGAATGGCATGGTGGTTTAATGATCTTGTAGCGGAAAGGCAAGTGCTGAAGCAGGCACATTACATGCTAACTGCAGGGAGATGGAGATCGACTTCTGCCAGAAGCCTGCAGCATTCACATGAATAGCCTCCACCTCAATTAAAGGAATGATCTGTGGAGAAAAGGGATAAAGGAGAAGTCATACTTATGGGATCCCCTCTACACCCCCATACAAAACAACCCAAACCCTCCCTTGTGACTACAGCTCCCTTCTTTTTTAATTTTTTTTATTAAGAATACGCACTAGCAGCAGAATTGGGCACGTTTGCTGCGACTCCCGAAGGGTTTGTCACTATCTGCCAACTCTCTAACACACATATACATCTATACACCTATTCTAGGGAATTAAGGGGGCTAATTTACATTTTACAGAGTTTCTTGTGTTTCTGGAAGCCCCACCGTCTCCGACATGAAGCACTGCACTGTTCTCTCTGTCTCTCGGCACAACTACTCCACATCACAGGCTCTTATCACATGTCAGCCGGGAGCTTCAGTCCCAATTAGAATTACATCTCAATTAAGATCTTTAACTTGGTTGTTGGTGGTGTTCAAAGGCACATGCGAACATTTCATTAACCTGGTTGACTCCTTTTGCTGTATGTCTGTCTCTGTATGAGAAGGTAGCAAGGCCTGAAGACTTCGAGGAGCACTAATCTGCTCTCAATACATTTGTCTGCTGCACAATGCAACATGTCGTTATGAAAGTATTAAATCCTCTCCACGCCCCTGAGGAGTCCTCAGAGCTCTGGGTTTAGGGATTGTGTTCGTTATTGTTTGTACTTGCAAGTTTTTATATGACATTAGTGTTTGGAGTCAGTTCTGTTAAAGCAACTAGCTGTGTGTGAGTGTGTGTGAGACTCTACTTGCGTAACCAGTAGTGGCGTATGTCTGCATGCATGCGTGTCTTGGCAGATTTGGCCGCAGCCCCGGCCAGAGAATGTTGCTGACACAAAGAGAAGGCAACCGCTTCTTCTCCTCGTACAACAATCAGCATGGCATTAATCGTACCATCAAAGCAGTGGTGGGTTAGTGCTCATGGGTTGGCGGCGGGTAAACTGAACGTGGCCCACATGAATCATGAGGTTTTCGAGGGGTTATGCGAGTTCATTTCGGTTAGCAACGCCACATGTTAATGTTTCAATGTAAATTTCAAAGCATGAGCTTCGGTGTTGGTGCCAGAGGATGCAAACCTCTCGATCTGTGTTAACAATTTATTGGCTTGAGGCTACATGGAAAATTACCAATCCTGGTGCATGTAGTCTCACTGCTGTATGTAACACACACACACACACACACACACACACACACACACTGTTACTGTATATTGAATATTCTACAGTGGTAGTGAAGAAGGATATTTTTTCAGTGCAGAGTAAATGAAGGTAGATTGAAATGTAGACTGTCACCCATGGGATAAGGATTGATGGGAAAAATGGCCTTATTTTTAGTGAGACACTATGAAGAAGCTACATTATACATAGGGCTGCAACTTACGATGATCTTGATTGTTTATTAAAATGTCGACCATTTTCTTTATTAATCAATTAGTTGTTTGGTCCTTAAAATGTCAGAAAATAATGAAACATGTCGATCAGTGTTTTCCAAAGCCCAAGATGACATCCTCAAATGTCTTGTTTAGTCCACAACCCAGAGATACTCACTTTACTGTCATAGAGGAGGAAAGAAACCAGAATATATTCACATTTAAGAAGCTGAAATCAGAGAATTTACATTTTTATGAAATATAAAATTATGCTTACTAAGCTTCAGGAACATGGAACACAGGAACAGCAAAGGCCACTTTTTATTAAGTGAGATGATTGTTTAAAGTCACATTGTATTTTAGTGGTGTTGGGAAATGTGTGTTGGAGGATTGATACAAAGTCGGAGCTACAAAAGAAGACAGTGATAAACAACCAAAGATGTGTTCCAAATGGTACACACATGGTTTCACAACACCAATTTCTTCTACGGCTCAATACAGAGGGCTGTGACATGACGCTGTCAGCTCATCCCCCCAGAGCAGTTGAACAAATGTGAGTTTAATGTCTAATGTTTGAATACCATCACCTTCCTTGGTAATCCTGTGCATTGACATATCCTCCTCGTCAATGTCTACTGTATAACAACTCTGGTTGAAAATGTTGGGAATCTCAACTGTGGGCTGGTGTCACCACTGATCCACTGGGGCGGGATATGTGTCGTCAGACTTTTCTATTACAAATGCTGTTTTTAAGTGTTTCGTGTCCTCTTGTAAAGTCTCTGTCCTGGCTCCTGACAGTCGCTGAAGCCATGTGCTGTTCTATCTACAGCAACATGAGCCCATGCAGCGCTACTGAAAACACAGAATAACTGACCCAAGAACTGAGGTCAACAGTACCCACTCAGCAGCTTTTTACTGGAAGGTTAATCCTACTGAAGTAATGTCTGTGGGGAAATCCTATGGAAAAATCATCACAATGACTTAATTCCCAGAGAGCAACGGATATACAGAGAGATGTTTTGTTGGAACAATCTATATTGCTGTGTCCATCAAAAGCTGTATATAACGGTCCACTTGGGTAATATGGCTGTATTTGCTCAAAAGTAAGTGAAAACGGTACAAATATAGCATTTCTGAGGCCCAAGGGCAGCAACTCATGCATACAGAATGAACTCTAGTTTGTTTATCATTTCCCCTCTCATTTCACTGGTGTTGCTGCTAATGTCCTCTGGGTCTAAATGACACTGCAAACCCTTTAATCTCCGACTGACACACACACACATACATTTGCGCACACATCACACAGCAAAGCATCTCATCCAATTACTGATTCAGCATCAATAATTGTCCCAGACGCTGTGCTCGTCAGAAGATACTCAGCGCAATTAGGCTACCCTGCTTTGTTAGCGACTGGATTGACAGGATGTGTATGAAGTCACTTTGGATACAGGCAGATTTTGCACTCACTGGCTGCCTGATGTGGTTTGAGGTTATGTCAGAATTGCCATGCATTTCCTGCCATGGCCTTGTAGACTGGTGGTCAGTCATTGATCTGTGTAATAAGTTAAAAAGTCCGAATGAGACGTAATTTATGTGCATCGTTTGATTCCTGGGATGTAAGATATATTGTAGACTTGCATTGGTTTTCAAGGATAGTAGTTTCCAGAAGCCCTTGCACACTGATGAAAAACATAAGGCACATGGCAACAAGTTTTTTTTCACCCGATCATCCATTAGTATAGGATAAGATTAACTAATATCAGCTTAGAAATTAGATCAACTCTAGTGATCAATCGATTTGCAATTATGACTCACAGTGTAGTAATATGTTATGATACAGTGGTTGGTCTGTTGTTGCTGGAAGTAGGACTGTCCTGAAAACCATTCTTGGGGCTTTGAAGCTTCCGTGAGATTTTTCTACAAATATTCTTTCATCAGACTTGTGGTGATGACAGGAGGGAGGACATCAACCATTGTTTGCTTCATCCCCGCCTCCAAAGTCAACCTGACAAGTCATCGAGTGTTGAACAGTTGCACTGCCGTAGGTAGAGTTGACATAATGCTTATTTTCTTGATACTGTTCTTTGCGTACTTATCACACTTGTTTTTTATGTGTGTGGGGTTTGGAACAAATTAAACACCCCATTGTTGGTAGCTATCAGTCTTTTGTGTCTTTTTTGGTGTAGCTGACGTCTTCTTCCTCGTCGCAAATAAAACTAAACTAATCAAAACAAAAACAAAGCACTCAAATGCTGATTTGGATGTTGATTACCATGGCGATGGCCAAAGCTTCGATGTTTCAAAGCATTCAGATGAGTGCTAGTTGGAACCTCTGAGGAAATTTGCAAGAACCAAGACCTAAATGTCAAATTTTGTGGTTCCTAATTAATTTTTCTCTCAAAACAAGGCGAACCACAGATATTTCACCCAGCATTTCATTTTTACGTGTTACAAATCTGAAGAAAGGTCATGTTGTATGCCTGACAAGTCAAATTTTTAGCCTTGCTTTTTTTTTTTTTGTGAGGAGTGAATTAGATTGGCGCATTTTTTTTAAACAATGTCTTGTTTTACAGCTGGTTAACTTATTTCAGCAAAGCAAATATTGCTAAATGCTAACATATAGCTGCAAAAATGACTGTTTTTTACTAAATACATTAGTTGCAGGTGTGTTAACGGCAAAGCAGTGCTTTTAACGATTACTAACGATTATGATTAACCAATCTACCAAGTAGACAGAACACCAGAGAAATTTCACCAGTTGTGTTGAATTCAGTTGAAAGCTAAGATATAAATGAGAGTGAATGTACTCTGTCTTTAGGTTTTGTCACCCAAGAGCTTGGAACCTCCAATATAGCCAACAGAGAGATTGTTATGGGAAAGCCTTTTTTTGAAACACTTTAGAATAAACTTGTGGCCTCAGAAGTGAGTGCCTAACTCTAGCTATTTACTTATAAAGGCTCTGCTTCCTTTTCAGAGTCTTTGGATTGATGCCTTTATCATAATTGCCTCTAACAATAGATAATGAAGCAATTATGAGCTGTTTGGTTTCTTAACACGCCATGAGTTGCCTGTAAACCACCATATACGACCGCACATTAACTGAAGGCAGCAGAGAGACGGAGGGTGATGTGGAGGAAGCAGCTGCCAAGTGGGTACATGCCAGCACTTAAAAGTCTGGCCTGCTGATGTGCGTCTTTGGTCAGGGAGTTAATAAACAATGGAACAGACCTCTGAGGGTGATAAAATCCTTTCTTATTCTCTCCTTTTCACTCCCTATATCCTCCCTTTACTTATGTCCTATTTGTCAGGACACTGACCTGGTTTGACATACTTTATCCGGTGACCTGGTTGAAAATTCCAGGTTGATATTTGCTTCTTAGATACAGTGTCATCCCCTGCTGACAGGATGGAAATGAGCGTTAGACTTGTTCAGCAGCTTCAAGGTGCACCAGACATCCTCAATGTAAGAAGACTGGTGATCTGAAGGCCTCTATGAATCCAGAATGACTCACTGACCGTGTTAAGCAATATTGGTGATGCAGGAATTAGTGCTGAAATGATGAGTTAGTCACAGAAAACTTGTAAATATTTTTGGTTACGGCTTCTCAAGTTTGAGGATTTAGCTGTTTTTCCCTGTGTTATATTGCTGTATAGGGAATTTGGGATTTGGGCTGTTGGTGGAACAAACTGAGGGAATAATTACTAGAAAATAGCAATAGCATTTTCGGAATATGCTTATTTGGCAAAAGTTGGATCAGAAGATTAACACTTATCTCATATCTGTCTATTCAATTTGAAGCTTCAGCCAGGATAGGCAGCTTAGCTTATCATAAAGACTGGATGCAGGAGGGGGAAACTGCTAACCTGGCTCTTTCCAAAGTTCCAGCACCTCTAAAGCTCACAAATGAAAGATAAAATATGTAACATTTCTGCATTAAAATGTCTAAAAAAGACCAGACTTTTGTTATATATTTTGTTGAGCTATGCACTTACATGATTACATTAGCTAATATTGAACATATGGGTATGCGAATGGCATCAATCTCAGAAAACTTGCAGTAAGATAGTGAAGAAGTGCAGTTCCTTAAATGTCAACCTTTTCCTAAACTATTTGAAATAAATATGAACTATGGTTTCTGTTGGATCCACTGTATGTGAATAAAATTTCAATAACAACTAAAAGTACAGTACAGTAAGTAACTACGTTCTAATAGACGTTCTGCTCTAGCTGTGACACAGATTATACCACAGACTTTTCTGTTTTATCTGGAGCTTTGAACTGTGTGTTTTTACTGTATATGTATCAAAAACCCTAACCCAAACTAAATTATTATAAACTACTGACCCGCTTAAATGTTCTCCGCTCTCTCAGTCTGTTTCTTCCTCTCCACCTCTCCAGTTTTTGTTCGGTACATGACCCACCACACTTGCACGGCTGGTTGAAGTTATTGAATGCACAGATCAATCCATTTCCACGGCAAGAACTGGTTAGACACGGTGGCTGGAGCCTAATATTAGATATTTCAGTGATGAGATTTTTTCACACACAACCGAGAGGAATGTGACGGACAATCAGTTGACAACTGAAGCGTCTCATGCTGTGAGTCATGCAGTCCGTGTAAACATAAAAATGTAAATGCAACATGGAAAGCTCTTGTTGCTGATGTCATTTAGCTCCTTTTGGCTCCACAGGCCTCTGTGGTTCTGTCTTTAGTGGTTTTTGGAAATCACTCACTTGCCTCTTAGTTCTGTCTTTTTTTTCTTTTTTTTTATGCTGTTGAGGCCCGGGTGGTTGAGTGAGACGGTTTCCATTACTGAAGTCTGTCACCACACAGAGCAATCTTGATGCCAGGCAGATTTTTTCCCTTGCTATAACACACGCAAGGATGAACCAGCAGGAACCAAGCAAACGGCAACAAAGATGCAATAGCAGGGACAAAATGTAGGATAATATTTATTTTCTACATAATAATTTATCTTTTTTTATTAAATACTATTGAATATTATTATGTTATTGATTTCCTTTGATTGCAAGCCAAGAAATCTTCTAAAAGTCAACAGCCATTCCAACCACAATCTGTTCACCCTGCTGCCTTCTGGCAAAAGATACAGAAGTATCCACTGCCCTACCACCAGACTACAGAGCAGCTTCTTTCCCCTCATGAACTCACCCTTAACACTCCATCCTTAAAATTAGTTTTTCTTGTGCAGCATTTAGGGGCTACAAATTACATTTTTTCGTACAACCATGTGTTGTGGAGTGGCAATCAAATCAACCTTGAGCCTTGATTGCTTTGTATGTTTGATAGTTCAGAATTCTGCTGGGTTTAGTTGACCACACTACGACTTCACATTCAAAAGAATTTTCACCCTATATTATATAGAAGCTTAACTGGAACTGGAACTTTATCTGGAACTGGACGTGATGTAATCAGCTACAGAGTGGACCTATCAGTCTGTTGGAGATAATACTGCATTCCAGACTCAGAACTTAAAAATCTCCGACTTCCTACTTGAAAAAGTACAATGGAAAGCCACCTAGAGTAAGAATTCCTAGTCGTAAACACATCAATCCACCCTGACCTCATGAGGAAGCTGTTTTCTGATGTCACAGAACAATGGTGGCGCCTATTGGGAGGGGTTTGGATGCATTTGTAGACTGTATCCATTCCATTCCATTCACTTGCCTAACACAAGTTAGGTAAGTGAATGGAATATTTATATACATGTAAGTATAAAAGTGCTGTGAAATAAAATGTGTAATGGCATCTGTTGCCCTTCATTCCTGTATTCCGTTAATATACTGTATGTAAGGAGGCTGCACTACTGTGGGTTCATTTGTGTGTACACGTCCCGATTACGGTTGGCCAGGTTTTTACTAACTTTTGGCGCTGTGCACCTGGAATGCTTGAAACATCAACAAAGATATTCCGACCTCCGACGTTGACTGGAAGTCAGAATAAGATAGAGGAAGGTGGTGAATGGAGTTACATGTAATTTGTGATGCAACAGTACTAAAAATAATTACATCTGAAGAAACCGCAGCATTGAATCCTTCCAAGGTTTCAGTTACAGTTTTTATTGGAACTATTTTCTTCTCCAGAAATGGTCCCAATGAAAACTGTCCACAGTGAGGATATGGACTATCCTGAGTTACCTGAACATTATTTATGGAAAGACACATTGCTCTCTTAGTGTTTTTTTTTCAGTCCTTTTAGCAGCACAGATTAAATACCATTAATATCCTTTAGAGCATCCATTGTAGAGAGGCGGGAGTCTTAGATTGTAGATATCTCAAAACAAGGGCAATCAAAATTTGCTGTGGGTTTAGATCCCACTAGATCAGTCAGCATCTGTCAACAGGCTTATATTTGAGTTAATTTCCTTTCTAGATGCCAACAAAGACGGAATAGCCTCAGAAACCAGTACATAATCTTTACTACAGCCTGGGGGTATACAGTAATGAGTGGTATCATCTTTGGAAAGTACTTGTTTGTGTTCCAGAAGTAAGAACATACCATATGAGGATCATCCTTTAGGAAACCCCCTCATTTAGATACGGAGGGTTGCTAATTGTCCTGGAAAGTGGCATTTGCAGTAACCATGTAATTGCAGTGTTTATGCAGTTTACCCAGCCTTGCTTGGCCTGAGGTGTAGAATATCTGACCTAACATTTGCCTTGACATTCCTCCTCTTCATAAATCACCATCACGTGGTTCTGCGGTGTGCAGTTAGTCCACTCTTTAAATTCATTGCTCTTCTCGATTTGTACCCCCTATCCCTCTATACTCACTCTTTTTCAGTCTCTCTCTGGTATTCAGCCTTCAACAAAGCTGGATACTGTATTCATTAATATTGATTTGTATGTGCACTCAGGTGCTCAGGTTGTTTTGGAAAAAGGTGGAGGGATTGTTCAGCAGGTGCATCTCGCAGGTCAGCCTGCCGCGCCTAAATACTTAAAGATTTTGATCATTGACCCCGCAGGTCTTGTCAGGGACATCGCTTTTTCTTTAACCTCTTATTGAGAACACAGCGGAAGAACAAAGGGGTATTGGCACGTCTATGATGCATAATGTATGAGAAGTCAGACTGTCACTCAGGTTAGCCGTGGCCTTCTTGTCCACCTTTCATGTTCATTTTAATTTTTCATTAATGGCATTTTACGCGTCTCTTATCTGCAGAGCGAGTGAGCTGGTGGGGGTTCAGTTAATTAGTAAGGTTGTTCATGGATACAGGCTGTTGCAGCTATTAGATCTGTGACCTTTCAGTTGTAAGATGGTGTCTGTACCCTTTATGATATCCCAATGCTCAATTCAGGAGGGAATTTGCAGTGATTTTCCACTCAAGGGGCCCTTTCTTTAATCTTGATGCCTCATTGGTTCTTACTTTACCGTCCTAATCAGGTGGAAATGAGTATTTTTCACAAGAAATCTCAAGTGTCTCCCCCAGTAGATAATGGAATCACAAGGTTTCAGTAGTCGGTTTTATTATGGATGTTGGCAAAATATCCAGATACAGTGAGCGAAACTGAGAGGAAACTGTTTCTTTTTGCCTTCTAAAAACTGCACAACCACAGACCACCTGAATGAAGATCATATGATTTACTACCCTTCAGCATATCTTCACTTCTTTCTCACTTCAGCTTTGTTGAAAGTAGCAGGCTCAGAGCTGTTATTTGTTGACCCCACCCGCCCACGCCATTGTTCATTTTTGCTGATTAGCTGCGGCCCTCATCTGGCAAAGACACCCAGCAAGGCAATTTGTCCTGACCCCAGGTCCGCAGCCATATTTGCCCAGCCACAGTGTGTGTTGGCATGTTCGGCTAAGCACCATATGTGACAGGATGTTGTAATGATGGCCGCAAAGCACTCCTCAGCCATCTCTGAACACTATTTATGCTGCAGCCCTGTTATTTGGATGTGTGTAGGGCATCGTTGGCATCAAGGGGTGGAGGGATGAAGGCAATTTGTCCTGTTTCCGTTCTCTCATCTCACTCTGGTTTTTTTCCACACTGGAAAAACGTGGACAGCAGCCACCTCTTCTGAACAGCCGGTCCAACCGAAGGCCCAGGGATCACAGTGGTCCAAAGTGGCAGCTTTGCTCTCAACTTTCACATCCAATTCCACTCCTCTCTTGAGGCATCATTGCAGAGCCAAACAGGTACTGTTCCCCAAACAGAGTCCTGAGAGCTTTGTTTTTTAATGCTAATACCCCTCAGAGAGCTTCAGCAGAATTAGCTGCATGTTTTTTCTGCTTAAAAACACCCCCTCGTATATTAGAACTGACTGGTTCAATATGTGCTCTCTCCCCCTGAAGTGCGTCAAAGCCGTAGGAAACGTCGTAAAGCTCCTGCGGCTAATGTGCACTGATTTTCCAATGAAACGTGAGTGATGATGACATTATCACCTGTCAGTCACAGTGACGCTGTGGCTCATACTGTGGTTTTCACAGTTCTGTGCATTGTGGAATGGTTGAACTTTTCACTCTTTTATAGTGCTGGAAACACCTGCTACATCAAGAGTATATTTTCCCCGTCCATTTGTGAGCTGTTGGTATAAAAGTTGGCCAACAAGGTATTACAAACACATAGGAAACGTGTGCTTTATAGCAGTGTGTTTGTGGGATTTCTTTAAATTGGGAAACCTGGGAACAACAAAACGTTCTTTAAGGTTTAACGTTCTTTAAGGTTTCTTAAAGCTTTACACTTTCTCACAGTTTTGTTAGTTGGGTGTATCTTGAAAGCTGCCTGGTTGCTTGCAGTTTAAGATACTGAACTCAATATCAAGAACTGGAAATATGATAGGCTACTCAGTTAGCTATGTTGCTATGTTCTTTCATATTCACAAAATGAGTGTACTTGCCTTTCAATGTGAAACTTGCTATTAAAGGGGCACTCCTCCAATTTGGCACAGATCTGCTTGTTAGTCTTGATGAGTACTGAATCCAGCTGTATAATGTGTTCTGTGGGTCTGGGCGAACTTTCTATAGTGAGAAAAAATTAACTCTGATGATGTCATCTGGGTTACCTCAGTTTAGTCTTGGAGACTACAACTTTCTAACATAAAGTCTGTGTTACAAACTGGAGGGAGGGCTTTTTAAATATGTTTTGCACACAGGGAGGGTCCCTAATGGAAGATACTCTTAAGCTGCATTATGGGAACTGTAGGCCTCCTTGATATAGAGGCCATACTAGGGACTAAAAGGCGAGTTATCTCAGCCTCAGCTACTTCGATTTTCTAAAAATCTGTGTCTAGCATGTCCCCAACTCCTGTGGCATATCAAGTCACGTAGTGTATCAATAGTGAGAAGAAATAACAGTGTTGACGTCATGTCAAAGACGTCCATGTTTTTTTTTGAAGAGATATCTACTGCAGTTAGCATGCTAACAAGCTAGCAACAACCTGTTCCAGTCCAACATTCCTGTGCTAGTGGTCTAAACATCAACACTCCCTTGGTTCTCCAAGCACCCATCACCAAACACTAGATGGACAGCGAATTAAGCTAACTAGCTAACAGCAGCTACAGTTAGCAGTAGTTAGCAGTTTCTCTGGTGATATGCTGCCTCCTGTTTGAGAATAGATTCAACAGGTGACTAATTCTGACATATTGAAACTTTAAAGCTCCTTTTAATCATTATTATGACATTAACAATGGATCAGATGTTTAATGTGAAAGGTGTTGCTGCTAATTAAAAAAACCCACAGTGACCTATTGTCCAACTCTGCAGTTCCCCTCAGCTCTCTGAAGCATGTTAGAGTCTTTCAGCTTCGTTTTGGTCATCCGGCCAATAACTTTACTGTTTTGGCTCAGTCTCACTGCTCTCATGGTGTTGTTTTTGGCCTCAGTGAGCAGCTGTTGTCAGCAAGAAATCCTATAAATCTCTGTATGCTATGAGCCTTGTGTTGAACATTACCCAGACAAAGTACCTAGCAATATTTGATATTAATCAGGCAGCTTGAAACTTGACTTTAAATAAATACTAATGTTGCTATGTGTCTGTTAGATTTGTAAATAGGCTAATATTCGATTGTAGTGTTGCGTTGCCTCCAAGTGCCCCAAAATATGCAGGTTTAAAATTCCAATTTGTAAGATTGATTGTTGAGTCTCATTCCCAACTTGTCAAATAACAACGCTTTGGTTTTCCCAAGTCCTCAACTACTGATGCTCTGGGTTGGTAGGTTGGGCTGGCCACCAACCCAAAGCGAGTTGAGACTCAAAAATCAATCTTACAAATTGGACCTTTCAAATAATTTTCATGAGGTAGTCTCAAGTAGAAAAAAATAAACACATCTCATCAATGTTCACATACAACATACATGTACTGTGCAACAGGCCTCACATAACTCAGTGGGTGTCTTTATCCAACACTGTCCAATTATCTTTCCATTTTTTCCATAAGGGGAAAAAAATGCAATCATGGCACAGCAAGGCGCTTTGGATGAAGGCATCCACCACATGGCACAGGGGAACTGTATGTGGCCAGTCTCTGATGATCAATCTCACTGCAGGCCTCATTTTTTTGCAGCTCATTAATATAAGACTGTTGACAAAGAAGAAATGTCCATCAGCAAATCCAATGCCACAGGGGGAGGCATTATCTACCACCTCCTCCCTTGGTTTATTCTCTGTCTATCTTTGTGCTGAATTGTTCTGCCTTTTCATTTCCAACATCTGCTAACTGTAACCTTGAGATCCATGTGGAATGCAACAAGTCTTGCATTCAAGTAGATTTTCACACCTGGCAGAGGGAAAGTTGTGTGTGGGTGTGTATGTGTGTGTGTGTGTGTTATAGAGAGAGAGAGAGAGAGCTTGGTGCTCCATACCCTTAAGGTTTTTTGTAAGTCTGCAGGTTGCTATGAAACACAGTGATGTAATCGCTACCAGTGAGTAATTTGCAATGAGAATGACTTCATTGCTATCTTTTTGGATTGTGAAAGTTGGCTGCCGACACTGATGGCACAGAGAGAAAAACACTGCTTGGGTGTCTTTGGCTGATGGCTGATAGCTGATGGCAGATTCACTCACAACTCTTTTTCTTGGAGGAGAGTGAAGTACACAAGCTGATGAGAGAATGGTTACAGTCATTTTATGCTTCCATACATTTTAACGTATTTATATCGATGAAAAGGTCAATGAGAGGTGAATGAAAATGTTGAAACTTCCCTTGTGCTTTCCTTGAAGAAATGGACACTGAGTCCATTTACTTGACCTAGACAGAGGTATAAATACAGTGCTGATGTTTTTAATTTGTTTCAGACTGAGATAAACACAACTGCTAAGCAAAGCAAGTGAACTTGTGATGCAGTGACCTCATGGTTTGGGAAAGTGTCCCACTACCAGAGAATCACATTTTACCTACCTTTCCTTCAAAGGACCCTGGTGCAACATAGAGTAGCAGTAGAGTAACATAACGGTAAAATTTTGGAAATATGAATATTTCTTACAGTGAGTCAGATGAGAAAATGGATACCACCTTCATATGTGTGCAATAAATACTAAGCTACAGCCAGGAAACATTTAGATTAGCTTACGCGAAAGGGGACAAAGCTAGACTGGCTCTGGCCAAGGGTGAGAAAGGGCTTCGGAGCCGACACTTGTTGCCTGAAAACTTTACAGGGATGCCAAGGCTCCAGGAAGTCATGGCACAAAAACCCCAATAAAACCATAATTTGTGGTTTTTACACTTTGCTTTGTCTCATTTAAATCTTGGCATAATGTGGAACTTTTCTTCAAAAGCTATACTTTAAAGATAGTTTTCATAAAATCAAACGTAATTTTTGATGCTATTTTCAACAGCCATTCAATGTGTTAACATTCAGTAATGACCTCTCTATAGACTGTAGTAGTTTTTATTGTTTTGTGGTTCATACCGGGAACCATGTGTTTCATCAAATCTACCAGGATGGACATCTTAAAAATAATAGTTTTAAGGTTTGTCTTTGCTTTGATGCAAGCACACATGACACCAGTGTCTGCATTGAACATGTGGTCATCTGGTAAGAGGAAGCTCTTCCAAACCATGAAGTCACCCCAACACAAACACGTCCTTCGTTTACTCCATTTTGAAGAAAATGAAAAACATCGGCCCTTTTTTTTTTCAAAAGTATACCTCTGTCTAGCTCATTCACTGAGTTTTCTTCCAGAAAAGTTCAACTTTGTGTTTACAATAATGCACTTTCAATTTCCCCAATCAATTATCATTAACTTATAACATATGTGCATAACTAAAGCAATATATTTGTTGTGGTGTGTGTTGTTTGGTCAATTTGTTTCTTGGAATCATTAAGATGAATAATTTGGATTAATAACTGCTAAATTAGACATTTTCCAGTAGTATGGTTATGATGATCACTTTAGCCATAATTGCTCAGCCGTAGTGCTTCCTCCAGATGTAATAAAATGCTTGGGTGAGTCAGTGAGCGGGTGCAGTGCAGCTTGGTGGTATCACGGTCTGCAGACTGAGGAGCTTTAGCCTACAGGATGACATCACAGCAGCAGAGCTTGTTACCTCGTCATGCTCCAGACATGTCATGGGATTATGAGTAATGTGAATCACTTAGCAAAGATATTGTGTGCCAGTGCTCCGGCAGCAAGCATTAATACCCTGTAATTGCATTAAGTGTGATTTGCATAACAAAAACATAGAATGGATTAATTTTCGCAATGATACATTTCTTTATGCACAATTTTATACATATTCATTACGTTGTGCAGCCATTTTTCGTTCTTTCAAGCTTCACTCTCCAAGTATTTGCAGCTGCCATCAACTAATTTCTTCCAGTGGATCCCTCATGGGAAATGTATCCTAACTGAGATATGAGACATGTTAGTTGTTCAAATTTTTGTCACTTATGTTGGATGACGCACAAAAATCAGACATTTTCACCCGTTAACAATAACATCTTTGTTAAAGCAGACTGTAGCAATTTGTGTCAAGCATTTAGGGACTTGTTCAGCTCTGATGTAAATAAGCCAGCAGTGGTATAGTTTGCTCTTACTCTGACAAACTGACAGACTTGTCTTCTTTTTCTCAGAGGGATTATTGGGATGTTTCATTTTAAAAAAGGTCTACCTAATCACCACTGTCACACTTCCCCCGTTATTGACGAATCCTCAAGTTATTCAAAGCAATTTCCCCCTCAATTTCTCCTTGTCTGGTTTCCTCAGCACCACCTTAGTGATCTGCCTTTGTAGTTATCAAGTAAAGAGTGAGCTGCACCTTTCTTTATTCAAGCTATATAACCACTACCAATTACTTTCTTAACATCCATGCCAATCTAAAAGTGTGACACATTGCATGGTTGCCGTCTTAAGCAGGCTTCTTTGCTTTCCTTTATACTCCTACATTCTTTCCCAAGGACGTTTACAGTCCTTTGTCGACTTTCCACTGAACATATCACTACTGTCCGTGGCCATAGAGGAGCTTTTAATGGATTTCTCAGCACGCCTCTGCTAAGATTGGAGGCTTGTGTGTCGGTAATGCACCACAGGAGCCTGAACACTGACATCAAATCCACTGATCAAAGCGAAACATTTAGTTATACCAAGAAGACTTGCTTTTAAGCTGTGACCTGGAGTGTCTATATATTTGACTCCTGGTGTTAGGTTTCAGGGAGTCATGAGATCTTCATTGATTTCTATCTTTCCACTATCTCTAGTCTCTTATTAAGTACATTTTTAGATTTCTTACATATACAGTGGGTTCCAGAAATCTTTGACCACATTGAAACTCTCTAACCCCAAACCTGGAAATAATCAGAAAGGATTCAGATAGTAAGTGAACGTTTTGGAAGTCAGATTGTTATTTGAAGCAAAGAGGGGCTTTCTTAGCGTCAAATCATTTCTAGACTCAAGGTTTCTAAGTGGGCAGTGCACAGAACTCCAAGAAAGTGACAACACTATCAGAAGGTAAAGCTCAGTTCACTGAAAAATAGACGAGGACGAGTAGCAGTTTTAAACCACTTCTCAGGAAGGGAACCAAGGCCAAACACTTAAGGTGGGTTAAGAAATACCAGAATTTCACAGTGCAAGCCCTATGAATTGATGACTCCAAGTTCGGGATTTATGGCAGAAGAAGGACACCACAGTGTTTCAAACCCACAGCGAAACATGTTGGTGGGAATAATCAAGTCTTGGGCGGTTTTGCCTTCTCTGGAGTTGGACACCTGCACAGAATTGACTCCACCCAAGGAGAAGTGCCATTCAATTCTTCAGAGACATGCTCCACCCTCTGGTTTGCATCTCTGAAAAGGAGGATTCATACTGCAGCAGGGTAATGACCCCAAACACACCTCAAAGCTTTAACAGAACTACTTGAAGACCAAACAAGACCAAAGAGTGGTGACTGTCATGGACTTTCCTCCACAGTCACCGGTCAACCCCATTGAACCTTTATGGGGGCACTTGAAGACTGAAGCTGTGTCTCAGTTTGGGGGCCGCATCATGCAAAGGACGCGGTCCATGAAGACTTGGCCTTCATATGTCACAAAGGCCAAACTGAGCGTTTAGACAGAGAGAAATGAGTTTCATATATACATCAACAGCTCCCCTTGACCTTACCCTTGCGTCACAGAGCGCTGCTTCTGTCCCATAGCAACCTTGAAAGTATTGGTGTTTTGTCAGCATTCACATCATTGGTTATTCGAGTGATTTGAAACCACAAACTTACATTTAAAAGTGTCTTCAGCTGCTGCTTCGCTCTGTGTGTCCACCACACTTTTGGAAAAATGAATCCAACCACCAGCACACAATGAATCTTGGGATAGAGTTGGCCAACCGTTGGATCCTTCATGGCACGGGAAAGGACTGCATTAGAAGGAATGGGACGGCCTTGTCTCACTGCTGTGATGTATTGGGTCTTCAAATGCAGCCTTCGAAAAATGCGTCCTCCGAAATGAGACAGCCTGAGAAAGCCAAGCATTCTGTGACATCACAAGAAGCTATGTGGAACACTGTCAAATCATGTTGGGATAATGCCAGCATATGTCCATGCCAGCTCGAGTGCATGCTGTCATTAAAGAAAACATCCCAAGTACAAAGATATTCTGAAATTCAGGGACGGGTTTCCACTCACCCTTTGGGATGGTGGCCGACCTGACTAACAATGCCAAAGCGTCAATATTTGACTAGTTGAGAATGAGATTCAAAAATGATCTTTCTTATAAATAGGAGCTTTAAGCTGATATTATCATTTGTAAGGGACAAAATAGGTATCACCTTCAAAACAAGTGCAAAATAGAAGTATTTTAACTGGTGGTCTCAGACTTTTAGACCCTACTGTACATAGATTGTACATCATGTTGTAAATCCTTTTAACCTTATTCTCAGATTTTGTTACAAAGCGCAAGAGGGATCAAACCATATCAGCCTCTATTGCCACTGAAAATCCATACAGGTTTTGTGCCTAAGGGGGGTTGGAGCAACGCACACAAACACACAAACACACACACATGGACACTGCTCCATTTGATGCCTGCCTGCCAAGAGCCCTGAAGGCCGGCCAATGCCTGGTAATAATGCCAGTCTTCTGTGTGTATGTGAGCACACTTGTGTATGGAAGTCAGTGAGTATGTATGGGTGTGCATGGTCTGTGGCAGTGTGTGCATATGTGCGAGTACATGCACAGGTGTGCCCTGTCCTCCCAGAGCGATGAGAGGGCAGCTCTCCGAAGTGTGATAACTTGCTCAAGGCTGCGACTTTGAACAAGGGCGCCTCCCCGGCCATTGAGAGGAGGCTCATTCATCATGAGACATGCTGCAATACAGCCGACAGACAGTCAGACAGACAGACAGACAAAACAGACAGACAGTGAGACAAGCAGGAGCTTCTGAGGAAGACATGTCATGCCTGCAGTGAATTGATCAGCCTATTTGTGGATCCGACATGTACATGTTGTCCCAGAGCTGCTGGCCTTCACTGGAGAGCTGTCCTTAAAATGACACACATTTATCCACTCAACATGAGGTAAACTGACTGGAGAATTAGGCCAGACACTGTGAAGCTTAGATGCAAGCACGATAATTGTTCTGTTCCTGAAACGCATCAGGGTTGTTGTTTTCCCATTCTTTTAGGATCAATTTAATGGCAGGGTCTGGTTTCCTTAGATCTAGTAAGAGATTAGATTTATGTAGTTATCTTTTTAAGCAACTTCAAGGAAAGACATCGTTTCAGAGAAGAAAGAAACCCCATTTTCCTAAGAAGCCATTAAAACAAGCCAGTCAAGCATGGACAGTGAATCGAAGACGGGATGCAGAAATGTGACGGACCACTTTCAACTGCCCAATGTCCTCGTTTGGTAAGCAAATGTTTTTGTCCTGTGTCTGCGAGGCTTGGAAAACATACAGGAAACCAACCGATTATTAAATCCGCCGGCTGAGGCTTGGAGAACATTCTCTGATCCTGTTTCCCCCCGGAGATTGATGCATGCAGACTGAGAGCTGCCTTACCATGTTGGCCAGATTTACTATTTTTTTTTTTGTGGTAATAAAAAACATCTTCTGTGTGGTTTTGCTCTTTATTATGCACACTACCGAGGCAGTGACCAATCTCTCGGTTGCACTTTTTAGTGTCAGATCTCAAAATTAGGTTTTTAGACATGCCTAATGAAAAAGGTTGGAACCAAAAGGCCAGGTACGAACAATCGAATCAGACTTTCAGCTTAGTAATTGCGAAGCTTGGAAGATATGAGCCCCTAGATGAACCTGGATCCTGCATCTTGCTTTTTGAAAATCAAACTCTGTCCTTTTTCGATGCTAAAACAGTTGGAGGGATGAAGGGAAGAGACTTTGGACAGAAACAATGGAGCAGAATCGCCATGGTTACTGCCAATCTCAAAATCTTTTTGCTCCTCTCTCTACCTTCCAACTCCTTCTTTCCCTCCCTCTTGCTGTCTCTCCACCCGTTTGTCTGACTCCTTCTCCCCATGCTCGGTGGGTGTGATGTCTGGAGCTCATCGAGCATTGCCAATGATTTACACCATGACACGCTGGCGCTGACGGATAGCCGCATTACTGCCAGACGTGTCATGCAAGACGAACGGCGATGGTGGCAGTTACCGGATAGGGTTTGGGTGTGGAGGGGTGTGGAGAGGCAGGGAGATGGCTTGCAGAGTGGATGGGTGTGATTGGAGGTTGTATGTGTGGTTGGGATGTTGCAGCTGGTGCAAAAAATAAAGTCTAAATTGGGAGGTAGACCTGTCATCTCTTCCACAGCCTACTCCCAGTTCGGCACTGGTTAGGCTTTTTAATATCACTGATTAGATTTGAAAACAGCGGGGGAGATGTCACACCGCAGGCAGGCAGAATTTGTTGACGATGCAGTCATCAGAACACGTTGGTGAAATAACCTGCTTAGATGGTGGCTCTAACTCTCGTCATGTCACATAAGATTTGCATCATTAGAGATCCCCCCCAGGACAGGCTTCCTAATGTGATGAATGTGCACAATCATCAAAAGAACAAGTATTTTTTAAATGGAAACCTCTGCCAGAATCATCCAATTAGAGCATTAGGTATAACTTTAATGCTGTGTGATATTGGCTCAAACAGCCACAGCCACTCAATTTGGATTTGGGAAATTGAATCACAGCCGAAATGTTCACAAACTGAATTAGAAACAGGCTCCTGCACTCGATCACAACACTATGCTAATTTGTCAGTGTTTACCCAAAGAAGGTCATTAAACTGAATAACCGAAATGCAAATAAGCACTGCTGAAAACTGCTGTCTATTTGTGAAACTCCATTGATCCCCGTGTGCAAAAATATGAATTTACTCCTGCCTTCATCCACAGGGACGCTGAGTTCAGCAACAGAGCAGCAAACTGCTAGGCGAGGTGGCGTCTTGCTCGTTGAGTTGTCGACAGCAATGACGTTTGCGGCCACAGGGGCTTGAACTTGCACTTTCACATGAATGATGCTAAGTGTAATCGCGACGCCACGCCATTGCCCTCAGTTTCGACTTTAAAATCACAAGATGCCTCCCCCATGCCACTGCAGGCGGCTCCTCTGGTGCCTGTCTTGACCTCTAACCCCCAGACACATTGCTCCTATCACACAGTCAGATGTTCATCTCTGATCCGCACATGAGGTCACCACTTCCAAGGACAGGGGTCATTAATGAGATGTGTGAAGTGGGAGGATAAAGAGCTCAACCCCCCCTCAGTGCAGGTTCATCAGAGGGACCCCTGCTGAGAGTGTAGCTGGAATTAGCATTGATCTGACTTGCTCATGTGCACATGTATTTATGGACATGAGCGTGGTTCATATTAGTGTCAGCATGGTTTGACTGGATCAGGAAAGGAAGTAAAGTTGGAAAACAGATGAAGGACAAAGGTATTTTGGGCATAAGAAAATTTGGAAGAAATTACTAAGCAACATGTTGCTCATTTGACGGTTGTCTACTTTTGTTTCTTTTGATTTCTTTTGATTTCATCATTACACTGCTCATGTAGCTGAGGAAATTTGGGATTCTCTTAACTCTTGACTTGTGGAGTGGCTGACTTGATGCTATTTGACAGTATCTAATTTCCCCTGTAAGTAATGCTGCAACATTTTGTTGATTAATCAATAAGTCAATCAAATAAAAACATTATTTGCCCACTTTTTTCAAAAATGTGCTTCTTAAAGGAAAAATATTATGCTCATTTTCAGGTTCATACTTTTATTTTGGGTTGCTACAAGAATAAGTATACATGCCCTAATACAAGAAAACACATCCGTTTTCTTATGACGCATTGTTTTTACCCTCTGTCTGAAATGCTGTTTTACTTCCCATCTCTTTTAGGCACCCCTCCCAGTCTGCTCTGATTGGTCGGCTCACACAGGCCTGAGTCAGCACGGCAAAATGGGCTTCGTATGACAACAAATCTAACGCTGCAGTAACTTACAAACACAAAACCTACCTTCGACCTACCACTCGTTATTAAGTTGCCTTCAGATGTGGCTTAATGTTCACACAGTTTCTCTTGCGGGTCTCAATGTCTACAACATTAGTTCAACAAAGTGCCAGACTGGGAGTAGCCACATTAGCCAAGCAACATGCTAACACCTGATTTAACAGGCTGATCTGCAAATTAAACAGAAAAGTAACATGAACCATGGCAAAACTTTCAGCTTCCAGTTAGAAGTCAGGTCACAAACAGCCAGTATTGTCATGATCCTGGTTGTGCGTCTGTGGTTTCCTGTTTTATTCAGAATTTTTTGGTTGCTGTTTCTGGATTTTCAGCTTATAATTAAAAGCTTGTTTTTTGTTCTTTATCCTGCCTCCTCCTGGTGTATTTGCAATTGGATCCTCACATTATTTTTGAAAATCATAACAAGTATCAATCTATTCCTGACTTCTGGAGCTTGCTGAAAATGCAGTTTGTAGTAAAATCAACACGTCCTTGAGCTTGTGATCTGAAGTTAGAGAAGTTCACAAGCGCACTTCTTTATTTTAACTGTTTGCTCCTTGAATAATTGGTCTGTGCCAGAGGATTTTAACCACCCCAGTGCCTGCCCCCTGTAAAGTCAGGCCAGTGCTGAGCCTGATGTCCCGCTAGCTCAGACTGAGATTGGATTCTTCTTGGAACAAGCAGCTCAGATAAAACAGAGCACCTGAAATGTTTTCTCGACAGATAGGTTTGTTCATGGTTGAAGAAATGTGGGATAAACATTAGTGCAGAGAGTGATAAGAGAGCAGGCCGTGTTTCAACATGTATTTCAGACTTCGCTGAGCATTAGCTAAACTCCTTATAACTTTAAGTACAGTGAGTGACATCTCCTTATCAATTAAACAGTATAAGCTTGGAAGGATGTATTGTTTGCCACTGAATGACGGGAATTTTCACCCAGGCCTTTAGGGACAAGAAAACCATTGGCTGTCTGACAGAAATCCTTGGTTTTCCGTGTGATTAAATGCAGTCTGAACTGTTGATTGTTTGATAAAGCGACAAAATCCTTTCTTGGCTCGTCCAATTCTGAGTGTGCTTTCGAGGCTTGGCTCTATCCCACACAACATTTTGGTCGGAGTCCCTTTCAGATCACTGTGAGTGGGGCTGGAGTCTTGCCAAGAAACATCAATACTACACTGTGGCTCTCATAGATTGGTCTCATTGCACTGGAACTCTCTGGAAAACTGTTGATTACAGTAGCTTCACCGCGTCCCACCCCTTGCATCTGTACACAGATAACTGTCAAAATGTAAAAATAATGGGAGCAGCTGAAAAAGGGGGTAAAAGCTGTCAAATCGGCTGGCTAAATTTGACTCGTTTCTCTGTGTGTGCATGGCGGTTTAAACAGATTATGCTGGAGCCCATGGCGAGACAAAGTGTTTGTGGATAAGCACAGACTTTCTGGAGATTACATCCACATTTTATGCATGAAGCTGTGGCTTTTATTCGCTGTGCTGTTCTGAAAGATGGTTCGGTATCTCTTTCGAGGACACATGGCTATTGGGGAACAAACTGGTAACCTTGGCTGATTGCGCCTTACGATTTACATCCAACGACAGTGTTCAGCATCAATAAAGGAGGTTGTGTGCTCTTTATGTATTGAGGCGGAAAGTAAGGGTGTGAAGCATTAAGGGATTTTATGCAGGAAACCAGGGTTTGCATCCAACCACTGTCTTGGCTTATCCAGAAGAGTCAACAATGACCCTGATAAAGGCCGCAAGGTGAAACTTGTCCCAGATAGCAAAATTGTACCAGACAGGTTCATCTGGCCCACATACCGCTTGGAATGATGGGACTTGTGAGGTCCGCTCCTGTTTGCCAGATCTGAGCCATAAGCAGGCCATACCATGGCCACATGTCAGCCATGAACAAACCGAATAAACCAGGACTGGCCCAAGTCTGCTGCCAGAATCAACCCACCAGAATAGAAATGACTTGTGGCCCAGTTTTGGGCCAGTTCTGGTTAATTCTGGATGTTCTTGTCTGGTGATAGGGCTGACTTTTCGCATGATCATTTAGCTTGTATTCCATTTCCCAGGTGATCTCACCGATAAATGGCTATGTTACACTTTGGTACCACATTAAATGTATTTTATGGAAAGCTGTACCAGTATCGCTTGGTAACGTCATGTCACTCTCTGCTGAATGATTTCTGTCTTTTTACCTACAATCGATTGGGATAAGATTGCCAGTATTCTCACAATTTCTGACCCTTAAGAATTGATTTTCGTTAGCTCCTACTGTGCCTCTCCCCTTTCCTTACCAGCACACACACAAGGAGACGACTTGATTGAACCTATAACAGTGATTTATGTCCTACATGCATTTAAATTGTCAGCCGCAGCTGATGCCAGTCTACACACCTAGATCGCAAATGTCAAGGCTCTCTCTCCTTGCCCCCCCTCTTCTGGTTCCTCTCAGGTTCGACACTCAGTGAACAGCCACGGATTGTCTGAAATGGAGCACTAATTGGATTGTCATATTTTCACACAGGGGAATACATGCGAGCGAGAAAAGGGCTTCACGCAGTGGCCTTGTTTGACTCCCTTTTTTCTCCTCCTCAATCCCCTTCTTGGCCCAGTGCGATTTTTTTTTTTCCATGCGACTAGCTGGAGCTTAAGCCCTAATCTCCTCTGCAGTACATGAAAAGAAACCGGCTATCGCTCCCTTGGTTTTCTTCCCCCTCCAATTCCTGGCAGATCAATTCACTCCCTCATCCTAACGCCAAACCCCCTCCACTCTACGCTATCGGCAGGAGCTACTGTTGCATCTGGAACACCACGGTGCTGTAAGTCATCTTTTACAGCTGCCTGGAGGGCCATATAATCTCTGCCACCGCCCTTCTCTCACAAACACACGCATAGACGAATGGACAGAGGAAGGTCAGCAAAGCAAGAGCAACAGAGGGAGGGGGGTGCTGCCATGATAACAAACATCGGAGTCCTCTGGGTCGCAGACCAGATCTGGTGTAAATGCTCTGTTAAAGGGACAGGGAGAGGCAAGAGAGAGGATGACAGTGGCTGCACAGATTGAGTTGTGAAGGATGGACCAGATCTGAAACAGAGATAAACCCTTCCTGAACCTGATGAGCATAAATAAATTGTCAAAAAGTGACCTGATCTGAAACGGATCAGAGGACCCAGACAGAATTGATCAGAGGATGATCAAACCCAGTTCAAACTGCGGTCAGACCTGACCAGGTCCAAATGGAGAAAGGACACCAACACTGGCAGCAGCATGATGTGCCACCAATTAATGAGCAGCTGTGGTTCTAAACAGTGCCAGTGCTTGTCATTTTAACCCACACCTTATTACTCATACTTACTCTCTTGCCACGAAACTGCAGTTTTCTCTTATGATGATTACGATGCGCCACATGATCAGAGCCAGTAGCGGGTAGGCTAAGATTCGTGTGGGTATTTTTGACCAGACCCAAGGTTTGTGGCAGTACAGCAGGACCTGATTGGACCTGACCGCATATAATTTGGACCTAGTCCAACTAGGCTAGGTAGCAAATCTCATGTTCCCCATCAGGTGTCAATAGTGGTACCTTTTTAAAAATAAAAGGCAAAATAGTAAAGCTTTTGTTGTGTGAAGAGTACACCTTTCAGGTCATGTGGAGTCGGAGGAGGGTGACCAACATGTTGAGCGGGTGGAGAGCACCTTTGATGTTACATTTCTGCTCACTGAGGAAGTCCTCACCACACATTGTGCCTTTTGCCTTTTGAGGATTATCACATATCCCCTCCCAGCAGCAGCACTGTAGGAGGGAGTGAGGTGGGAAGACACAGCATTACAGTTAAGATAGCCGGGGTGAATCTCCTCCTATGTCAGCGAAAGGAGTCCCAGTAAGCCCAACTGATGGTAACTGCCAGCGGAGGTTGTCATGAGGGGTGGGCGTACAAGAATGGAGCGATTATGAGGTCTGGAGTGGAGGGAGGTGGGGGGTATGCCTGCTTCTCCTTGGGGGCTGTTATCAGACAGGAACATGGCTGGTAGATTAGGATTAGGCAACATAAGTGAGGAGGACCACTGCTTGATGCAGAGAAGATCCGTTCATCTTTAGTGTCCTTGAGCACAATACAAAATGCTCTTCAGGGTCATTGTTTTGACCCTGACCTCTGATCTCTATGGAGGATGTTGAAAGTAGTTGAAAATGTCTCAGCTGGAAAGCACAAATGGATTCAATTGCCCAGTGTGTGTAGCAGTGTGGCAGTTTATATTATAACAGGCCATGCCAAACAGGTTTGGCAGACAAATACTGGAAAACTGTAGGCTTTTTAGAATCATCTCAATTCATTACATTATGTACAATATGCAGATGAAATTGGCTGAAATTTGTGAAATAGGATTTTTTGTCAGTTTTTAAGAAAAACTACAAAACATTTGCAGGTTTCAGCTTCACCAATGCTAAATTTAGATAAGTAGATATAGATTTTGATTTTATTAGCAACTGGTCACATGTAGGGCTGGCCCCAGTGCTTTGAAGCTTCATGTTGCCATGGTAATTGATCCAAATTGGTATTCGAATGCTTCAGGGTTTTTCTTTCTGTGAAGAGGAAGGAGATGTTGCGTAGGCTGCAACGAGATAGGGGCAAAAGACTGATAAATGGGAAAGAAAGTGAGAAATGGAGCTTCTCCATTAGTTAATTACTCTAAACCTGGGCACATAAAAACATACAAATATAGAACAGTATCCGCAGGTGGAAAACCATTCTGAAGAGGGAGCGTTTCTGCACTGCCTACACAAATGCAGTCTAGCATTAACATGACTGTGACGAGCTTAAGCTGAACCCTTGCTACACAGACAATGTCTGATGTTTCACCTTCTGTCCTTGTTTCAATAGTAGCAATACAAAGTATATAATATACAAAAGTTAGCAGGGCCTGCAAGCAAGAGGGAAGTATCATAGTGAGTGTGCCCGCCAGCCCCCAATCAAATATTCACGGGTAATACTTAATGAAGAAAGCTCTATTTTGCAGCAGCCCTAGTCACATTTTATATGGTGGATCCTCTTTGTAGCAGCAGACTGACAATGAACTGTTTGCAACAAAAATGCAGTTATACTTTATGGTGAGTGTGTTTCAGGTGTGCAGGTGGAATTTATGGTCAGGACAAGGCAAGGTGATTAGATATATATGGAGCATTTCATAACAGGTAAGCAAAATTTGATGTGCTGTGCATCAAAGTACATATAGCAACAAATGGCATGAGAATATCATGAATAAAGTACAAGGTTATACTCCAAAAGACATCCACAAATGGAATTTTTGACCAGAATAGTAAAGCTGTGAAGCAAATGTTTGATGAGTGTGTCACCGTCTGTCTAGTTTGTACTATACACATACACATGTGCATAAAGGCACATGCAACCCATTACAAATTCCAAGTTTCAAGCTACTTTGTTGATCAACAGTCAGTTGTAGTAATACACAAAGACGTATGGTAATAAATAGTAATGCAGAAAAAGTCAGTGAAGAAGACTGCAAGCTAGTAAAGCTAAACATAGTGGTGTAAACAATGCATGATATTTAATATTCAAGAAATCGCCTGTTAGGCCTCAACGATACACACAATGCATTTTGAGGGAGAAACACTGAATATAAATTTAACTTTTGTTTATTTACAAGAAAACTCCAGGCATTTTCATTTAGACAGAAACAAAACCACATCACTGCAAAAATACTCTGTCTCATATGAATTGAGGCCAAACAGAGTCAAAAGCTTGATGCTGTGCAAAACACAAAGTTAGAAATCAAAGATATTTAAAGTTCACCGAGGCTTGTGGGACCGCCTTATTACATGTGCAAATTAAGGAAGCTAATTTAAGCAGGCGCAAATGAGTCCCAGTTCCTCCTTTAAGTTAAGGGCACACTTTGGAGCAGTAAAGAAAGACAGGCCTCACTCTGACTGTGATCAGTGACTAAAACAATATCACATATCAAACTCTCCTAAGGGTTTGTGTCATAGCAACAAGCCTGTAAGGAGCACCTGCTGCCAGAAACACACTTAAGTAACTCCTCTATTACTTTTATGCATAACGTGTTAGTTAGTTTGAGGAGGATAGTCATGAAAGTGTCACTGAATGTAAAAACGTCTGTGCCAAGTTTCTTGGTTCAAACTGCCAGTTGTGCCCATGTGTTAACATCTGATAATATCTCCATAATATATATTTGAATATGTCTCCTGGGTCGTCAGCGATGGATCAGGTGAACATGCAGTATTGGCAGTTGAGTGTGAGCGAGACAGCGGTTCTCTTGTGTCCACAGGCCACAGACGTGGGTTCTGGCGCTGCACACAGACCTAATCAATGCGCTCATGGCTCCCTGCCTGCTAGCTAATGAACAGCTAATGCTCTCCACTCCTGCTGTTCTGAAAAGCACCCACTTTCAAATTGCCACAGTGATGATTACCTCCTCCATATTGCATGAGTTTTGATGTAAACGATTTAGCTCCACCCCCTGCGCACTCATCTCTCAAAGCTCCCTCGCACGATCATGATGCCAGCAGATGTATTTCTGCTTCCCTCCAGACGTATGGGAGCTGTCATGCTGTGCTTTGTGCGAGAGATGTTTGTGTTTGTATCAGTATCTCCATTTTCCTGCGCTGAGGCGCTCCTCGGAGGACATGAGCCAGGAGCACGAGCCTCTGTGTTCAGTTTTCTTGAAACAAGCTCTTCGGCTGTTTTGACACTTACGTCAGTGCTGTTTTTCAGCTGCTGCACTTGTTTTAGCATCACTGCAAAAAGACTTAACACTGACTCAGCACAGCATCAGCACACTGCTTCGAAATGTCTTCGCCTCTGAACATCCCCCTGAATAAACATATACAACCACATTGTTTATCCAGTAGGCTAATTAGCTAATTGTTTAACCCCATGCTACTCTAACTGGTGTACTCAGCAATTCCAGTCCTTCATTAAGTCTGCCTTTGTGCTTTTTTTCCCCCCTTTGTAATCCACATTTCCATGTCACAGACAGAGCTGCAGTAATTGTAGAGGGAGATAATTGTTTACATACTGCAGGACACATGAACTGACAATAGAGCCAGGCTGGAGCCTGTGTCACAGAGGAAAAAGTCATTTTTCTGTGGAAGCCAGGTCCTCAGGCGACCTCAGAGGAAAGCAAAGAGTTGATCAGGCTGCACAGCTTATTGGACTGATGACAGATGATGCATTAATGACTGCAGCATGTGATCTTTCTCTCTGTGTGCCTGGGCTTTATGTAACTGTGGCAGCCGCAGACAACAAAGGCAAAGTTGCAAGTATTGGTTTCTGAACAAATTGGCACACTGACACTGGCACACTGACACAACACTGTATTGTGTGTTTCGAAGAGCTCATGTCCCGCTAGATAGGAAAGGAGTAACCATTCTGGGGCTGATGTTTCCTGGCTAGACTGAGGGATGTTTCAGAGTCACTGATTGCATCTACAGTTTGTTGAAGTCAGATAAATCCTGTTTTTTATTAGTTGGATAGTGCCTTGATATTATTTGTTTAGATGAGATAATACAGCCTGCTCGCATGCACTCAGACTAAGAATATTAATGCAGAAATAGTTATATTTTATACCACTTGAAGGCAGTGGAGCAACTTGTAAACACAAAGTTGTGCCATGCTTTTGTCCACATTTCACTCAGCATTGATCTCTGGTTTGTTCGTCACCAGCCCTTGAGGGAAATATCTGACTATTGTGTTGGTGCTGCAGCAATGTACAGTACATTTATCTGAGCTTTTTTTTTTTCTTTTTTTTTCCTACAACAGCTGCTTGCTCTGGCGGAAACAAGTGTAATGAGAGCTGTGAAAATAAAAACAGTTACGCTTTGAGCTCCATTCATATTGCACATAGCCATTTGATCCACTGTTTAGGTGCAACCAGACCTTTCTCGAACAGCAAACTAATAAAAATTAAACAGGAAAAACAGTAGATTCACTTACCTGCCTATGTTTGAGGTGTCTTAATGTGAGATACAGGTGGGATCTCTGTGGACAGCCTTCATGTAACTGATCTCCGCATCTCTAGAGGTTAGCTTAGCATAGAATAAGGACTCGAAACAAGTGAAAACCACTAGCCTCGTTCTGTTGCTGCTCATGGTGCGTTCCATTTCAAGTCAGAAGTCGGAATTTCTGAGTTCCCAGTGGGCACTTTCGACTGGAACGCCCCCTGACTTGAAAAAAACCAACCCTGACCTCAAAATCCAAGATGGCTGCTTTGTGGCTGAGCAGCTGTAAAGGCCGTAGAATATACTGTGTATTAGCCGTGGACATGTTGCTTCGGTGTTTGTATGCTGAAAATACTGTGTAATGCATTGTAAATCTATTGTAAACAATAGCTAACAATCTCTAACCTGTATGGAACTGGTATTCCACCTTGTTTTCCTGGACCACAGTCAACTCGGCTAATTGTTATGACTGCAGCATGTGATTGCTTTGACTCCATTTGAACCTTTTGTCATTTTGTCTAATCAGGGTTTTTGTTCATCAAATAATGCAAAATAAATGCTGATTGGTAATAATGCATACTCTGTATTCTGCAGTCATTTGTTGTATTAACTAAAACCACAATAGAAGCCAGTATGAATGATATTTCAGCCCACTTCAGTATAATAATCCTACTAATTCAAATGGCAGCACACTGAGTGTTAATTAGTGTTAATGTTTTTCACCACTTATAACCAAACCTGAGGATGGACCAGTATGAATTTAGGAAAATTAGACTGAAGGCAGCATGTGCGCACGGGATCATGGGATTCCTAAATGGTGTTTCCATAGCAACAGCGGTTTCCCCTCACTGCAGGTGATAATTCTGTGGTGGTCCACCCGGCCGTGGCCTACCTGTGGTGGGGGCTTTTGGAAGGGGCGGTGAGGTGGTGTGTAGTCATTCATTCTTCCATTAACCTTTGTTTATACCAGGTGGTCCAGTGAGAATTAGCAACCCTCATTAACACACAGCAATAAAGGCAGAGATAATGCATATTATGTATGTAAAAGCAAGATTTATTTAGCAAATAAAAACAGGACATTAAGAAAAGGCAGTACAGGGCTATAAAAGTGCTTAAAGATGAAGAACAGACATCAGAACAAAAGCTTGTTTGATACAGAGTTTAGTACAGACAAAGATTAGTATTGGAAAAATGCAGATCCAGTCTAGGCTTATGGATATGCAATTAAAGCTTTATACTCTGTCAAATACTTTGTCGATCTTTCAAATTCAACTGCGGTTCCACCTGAAGCTAAACATTAGCGCTTTTTTAGTTTCAAATCAATCTTAATGTCTGATCAGAGACTGCTCCAGGATCAACAGTGCTGAAGGTGGAATTCACCTTTATCTAAACCATTGGGACACCTTTGTTTTCATTGACCCGAGTGTGGGAAGAAGCGTGTCTATGGATTAGTGTTCATTATACCTTGGCTCCGAGCCACAGCAGATAAATTACCCACAAACAAGGATGTTTAAGGCACCAGATTTAGACTTGATTGGAGGAAGTGTGCAGGACACCTGAAATACCCCACACGGCGTGCAGTTATTAGACTGCCAATGACTGTGACGAGCAGGTGACTGATTGGCCCCGGTTCCTAGTAAACAATGCTGTAGATTGGCCCAGTCTCTGATTGCAGACCAGTGGGGTAGCCAGCAGGAGGGAATACATTTCCGTCAACCCACTGAGCATCGCGCTTCTCCGTGTTTAATCCAAGCAGGCGTGTGAATAACAACCTATAAGTGCTAAGTGAGATTTATAGACCATAGGTAAGCAGATTGTGGGAATTAATTTCCTCGTAGTGATTCTACTTTCCTGAAAATACACAGCATATCCTGTTTAATTCAAAATACATACTTTTAGAATATTGGCCATCAGTGACAATTTGGACCAACATTCACGTGAATGAAGATTTGTGAGACGCATACATGGGTTGGACAAAAAAACAACAACACAAACAAGAATCACAAAACTAAAGCCTAAAGTTCAAGGCAGGAATGCTGCACCATTATTCTACTTTGACTTTGGGTTTACAGAAAGTGAACAAAAGCACAGCATTCAGTTCAGCTGGCGAAAGCGATTTCACTGCCTGATGCCTATTTTATACATAACGCTAGACTCTATAACACGTCACATCTGTAGGGCCTCTTGGAACAGCAGCAAGCTCTCTAAAATCACACACTGGGGCGGCATTATTCTGTCGTTGTTTAGTTCAGTGTAAGGAAAACAACAAAGCCAGCATAATGACAGGTCCTCTGTGCCAAAATGTTAAAGGCCCTGCACACCCAAACAGCGTGTTGTTATTTCTTCTAGCCAATTACACTTTCTGTCCTAGTTGAGATGGAGAACAACAGGCAAAAGTAGTAAGAAGCACCTGTGTGATTGAACCATAGGTGCTGAGCCTTTAACAGCCCTTACCCACAATTTACCTAGTGCTTGGCATGTTTGTGATTGTCATGGTAACATGCTGGCAGGATGTAGCATGGGTCCAACAGGTTAGGATTAGGATTCATCCTCTGGGGACCACAAATATGTATACCAACGTTTCTGGCAATCCATCCAATAGTTGTGGAGATTAGTTAATAGTTGTGTTACTTCTGGAGCAAAGTGGTGGCACTAGTGAGGTGTCGATTGGTTTGTAGTAAGTGATTACTCTTTGTCACTTAAAGGCTACACAGTCCAACATCCCTGCCACGTTAGTGAGTTTCAGTGTGGAGTAAGTCAAGATTATTGTTTCCAGGGTCAAAACTAAACTTTAATGTTCTACAATACAGGGCTGTCAGATGATATTACATTGTGTTGTAAGACAATCTATTATTTAGTCTCCCCCCTGTGGCCCCAAGACCACAAAATCACTTACAATTCCTTCACATTTGAGATTCAGCTGACTCAATGCTCTACTGAAAGACATAAAAGTGGTTCTTTCATTTATTTGTCTAATATTACTCCTGCAGACAGCGCTACCCAGTCAAACTCTATTAATAAACACTGTGAATCAAAGCTTGGAGTTTCCCTTAGCTAGCTACTTCACAGACCATCCCTTACAGCTGAGAAGAAAGCTAAATTAGTTGCCTCCAACTGTCCCTCTTGAGGATGAAGTCCAGCGGTTTATTCAGTAAGCAGACAGTATAAAGTAGGACTCATGCAGCGACTACATCTGTACCCCCATGTTGCTAACTGTACGCTGCGAGGTGATGTATTTAAAGTTTGCGTACGGCCTTTAGGAGTTGCTGAGAGATTCTGCGCCTGGATATCCATTCATCATGTCTGCCATGTCTGTCACTGCCTGTTTGTTATTGTGGCTTTCTACATCCTGTGTGCGGAAAAAACGGCTGCTTGCACTCTCACTGCACCACAGACTCATTCATCATGGACCTCTTTGGTGCCTCTGCGTGTCTAGTGTTCACTTTAAAAAGAGAGGTTCTCGGAAATGGTTAACAATGTTGTTTTAAGAGTTGTTTCTATTCTGGCAGGTGACTGCACGGAGTGATAGCAGATTTGGTTGAGTACTTTGGGCTTTCTGAAGTAGGCCAGCCCTCGTTTGTAATTGATGGACTGGCCTTTTTTCTTATGTTCATCCTCAGTGGAGGTGAGGGACACATTACGAGTACTGTTACAACTATCCATGCTACTACCACTGATAAGTACTACTAGCTGGTATTTGTGCCAACCTTGTTAAAACTGTTACAACTGCTACTACTACTACTGGAAAGGTCCCTTCAAATATAGCTTGAACAGATCTGAAGATTATGTCAACCTAGTAAGACCAGACGTCCCGCCAATAACTATTTCCACCAGTGTACACAGATTCTTTTTGGTCTGAACATCAGAAAAGAACACATATTGAATTACTTAATAAATACAGAAGACAACACACTCGGTGACATGTCAGCTAGACAACCTCCAAAATGCCACAAGAGCACAAATCCTTCCAGGCCCTTCTTCCAAACCAGAAATGGAGATCCATCAACAACAGTTCCCCTGATGATTTATGCTGCAATTCGCAAAGAAAAGGCAAAATAGGAGGAAAAAAAGACATTTGGATGAGATGCTGTTGAGTGGAAGAACATGGGCAACGCGGCCAAAAGCTACAGAGAGCTGGAGGTGAACTTTCTGTGAGCTGTGACCCTGTATTGAAAATGATCAGGGCATTTCTCACTTTAAAATGTCATAATAATGCTCTTAATAGAATGTCGGGCAGTGACAGGATAAGAAGTCAAGTGTTCGGAATTGAACAGAACACAATGTGTGATTTTATTTCCCAACTGCCAATACCAAATGGCCCAGACTGGAAAGGATTTGGTCCAGCTGGGTCCGTTCTGGTGCCCAATCGTAGCTATAATAAAGTAGACAGCTGTAATGTCTAGACTCCCCTTTAGCAGTTAAAACAGAAATGAAAGATGCTATTTGTACTATTTTGTAACAACGCTAGAAATGAGCCTGTGTGGACGGTATTTCCTGTCTGTCTGTCTGTCTGTCTGTCTGCCAGTCAGTCCAACACTTTGATCCAGACTGAAATATGTTAATGTCTATTAAATTGATTCCCATAAACTTTGTTAAAGATGTTCATGGTCCTCAGAGGATGTTGATTCTGAACGCCACCATAAGGTTGATCAGCTTTTTGTTGTTTTTTAATGACGTGTATCAGTAACTAATGGATAGACTGCTATGACATCAATGTCCTCTGCAGAATTAATTGCAGTAACTTTGATGATCCTTTTATTTTTATTTTTCTCGTGCCATCAAAAGTCAATATGTTAATTTCCCCAAAACTTTGTTTGTCAACCAAATACATGCTCAGTTATTACATTCCCATCAATCTCTTTACTTTGTGTTCAGTGCAAATTATCAAACATTAACATGTTAATTTTATTACTGTCAACACAATTGTTGTTAATATGATACTAGCTAAACATAAGCATGTTAGTATCGTCATTGTGAGCATGCTAACATGCTTACATTTGCATTTAATTCAAAGCACTGCTTGAAGTAAGTACAACTTCACATATTGTGACTGTAGACTTGTAGTCTTTTCTTTGGGTAATTCATTAATATATTGTTTCATTAAAAGTACTATTTTCTAAACTCTTTATCCTGTTAAGAGTAGATTCCAGAGCCGATCTAAAATGGGTTCTTTGAAAACCTTCACAAATAGATAAGATTTTTTTTAAAAAGGGACCCAATCCAAAAAGGACCAAGGATATTTAAACCTGCTCCAAACTGTGGTCAAAGAACAATTAACGAGCAATGAAAGTGGAAAAGAGCAGCAATATAAGAATATTTCATGCCATTTTTCTTTGCATTGAACAGTCCATGCTCCCCACCTTTTCTCAACATAACAGTTACTTCTCCAGTGATGATTTTGACAAAAGTACTATGATCACTGCTCATAGTGTCCAGATTTGAATCCACTTGGGTGTTATGTGAAGTTCACACACAACAAAGTTACAAAATGACCATGCAGGTCGAGCTACACTGTCCGCAAGTTGCTGCTGACGGTTGAAGCCACCTCAACTTTGAGTTGATAGTCTGTTTGTAGCTCATATCGTTGGCTTTTATTGAAAATGTCTTGTGGCCTGTTCCCTTGTGGTCTGAACCCACCAGTAGACATATTGTCACAAAGACCTAAGATCTATAAAAATAGCTCTGGACTCAACTGGCCTGGATTTAAATCAGATCTCACTCAGAACTGAAATGACCCGTGAAGACCTCGTGTTCACAGTAATGGGCAGGCTGGACTCAATTCCCAGCATGTATAAAAGAGCAATGTCTATGACCACTATTTAAGGTCATAAAATGACTCGAGCCTGTAAAAGTGAGCTATAAGAAGTGAATGCCGTGGAGAAAAAATAATCAGACCTGCTCTTTTCCTTTAGTGAGAGCAGCTTTAAGATGCTCTACAGAGGAGTTGTGTTTCCATCAGGGACTGCAGCGGTTTTCAGTGTGTGAAGTCAAGAGTTCACGTTGCGCCCAACCTGCCTGGACTAGTTTAGTCTCCTGACCAGTAACGGCAACAATCTCTCAACACCTGCCCATCAAAGCCTCCCACTTCCTCCCCTCTCCTCTGTGCGATTTGCTGTCGGGCAGAGCGATGACGGCTCCTCGCCTTCTAATTGGTCATTTTCCCTTCCAATATCCCGGAATGGTTGACTTCATCATTTGGCATGTCTCAATATGACTTCTCCTATTCCACTTGTGGTCAGTTCCGAGAGAGACCACATCTCTGCAGCTTTGATCTTTATTTTTTTTCATTTTTGTTGTTGTTTTTTTCCCACCGATCCGAAGACTTTAAATTGCTTTCTGGTCTCATTCTCAGGCAAAGAGCTCGGAAATGCTCCAAGGTCAGAACTACTCTGTCAGCACGTCTGTGCTTGAGTGCTAACTTACTGTGGTACAGACAGAAGAAAGCGCTTTGTCTTGAGGGTTCTGAGTTCAAGACTTTGCATTAGCAAATCTTGAAGTCATTCATTTTCTGGGGTACCCAAAAATTGGTTTTCACTTTGCACTCTTAGTTATTTTATTGGAGCTGAAGTTTGTTCGGGGCACATGGAAGAAGGATCTGGGTTTGAATCATTGTCTCAGATGTGTAAAGGGTAGAGTAGTATTTGCACAACAAACTGCAGCCCTTCCCACCCTTGATTTGCTTTGTGAAAAAGTTCAACAGGTCCCATATTTCTCCCTCTACCTTTCACCTGAGAACAAACACTTCAGAGAGGAAGCTGGAAATCAATAGTTTCTGCAGTTTTACATGCTGTTGGCTTCAAGCTGGGTTCATCAGGAATGAATCATTTCACTGTCGGTGATTTAAAAGGTGAGGTTGAGCAGTGGGAGGCTTCTGTTTGAATTTACGTCCAGTGGAAGCTCTGTTTGTGGCCTCTTTTTACTGCACCGCTTGGGTTTATTTGGAGCAGCTGTGCTTATCGCTACAATCAGCTTGTAAACCTCGGATGCCTTGGCAGCTTTTGGCATGATACGAATCCTCAGGTTGATTCACTGACAAATGTCAAACACTCTTTGTTATTAAAGGTTATGTAATCAAAACAGCTAAATGATATTTCATTTTCTGTTCATTATTATGGCGTGAGGACAGGCTCTCTCTTTTATTTATTTATTTGGACTTTTCTTTAGTTGCCGAGCTGCATCCATAGGAGGGTCAATGGATGACTTTTTCAAAGACTGGTATTGTGCTGGTGGCCTCTTAAATCATTAATGCTATGGGCAGTGTAAAGATGATGCTGTGCTTCTGTCCAGTCTGTGTGGTCTGTTTTTTTGTCTGTGTTTTTTATTTTCTCCATATTTGTACATTTGTGTTAATGTTCATGTTGATTGAAAAACTAAATAAAGACTTAAATAACAAACAAAAAACAGCTAAATGAATAAATCACGTGTTTGGTTTTAATTGTCTTTGGTACTTGCATTAATCTGACGAAACATGCACAGCCTTCTCTAGGAAAAAATATAGCTAAAATTAGAGTTGCACTCTGGTATTATGCATACTTATATCAGTCATACTGTATATGTACATATACATACAGGTATTGTACATACCTCTGCCAACAGTCCCCCTCTTGTACTCACTCATACATACCAGCCACCTAAATATGATTGTATGATTCAATATGATTGTTTTCATCAAGATCCATGGATTCGTCCCTGAGAAACTAATGAAAATGATCCGTCCCTTTATCCAGATCTGCGTCAAAAGTTTCATTTTATTCCATCCAGGTGCTCAAACACAACCAGCCAACAAACAAACAAACAGACCTGGCTGAAAACATAACCTCCTTGAATGAAAACAATGACAGAGTGTATTCATTTGTACCCATAAAACATATTTTGAAAGAAATCTTTAAAAGATGAATGAACTATTTTACAAAGGTTCATGAAGAGCTCTTTTTGACTGATAAGGTGCTGGTTAGTTTAGAGCTCATGATGTTAACCCTGCTGCTGTAGGGTAAGGGGGATAAAGTGAGCAGTCCTTGGCTCTAGAATCTTTAAACCAGGAATCTGGATGTCTTCTGTGGGTTGAAAATCATTCATTCATCACGTGCCTGTCTGATTTGTCAGGAATTGTTAATTCCTTTAACTTCAACAAAATATATACATACTGTATTTTCATCATATTTTAAATAACCTTTACAGAAAATGAATTTCCGAGTAAAGTGCAGCTAAATTTCTATTTTACCTTAACATTGTACGTACTTTCAAATTTAACAACACAGCTGTGGACGGCTCCATTTATACTACAATGAGCCAGCGTAGAGCCTGTGTATGGGAAGCACTGCAATTCATGTACAATCCCACTGAAAATGAGACCAGAGGTAAAAGGAAAACAGCTGTGGCAAGCTACAAAAACAGTCAGGACAACACAAAGTTATATTAGCAAGGTCTGTGGATGTAACATTACTATCAGTCAGCTATGTTAATGTAGGCTGTTAAGCACCATAATGTGCCCCTAATGTTACCCTGTGTTTTAGCTGGTGGTCAAAATGAACTACAGACCCCCTTGTGATGAGATCACACCAGCTGCGATGCCTGCCAGACGTATAAAGTCCAGGAAACGTGCTGCAAACAGCTTCTGTCATAGTTCCCACTATAAAAGGTGTCTCCAGGACCATATTCTGCAATAGTGACCCGCACACACTGTCTCACAAGGTGCCACAGAATCATTTAACCCTTCAGCTCATTTCAGCTAATAATCCTCACATTCACCAACAAAGTCTGCTCCATATCTGGCCATCATGATTAATGACCAACTAACTTTCACTAAGCATGTTGCATCTGTCATTTGGTCATGTAGCTCCACACTATATAAAGTCAGTCCTATCTGACCCCTCTTGCATGCACTGCTCATCTCTCGCCTTGACTACTTCAACATCCCTCTGACACGGCTGCCAGCACTCGCATTAAAACCTCAGCAAATGGTCCAAAAAGTGGCAGACTGTCTGGTCGTCAACCAGCCAAAGACGGCTCGTGTCACTCCACTTCTCATTACTCTCGGCTGGCTCCCCGTTGCTGCTCGCATCACGTTCAGATCACTAATGCTTGACTACAGAGTGGCCACTAGCACAGCAACCACCTACCTGGATTGCCTCATTCAGGAGTCTTCTTGTTAACCGCTGTCGGAAAATGAACGACTAGTCCTACAGTCACTGTGAGGAAGGAAATCTCAGTCCACACTGAGTGTCTTGTCATGAGGAAGTCATAAATAAAGTGAAGATATTTATTTTGCATCTAATTTCCAGCATTCCTTTAAATCATAGATATTCTCTGGTCAGTTCTCCGAACATGCAACCTTCTGTTTGTCCTCAGGGTTTACAAATTGAGATGTTTTCTCAGATCAGGTCAGTGTTGGCATCAATAAGTGACATCTTGCTCTGTGACTGACGCAGCATCAGGAATTGTATTCACTCTGGTCTGATGTACTTTTACTGTGATGTTGCTTTCTGGACGCTTCTGATGGTCCTTTTGTTGTTGGCAGGGGAAGCACCCCTTTGCAGCAAAGGGCTGACGCTGGCGCATGCAATATGCATGAAGCTGTCGGACAATGGCGAAGGAAGCGAACACACGTAGCGCATTTTGAATACAAATGCTCTGGGAGAGTATCGCCTGGATGGGGAGCACTTAGCAGACCACCTCAGGCTATTGGAGGTGTTTCCTGATGACCAGCTGATTGTTCTAAATGAGCTTCTCTGTGATTGTGAGCACCAGCAGTGTTAATAGAGCAGAGAGTATCTACTGGGGTTTAAGTGTGGGCTTTTAAATGAAGATGTGTTATTTCACACTGCACGAAGGTCCTTAAACAGTTAAAGGATAAGTTCACCCAACAATGAAAATTGTCATTATCTACTCAACCTCACGCTGATGGGAAGTCAGGTGAAGTTTTCGTATTTGGAGCTCCACCGCAAAACAGTATTGTATTATCCTGAACAATTGCAGTAGATTTTCAAACATAAAGCAACAACCGAATAGAAAAACATAAAATGGCTCCATAAAGCCCACCCTGTGTAATCTCCGGAAAGCCCAAGATCTGAAGTGAGCTGAAGAGAAGTACGTAATTATGTAGTTAATTTATTAATGAGTTATGAGTTAATTTGAGGTAACCGGTTTCCTAGATTTTTTAAAGTAAAGTTACTTTCTCAGATTTTACAATGCAATCTTTTTAAAGCTGAAATCTGCGCTTAGCTGCAGTCCCCATTTACTTCAGTTGTTTAGGAGAATGCTGCAGTGCTGTTTTGCTGTGAAGCTCCAGAAATGTTCTGTGGACTATGCAACTTCACCTGACCTTCTATTGGCATGAGGCTGACCAGATAGCAACTGGATTTTCATTTTTGGGTAAACTTATCCTTTAAAGCTTCTATATGGGGATTTTGACATCAGTCTCATACAGTATCATCGTACTAACTGTAGAGACATTTTAAAAATGGTCCTGAACTTACAGTTCCTTCAACAAGACCACTGGCAGCTTCTGATGATGCATTTAATCTATTTTGCAATTAGTGAGATTTGATGGGAAAACAGCTGGATTCCTGTATGATATTAGAGAAAAGACTGTCACTTGAATGTAATTTCTGATTGAACTGATCTAGTTTAAGCTTAAAATCTTCTCTTCAACACAAGGTTTACATTTGTTTAGTATACAAGATTCATCAGCTGTATATCTGGCTTTGTTTATTCCTTACAAATTGCTTCTCAGTTTTCTTTGAGGACCGTTGTTTTCTTTCTCCACCTATAGCTCCAGTTCCTCAGTAGCAGCTTGCTTACTGCTGCACTGTAGGATCTAATTGGACATCAGGCCTCCAGGGTGAGTGCGAAACCAGTATGACCCAGACAGGGAGACATGACCCAGAACCAGAAGGGACTGCCGATAGACATATTTGTGTGTGCATCTTAGAGAAAGGGTTGCAGTGTCTAGATTTCTTTCCATTCACGCGGTACCTAAACTGTTCCGATGCTCCGAGGCTGATATTCTTAAGGGACTGCTTTCTTTTTTTCACTTTTTCCTCTCCTCCATACCAACACCACCGCCGCCACCATTGTTGTTGTCACCCCTGCAATTTATTGCTTTGTCTGCTCCGGGGAATCTTGGCTGACCCACCCCCCAACAAATCAAGCAGTCGTCCCACCCTCCAGGCAGGTGCAGAGGTCAAACAATGCACAGCCTCCTGTTTTTTATGAGGAAGGAGGAGGGATCGCAGGCGCACTGACGCCGTGGAAGTGACTGGGATGTGATAACGTCTGCCGAAGTGCCTCAAGCTATTTGGCATTGTAGAGCAATACTTGTGAGATGAGAAATTTCACACGATGAGATAAGATGAATTTTATTGATCCCTGAAGGGAAACTGGGTCATTTCAGCAGCAAATGATGGATGGTGAGCTTGAGAGTACAGAGCGAAGAAGTGATGAAGAATTTAAAAGCTAATTTTTACAAATTTTGACATGATGTTTGATGGATTCTGTTTTTAAACATAGTCTGCCCCTTGGAATAATGCATCCAGCTTTTTATGAGTTAGCTGCATACTTCAGTCTAATTTAAGCTATGAACAAGCAGATTTTTTTTTATGTGTAAAAGAATTTTAAATAGTCACTAAATCAATTAATGTAAGTGTAGCAAACTTTGGCAATAAGTTATTTTGTTGACTTGGTTTCTCACTTAATAGCCTGATGCTTAAGCGGAGTAGTCAGGTTATGAGCATCGTGTTTAAACTACAAATACCTGAAAAAGGCTAAAAGTCTAAAGCCATGCTAACGACTCTTTAAGGCCATGTGCAGGCACGGTGGTTGTCTGACTCTGACCTGTTGTAGGCTGTTTTTATAAGCATGCCATTAGTCACATATTCACCTACCATTGCAGTAAGACCTTTCTCCAGTGCTGACACAGTGCTGTGGAGATGGCTGTGGCTTGGCTATGCAAGACTAGCATGGCGGCGCTTTGAGCCCAATGCTAACATTAGCGTGCTTACATGTTCGCATTGACTGACTGTACTTACATGCTGCTATAAATGTAGGTATTCTGTATAGCAATGTTTACCTTGTTCACAGTCTTACAGTATTTTAGTTTGTCAGCATGCTAACATGCCAATTAGCCCTAAACACAAAGTACATCTAGGGCGGACGGGAATGTCAAACGTTAGGTAGTCAGGTATTTAGTTAGAAACCAAAATGTTGGACAAATTGAAATGTGACCTGCAGGTGGCGCTAGAGGAAAGATGGAGATTACCAAAGTCATTAGGAATCATCATTCTGGCACCATCCATATCTGTACAAATCCATTCAACAGAGCTATTTTATTAAACCCAAATGAGATAGACCCACCAATAGACTTTGCCATCCCTAGAGCCAGGCCACTAGCATGGCTAAAAATCACCTTTGTGCAAATTCAGCTTGAAAGCACTGAAAGCCAGATACAAGAGTTTTCCACAAGTGCAACATACCATACTATATACTCTCATCTTTATTTGTGTATTCATGTGTGTCAACACTACTGAGACCTCTTCCTGTCTATACCTTTGCAGATGTGCTTTGTACTCTCACTTCTCATCATTATGTCCCTGTGTCTGATTCAGTGAGCCCATTCTCCCCTGTTCGCTCCTCCACAGCGAGGTGAACGTGAATCCAGCCGTGCGGATGCAGAAATGCTGTTAGTACAGGGCTCTGGCTTCATGAGGGACTGCTGGCTGAAATGTCACACCCTTAGAGAAATCGGCGAGTTTCATTGAGGAGGCTGGCAGTCGCACATGGCTCCATGTTCTGCCCGTTGTTTTCCTCTCCTCTTTACTGCTTCCCTGCATTCATGCCTTGGTGTCTCTCTGTGTGTTACGCCTGGTGGTGGTGCAGAGGGGGAAACGGCACAGCCTGAATGGGACACATGCACAGCTCCAATATGTTGGCAAACTGCGCAAAAAACTGTCGCCTTTGTCCCCTCTAATTCCCTTATCTCGTGGGCAAGGTGTTGGTGATGTTGCCTCTCAGCGCTGCTGGCAGCGGCAGCAGTGATCTCTGCTTATCTGAATTGTGAGTTAATAACCAGCAGCCAGTTCTCTCTCAGCTCTGTCCACTATTGTCTTAATCCACATGAGGGCCCAAGTATTATAGGAACAGCAAGAGCACAAGAGCATGTATTGCATCTTACCACCTACAGGTCCACATATTTATATACCCCACTGTAACGCTTACTATAGGAGTGGAGGTGGACAAAATAACAGAAACACTATACAATACAAGACAGTATTGTTCAAAATTGAGATGTGAGCCAACACCGACTCGACACTGAGTGACAGACAAAATGTGTGAGGCATGTAGAAAACACAGTGCATGGAGAAGTTGCAGTGTAGTGTATTAAGCTGGACACTGACTCTTCTTTGGGCAAAACACTGAATCCCTGCAACTTCCCAGGACATTATAATAGAGTTAACCCTGACCTCTGAGGAAGAAGATATGTGAAAAGAGTAGCAAATGTTTTCTAGAGAGATCAGGGCCATTATCAATCAAACAAGATTTGTATCAACTTTCCTAGAGACGTGCACAACCGGGATTTGTTGGGTTCAGTTCAGGTGATATTGACAGAATCGCCATACTCTGTCCGCGTCCACCCATCATTGAGTTTAATATTTCTAAAGTCGAACCCACGACCCTGAGATTAAGAGTCTCATGTTCTACCGACTGAGCTAGCCGGGCTATCAATAAAGCAAAATGGGTCCAATTTGTTGGCTGCATTAACACCTATGGACTGAGAACACTGAGAATAAGGATGGTTGGAAATAATGTATCATTTGACCAAATGAACCCAAGTACAAATGTGAATAGACCCCAGGAGTCTCCTGCTGTACTGACTGGAAACTAGAAGTCTCTATGCTCTGGAACATGTCAATCCTCGAGTGTGGCGCCTCAGACTGTTTGGCCAGCAAACTGAAGACATATGACACTTAACACAGTTAAGTGAAAAGCACCGCACGACAATCACAGATGTCCTTGGTTCAGCTGACATTTACAGAGTCAACATACTTTGTCTGTGTCCATCCATCACATTGACTCCAACACATCCAAGAGAAAGGACTTGATTATTGGACCGTGCATAAAAAACTTTTTTGTTAATGTTGATTGGCAGTCCAGACAAGTGAGAGCCAGGATTCAGTTAAGCAAGTAGCACATTAGGCAACCACAGATCTTTGGGGTTCAGCTGACATTGATAAAGTCGCTATTGATTGTCTTTGTCCATCCATTATATCAAGTCCAGTACATATAAGCATAAGTGATATGATTGGACCAGAGTGGTCCCAAATAACATTGCCTTACATGGGGCTCGAATCCACGAACCTGAGATGAAGAGTCTCATGCTCTACCGACTGAGTGAGCCAGGCTGGATAGGTCAAAGAGATGGGTCCGATACGGTCATGCATTTACTCTCATGGACAATGAACACTCAGAACAGTGGAGGGTTAAGAATAATATATAATTTTTTCCCTTATTTCAGTCCAAATGAAGCGGGGTACTGGTGTGAATCCACACTAAGAGCCTCGTGCTGTACTGACTGGAAACTACAAGTTTCTTTGCTCAGGAAAAGGTCAGTCCTGAGTGTGGCGCCTGAGACTGCTGAAAGCCGGAGTTGAGTTAAGACAACGGCACCCTGCAGCAAACACTGATATTGTGGGTTCAGATGACATTGACAGAGTCAACCGTCTGTATCCATCCATCATATCGAGTCCAACACGTCTAGGAGAAACTACCTACCAGACTAAGTAGTCCAAAAGCACACCGCCCAACGTGGGGCTCGAACCCACGACCCTGAGATTAAGAGTCTCATGCTCTACCGACTGAGCTAGCCGGGCTTGTTCAAAGGGAAAAATGGATCCAATTTGTTGCTGCATTGACTTTACAACCACCACAAACGTCCTTTGTTCATGTGATATGACAGAGTCAATTTACTTTAATCTGTATGTGTTCATCCATCACCATGTCAACACGGCCAAGGAAAATTTATTTGACGAGTGGACAGGATAGTCCAAAACATCATCCCCCAACGTGGGGCTGAAATCCTCAACCCTGAGAATAAGACTCTCATTCTCTACCCAGTCTGATGGCTAAGACTACTTGGCCATCCTGCAAGTCACAGCCAGAGTTCAGTTTAAACTAAAACATTGTTACAGTATATGTGTTTGTATTGTTTTCCTTGTTCAAAAAAAGACCAATTTTATGAAAGAAAACGTGAGAAGATGGGTAGGGGGAGTAAAATATGGCAGATAGAGACACAGAATGAAGTCAGCATACTTGATGTGAAAGTGAAGTCACCCTCCTCACATAGAATGCGGTACAGTGGATGCATGCCTGTGCATATGTGTGTGTTTCTGGTGTGTGTGTGTGTGCATGTTGGTGCCTTCTTGTGTGCATGTACCTACTTGAGATCAACGTGAGGAAATGGTGAAGTCATCCAACTTCTCCAGTCAAGCATGAGCACTGCATGCCTGCAGATGCAGTGCACCAACTGAGCCCCCACCTCAGCCCCCCTCCTCCTCCTCTGCAACACAATGGTGTCTGATCAGACAGTTCAGCCCAGTTTCTCTCCCGCATCACTGTGTTGGTTGTACTCGTTCACCAGCTTCTACATTTTCACAGTTAACGTTTATGAGTGTATATGTTACCTGTTTTCAGATATTTGCCATATTTGTCATTGAGTGTTTAACATCATGTTTTTCTATCTGTATTTTATTTTGAGTGTACTTCTCAATAGAGTTTTCCAAATTCTTAACTTCATTTTTTTCTCTCATGCAATGCATCCATAATTTACACTCATTAATTTCTACATTCTCCATCTGTGTAGAGTGTTGTAAAATACACAAACGAGACATTTGCTGTGGTTGGATGGACTCTCCTCAATTTGCTGTTGATAAATGTTGATGGCTTGTCAGGTTTCCCCTGTGCTGTTTGGCAAAGCCAGTAATCAATTTATAACAGAGCCAGTGCACTGAAAGTGGCTAAATTCACTTTGCTTTTCTTCATGGAAACTGAACAGAGCCGTTTAGCCCCAACCTGCAGACCACGACTTCTAGTTGAGGTGAGATTACGTTTCCACCACAAATGAACAGCTCCAGAATTAATTTGTGATCAGAGTATGACCACTCCCACTAAAAGTTGGTTTCTTTGGTCAGCATCCGAATACAGATTCTACGCCAGACTTTGTTTTTGATGGCCAATTAAATTACCACGTAGAAACAAAAGGCTATGATCCACTGATTTGTCCTACCTGTGCTCTCACACATGGGGCAGAACATTAAGTCTATATTGTCCAACCCTTTAATGTCCCGATAGTGTGCATTGAAGCGGGTCTGAATACGCAAGTAGCCTGGGCCAAGTGTGCCACTGACGACGAGCAGTGTGACATGCGCTGAAAACTTCCAAATATTGTTACTCACACCTGGCACGGCGCACAACAATGGCTTTGCTGGAGACGTGTTTCTATCGATGTGTCTGTGTGATTGGTTGCCCAGTTCTTCTACCGCCACCTGCCAGTTCTTCAGAAGTAGAAGCCTGGTGCTTTTCTGTGGTCTTGCTGGCCTCAGCTGCTGCAGCAGGCCTATTGTTGCAACTTTTCATGCATGCTTTTTTATGACTGGCCTAGAGATGGTTGCTTTGCCGCCGACATTTTAGAGTTGAGTTAACTGCTGTTGAGCCAAACGATAGTGCTGTTGCTGCAGCTTTTTAAGCTCATGCAGTGCATTGTGATTAGTTTTTGGGAAAAAATTGCTGGCAGTGCCCTGGGGAGCACTGGGATTAGATGTGGTGAGAGTAAAAAACAAAGCACATGACTAAATACTCAATTTCTTAACGTCTTAACAGCAGAGGCAAAACCAAACTTTTGCATAATAGAAGTTGTATTTGAGTTATTTTGGCAAAATATCTCATAGGTCACACGTGATTCGGTTACCTTAGGTTACTTTAATTAATTACTTTCCATCAGACATTTTGGTATTTCCAGCTGCTTGACAACTACACTTGGTACCGGCAAAAAACCTACTGGAGTCTGATTCAACCAGACTAAGCAACTGAGGTTTGAAAAAAGCCCCCACTCTACTTATATCTTCTGCCTTTCAGCTTACCAGGACTGGGGTGTAATTGTTCATCCAGCATGCTCTTTCCATTGTTCTATGCAGATAAGTTTGGCCAAGATAGGCTGTAACATTAACATGCATTGAGTGCATGAACACATACACGTTTTTCATTTCACATCACTGAGAATAACCAGCCTTCAACACCTTTTCTGAGCAGCAGCCTTAATCTAAAACAACACATTATACATTCTTGGCTTTTAATTAACCTGAGCTGACTGTCTAAGTATGAATATTATGTGGAGAAAAGCTCTATAACAGCCAGGGGCTTGAACCGCCTCCTCCTGCTGTCTAGGAAAGCCTGAATGGTCATTTCGCTGTAGATAATACAATATGTTGCTATGCTCCTCGGTTTCCTTGCTGCAGGCGTTTTCCATCACAGCTGGTTGCTCAGACGCTTCCCTTCCTGCTTGTTTGAATGTTGGCTGGACGATTCTGACCCCGCAGCCATCCTGTCCTCCTTCTCCTCTCATCATCCTCTGGCTGGTCAGTCTGGACAGAGGAAATGGGGACTGTCTCATTATCGCCTCAGCCTCCTCCTGGATCTCTTCCAAACTGGAGCGAGTTTGGTTTGTCTGGACTCAAGCTGGAATCAGTCAGCTGTCACCTCTCTGGCTGCATCTGGCTCCCTGCTTTAACATCCTCCGGTCCTCTTTACAGTCGGATCTCCTTTCAGTTTGAGTCTTTTTCTATGTAAATGTCCCTTTTCTTGTTTGCTTAAGTCATTGAGCTTTAGTCAAGTCCACTGAGCAATTTTGTTCACTGATACAACAATGCGCTTCTTCACATTCACATTGCATCACACAGTCCTACAGGGAGCTGCCCAGTATAATCACTGTCTTTCACCGGTTGCCACTGGGAGCTGCCCAGTACAGAACAGTTGGAGTGTCACTGCCTCGCTACCCTCCCGGTGTCTGTCCGATTCACTCACCTCTCTCTGAATCTGTTTTCTCTGTCTGAACGTCTGTTCGATCTTTCATCTGTCTTCCTCCTTTGTTGTTTTTCACCCTTGTTTCCTCTTTCTCTCCTTGCATCTGTCTGTCCTGTTTTTCCCTTTATTCTGTCTCATTTTCTCTCTCCCTGCCCGCTGTTCCTCATGGCCTCTATCTCCCTCTCTCTCTCTGTCAGTCTCTATAACCTTCTCATCTCTCCCCTACCCTTTTTGTTTCCAAAACCTTTCCTTTTTAATTGGCTTTGTTTTTCTTTTGGCCTGTCTGGCTTTTTCTGCCTCTGTCTGGGTTTTATTTCCTCCTTCGGCCCTTCTTTTAGTAAGTCAGATGCCTCCTGTTAAACCACGTTATCCCTCTGTATCCATGCGCTTGCCATCTAACTGGACACTACAAAGGTTAGATGCTTCCCGTGTCCTTGATCCTGGATCGCATCATTAAAGCATTAAAACCCTGGATAGTTAGATTTACAGTGATTTTGACAGTGATGTGGTTAGTACGGTTCTATAATTAAAAAGGTTTCTTCAAAGTAAGTACGCACACTGACTGGATGATTGAGGTGCGGTTTTTCTCATCAGGATTATGATTCAAATTATGATGAGCAACGTAGGTCAACATAGTCATAAACTAGAAAGTTACAAGGTAAATGTATTTAAGGGTATGTTTGAGTCCTTTGTGCTTCATCTATTTTAGAAAATGGAGTATTGATCGCTTGTTGAGTACTAAGATAGAGAACGTGCGACTGCCAAACTCTCACTCTGCTTGTGAGGAAGACGGCCTCATGGTGAGATTGTGTTGAATGCTGAGCTGAAGTCAACAAACAGCGCTCTGATGTCGCTGTTCTTATTTTCCAGGTGCATGAAGACTGAGTGAAGGTCAGTAGATATGGCATCCTCTGTGGATCTGTTGGTTCTGAAAGCATACGGGTGAGGGTCCAGGCTGGCAGGGGTGATGTCTGTCTTTGATGTGCTGGAGAACCAGTTTCTCAGAACACTTCATCAGGATGGGGGTGACACAGGGCGGTAGTCATTAAGACTCAGACACAACAGACTTTTTTCAAGAAAATCTAACTTTTTCTACCTTGAAATGTGATTTTAAAAAATGTAGTTGTTGAGGTCCCCTGGGGTAAGGTCAAATTAAAGGTAAAAGTTACCATTTTAAGTTAGCTAACGAGCAAGATTATGTTAGTGGTATCACGTTTTTACTAGTAGGCTACCATACGACATTAAAAAGTGGCTTTATATTTATTAATAAACTCCAGGTAAATCTGAGGCAACTGGACTTGCTTGAGTTTTCAGATAATATACTGGAAGGAGGAATGAGTAGGACTTTCCTTAAAAAGGTACACAGACTCATACAAAGATAATCCCTCTCAATAATCACTTACCCACTAGAAGTGTGTATCTGGGTTGGGTCCTAGGGTTGAGCGATGTCTGCAGAATTGGCATATGATGATGTCTACAGTGAAATATCGTGATGGACGGTGACATCGTTGTTTATGAATTGGAGGCAGCGTAAGGCAGCATTTGCGTATTAGCTCACCACTGTAGCCGCCCCTGTTTCCCAGCGATGCTCTGACATGAATCTCCAACTGTCTCACCCTGCAGAGGAAACTATCTCCCGTGACCAGCGACATACACACTCATACATCCCTGTGCCAGGTTTAAAAGCGTCCTTGTCTCCTCACCACATGTCTGTAACTTAGCTTTGTTTAGCCTCATATGCATAAGACTACGTTGTCCGACTAGCCAAGGATGCTAACTGAGAGGAACAGTGGTCCTCCAGAAAAATGTAAGAAGTGTCTTGAGTTCGCCTGAGCTGATTTAATAAGAAAATAATGAACGGGACATGGAGACGTAATGTTAGTGCACTGAGCAGCAACATACTTCTTTTCATTTCCTCTCCCAACATATCACTAACAACAACTCTTGCCCTACGGCAACTCTGAGGGTACAGACCACTTAATTGTGCTCTCTGGTGGGGAGCCTTTTGAATCATGGTGTTATGATGGTCAGGGATTAGTAGTCCATGGCTGTCAGCCATCAACTATGGATGATGGCATCGTTTGTAGTGGATGCTTTGGAACCTGTGGGTTAGGGAGTGGGGCCTTCATTAAACACCCCACAGATGCTTGACCATATTGGGATCTAGGGAATGTTGCGGGACGGGTCAACGCCGCTGGCTTTTTGTCACATTTGTTGGGTCATCCAGAGCAGTTTTTGTGGTGTGGCAGGGCACATTGTCCTATTGGGAAGTGTCATGCAAGGAGTTTGTTTACATCGTCTTCATTAGTGTTGGGTGGGTGGTGCATGTCAAGTGGTAACCACACATCCGAATTGCTTTGATCACTCACCTGTCAGTGGTTCTAATGCTGTGGCTGATTAGTGTATCTGGATGTTAGCCTCTGGGAGTCTGTAGCCTCCAGCCAATAACAGCGCAAAGACTGTGAGGGCTGCAGGTGATCCATGTTTTGGCAACGGAGATCAGCACCTAGTAGCACAAAACACCATCGCCCAACGTGGGGCTCGAACCCACGACCCTGAGATTAAGAGTCTCATGCTCTACCGACTGAGCTAGCCGGGCTGCATGCAAGCAGAAAATGGGTTAGATTTGAGGCTGCGCCACCTCCCGTTTACTAAATTCTCTTCTCCCTCTGCAGGCAGGGCTGTAGCCAGGGTTTAGAGATTAGTGAGGTCCAGATTTTCATCTCTTTTCTTCATTTATCTGTATTTATCAGTTTAGCTGTCTTATTGAGAGCTGTCAGTTGAACATGCAGAGACAGTGGGGGAAGGTTGAGTAGCCAAAAACTCTACTCAAGTACTGTTACTTTGCAAAAACAACTAGTATAGACAGACCATGTCTGTTATGCCAAAAAGATATAAAGAGTGTTAACATGTTACAGTGTCCTTAAACTTTGATAAACCACTATAGATGTCCAAAGTCCCAGGGTCCCAGGGACCACAGATCAGCTGTTTTCCTGACCCCGACATCCAGCTCTGTCCAATCACATGAACACAGTGAGATTAGTAATGTGGCCACATCAGTATGATATCCCTCATATCAGATGACTAACTTGGTTTCATGTTTTCACTTTTCCCCTCTGCGGTTGAAACACATCATCAGTAGTTTGCCTCTTCTGTGTTTTCTGCTACGACCATGCCCGCAGCCATTATCAAGTTGCCCTTAAGCAAGGCCACAAACCCTGCAAAAACTTCAGCTAATTTGTATCGGGCAGCAGTAATAAATGTGTGTAACTGTGTGAAAACCAAACAGACTGGTGAAAAAGAGCATACGTGCTGAGTCGATTATTGGCTGAATGAGGTCGGACCAAGCAGACAGATCTGATCTGCTTTTAGCAGACGGCTCTTCATTAATTGAGGCGGTGGCTCATGTTGGTGAATAGTAAACAAAACCTCACTGCTGTTTTTCTTTAGCTGCGCTCAGCTGTTGATGTATTCCGTGAACATAACGCTGGTTTCTCCTGAGAGTGGAAGACAGTTTCAGCTGTCATCAGAGCTTGTGAGGTGTGGTAACAAAGATGGCATCAAAGCCTTTTTCTCCTTGACTTTCTCTTTCTCACTCTTGTTGTTTCTCACTCTCCTTCACTTATTCTCTCCATGCCTCCAAGTTAGCATCCATCCCCTTTGTCACACTTTCATCATCTGTTATCCTCTCTCTGTTTCTGCCTCTGACACTTTTCTCTTCCTCTCTTATTCATTCTCTGACTTGTTCCCTCAGGCCCAAGACCATGTTGGTAGCTATGTGCATGAAGACAAAAGCGTGTGCTGCATCCCCAACTGCAGCCAACAGCCACCTCGCACCAACAAAGCTTATCTGCTTCTTTGGCCGTCCTTGGAGAGTAAGTGAATTGACGGTTATATTTTGCCTGGGAGAATTTTTTTTCTCTCTCTCCTGTATGGAGGGTGGTTGAGCCGCAGATCGTCCTCGGTGATTTGCTGCCCGTGAAGAATGAAGATGTGCGAGGTCGGGCGCGTTCAAGGACAACTCTGGACTCCAGCTGCTGGCAGGGGAGGGGACTGAAAACACAATTGTAAGGAATAGAAATTTTCAAAAATCAAATAGCTCTTGCACCAACAATTTCAAAATAAGCTGATTAAAAATCATTGTAAAATGGCAATAAATTAAAATGATTAAAGGAAATATAAGTTTTAAGATAAACCAATCTTAAAGGAAAATCTTGAGCATTTTGAGAAGTTGCACATGTGGATTATTGAGGCCAAATGTCCATTTTTTACCTTCAGTTTGGTTTGTAAATCTCACTTTTTCTCCAAATAATCATGTACGTAGAGGCTGAATGAAGAGGTACATCATGCTCCTCTACAGGCCTGAATGGTGGTTTCAGGAAGACTGAGTGTGTGTGAGAGAGTGTATTGAGTGGGACCAGCAGTACATCACAGCCTGGCTAATGGAACACTGCGCTCCTGAAGGGTCCTCAGCTCTGTCTCGTCCATCACGGCTCCCTCATGGCTCCGCAGAGGATTCTGGGTAGAATGTGACACCTGAAAACACCTGCAGGACTCAAGTCCATCATGTGTCTGTGAAGTTCTCTGCTTCTTGGTTATCAACCTTGTTAAAGTCTTAAGTATTTACTAAACTTGGCCTACAAAAACGTGAAGGGCTGCCTTTTGTGTCGTGTATAAACGGCAGCAGTTGTAGCTTGGCTAACGTTAAGAGTCTCCTCAAATTCTTTGCTGGTGTCTGAGGTGGAGGATCTGTCAGGAGCTCTTGCTAGATAAGTTACAATCCACTGTGGCTCACGAGAATGTCTGTACGTAATGATCATATAATGATACAGATGAAGGAAAATGTAAATTCCTAGTATGTTAACATCATTTTTTAGGTGACAGCATTGCTGTGTGGTTGGGATTTGATCAGATGTAAGCGACCGCTGCTCACATAAGCGAATATCCCTTAAATTGACATCCCCTTTATTTAAATTAGCCCCACCCTCACAAACCACTGAGTACAAAAACAGAAATCCAGACATCTCCAGCGATGGAATGTAACAAAGTACATTTAAACAGTAAAGTACTGTATTAAGCACAATTTTGAGGTACTTCCTCCATTTTCTGCTACTTTATACTTCCACTCCATTTTGGAGGCAAATATTGTACTTTTACTCCACTACATTTATTTCATTACTATAGTTACTAGTTACTTTGCTGATTACAAGCTGCATCAGAGCTAAAGTAGCACATACAGCAATCGGATTTGATCATCAGCCAGGCCAACGATCGGTCGACCCATAGTATACGCTACTAAATATTTTATATTTAGACATAAAATATGTTTTTTGTGTTTTTTACTTGCAATCTTTATACTTGACTACATTTATTGCCAGAAATTACTATGGATTCTTAAGACTTTTACTCTTTTATAGGGGACCTTGTACTTCTACCGAAGTAATATTTTAACACGGCATCTTTACTTTTACTTAAGTTTGACTTTGGGGTTCTTTTCACATCACATGAAATCTCTCGTGTTAAATAAGCAGCAGTGTGAGTTCATGGAGCACATTGCTCATAGTAAGAAACTCATTTAGGAAATGGGTTTTCAGTCGGCAGTGTTTTTAAAGTAATTGCATCCAAAGCTTCTTAATTCACTTCAAACAAATCCCTCTGAGCCAAGGTGATGTACAACATGCTATCGATCCCACTGGGTCACCTCTGTGCTGTTGACCAGCACCATTGAACACTGGAGTGTTTGCATGTCTCCCGGCTTTAGATTGCCGTCACCACGTGATGAGGACATCTGCATGCAGATCAGTGGATGCCTCTAAGCCTACATTGATTACCAATGGAGCGCTGCACTGTAACAGCTAACAGGATCTGATCATTGGCGTCTGATGGTGTTTGTTCTCAGGGTTGTCTCTGTTTGCCATAATTGCCAATTATGCAGAAAAAATGACAGCGTTACATGGAGATTGGAACTGATTTCAGCATCAGCGCTGCAAGTGTATTCAGATAATGTGTTCACCCTGCAGTTCAGGGTATTGATGTGTGGTGATTTGTTGTTCTTTGTGCATGTAGACAATCTTTTATTTACCCAATAAAGACTCACAGTTGCAGTCCTCCCTATTGATTTATCACACATCTGTGCTGCAGCTGCACAGTCTTTTCTTGAACAGTAACACTAACCAATGTTACTGTACTGTACTTGTCTTTGCTCTCTGGTAGACCTGAAATGATTATTGAATTAGTCAATTACTCATCAGAGAATGTTTAACACACACACACACACACACACACACACACACACACATATGTATTGAGAGAGAGAGCGAGAGAGCATTTTCAATCATTTGTCAGATAGCTGCAGCAGAGAGCTGACAAGAGATGGAGGATAACATGCAGCAAAGCTATTTGGCTGGATGTGAACTGGGGACGGTGTGGTTCACGGCTAGCTCAGCAACCCCAATTGGCCCAAATTGTGATGGTATAATGTGAGTTTAAGTCATTATTCTAAAGCAAATATTGCCAAAAATATATATATTTGTCATTGCTCCTCAATTGTGAATATTTGCAAATTGTCTATGTTGTTTATAACAGCAAGCCGAATGTCTTTGGGTTTTGGACTCTTGGTTGGTCAAAACAAGCTGTTTCAACATGTCACCATGGGATTTAGGAAGTCTTGATTGGCATTTTTCTCTATTTTTTGTTGGTTGGTTTCTCTGCAGGATAACACAGAAAACTACTGAACAGATTAACACAGAACTACGTTTGAGGTTTGGGTCTCAGCCCAGAACAGACCCCATTAACTTTTGATGCAGATTCAGCTAAAGAGATGGATAAAGGAATTTTTTCAGCCATTTTTTGGCATTTGCGTTAATTTCTCTGGGAATAATGCATAGATCTTGATGCCTTTGGCATTCCTGTACTTTCATTTCTTGTGAGTTATCATCCGACATATAAACACCAATTATACTTATAGTATAATATGTGAAGTAAAATGTAGGTCAATAATATGCTGGGGTGAGAAAAAGAAAGTGAAAATATGCACATCACAGCTATCCGGAGCCTATGCTATAGAAATGCAAGTCCATTTACCATTTACCATCGAGAGCCTATGCTGACATTTGTCCAAAGGAATTCAATATACAAGTATATGAAACAGAGAAGAGCAACAAATCCTCACATGTGAGGTGCTGGAACCAGTTTACTTTGGCAATTGTGCTTAACAAGCTTAACAAATTATTTAAACGCTTAATTATCAAAATTGTAATTTTGTCGATCATTCCATGAACAACTTATCCATCTGATCAGTCAACCACTCATTTAAATAATTAGGAAATTGCACGTCATCTTTCATAACTTGGACTACGAACTCCAGACAGCTAAAATGATAACATTATAATTTTCAAAACTCTACTGAAGGTGGAGTAAAATAGCAACAGAAGTTCAGTAAACATCCAGAGAAAAGGTTTGACACCTACATACCAAGGCTACATCAGGCATTTATCACCTCTGCTGTGATGGCTCTCAAAGCTGTCAGCTAATCCTAACGGTCACATTTGGGCACACAGTGAAACCTAACCAGGCAGAACTGGTGGTTTTCCAAACTGAAGGGCTCACACCTTTCTCTGAGCCACGAGCGACAGGTGAAATATCTCGCTCAAAGTCAACAGATTGCAGCAGGTGTGCGGCCGCGGATGGATGAATGTTTATGGGCTTGTAGCTGATTAGCCGTGCGAGAGGAGCAGACAGAGGGCATGGAGGGGGGTGTATCAGAGAAAATCATGCTTATGTCATTCAGTCTGTGTTTGTGTGTGTTGGAGAGGGACAGGGGAACAGAGAGAACAGGTGAGGAAAAAAGGCAACGTGGTGTGTTAGAGTGAAAATGTGTCAGTGAGTCGGCAAGTAAGCAAATTAAATGTGTTTTTAAACCATATAAAATGATTGTTTATTAAATGATTTTATGTTTCTGAATGTTTTTAGAATATTTTCCCTCTAGTTGAAAAAAAACATTAACTTTGAGCCAAAATAATCTTGATTCAAGGTCCACTTACTAGCTTTTTTCCTGTGCTTTCAGCCTCAGTGTTATGGTCTCAAATTCCAAATGCTCACGACACCCCCGAGATATTGTTGAAACCTGGGGGAAACCTATTAAGTGTACATTTAGTCAAGATTAGATTGTTAAACTGCTATTTTCAAGGTAAGAATGACTGTTTAAGCTCCCGTCTCTTTAAAGCCCTCCCCTCCCGAATATCCAGTCTGCTCTGATTGGGCAGCTCAAACACGCCTGAGCTACCATCACTCACCATGCCTCCGTTCAGCTATGTTGTGTTGTCAGCTTCCAGTAAGCCTCACTTTTACCGTCAATGTAGGCATAAATGTGTGCAAGGTGACAAGAAATTAAATGTGAGACTACCGACAAGGTTTTTAGATACTTCAGGAGGAGCATTTTCCGTGGGAAAGAGGAGCTCCTGGTCACGTGGACTTTGACCATTTAAACTTTCAAGACCTTTTACATGAACGAGAACCTATATAACACACTGAAGGAAAGGGGAAAAAAGCAAAATAGGTCTCCTTTAATACTGTTGAAATATTTGCTGAAAAGTAGGTGAAGGACTTTCAGTCACCCAAAAAACCCTTCACTGACTGAAGTGTTCTTTTAGTTTTCCCTCTCTTCTCCTGGCTGTCACAGCTGCTATCTCTCACTTCACCTCGCCCTTTGCTGCCCAGTCTGTCACACTTTCACAGCCTCTCTACCCACTTCATGAACCTGTGTACCTCTACGCTTTTTCTTTACACTGGATTGCTATGAGATTCTCATTCATGTCACAGCCACGGCGACCTTGGATTCATGGCTGCACAATACAGTTAATCGCCTATAAATTACCTGTAAGGCAATAAGGCGAGAGTGAATGAGGAATAGGATGCTTTTCTCTCCTTTAAGCGGTGCTTTCTCATGCTTTGACACAGTTATACACAATCACGTCAAGGAGCTGCACAGTGCAAATACAGTTTTCTACCTGGATTAAAAAGCTCAATGCATTGCAGAGTGAAACCTCCAAAGTGTGACATTTCCTACAGTCAGTTTAATTATAGAGATTAGAATTGGGCAATTGCACGAACATATCAGCTCTAAGGGCAAATTTAGTCATTTTATTTTGGTAATTTAATGGCATGCCTCCAAAGAACAAGTTACAGTCACTGCTAAGAAATCAAGGTAGGGTAAAAACCGTGTGGAGAGCCAGAATATGTTCGCTTCTAACTTGTTGAATTAAGGATATATTTCAACCAAACCAGAGTTGGTGATAGTTGAAACAGTCAAAATGCTTTTGCTGAATTTCATTTTGTTTCTGTCGAGTTTGAATGAAGTGTTTTACGATGAGCTAACAAGCCAATAAAGCTAACGTTAGTCCTTGTTTGCTGAAAGAGAAGAAACTTTTTTCTCTTCTTTTTCTCTTTAACAAGGAAAATTGATGTAAGAATAATCTTATTCTTGACCATTTGTAAGTTTATTTTGTTTATTTATCAGACAAAAAGCTAAGAGAGCTTGTGGAAGCTGGCAAACTCACCACTTGCATACTTCTCCGAGCTGAAACTACGGAACCAAAAAAGTCTTTCATAAGCTTGTGGCAGTTGAACAAAATGAACCGGATTACTTCAGGGAACTGCTCTCCTCAGTACCGCAACATTGGCAGTTGCTGGTAGTTGGGCCAATTGGGAAAAAATTAAAAAATTAGAACATGTTGCCAAACCCTAATCCAGAGGTGTACAGCTGGATTGAGGGTTTCAAACCGCTAACCTTTCCTCACAGGTCTGTCTTTGTTTGTTGGTCTGAAAACTCTAGTTACACTACTCTCATTGATTTTGAGAAGGCTGCACATGCAGAAGCATCACTTAGCTGTCTCTAGGCAACAGCAAAGTCAGCTGCTATCATTCACTTGAGCTTGCATTAGCTCAGCTAAACCTGCGATCCTTTGCAGTTGATACTGCACTTAGCAAGCACCAACTTCCTTCAATGCCATTGTTTACAGAAGAAAAGACCACTTCTGGTTAAATCTGATTGGACAACAGAGAGATATGATGTGATAGTGATGTGATGTGTGAAATAGGTCTGTGATCCTGATGGTAAACAGGATACTGGACAGTTTTGTCACATGCATCCAGCAGTAGTGTCACTTCATTCTCACTTTGCAAATGCCACCTAAGTACTGCTCTTGCTCAGCTTAATACTTACTGTTTATATTACCTGTTCATCATCTACCTTTTTATTCCGCGTAATCTATTCGGTGTTGTATCCAATATGCGTTGTTTGATGGCATATTATTGTTCCATATGCATGTAAACAACAGAGCTATCCCATCACATTCCCTCATGCTACCCCGAAAGCAATTTCCCCTGTCATATTGAAGTACAGATTGTGTTCCACTCTGTTCCTCAGCACACATATTTTTGGCTTTGTTGGCATGACAAGATGATGTGCAAAAGTAAAAATCAATCGTCTGTCTTTTCAGCAGCTCGCTATTCATCGGAGGATGTTTACTTTCATTCACAATGAGCGCCGTCCAAAAGAAAATTAAACAGTGGGTACTGTGTGTATTAGAGTTGGACTTCATGACTATTGACAAAATCCAGATATCACTCACATGTTATAAAATAGCTGATTATGATAAATAGGAGGGAAAGTTAACAGTCCAATATCAAGATCCGGACTGTTTTCTGTACTGTACTGTGAATGGTAATTTTGTTCCTAATGTAATTACATAATCATTCTTTTTTTAATAAACCCCTCTGACTCCACGTCTGACACATTGTTATTATACAACCAACCTAATTAGAGAAGGATGTAACCTATTATATTGTATTTCCGTTAGTGAGAAGTTTAATAAGGCATAAAATATACAGGATGTTGAAACATATGAAAAGATTTGTGGCAGCACACACACACACACACACACACACACACACACAATACAAAAACACATGCAAAATAGATTTTCCAGCTGATCCTCATCATAAAAACGACCATAGAGATTGATTGTGAAAGTAACTTATCATGACCCATATTGATGTTTCTTTTCTTTTAGGCAGTAGTCGTTATTACGGCAGCAAAGGAGGATGTCAGGTGACGTAGTGTAAGCAGACAAAGAAATCTGCATAGAAAGGAGGCTGGGTAAATAGATGGGTCAAACAAACAACTGTTTGTGTACAGTATGAAACCAAAAATCAGTTAAGTGAGTTATTTTAATTATTTGTTGTTAATTTACATCACGCATGTTACATAACTTAAGTTACGTAACATGCAGAATAAAATAAAACAGGAAATCATAAAAACCTGTTGCAAGCATATAACTAAACACACTTTAATGATAAGGCACGTGTTATTCTTTTATTTTCTTAACAATCAAAACCAGCATTGATGTGTTATTGATAGTTTTTAATGAGACTAGGGCTGTGGATCAAGGGATGTATGTCAGATGGTCAGTCCACCACTGAAAAGACAGACATTTATTTCCCAGGGGATGATTCTACCAACTTTGGTGACCTCCTGACCTTTCCTGTGGTGCCACCATGAGATGGACATCAATACCTTTAACTGAAATGTCTCATCAACTTTTGGTTAAGTGCCATGAACATTCATGTTACCCTTAATGTAACCTCACAGCAATAACTCCGGTAATCCCCTGACTCTTCATCATTATCATCAGCTTTATTAGTGTTTCCCTACTTAGATGTCTGCAGAGTAATTTCTTACTTCCCGTCACTAAAGCAGTCAGCGTTGGTGACTCAGACAGCCGTGTTGCTGTACAGAGACTCCTCAGAGGACACCTTTGTTGACGTCACTTCCATTCCTCAAGGCATTGTTTCTCTCTCTGCCAGCCAGTCATGTTGTGTCAAGGTGAATTGATCATAACTGATGCTGAGCGGCACAATTATTTTCCCATTTTGCTCGGGTTATTGATCCTTTCCTCTGTACAGTCAAGTCAAAATGGATTAGCCATCAGATTAAGTCCAAAATGTCCGTGGGAGGGTGGTTCAAATAGACGAAGGGTACGCACTTCTTGATCCTCTGGAGTTCCTTTATCCGATCTTCCTCCTCCCCCCGAGAGCAGAGAGCCTAAAATAATTTCAGATAGCAGTCTGGCGGCTCTGGATATGTCATGGTATCCATCATGATCTAATCACCACCAGCAGTTTGCTGTCAACAGGGGACCAATAGAAAGGCAGCCAGATGCAAACTTCAAATCCTCTCCTTTGGGACTATCATTAAACATTCATAGAATTGTAGATTATCAGTTGGGGATATCATGCATATGTGCAACACCCTTTCGATTCTTTAAGAGCTGGATGGGATTGCAGTGCTAATGAAAAATTAACAAACAAAAAACCTTGGCTTTCATATTAACCTGTCGTTATTGTTGTAGTCTCATACTTGTGGATAACACTGCATTTAAGACTTGCCCTACTCTGCCTCTGATTGGCTTACCCTGATATTCTTACGCTAACCCTAAGCGATCTCAGTCCTCATGGTTAAACTTAACCAACCCAGCCAGCAACCAATCCGAGGCAGAATAAGGCGGGACTTAGCGAGAAAAGCAGTGGGATGTGTTGTGGTGGAAGCCGGCTGCTAGTTCATGTTTGTGGACGCTACCGTTGCTCCCTGTTAGCGGAGTGGAGAGAGGCACTGACACGAGGCACTCGAAAACGTGTAAAAGTCACATCCTTTAGACTGTCGCTGAAACATCGACCCGACTCCTGCACACATTTATAGAAGACAAATCATGTGTTTATACAGCCAGAGGCTACACAAAACATTTGCAAATGCCATCCATCATACGTGCTGTAAAAACACATGTGGCAGACAGAGCTACGCAACAACACATTACCATACTACCAGCATCACACCCACTGACAGGACGGCAGACCACTCAACTGCTGCACATTGCTGATAGCTAAGAGTCACTTCAAATCAAATTAAAGAAAAGTGTGTACTCACAGCACAGAGGGGAACAATTAGCTATTTTGTGGTTCACAGCACAGAGGTCAAAGTATCAATGTCCAGTCCAGTGGAACAACAGCATTGATCCAGCGCAACTGATGGGAGCTAAAATGTAAATGTATATGCCTTCAGAGTAACTGCCAACACACACGTTCTCTCTTCTGTGTTTGAACTTGTGAGTAAATATCAAAATGTAATATGAAATAAAAAGTTTAAGTGCTTTTGTATTTATTTATTTTTCTTTTAGTGTTTAAAATAGCAAATTACACTGACATCATGAAATGGACTGAACAGCAAATTACAAATTTCATATTCATATATAAAAATTGCCACCTTATCTTACCTACTGTATGCTGACACTTGAGTTTTAAAGTTGTTTTGAACTGATTTTTGAGCATTAAAGCGACGGGGTCCCTCTGCTTTCTACTGTTTTCAAAGCAAATGCGCTGGCAGCAACAGGACCACAACCAATGAAAGTGAGGGAAACAGCACAGGAGTTGGTTTTACTTGCGTTTGAGTTCCATGAATGATCCACTTCTTTACCAGCGGAGAACAGAGTGATCAAACTGTACTGGAGAAACATCGTCTTTTACTGAGATTAACAAACTACTTTTTTTGGACTAGAAACCATGTACATATGCTGCTAATTAGCAAAACACGCTTTATTAATCATGTCATATTTCTATTTCCCAAATTTAGGCTACAGTCCTGATTCTCTAGCTGTGTGATGAGATTATATTGGTTGGATAGCAGCAGACTGTGGTGCACAGCCTGCTAGAATCAGCAGAGCTGCACCCTGCTGTGGCTTATTCAAAATGCAGAACATTGACATTGCTGCCGGGCTGTGTCTTTACGATAAACATATTAACAAAATAAGCAAAGAAATGAGATTTTCTTCTTTTTTTTTTTTTTTGGCCTGAATAAAAGAGGAAAATGTGTGCAGAAGATGTTTCAGCATCCACGTAGCGCCCTATAAGGTGTGACGCATTACTGCTGGTGTATTCCTGGCATTAGCCCTGATTAAGCATGAAAGTGCCCTAATGACCTGACATGTTTGTCAGCTGCAGCCAGTACAGAGCACAGCTGTCCTCCTGCTTTAGCTTACACTGCACACTCTCATGCTGAACGGGCTTTGCTGTCTCCCTCCATCCCGCCTCCTTCTGTGCACGCCTGAGACGCCGGGGATCTAACACCGCTGACCTCTACATGATTGACAATATTTATGTCTGCAAAAACTGGAGCCAGATTTTGAGCGCAAGTTGCCGTGTACGCCCCTCCAGACATGGATGCAGTTGCCCTCAACTGCTGCATCTTGTGGAGAAGTCTGAGTACTCAGTAGTGGGGCAGGGCTGGGTAGTTGGCCTGGATGGAAATGGGAATGGACAGAATCATTACACCGCACTTTATAGTTTCCAATTGTACCCTCTAACTATCCTCTCAAGGACACAATGAGCTTACAGTAGCCTATAGAGACCACCCGACCCCCCCTTCACAGCCACCTTCAAGCTGGGAGCTGAGATCAGTGGCTGTCAATCTGGACGTCACTCCTCAAGTGATGGTGTTTGCTCCCTCAGCAGGAATACAAAGGGTGTTTCTGGTGTGCTCTGTCCCTCCCCCAGCCTCAGCAAGGAACATCACAGCATCTGTACACTATAGTAGGTATAGTAGAAGGCTATGATGGGTGTTTCTTGTGTACTGGAACCAAAGAAAGTTGATTTCCGCCAAAGCTCTCCAGAAGGAGTTGATGTTTTATTGGCAGTGGCCTGCTGCTCTTGTAATGGACTTGCTGGTGCATGTATGTTTTCTGAATATTGGAAGAATTCAGTTAAAGGAGACATATAATGTTCATTTTCAGGTTCATATTTTTATTAAAGGTGTCTACTAGAATAGCCTTGAATGCTTAAATGTTCAGTCCATTCCTTGCTGTCCAAAGTGTGGATTGAACTACACACGCACGCTATTCAGTAGTTTTCCAGTCGTTGTGAGGTCATTTCTGTCAAATTTACAACAATAATAAAGTAAATCCACCAGGTCTTGATATTTTCAGATGGGAGAAGATGAAGACTCCGTGCAGCTGTTCCTGTGCGTAGCTCTGTTCTTTGTACTGGCCCTCATCTTGTCAAAAGTATCCAGTGGTTTCACGCTTACAAATGCGGACACGTTGTGGTTCCTTGAGAAAAAACCATCCTGCAAAAGCTGTCGTCTTTGCTTGTAGAGGTGCTGGAGATGCTGCTGTGTGACATAGTAATGTAGATTTTACGTAGAATGTTTTTGACGTTTTACATGACATAATGCACCAGAGGAAAGGGAAAAAACCCAAAAAGCATAATATATCCCCTCTAATTATTCGTTAGGAAGTCAATGTGACATTTATATTTTTCTTCGACTTACAAGATTTATTAGTTTTTACATGCAAACCCACAATTCTGCTGAAAACATTAAGAAAAGAACAGCGTTAAACTGTTTATTTTGTCTCTATGAACACTATGACTATAACAGACTTATGGCTTAAATTCATCCATGGACCCACTGAAGATTAAACCAGAAGGGGCATCAAACCAGCTGAAGCAAATTATAAGAACATGTACTTATTGTTGGTTTGTGTTGTTATTGGTGGGAATAATGGAAGAATTTTGGCAGCATGCAGTATGTAACATGGCTCACTTCATTTATCTGGTAAAGTTTTGTCATTCAGACAGAAGCGACTTGTTCACATCAATTCCATTATTTAACATTGTTAGAGAGCGAATTCTGCTTCCTGCCTTATGATATCTGACAGAACCTCATTCTCGCATTCTGTATTCAAAGCTTTTTTAGGCATATTAATTTATTCTCTGAGACTGTCTGTCAGGTTATTCCTGTGCTTTGACAAGGGTTTAAAACTGAGAGGGGAGAAAAGATTTTATTGACTGATCTGATGAGAAGAATCTCCTCAATTACTTAAAATGGACCCATTCAATGGTTTATTCTTCAGATTTTATTTTCTTCGTCCTTATAGATGATGACTGAGATAATCGGGTGATCACGTGGATGTCAGAAGGTGTTATAAGAGTTTAATCCCTCTCTCTGTGAATGTTTAACCTTGTTGCTGCAGCTTTTACATTAATCTGACAAATGTTTGCTGGATTACTGTTATCAGAATTTTGAGCTGCTCCTCGAGCTTAACCCAGACCCAGACCAGCATAACTGTTCACACTTATCTTATTTATTTTACAAGAGAGACCTGGCCAAGGTAGCAGCCGTATATGATCGCAACATGATATATAAAAAATCACAGTAAAACAGAAGAACAGCTATTCAAACACAGTGGCCTCTTAAAAAAAACAGCCACATGCCTCATTCACCACATTGCTTATGATGACCTTATATTCATCTGTGGATATAAATGTCTAATTTATAGACGGACACAACAATCACCAGAATAGTGACAGTATTAGATTCAGAATGCTTAAAGGACATCAAGTTAAAAAAAAAAGTTCAATGATGAAAACTAGAACAAATGTCAAAGAGTACTATATGAAGACTAAAACTATATATACTAAACACTTACCTAATAGAGATAATGTAGCTTCAAGTACGTTGTTCAGGTTTCGAGATGTGTGTCTGAGCTGTGGTATTCGTCAGGACTTTTTCTTCAGTTAGAAAGTGAACTATAAACAGTGGGTTCCAGTACATTGTGTCTGGAAAGAGATGTTGTTGAATTTGGAAGTCATTGTTCAATGCCGTGAGCGCCGCAAACAAAAATCCATTAACCTCAGTTATATTGGGGTGGTGGCAGCATTCAATATCTTTAAACCTGAGCAAATAAAACCAAAACAGTGTACAATGCATTGTAGAGTGGCTTGCTGTTGGACACTTGCACAGGAGGTGTAAATTGACAGTTGTGCTGTCAATATTATTGGCAGATATTGGCCAACAGGTATATTGATATTGGGGTATATGTTGCCCGATATGCAACGATATGATAATAATTAATAATTATTAAATTCTTAAGATTAATTAATTTAAGTTTATCGGTTACTGCAAAAAATGTGTGTATATTGGCCAAAATATTGATATCAGAATCTTTTACCTCCTAATATCAGTATCTGCATCTAATATGCATGAATGTCTGCAATGGCTGTTGCCACAGTCAACCCTGTGTTCCAGGATGCCCTCTTTAATGACCGAGCCATCTTCACCTTTTTTCCGATCAGCCTTGACAGTGTTTTATTTCCTGCCCACAGGATACGTGTTTATGGATTTGTCAAATAAAGCAGCCTGAGGGCGTCGTCCATTAGGATGAAACCACCAGGGCCTGATAATGTTAGAACTGACGGAGGGGTCTTAATGTGCTGGAGCATCGAATAAGGAGCTTAATGTGTTGTCAGACTGTAGAGGAAGGAGGAATGGTAAAAAAAAGGGATCATAACGCTAATGTTAGCTTTTTTATAAATCGCTATCTGATGAAAGATTATTGCATTTTTTTTCTAAAGCTGTTCAGCACCAGTGATCTTGAAGTAGTGTAATGAACAGATATTTGTTTGGAGACATTATCTCACCCTCACAAACACCCGTCGTTTGAAAAATCACAGCAAACACTTCTCCCATATTTCGCCTGTGAGCCGTGACATTTCTCCAGCGCTGATATTGATGCTCGTGTCCATTAATTTGCTCATTTGGAGGCAATTACCATTGATGCCATTTGTCAGAATGCAGGCGTGAGCATTTCAGCGAGCGTGCTGCTGATTTGCACCGCTGTCCGTCAGAGTAATTAAACCACAACGAGAGGTGGAGCACCTGATTGATTTCTTTAACCTCTTTTGTGTAGAAAATGGCTCAAATGGAATTCACAGTGACATCACATGTGGGCAGTCAACACACACACACAAACACACAAAGCAGCTGCTCTCGGGCCAGTCAGGAGGCCGTCACACTGTGGAGCCATTAGCGTCTCTTGAGCTGACGGATTGTTAAAAATCTCGGACAAAGACAAGAAAATCTGCTCAAGTGTGTGAAAGGATGGAAAAATGAGAACGCTTTACCGCCAGCCACCTCCTTAAAGTGCCTGTCATTTTACTGGAGCTGCACACGTCCACTGTCCTTTCTCTCCTACGTGTACTACAAGCCCTCTATGGTGTCTGCTTGGCTTGATTTTTGGTGGAATTTGAAGGCAAGGCAGTCACCAGGGAACCAATTACTCTTTCAAAGATTGCCTGGTTTCATCTATTTTTTATGGGAGGTACCAAAGCCTTCTCCCAGACCGTCCATTCAGAGGCAGCCTTGCTTAGTACCAAGAGTGCCACTTTTCATGAGACTGGCAATAATAATAACACTACTGTTGTCTTGTAAAGCATGGCATTGATATTACCAAGACTTAGCTTTCCCTCCTCTTTTCTACCAGCTGTACGATAATTGTTAATGTTTTTTTTATTACTTATTTCTTTTCTAATATTACAGATTCTTTATTTTGGGAGGTTTTGGAGTGCTGGTTGTCGATTTAATTCCCTTAGAAGCCCAAATAAGGCTGACATTTAGCTCCTAGTATCCACTATCGGGCTAATAAGAATGTTACATACTACACTTCCCATAATGCTTATTGATAGCATCTTCTTTTAGGTCACGCTTTTGTGTTAGCTTTGTGTTAAAAACCTGAAGTCTTCAAGCACAGTCTGAATTAAAGGTAAGCGAGGTAAGTAAATAACTTTCCAATGATTCCCAGAGGTGGAAGAAGTACTCAGACATTATTCTTAAAAGTAAAAGCAACAAAACCATAATGTAGAAGTACTCTGTTACAAGTAGTCGTGCTATTTCATATTTCTTTTGGATCAAAATATACTTAAAGCATGAATAGTTAAAGTACTCATTATGCAGAATGGTATATTTCATAATAACCTACATTCTATTATTGCATTATAATTAATCATGCATTTATGTTCTTAACTTTAATGTTGAAGCTGGTAAAGGTGGGCTAACTACATTATTACATACATCCTGTAGAGGAGTACCTCAAAGTACCTCAAAAATTGTACTGAAGTACAGTACTTGAGTCTATGTATTTACAGTGGTTACTTTCCACCACTGATGATTCCCTGGTTCAGGCCTCTCAGATGTAATTATTTGCTTTTTTGTCTGTTTGATTTTATTGTAATTCTGTATCATTGTGTCTGGGATCGCTTCACCTGGGGCTCTTGGTAATTGTGATGGGCAGTTTCATTAATTTATTTCATTTTTCGGATTAAATTATTTGTTGATTAATTGAAAAAAATGAAAGATTAAATGGTCACCAATTATCATTAGTTGCCGCTCTAAATTGAAATATTATCATAAATTATACATGTCAGGATATTCTTTCCTAATCTCAGTATTGCAGGACCTTCTCCTGCCATTAGGAAATCAAGTGCATTGGGTGTGTAATGTTTGACTTACGGTACGATGAAATACAGCACACCAATAGCACCACGCAGCAAACTGGAGCCTAATGCCCATCGAGGGAGGGGGGCGAAGAAACACATGTCAGCAAAATGTTAATGTTGTTCCTCATTACTGCTGTGCTGTTGGAAATGACACATGAAATAAACCATCTCCTTCTATTGTCGCTGCATTATGGCTGTAGCACCATGTTGCAGAGACCGGGGGATGATTGGGGGGGTCGACTGGGGAAAGGGGTGGGGTGTTGAATTATGGGAATGATCCGGTGGTACCATAGGTGTGCTCAAGGCTCATGTCCCTCTGCTATATATTTCTGCCTCTTTCATCACGGTGCACACTGTGAGCACCTCATACATGTAAAGCAGCTTTTTGATGGAGAGGGGGGTAAAGAGGAAAAAAGAGTGTCAGAAGGGAAGATGAGTGGAGGAAGGCAGGGAGGCTGGAGGAGGGCAGTGAAATGGAAAGATTGTTTTTCATTAATCTCTATTTATTCAGAGAATGTTGACCGAGCGCACATGCTCTTTCTCTTCGATGTCCTGTTTTGTATTCACATTTGCATCCATTTACACCTGGGACCCGCCCATATTTTTACTATTTGGCCACTGAGCAGCTCACCAGGGCGACTGGGGGTTAAGTGCTTTGCAAAGGGGCACCTTGGCAACAGTAATTAAGGCAGCAAGTAGTTTATTATTCACCTCCCCTGCACAGATTTTCCAGTAATGTTCATGTCACAAAGCAGCTTTGTCTGAACTCTAGACTTGTGCCACCTCAGTAGTCACAATGTGTTTGCATCAAACACAAATGGAGCAAGTTATTTGACCTCAGTGTTTTCTTTTCAGGTTTTTCTAACACAATCTGTTTTTATTTGAATTCTGTAGTTTTGACCATCTTTTTTTGGGTTATGATAACATTTTACTAGCCAAGTTCATTACTGGAACATTAGCAGTCAAATGATTACACAAGTTGGGAACAAACATCCATGGTAACATGTACTCTTAAGGTTATTCTGAGCTCATAGTATGAGTGAATGCACTGTAAATTATAATCCATTTTTGTGTGTGCCCAACGATCGTAAGTACAAGTTGCACCAAGATTTAACCATGTCAGTCGAATCCTTTGGCAGCAAAGAAAATGTCAAAATGTGGTCTTTTAAAAGAAAGACACTTTGTTAAGGACACATACATCAACAGGATCTAAACTGTGATTTAGTAATGATTTTGTCAGCCGTCAGTCTTTGTCCTGAGATCAAGTGTTCATATTTAGTCTATATAGTTTTATCTCCCCTTTTTCGTTAATGAACATAAAGATCGTTCAGTTGTAGTCCGCTCTCTTTTGTAACAATATCGTATAGAAATTTAGTCACAGCTATTGTTTAACAAAGTTAAGTTGTTTAACTAAATAGGTCACAATTTTCATAAAATAATTAACGTGTGTCTTGTACAGTTGAGCAGTATGAACTATTGCTAATAAACTGTTAACCACAACAGCAGCCATCAGCATTAGGGATGGGCCCAGCTGACACTGACAGAGTCGACAGGTTTCTGCCTGTGTCCATCCAACACATCCAGGGGAAAGTGATTTGATTAGTTGACCCAGCAGTCTAAAATTAACTTCGCCCAACGTGGGGCTCGAACCCACGACCCTGAGATTAAGAGTCTCATGCTCTACCGACTGAGCTAGCCGGGCTACTTTTTCAACGGAAAACGGTGAATTATTTCGAGCTCCGCGCACAAAAATCTTCGGCCACAGCTCTTCGTTATGAGCTGCACATGCGCACTTCACTCGCTGTGACACATGCGATAGGAGCGCGCTGGGCGCTGACTTTCACGTCCCCCTGACCCCGAAAAACAGCGCGAGGAGGAGCTGTCGTCGAAGTTCGTAGAGAGTTGGGGAAGCCAAGAAAAAACAAGGAAATTCAGTTGAGTCGCTGAAAACAATGCCGGTCGAGAGGAGAACACTGTAGGAAAAGCTGAGAGTGAAAGAGCTCGGACCGGCCAGCCGGACATCGTGATAAAACAACAAGAATACGACAGAGGAAGACAGAACACTCCGTTTTTCTCACGAGGCTGGCTAGCTAAGATGTCGTGGCTAACTGTGAGGTGCAGTGCGGCGGCACTTTGCTTTTGCTCTCCATGCCTCTTTCAAACAGCAGGAACCGAGCCAGCATGAATCCAGTCAGGTAAGACCCAAATAAAGCACTTTGCAGAAAGTGAAAAGGCATGAACAAGCTATATATAAGAGCTGCATGGGAAATACTGAAAATGCGTCTTGGCATGTTTGGTAGAGTTAATATTGCTGCTCGGCTTGATGAAGGAGGAGGTTGACTAAAACAGGCACATCTTGTCTAAAGTGATAGACTGTGTAAAGTTCTGTGGTGAGATTGAGCTAGCCCTGCGTGGTCATGATGAAAGTGAACGCTCAGTAAATCCGAGTGTTTTCAGAGGAGTGGTGGATTTTGTAGCATCAGTAGATGCAGCAGTACAAGAACATCTGCAGAGTGCTGCTGTGTTTAAAGGAACATCTTAGACGGTACAGAATGAACTCTCAGTTTTGAGAGAGCACATCATAGAGGAAGTCAGGAGTGCTGACTTTGTTTTAAATCATCTTGGTCATTTTTTAAGCTAAAATATCAAACATTTCCAGCTTCTTGAACGTAATTCTTTGCTGCTGTTCTTCTTGTCATTTATGATAGTAAATGAAAAGTCTGTAGGTTCTTGGACTGATGGTTTGACAAGCAGGGCTCTGGGAGTTTGTAAATATTTTTAATGAGGAAATTATTATTTTTTGTGGAAAAAACATATCAGACCAATAGTGCTGTAGCAAAGCAGAGTATTTTTGTTTTAATGTATTTAAATAGACCGGTGTGATGCACCAGTACGGTGCTTTGGCACATGTGGTTATAGCACATCTGACAAATGACTTTTACATAAAAATAAAATAAAAAAGAGATTAAGCACTCTACTACTATTAAGTATTTCTCAGATTTTATTTAAACAATTTCCCCCTGGGGATTAATAAATTATTCTGATTCTGATTTATTTATGATGCTATTTCTATTTAAAAATATTAAAGAATAATGCAACTTACTTACCTACACTTAACCAAGCCAAACAATTATCATTTTTTTTAATAGTAATATGAGTTGAGCAATTTGACTTTGCTAAAAATAAGTGATAAAACCTCTGTGTCAATATGGATGTAATGGTAGGGAATCACTTTTTAAACTTGTGTCTCGGTGCATCAAGCTTAAATGAAGAAAGAGTAAAATCCTATTCCCCTTTTCCTACTCACTGAGCACAGAAACACGGTCTACCACAATACTTGGAGTTCTATGATAGCCATCAAGTTGTACAACCCGCAGCAAATTTTAACATTTGTTTATCTATGTGATGTTATGACACAGTAATTTAGACTTCATCTATTGTTAGGATCACAGAGGTAGTGAGGGTCGTGGGGCGTGCGAGATGGAGTTGAAAGTGGTCAGCAGTGTGAGAGGGTTCAAGGTTGTGGTTCTGAATCACTGAGGAGGGGCTGGGCAGCGGTTAGAGTAATGGCTCAAACAAAGGTCACGGCACATATCTGCCTGCTCTTTATGTGAGCGAAGGTGTGTAATTGGGATGTTAATGGAGAGGATAATGATCCAGTGTGACCCTCGTTGCCACCGTAGACCCCGCCACACACAGGGGCTGTTCTGTACTGCGGCTGCCATCCTTTCTGTTAACAGACACAGAAAAGCGAGACCATTATTACATGCAGAGTTAACAGGACCCCAAGCATATCATTATGGTGTGATTGTAGAGAGTTATTACTGTTTGCAGGAGTGCAGCTGACAGGGCTCCTGGCCCGCGCTTTCAGACCGCCAATTTACATTTCTGGTCAGCGCTGGCCGCCCGCTCCCACTGGCACTGTTCTCAGTTCCACGCTCTGTTGCACATGGATTTCCAGAAAAGTATCGACAAATTAAGGCTTTCTTGCCAAAATGCAATGTATCCATTTTGGAAAGGGATGCTCTTTTAGCTCAATTCTTAAAGAAAAACACAGACGATGGCATCCTTTTGAAATCATATATGAGGAAATGGTTTAACAAACCTGATAACAGAAATCATATTAAAGCCAGCAATCATTTTCTCTTGAATTGTCACATTTTTGTAACGGTGTAATATTGATCGATGTATTTCCAGTCAAGGTCTGCAAGGTTTTTGTAGATTCATCTGTGATTCAAGCAGAATGGTTCAGTCTTTTGTTCTTTTCTGTCCAAAAACTGAAGCCAGACATCTAATAAAGCATTATATTTCAACTGTCTTCATCCTGACATTAACACATCATTTTCTACCTAAGCCATGCGCATTTTCAGACTTGATGATTCTGTGTTCTCATCTGAATGCTCAATGTAGATACTGTCCGCTTTGAAAAGAACTGGCAGGTTTGGTTCTTTACTTGGCGAGTGAAGGCAGGCGATGATCCATAAATACTTGGATCCAGCACCCACTGTGGCCTGCAATTTCCTGGCATGATATTAGTGTTGTTCTCAGAGCTCGACTAACACGAGGGGGGTTGTTGTTGGAATTTATTTTTCCTCATTTAAATGGTAGGTTAATTTGTGCGAGTTCAGAGTAATGGCATGGTCACAGCGAGCATCTTTGGAGCAGATTATTGGCTTGGTGAGATCTGTTGTGTGGCACCAAATGAGAGCAGAGAGACTGCTGAAAATGTTGCACTACAAATTTAGTTTAGGAGTAAAGGGTTCAGTATGCTACAAACGAACTACAAGGTACAATTTGTCATCCATCCATGTACAAAGGCACAAGTGTTCATACCTGTTAATGGAACTACCCAAAGGCGGGGCAAAAAACCTGCTGTTGTAGTGGCCTGATGTTTCGCACACAAATAGTGAAGTAGTTGTACCTTTGTGCACCTGGCCAAGCTATGCGTACCAGCCCCTGCCACTTCTACTGTTAGAAAGTGGGTTTCAGACACTGTTAGATGATCTGAGAACACCCTGATTGAAGCATACTGAGACCTCAGGAATGTAATCCCAGTCAAATGTATGAAACAACCATGAATGCCCTCTAGAATGCCCCAATCAGGAGGACATCAAAATGTGTCTGTGTCTTCGAAAACCATGTCAAATCACTGTTGAAAAATATATTATTATTATAATAATGTGACAACCCTCTGGTTAAGGAGATCTGGTTCGTTCTCGTTCAGGGTGAGGGAACGATTGTGGTTTGGGCTAAAATAAATGCTTCGTCAAGGTCAGGGAAACGATGTGGTTTGGGTTGAAATGACTATTTTGTTAAGGTCAGAGGACTTTGGTGGCCATGGTTACAACAATAAACACGTGGTTAAGGTTACGGGACAATCAGGGTCGTGCTGTAAAAGAATCCATGTTGTTTGTCAAAAAAGGGAAACGATCATGGGCCTCGTGGTGAAGTTCAATATTTTGTTGTCGAGTTCATTCACCACAACCTCGCTTCATCTGGGGACTTACTCACTATATAGTGCCTTTACTTTCTTTGCTCTCATCACAAGTCCTATGGCATACCTGCCAGCATTTGGCTTTAAAAAGGGGATATCAGCAAATAGCCTGTGGAAGTGTATTTCTTCCTCTTGGTTTGATCCATTTTCACCAGCAAACTTGAGTGAAATTGAGGGCTTGAGCGAGCTCAGTGACGAGTCACACGTCAGGCAGGGTAACAGGTTTGCAGGTATGCTATGGCAACTGTGATTTTTGTCACTTCAATGTAAACAAAAAAAAAATGTTGCAGCATAACAGCAGGACACATACCGGACCTTTGTCTTATGGTCGCAGTTTAGTTAGATTTTGGAAAACATTGTTGTTTGGGTTAAAAACATGGCGTTACTTCTCTTACAAACATACACACTTACACTACTTAACATATGTGACATTACTTCACTGGCTTGCGGAGTTAAAAAGAACTCTCCATTGACTTCTGGTTTCACGATGGACAAGAACAACAGTCTCTTGAATGAAGATCCTGTGCTTGTTAAACCCGATAGTTTAGCCCCAACCTCCACCATATAAAGTTTTCACCATTTATATTTCCTCTCCACACTTCCTCCTTTGCAGCTGTAATAATCATTACAGCCACTAGAGGTCGCCACTTAACAGCAAATGTAAATATGGGTCCTAATAAGCTGTTTTCTGTTGTGCTTTTGAAAGCTAAACAGTTTGGATTAGTCATGTACACTGTGTGTTGTATTTTTTTAAGATGATCATATGTTTGAAAAGGTGTGAAAATCTTACTCAGAAAAGTAGCTTAACTAATAACTACAGTAGAGTAAACCTAGGAACAACTGAGTATAAAAGTATCATAAATATTTTATATATTAAAATAAAAAAAATTCTCTGACATGTAGCGTAAATCTGAAAAATGCAAGGAAAGTAAAAGTACCTTAAAATTTTACTTAAGCTCAGAACTTGAGTAAATGTACTTGGTTGCTTTCAACCGCTGGTTTATTGTTCCATCAGACTTCATTTTGAGCAATTTTGCCATTTTCCCAGATCTCAACAATTACGTCAACACATTCTTTGCTGATTATTTGTGTTTTCATAAATAAAATACATCTCATATCATATAAATCACTGTGCATCAGAATGACTGGTTAGATACACAAAACGCCAACACGGACCACCAAAGCAGGGAAGACATTGCAGACGATGAGGAGCTTTGACAGCCTCCCTCCAGTCAGAGTGATCTCATTCTTTACTGGGAGTACTGGCACCTTGATCCACAACATGAGAGAGAGTGAAGAGTATACCACACACTGCTCCATTCACCCCCTCCGATCCCCCCCGAGGCCTGTTCCGCATGACGGCATGCAACTATTTTTAAACATGCCGTCATCGGGATCACTCATGTGCACCCCCTTCCTCAGTCACCGGTGCTGTGAATCGTAGCCCCACCCCGCGAAACTCAGCAGGGAGTCTGACTACGCTCGCATCGGAAAAACCAACTCTCCATGAATATTGAAGAGGCTTTTTAGCATGCAGTGTGTGTGCTGCTGGGTTTGTCTAGAGACTTAGTGTGTAGAGAGAAACGGCCTCTCTTCTGCTGGTAGAGCAGTTAACACGACAACACGCACCTGACAGGCTGCCTCACCTGCAAAATCTATAGGGTGCTGTGAACGTTACACAGAGAAGAAAGGAAATAACTTAAGTGTTACATGTGTGAGTCACCTCAAGGCATTGGCATATGTTGGGTGTATCAGTGCATGTGTAAAGTGATAATAAGCTGTGTGTACTAACAGTTCTGTGAATGAATGTGAAACAGTTACACATCTGAAAGTGTGTTGATGCAGATTCCCAAGCTTTAATTTTCTGCACTGCTGTAGTTTTGTCTCTATGAAGCATCTTTCAATATCTGCCAGTGCACTTCTTAAATATATTCAGATGCAGCTATTGCCTATTTACTGCTAAATACTCGATACAACCACATGACAAATTATTCAGAAACAGTCATAATGTACCCCTTGTTTCAGCCGCTGAAAGTTAAAAGAAATGGCACGGTAGCAAATGCTCATTTAACTCCCCTATCTTCAGGAGGCAAGTACAGAGGGCAGCTAATGGAATGTGCTTGGGTGTATAATCCAGGATTAAAAAGTGAAGACCAGCCACTCTCTAAAATGCAAATAAATTCTTGCGGTGGCGGAAAGTTTGCTAGAAAACTGTGGCAAGTAGGCAAGCATCTTTTTATTTGTTTTGTGTGGCTCAACACATGTGGATTTCTTTTGACTGGCCAACTGCTGCAGTCTCTTTTGTCTGTTCCAGTCTTTATGAGAAACAATAATGATGACCAAAGTTAACAAGCTATGCCAGTGATGAGCTGATTTGCCTAATTTGTTCTGTAGATAGTTTTGAACAATATGTTGATACATTTTGCTCCAAAAAGTTGTTCTTATGAGTAGAAATGGTGTCAATGCAGGTTCTGTGTTGGGTGAATATTGCTTATCTTTTCCCCACATGGTTCTGAATTAATGTAGCAAATGGTTCATGTTATCTTAAATGTAGTACATTTAGTTCTATGAAAAGAATACCCATGAGGGATCCACATCCACAATTTCAATGGCAGCTCTAGTTCTCAAAAGTCAATAATTGATCTAAAACTATGCATGTGCGTGCTCTTTGTTCATACACAAAACAAAAAGACTGTGTTGTTGGGGTCCAAATCTGAAAGGATGACACAATAATGTTTATTTAAGTGCATGAAATGATACCTAGAACCCTTTTTTAAACTGGATAATAACCCATTCCCAATATCTAGCTTTGTCTTCAATGGCAAAAGGTACAATTGACATTCCTTCTCGGGTCAAATGACTCCACAGTGGTATTTATTGGTTACAGCTCTAGTTGGCTGTGATAGAAACACAAATAAGAAACAACCCGCTCAACTCACGTATAGCTTCAGTACGGGGTGCTGAATCCCTCTTGTAGTGAATAAACAAAAGAAAAATAAAGGATGATGGGAATGCTGTCCTTTATTTTTCTTCTGTGATAGAAATACGACAGGCTAACTTTCACCCCTATTCCAGAGTAACTCTGCGAGGGGCATTGACACATAGATTTCTATCCATCTCTGTTCCAGCAGTTTTCAAACATTTACATACATTTACACAAATAATGTACATGTACAAGCACACAGATTCACCTATTGTATATAGTATTTCTGTTCTATTTGGTCTTTTTTATTTTGAGTCTGAATAAATGTTTATTTTATTTTTCTCTAAGTACATTTCTTCCCTTGTGCTGCTACTTGTTGTTTCCTTGTGCTGCTGTGTCAAGATACATCTCATCTTATATTATCATTCAGTCAACGTTGGGTTTGAAAGAGAGACTGAAGGAAAAAGATATTTTAAAAAGTATGCTAAGGTAACATTGACACAGGCCTCCATGCTGCTTTCTTCTTCTTCACTGTTTTCCGGCATGTTCGTGACCTTGAGCATAACACAACAGACAAAAAACAAAAAACAGAAACTATTTTTAGTGGGTTTACTTGCGTCTTAAAACACCTGCATAAAAGAATCACCGTTAGCATGCTAATCTTCTCAGAAATCTCAGAAAATGTCACACTAATGCATTAATTAAGCATTAAGAATTAAGAATATTTGTATAAAGCGCTTTTTGGTTAAAAGCTAAAATATTATGTCAGTTGCTCAGAATATTGGACTCTGCTTATGTCAAGCTTTCTGGAACCAAAGCATTAAACCTTTGTGATATATAACAGAACCATGTAATGAAATGTATGCCTCAGCAGAGTTTTGGAAAGGATTGTGTGTTATATCCAAGGTAATACCAGCGGAAGGCGGAAACTAGTGACTGTAGAGAAGTATTCTACATCCTGGTGTAGCATTGGCTCGACTTCATTACAGAATTAAAGGCTTCCAAGCATAATATGTGATATAGTTGTTGGTAGCGGCTGATTCATGTTACGCCTGTTGAACTTCACAAGTTACTCATCTCAGAGCTGCTGCTTGTTTTGTTGTTACTTAATTCATTCAGCTGCGGCGCCTGGGGAGATCTGTAATCGCTTTGAAATTCTTTGTAGCAACCAAAATGTGAAGTAAGGTATTTTCTGAGATTTTGCTGCAAAGAAATGACTCAATACGCCTTGAAGGGAGCAATTTTCTACAATTATTTGTTTATTTAAAGTCATTAAAATGTGAAACGATTGAATCAAAATTGGAAGAGAGGTCATGAAATTCCTGAAGTACACATTGTAAAACGCTGCAGCGCTGATGCTGAGCCACACATGCGCACACACACATACACACACACACAGGTTATGATAGCTGGTGCACCCTTCGCGGCAGGTGTGTAGGAGCTTGTAATGATGCCCTCGGAGGCTGGCGGGTTTTATGAGTGAACCCTGGCACTGAGCACGCACTGCGCCAGGCATCACACCTCTGTCTCAGACTGGACCTTATTAATTCACACCCAGTGACTCGGAGCCTTTCTCTCTCACCCATCTAATGGCCCTGACACAGCTGGTTCACAGGTGAGCTGAAGCTTTTTACACCTCACAAGAAGAGAGCAGGATGTTGCTAAATGTTAAAATCTCAGAGCAGATGGAGAGTTAGCACAGAATTACTTTTTAAGTCAGCACTGAGTATCAGTGATATTCACAAATTTATCATCTGATAATTTTGGCACAGTAGGCCAATTTTAATGTTTATAACCTGAAAGTATTCTAGACATTTTAATCAAAACGAGGGGTGATTGATATAGTGTCAAAGAAATCATTATGTGTAATCATGCAAATGTGAGTGCCAAGCAGGTTGATTTTATGTAGCCAGAATTGTCAATGTTAATATTGTAATGTGGTCTTTAAAGACACAGTTTGACATTTTGAGAAATATGCTCAATCTTGCTGAGAATTAGATGAGAGGATCGGTACCGTTCTTGTGTCGATGCGATAGTTATGTACCTAGAGTCGGGAGGTGATTAGCTTATGTTAGCAAATAGACTGGACGGATTGGGTAAAACTGAAAAAAGAAAAACTTGGATACAACAGGTTATCTAATCTGGCTAAATCTAATCTAAATCTCTAATCAAAATCTAAAAGTCCTATAAATCAAGCTGTCTGAAAATAAAATATCATTCAGTGGTTGACCTGTGTTTATAATGCACGTTTTGACCTTTGTTAATGTGCAGGCCAAAAAGGTTGGCTGCCACTGCTGGAGTAGTCGGCAACCTATGTGTGTCTCAGGAGCTTTTGTAACTTACATGTCCCTTACAGAATCTGGCCATGCTAGTAACATAAATTCTTATTGCCATAGAAAAGGGATTACCCTATGAGGCAGCTGGATTTATGAGATCATGTGATCTGGCGAAACCATCTTGACAGGGATTAACCTTTCGTTTTTGGCACACCCAGAGTGGTTTGGACCAATCAGCTGTAGTGGCAGCCACAGGCGTGGTTTAGGTGTGATGACTGGCGAGAGAAGCGACTGTTGGTCGTATGGTTCTTGTTCTGATTGGTTGAAGTCAGCCCATGGTTGGTGATACACAGATTGTTATTCTAATGACCTACCAAGTATTTTTTTAACGTGCCTGCCCTTTTCCAGGTAGTTTCTAAGGGAGACTTCCCAGATGGTTCAGTGTAACAAACCATCTGGCATCATCAGTTTAGCAAAGGGAGTCCTCTTTTTAAAAAAAATCTCGGTTGTAAAGGCTTTCTTTTAAGAAAAATTAGGTATTGACTGTGAATTTACTCACAACCACAAATAGGAAATGTAAAAATGTTAAATCTCCCTAATGGCTAAGAGCATATAAAAAACATAGTCCTGTTGTGATTTCTGCCTGCAGTGCTGTGTTCAATACCTTTTGCTTTTACAGCCTGTGATTATCCCATCTCCCTGTCCGTGCCTCCCTCCCTCCCTTGTTGAAAACCCATCTCTCGACCCCTGGTTTTCATCCGTCTGTCCCCATGCCTTTGTTGTCTTTTTCCCTCTCCTCTGTGAGTCAGATTTAAAAGGCTGAACGGCTGCATCCGATGGGAACACTCATCCTCCCCCTCAAACCTGAACATAATGGCTCTCCCCCCTTCTTCGTCCCTCCTCACCTTCACCTCGGCGCTGACCCGCCTCCCCTGACATCAAAGCTACGTGCGATGGGTGGCCTCTCATAATCCAATTCAATATCAGCCCTGATCCGTCACATCAACAAGTTCACAGCTTCTGAATGTCATTGGCTGAACTCTTGAAAGGCTCCTCTTCTATACTCCCTCCTTCTCCTTTCTTCCCGAGGTTAAGGGGAATTTGATCTTTTGCTTTGTGTTGAAAAGAACCACGACGTTGGATGTGGAAATTGCCAGAGAAATTACATTTTTTGTTGTATCATGTGGGCAGGTTGGGTAGGGGGTTACAATACAACACACAGAAAATGATACAGTAGTTTCAATCAAAGGCAAAGCCGTGAAAATGAAATTACTTTCCTGGATTTTTGCTTTAATCTCATCCCACATAAACATGTTCATGGAGTGTCTTTGTCAAACACACCAGCAGCCATGTGCTTGAAGTTTGCATCTGGTGTTAGTTTTTCTGCATTTGCATGGTGTTGGCATGTAATTTAAGATACATGACCGTGCAATTTAATTAGATTGCTTTTTTATATGTGACTTCACCCCTCGTTGGAATTTAATTTGCACCAAACAACCCCTGGGCAGTTCATTTTGCGTGACAGGCAGACCAACACACATTAGGTGCCGTTCCATGTAATGCTGAGATACACGTCTGGCATTACCAGTTTTTACAGCGGCATCCTGATTTAATTTACTACCACATTGAAGTCGAGTTGCATTTTTTTTTTAAATGCAAGCATCAAATTCCCATTTTTTTCTAGTGCTGCTGCTTTCACCAAGTGCTGTTTTTTGAGGTTATTGTTTACAGTCACCGATAATTTCTATCACAAGCTGTTGCTCATTCTCTCAGCTTACAGTTTCATCATATTAAGCGAGGCTAAAGCAGCCTTTGATGAATTTTAATGAAACATACAACAGCTGCCTATTCAGTTTCACCTACAGATATTTTTGGCTCATTGACCAGGGGCTCCCATGGGAGCCAGAGATGTTTTGCTTTAGAATATTGATTCCTCTCTGGTAGGTCAGGCTCCAGCTCTTGCTGCTTTATTATGCGGGTGACGCCACATGGAAAACATCAGAATCTGTCTTGCCTCATGTCATCAGTGGATGTCATTTCATGGAAGACAATCACTTTCAAAAAAGCTAGCGTCTTCTGCTAAATGTCTATAGCTAAATGTAAATGTAAAAAATTCAAGTTTTGGAATTGGACTGGTAGATTGCCTCAGCTGGCATCAGCGACACAGCTGCAATGTAATCCTTCGGGGCAACTCCTACTTGCAAGCTACATCCACTAAAAGTGCTTGTTTTTGCCCCTGACAGGCTGAGGTTGTCTGACAACATTATGGAAATGATTCCTACAGAGACCTATTTGTTAAATGATAAGATAATAATTGACCAGAAACACAGGTATCTTGTAAGGAGAAGTCTCGCTCTGAAATCTTGCGAGATGTTTTTCAACATTGTGATGTATAGCAAGAAATATTTACCATGGTCAACAGCTAGGTTTTACTTACTGTTAGCTGCTACGATTTGCTAATTAAAAGCCAAAGTTATTATCATCTATTCTGAGGGGAACATGAATGTCACCAAATAGTTGTACTAAAAACCACAAATGGCAACCTTATGGTAGCGCTAGAGGAAAAATCAGTGGATCACCAAAATCCACCACAGGATTCATCGTCTTGGAAACAATCAAATATGTGCAAAAATATTTAATGGAAATCCATTAAATATTTGTTGAGCTTTATCAGTCTGTACCAAAGTGATGGACATACAGACAAACAGGGGTGTCACGATTCTACAAATCTTCCTTTTTTTTAAGGTCATAATTCGGTTTGATTGAAAACATTTTTCAGCACTGACAGCTATACTGTTGCTATTGCTTCTGGATTTATAAAGATCAACAGAGCCCTGACAACTGTCCTTTATGTCCTCACATTCTTCCTTAAACGATAGATACAATAACAGCTTGACTACATCCTGGTTAGGGTTTTGATGATCGAAAAATGAAAGCTCATTTTGATCGATTTTTGATTTAGAATCAAAATCCTGACACCCCTGCTAAAAACTAAACACTTTTTCCTAAAGGCAATGTGTAAAAAAAGGGAAACTGTTTTTTCATTTTTGAATGAATTCCTGGCTCCAAACACACCAACCTGGCCTCTTCTGCCCAGGAGCCTCCGTCCAATTTTCCCTCATCCGGCCTGGCTGTCATGAAACATATCATACAGCTTCCACACACCCGGCTGTCCTGTATTGATTGGCTCTTGTGTCTTGAGTGACAGCCAATGTGCTAATGCTCCACAATCTCCCAAGACAAGTGGGGCTCTGTGTTGATGATAAAGGTTGTCAAAGGGCCTTGGAGCCTAAATTGAAATGGATCCACGTTGTGTGTCGGAGTCATGCAATTGATGTGACGTGGCAGTTATTGCTCGCTGTTGCCTTGAGGCAAACTGCACAGACAAATACACATGTGCAATTTTATCCAGCAGCATTGAAAAAGACTTCCATGTAGTGTATGGACAGGTTAAGTACTTAAAGGAGGTTTTCGACAGTAGCTACCTCTGTAAGCTCTCATCACATTTGTGATAACAAAGGGATTCCGTGAGCAGGTCATTGTAGCTAAATAAGCCTTCGGCAGGGTGATTGATTCCTTTGAAGAAGTTCATTTTGCAATTACAGCAACCTCTGTGTGCTTTATCCCGCCTATCGCACAGCTCAGCCATGCAACATTTGACAGGAAATATTGATTGGAAATTGTTTTATTCCAAGCTAGCAAGTAAATTACAAGCTTCCAATAAAATGTCAAGCAAAATCCAATTCAAACACCAACATGGACACATGCCTTAATAGGGTTTAATTGAATCTCTACATGTGTAACTTGAGGCCAGAGGTCAAAATGGGTCCCTAGAAGCTTTTGAATCATGGTGCCTTTGCAAATACACATAATAGAATTAGTTTCTGATGGTGCTGTTTAGGGCTGTAACGATTCATCGAGTTACTCGAGTTACTCGATTACAAAAATTGGTCGAGGCAAAAACTCTGCCTCGAAGCGTCGTTAAATTCCTATGACGCGCAGGGATCTTGAATGTTCCACACGGACCGTTGTTACTACTGCGTAAAGTGCCGTACACGGACACAGAGAGCCATCGTCGGAGAGCCTGACGGAGAGCCTCTCCGGGCGCATGAAAGATTTTTTAAGTGTCCGTCACTCCGTCGAGGGGAAACGGAGACGGCAAGGGCTGTGATTGGTCCTCTAAACTCACGTCCTCACGCTGGTTCTCCAGCAGCCCGGGAGGGATTGCATTGCGTATCCGCCACCACGACGGAGAACTGCGAAGGCTCGAGATGACATGCCAGAGCAGAATCAGTTTGTGCGCGTTTAAAAAACGTAGATATGATATCTGCTTTACAGACAGTTGAGACCGACGTGACATGTTCTCTCTCTCTGTCTGTCTGTAAGTGTGTGTGCACGTGTGTTTGTTTACGTCGGTCCGGAGCTCCTCCCTTCGTAAAACAGAGCGGAGGAGAATTGTAGATGCGCGACGATGAAGAAATTATTAATTAAACGAACACGGTCCGGACCGGTTCTATAGGAAAAGTGACCTTAAATGACTTCTGTTGTGATTTGGTGCTATGTATAACATAAAATGATATATAACACAGCATGCGTGCACACACATAGGTTGCTAGGTTACCATAGCAAATAGGCCTATCCCAGAGATTATATATTATTTGTTAGTAGGTGGTTAGAAGGTGCAATCCCTTTTTGTAATGTTGTATAAGACAACACTAAGGCAAAATGGCCGTTACTATTTAAGTTTGTATTGATTCATAGTGTTACATGTTATACATGTTTTACAGTAAGTTGAAACTGTATTGTTATTTAATTGTTTGCACTTGCACTAAATGGGTAAATTGCAATAAAGTTTTGGAGCCAAATGTTTGAGTTGTAAGAAATACCTCTGTTTTTTTAAGAAATAAAAGCCAAATGGTTGATCATTTTACAGCCACATCATTTTCGTCATGCATTATTTGTTTTGGTTGTTTAAAAATGCAAAAAAAAAAATATATATATATACGATTAATCGATTAATCGATCGATAAAGTGCTAGATTAATCGATTCCAAAAAGAATCGATAGCTACAGCCCTAGTGCTGTTTGTTCTGCAGGAGAGCCACATAAGTCTGAATGGCTCGGAGAGAGGCCAATAAGATCCTCTCTTCCAGAAGGTATTTAAGCTGTGTCTTAAATTATTCATAATAGGGCTAATCCTCTTGATGTAGCTTTTATTAGCTTGTCTTATTTATTGTTGTTTCTCTCTGACTCCAGGGGAGAACTGGAAAAGCCTCCTCCATATAACGTCTATGATAGGTCATGTGTAATTAGTTTTTTGTCAACATTTTGTCTTCTCTGACTTTATTCCAACGCCGGGCTCATTAACTAGCAGTTTCATTCCGCCCTGTCATTAAAGGCAGGTTTTCAGATACATGGCTCAATTTGGTCTTACAGGGAATTGCTTGTTGTTTTTTCCCCCCTATTGCGTTCTGATGCATTCAGTGAAGGATCTCGTGTACGCAACCCAGCCCAGCTTTCATTACCAGTTAACTGTAAAAACGATCTCTTTAATGCACAGGCAGTTTTCTATTTTCCTCTTCATTAACTAAAGGGAGTGCATAATCTGCCTCATAATTTAATCTCTTTGCTAATGTTTTGCACTGGCATTGAAGGAATTAGCACAAATGATGTGATTTACACTGCCTCAGTGTCGCATCATGTTAACCTTGCATTCCACTGAACAATTGCTCACCAAGGGAGCCAATTTACCTCATGCGTATGCATTTATGCACAAGGATACTTGCCAATAGTCTCCGTGCATAATGGATGCTTTCCCTCTCCAAAGGCCTTCATACGGCCTTTGGAGAGGGAAGGCATGGGACGCAGGTCTCAATGGGAATTAGTCTTCCAGTAGTAGACCGGCCCATCAACCATTTAAAACGTTCTAGTGGTCCTTACTGTTACTGAACATCCCCCTTCCCTTATGAATCACTTCCCCCATTCCATGTTTTCCCTTTACTATGCTGTTGTGTTGAAAAAGAATGAGAAAAGATGAATCACTTCTCTTACCTCATTGGACAGTGCATGTTAATCCAATTTCTTTGCATTCTTGCACTCTTTTATCCTCATTCTTTATCCTTAATTCTTTAATCCTATCATAGCCCATATTGTCAGCACACAATGGTTTTGATTCTTGGACTCCATCCTGCAGCTCTCATTGATGCTTAGTCTACTTGCACTCACTGTAAGTAAGTAAATTAGGATAGCTCTGGCTAAAACGTAAGCCAGTTTAATATACTTTCTCTTGCTGGGTAACATTGTATCTTCAACACAAAAGAATATAAAAGAAACCATTTCAGCACCGTCGCCTAGCAGCTCCAGCTCACACAGCCAGCAGAAATCCTCTGAGCAGTCACTTAGCTGCAAGGCACAGGTGTAAATGTGCATTAAGGGCCCTGTATTATGCAGTTTTGGTTGTTACATTTTCTAATATACTGAAGTTCAAACAGGATCTAACACTCACTAACTCAGCTCTGATTAGCTCACGATTCTATCGCCTAAATTCATATGAGGTGAGCCCCATGAGGGAAGTTGTAAATGCTGCACAGTGGCACAACTGGATGGATTTTAGGTATTCATTAGTCAGGAGAGCCAATCAGGGTCAAACTGTAATATATTTCCTGAAGACATACTTACACTAAACTTTTGTGCTCCCTATCCAATTTAATACAGTTGAAGTCTCCACAAATACGAAAATTGAAGTACCTGCTATGGATGCATTGTGTTTTGATTTGATTATATGGTAGCAATGTGCCATTAACTGTAGTACCAAATCATACCTCTAGACTACAAATAGCAGTGCCGTTCTCAAACACGGTAAACAGTTTGTGACCACTTCACATCACATGGGAAAATTGAACCAAATGTTGTGCCAATCCTATACACGTACTGCTGGTGGTGCTAAATGAACTATAAGGGGATCACCAAAATCAGAAGGCTTTATGGAGACGATGAACTGTTCAAAATCACAAGGCAATCCATCCAGTGGTTTTTGAGATACTTCTTTGTTTACTTGAAAGGTGGAGCCACAGACTGACATTGCCATCCATAAAGGCTAGAATCTAATAGCATATTGTAGGTTCACCAATTAAATAAATTCCACCTTCTTGATTCATTTGATAGGGACCCTTTATGTGAATTACTGACCTGCTAACCAACCCTCCGCCCCCACACTGTTGACAGTAAGAGGAGTCATCCATTCTCCTCAAGACGCTAATTCCATCATGCGCCCCTGACCTCGACCTGAGCGTATGCTCACCAATGTCAACTAGATGGATCGAGACAAAATGAGATGTAACAATACAACGGGGGGCCAGGGAGGGGTGATGGAGGGTAAGGGGGTTGGGGTGGCTTTGAGCTCAGTCGTCAATCTCTCCATCCTAGCTTACCGCTCATGCTTTCCCATTATCAGGATGCCTGGCCTTCATCATGCGAGCCATCTCTACATGATGTGGTTATTAATGCGCTTGGTTATCGTGCCATTCTGCTTGTCTGCAGCCTGTCTTCATTATGTTAGCTAGGCGATGGTGAATCCTGCACATGTCTGGAAAGTCATATGTAACAGTACGGAAGACTAATGTGAAGATTTACATATTGGAGACGTACACCGGTTGGAAAGTTATGAGTTTGACAGAAAGCATACAACTGAATAAACAAATGAGAATATAGAGTTCAATTAAAAAATCTATTAACAACTGTAGGAGCCCTCTGTGGCACAGAGGAGATGCATTCAGCCAGCCTGGGTGCTGAGACAAGCTGTCACTCTCTGCTGCAGTTCCCCCAGAGAGCTTTCCTGGATGTTCACGCTTGCCCAGAAACAGCTGGGGCCTGGGTGAAGCATGTTAATGGTGCTTAATTAACAACAGCAGAGGTTAGTCATGTCCCAGCCATGTTCTCATTCAGAAAGGATGAATGGACAGCACCAGCAGGTGATGATTTTCTCTGGGGCCACATGTCCTACAGCAGCTACTCCCAAGGGGCCATTCTGTACTGACAATATGATGTTGATTAAGAAAGAGCACCATCAGTTACTGAGGGTATACTTGTTGGGTATTGAGGGTGTTGAGTACTGGTGAGGATCAAGCACTTGGTATGTGAGAGAATAAACAATGTTCATGCCTTGTTTAAAAGAAGAAACCATGTCACAGATGAAATCATGGGTGTGATTTCATGTCAGACTGACTGGATAAAAGCCTAATTTCAAAGGATTCTGTTGTCATCTCTCGAGTTGCTCCACTTTCAGTCCTCCCATACCACAGAGAGATCCCTGCGACAAGCCTGCGGTGTGTTTATTGTGTTTTGAATACTGAACGACACAAGCACGACCACTGGCACACGCATTCACGTTTGCATGGCATCTGTTTCATCAGTGAAATCTAATACTGACGTTAACCTGGCGATTGTTGGAGGATGAAATCTGTCCTTGGCAGCTTTTCCGCCCTGATGAGTTTTAATGGAAGGCTGTGAAGATGTCTGTACCTGTGATTTTCCAGGCTGTATACTGTACTCTGTTTATCTAGAATGCTGTGTTAAATTGCCTGGAGTTATGGTGCTACCTGTTTTGTGCCATAGCCATATGGGGCATCCTGGCTTCACTGCTATAGCACATCTCCTCTAGGGAAATGTATATCTCAGTATACTACACATACAGTATAAGTAAATTATTAAACCATTTCACACATTTTTGTTGTGGTTTCACAGTTTCATTATTGCAGTGGTGGCTTTGCTTCTCGCGTTTTTGGTGCCCACTGTTTAGTTTCAGTAAAGTCCATTAAATCCTTTTGGGACTCAGTTGGCATTTGTTTTTTTTCTTCCTTTTGATAGTTTTTTACAGAGAAATTTGGCATTTTGGTGTCAAAGTTTGTTTTTGGAGACCCCCTTTCCCAAGAGATGACAGTGTTTAATGTCAAATGCACTTGGCCTCTTAGCTGCCAAAATAACAATCTTGCTTTTTAAATCTGTATTAATCTTTTTTTTTTACCTGCGCTGAGGAAGTTAAGTGTTCACCCATGTTTGTTGGTTCGTTGGTTGGTTGGTTGGTTTGTTTGTCAGCAGGATGAGACAAAAACTACTGAGCGGATTTCCATTGAACTTGGATTGAGGAAGAGTCTCAGCCCAGAATAGACCCCATTAACTTTCAGTGCAGATCCGGATAAAGCGATGGATCCAGGAATTGTTTCTCACTTTCTGTAACATTGCTAGTTAGGGTGTTTAGGGTGTTTTTTTTGTTAATTTCACAGCAAATAATCTATAATAATAATAATAAAAGATTATTATAATAGATTATAATAGATTTGATTGAATTAAAGGGGACTGTTGGACCTTGGCGGAGGTTTGCACTCTACTGAGTGCCTGAGCCCCGGTCATCCATGAAAGCTGCTCGGCAGAGCATGAAGCCAAGAAAGTTTGACTTCCCGGGCTTATTGGAAAAGTCTTTTCGGGCCAATGTGCATCAGGTGATGGTGTAATTACATGTTCTGACCTCTATGTCAAATTGGCTTCAAAGCCCGGAACTGTTCCTGGGGGCTTGGTTGGCAGTGCTGGTCGGCCAGTCCGCCAGTTTGGCCCCAGCTGAAATATCTCGACAACTATGGAATGGATTACCATGACATGTGGTATAGACATCCGTTTTCCTTTTGGATGGAGGATAACTTTTAAGAGCTTTGCTGATTCCTTCACTTTTCCTATAGCTTAAAATTCTCCAATGCTTTTGTTGATGACCATACACACAAACTAATGGCATTCCCATAAACCACAGCTGTAGCTTGTGTTTAGTGTTAATTGGCTCAAAGAATTGCCTCTCAGGGCCTCACAGAGCTGCCAGAATAGCTGTAGATTCTTTAGCTGAAAGCAGCAGCTGCTGCTGGTGGTAACAAGGTGGATGAGAGCAGTAAAGTAAACTACACAGTAAATGTGCTGTGAACATTTGGCTGAAAGAGGCTAAAGAGCTCTGGTGCACTGCAGAGTTTGATGATAAATCTTTGCATTTACATTGAATCTTTTGTGACTATGAAACGAATTAGTGGAACTTAAACATTGGATTTTGGATCAATTGTTTGTCTTATCAAATTTGCAAATCAGGGTTGGCAAGAAATAAAAGCTAGTAGAGTGAAATGATCAAATTTGTCAACGATCACATATATTGTCATCTATGTTTTATTCCGTGCTGATTATTCCTTTAATCTTAAGCTAATAATGATCATTATTGTCTTTATCTCTAAATGAATAAGGCCATTGTGCTGCAAATCGAAAAAGTAGGATTAATTACAGTATTCAGTTCGTTAAACCACCAACAGTCATCCCTTTAGCCACAGTTTTTTTTCAATACATTCAATACATACATATACCAGTATACACCAGAGCAATTTATTCACCCACCCAAATTGCAAAAGAATAACAATCTTTGGAACTAAAACAAGAAATTAGCCTTGTTCGCATTCAGGAAATCACATCCAGTGTCCCTCCTCTGAGAGCTGTATATAAAACGAGTTGTTGGCCCTCTTACTGGCGGCTCGCCCGGGAAGCCCTTACATTTAATTGGCCTCCCGTTTGTTTTGAGCTGCACCCACCCATTACGATCTCTCATAAATGTGGTAGTATAAAACCCAACTGCACCTGGGCATCGACAGGGAGAGAGGGAGGGAGAGACAGAGCAGGACCTGCTCTGCTGCTAATGCCATTAATCGGCCTGCAGAAAGGACCCCACAAATTTCTCTTAGCTATGGAAACCCTTATCTTTGAACACACACACCTCAGCTCACCCATAACCGATTTCAATTTGGCGTCTTTTCAAATGTCCTCTATCACGGCCACTAAGCCAGGCAGACAGGGGACGGCCAATGGTGATAATGAAAGAAAAGGTCACTTCTAGCAACAACCTGTTAATTGGATTTGGCTCTTTTCTCACCAATCAAGCACTGTCCGTCAGGGATGTTCTGGTGTTAAGGATGGCCAGCAGCTTGTTGTTGTCAAGTACTGAATTAGTTTATTTTTTTTGAAGAACCAAAACTGTAGTTTTGCATTTCAGAGCTACTATAACTTTTATATTCCTGAAAGTACTGCTGACTATTTCCAAAGCATACCATTAGCTTTTAGATTAGAATAGAATTAGTTTACAGATCCAGTCTAGAGCCTCTTGACTTGCTCATTTACAATAAAAAAAAAAGAATTGAATGATATTATTGGATACATTATTACTTTCCAAGCCGGACCACAATAACCAATAATAGAGGCATCCTGGAGCAGCTGACGGTGCTGCTGAGCAATGGAAAAAACTCTTGCGCTTGAGGTCAGCTAGCATACCACTGTTGACAGAAACTTCAAATCTCACCTTCAGTTCTCATTCAGACTTGTTAAACCGTCTGCTTTTGTTTTGTTCTCACTGCGCCTTACTACGCTAATCTACATTTTGTTTACGTCTGCTTCCCCATGAGAGGGATATTCAATTTCTATTAAAACTGAACATGTCACATGTCCAAATTGCACCAAAATTGACATTGCACTTCCTTGGGTCCCCAGCAACAAACCTGTGAGGAGTGAAGTAGATCAGATGTATGGTTCTTGAGATATGCGAATAACAGACAGACAAACATACAGATGGACAGACCGAGATTCCCTGCTTTAAAGTTAGGTTTACTACTTTCCAGGCAGCTATTCATTTCAGTATGCCATGAAAGTGCTGTTTTTGTGAGAGGTATTTATCACTGATGACATTCAGTTTGGTTTCTCTTTGGACTGCCACAAAAGCAACTTGTTTAATGAAAGAAAAAAACCCAATTTGCATGATCATTTTCACACTTCTCACTGTCTTCTCAGTTTGATTTTGCGACAGCACATCTCATGAATTCAATTCTTTCTGACACCTGAGCAGAGCATCCGCCAAGGAAAGCATTACCTGTTGTTTACGATCAGTACCTTACCCGAATGTGACACATTTTTCCTCCCCAGACAGTCCTCACCTTTTAAGGCTGTTTTTGTTTTTGCGTCCCAGGAGGAGCACGAGTCAGACAGTACATCATGAGCGTTCCCATCAAACCTCCGCTTGGCTTGCCTGCAACCCTTAATCTGCCGTGTTGTTTTTAATATCGAGCCATATAGCATTTTCAGGAGTAGGTGTCGTTTCTTTTTCAAATATTGTAAATCTTTGCACGAAACTCTTCCGGTGAGGCGTATCTAGTCTCTCGACAGCTTTAACCTTGTAAGCTGTTGTTTTTGTGTCCCAGGATAGAGGACGACTCACATGTCACACGTCACGCCTGTTCCCATCAAACCCCTGCTTGGCTCTTAAGTGCCTTTCGAGCCTTCTCTCTGTAGTATTCCCATCATTATTGACAGACCTCAAACAGCTTTCTTAAAGACCCGACTGGCTTGTTTTCTACTAGATTCTCAAGTGTGGTGTTGCTTCGGTAAGAAAACTTTAAAGTGGCTCTGCGTGTCTGTGAGACCAAGAGGCACATTCTAACAGTTCATCTCCCTGACACTCTGTGTAAACTTGGCCTCGGCCTCTTGGGACTGACTGTGTAGGAGGGGAATGAAAGTGGCCTTAGAGCTGGAGATTGAAATTATGATTCTCTAGTTTTCACAACAGTTTTGGGGGAGATAGAAGTGTATAATCCTCAAAAGTAATTGATTTTCGGGAACGCTGCAGAGGTAGGAGGCTGTACCTCGGTGGGGAATATGAGGGATGAGAACAATTTCCACAGCCAAAGAGAGTTGACTCAGAGTTTATTGGGCTTTTTTCCAGCAGGGGAAACTTTCCAAGAAACAATTTTGTGCAGGAAGTTGCTTTCATGTCCTGTTGTAGTGGGTAAACTTTTGGTCACACCATGTTACTATTCCAGTGGGATTGTTTGGGGGACCACTGTGAGCTGCAGGAGGCAGCAGCAGGCATAGAGGTGGATGCTGCTGAACAAATCACTTTTTAGGATCGGCAGTATGAGACATCTTAAGCTGTCCATGTATGAGGAATTTAAAGCTCTGTCCCCTGGTAGCCTCCCTGTTTTTTATTCTCAACTCAGCTGTGTCTAAACTGAGGTGATTATCACTTTTTTTTTTTTTTTCTTTAACTAAAACCCAGGTTAAATTGTGACAAATCCCTTTTTGTCTCCTCTCTTTCCAGGATCTTTTTAGTGCTGCTGACTGCTGTGATGAATACTGATCCGTGGTCAGCGGGGGAACAGTGAAGGAGCCAGAGGAATCCTGGTTTGATGTAGGTTCAACTGCCTTTCACCCATTTATCCGTCTCATTTGCTTGACTTGAGTCTGTGGCCTGACTCTTAACTCTTCGCCCTGTCATACGAGAGGTTCTCAGGCACATTACTGCGCCTGGTGAGATTCAGATTTGAGGCACGACCTTGTGCTTGTCAGCGTGGAGATCAGTGTCATTTTTTAATCCCTCAGGAGCAGGATCAGGCACAAAACACATTATATCAGCTGAAGTAACTAGCGCGTTGGTGTTTTATAAAACTAAGTACATAACAAACTGACAATACAGTCAGTATTCGTTGGATTATAGAGTCTTGCTGGTTATTTGAAGCAGCCACTGCAAACCTAAAATGTGCCAGCCAGCTAATTGTCAAACTGTTGGCGTCATGGTTGTTTAGATGTATGGAAATATAAACATAGCGAAATTACTAAACACACTATGTTAGCGTTGTCAGCCAGAACGGGTGCAACCCAATAAGCCAATCACCATTTCTAATAGCAGATTATAGTAAGCAGCTTCCATGGTGGTAAGTAATTTATTATACTACACCACACAAGTGGACATATCTTAGGTTATTATTATTATTAATATAAAAAAAACAAGGGATGGTAAACCATGGTCAAGAATTTAAGGACTTTTTCGCACTCTGAATCGTACCTCCTAATATCTGAAAGAAAACGACACTTGAGAAGCTCAATGAAGGCTAGAGAGTCATCTGTTTTAGTTGTCAGTCTGGCCAGCAGTTTGATTTTGGAGCCTCTCTGTAGTTTAGATCTGGGGAAAGTGATAGCTGGATTTATAAGATAAAGCAGGACTTTCTGGCAAAAAAATCCTAAAATATTTCTTAAATATATAATAATGTTAATGCTGTGAGGTAAAATGCATTTTAAATATATAGGATGCTTGATTGTTGACTATGTTTCAAAGCAGGGTGGGCAGAGAACAGTTTTGCATTTTTTACTTGATAAATTTCATTATTTGTGTTTCCATCTGTGCCCTCATCTCTGGTTTGAAGTTGGAGGGGAGCATTCGAAAAATGTCATAATTCTGCACACCAAACACAATGTTGCATCATTTGACATATGACAGGTTGTTTGTTTATGTTGGAAGGCTACTGTCAATCACATCTGATCAAACCGCAGTCCTGAATAAGCAGATTAGATGAGTGTATGAGTGTTATCCTGTTACATGATATGTCAGGATTGTTTCAATACTTTGATTATTACTAGTTGGTCATGCGGACAAGTGTTTGCACCTTCATCTTGGTGTGAGCTACAGAGACACCTTAAAACAGATTTTTTTTGTATATGTATATGTAAGTAGATTATAAAAATAGGATTAAGGACTACTTGACCACTAAATGCACGTCCTGTTACTGAACGCTGGTAAATTCATTGTCTTGATGTAATTTGCAGCTTGTTTTATGCTGCTGTCTTGAACAGGACTCTTCTGTAAAAGAGATTTAGAACCTCAATGGGGATATTCCTGGTAAAGTAAAGGTTACATTAATAAATAGATAGTCATGATCATTACTGATTATGATGTTACTGAGAAAGACTTTCTAGAAACACACAGATAGATCATAACCATTATCAGTCATAAGTCTTACCATTTTGACCCTGGTGAAGCATTTAGGGGTGTTTTTGCCCTTAAACGCATCTGTTAGGTAGGACTCCATCCCAAGTCAGGACAGCGTCATCAGTCTGCCATCTGCCAACATAAAGGTCAAGATTTGTATGTAGCGTAAGTGGGTTACCTGTGCCAGGCATTTGTCTTACTAACTAGATGAGATACCTAGAGGGGGTAAGTGGGATCTTCAGGGTGCTTTCAGAAAGTGAGCGGCAGTGATGCTGTTCTGTATGTAAATGGTCTTGCATTTCTATAGCGCTTTTCCAGACAGCTGAAAGCGCTTTACAATACTTGGCACATTCACCCATTCACACATTCATACACTGATGCCAACTGCTCATCAGGAGCTATTTGGGGTTCAGCCCAAGGACACTTCGACATGTAACTGAGGGGAGCCGGGACTCGAACCAGTGACCTTCCGATTACTAGACGACCCGCTCTACCTCCTGAGCTACAGTCGCCCCAATGTATGTAATTGCACATTGCCTGAAAGTGCAAGTGCCTTCAGGTTGGAGGTTTTCGGGTGCTCTGACTGAATTTTAGTTAGTTGGTACTGTATGCTAAGCAAAGTTAAAGCATATCAGAACAGTAGAGAGTAGAGCTGAATGGTTGATTATTTGCCACGCGGATTGACATGAAAATTAATCAACAACCATTTCCAAAATAGTTAATTTATTTAATGAGTCGTTTTGGCAAACAAAAACTCCAACCACTTTTTGGTTTCAGCCTCTCCAGACAGATTTGCTACTTTCTCTGTTGTGTATAATTGTTGAATTATAAAAATATCTTTTGGGTTTTGGAATTTGGGTTGGACAAAACTAGCAGGGTGAAGACATCACTTTGGGCTTTGGGAAACAGTATTAGACAGTTTTTTGACATGGTAAAGTAAAAAAATAATGGATTATAATGGATAATTAAAAAGTTTTGAGTTTTTTCAATCATAACTCAGCTCATTTATATACATCTGTTTTGTTTCCATTTATATGGTCATGTGTTGAATTTAGCAGCCCCTTTGTTTACCTAATTTAGTTTTACTGCTATAATTTCCACTTTAAATGCATCACAAGTAAATATATATATGTAAATGTATGATTAGTTGTAATTGATGGTTCATACATAGAATTATAAGTAAATAACTATTTTTTTCTTTTGACTTGTTTTGGTTTTGTTATTTATTTTACCCCACTCTACTACACTCTACTCTGACATACGGTAGTAGACTGAAGGTACTTTGAAGATAGTGTGTTTTCTGGCACACTTCACTCCTCTCCTCCCATCATGGTGTTCTTACTGGTGCCTCCACATGCTGCCTCTGCGCTCTTTGTTCCACTTCATTGGGGTGTGTGCTCATGTGTGCGCTCCTGCGTCTGTCTGTCTGTCTGTGCGTCTGTGTGTGTGTGGATGTGAGTGTGCACCAAGAGAGCATTTTGAGGATGGGTTGGATCTCTCTGTTTACTCCCCCACCCCATCTTCCCTGTGCGACGGGAGCGAGTGTGTGTGTCTGTCAGTAGCAGTGTTTGATGTTGAGTGTAAGCCTGCATGGCATGTGTATGTCTGTCTGTGTGTGTGTGTGTTTCTGTATGTGGTGTGCAAATGAAAGGAAAGGGGGAGTGTGTAAGTGAATCTGTGCAGGATTGCGGTGTGTGAGTGGGAGTATGCTCTGGTGAACGTGTGTAAAAGAGAGAAAAAACACACTTGTATCCACATATGCATGTTTGTTGCATGCCTCTATAGGTGTGTGTAGTGTAGAACCCCCCCCCCCCCCCCCTTACACACACATACACACAACTCTAGGGACGAGCATGTTCATTATTCTTCCTAAAAGAACCATTAAAATTTCATCAGTGCAATGCAATCTGTAGCAGGGCGGGGGGTAGGAGTGTGTGCATGAATGTGTGTGTGTGTGTGTGTCGGAGAGAGAGAGAGAGAGAGACTCAGCAGTGTGAGGGGAGGGAGCTCGCATCCTCCTCTCATTCACCACTGCCTGCCTTCATGCCTCTCTCCTCCTCCTCCTCCTCCTCCTCTTCTTTTTCTTTATCACCTTCTTCTTCTCTGGTGGCTCGAGTCCCTCGCTGAGAGCACACCGATGCGCAGATTACGACTTCTCTCATGATGTGAGCCGCCGGCATCCCTCCCCTCCCACTCCCTCCATCCACCCCGCCTCATTCTGCTACTACTACTACTACTACTACACCTCCTCTCTCTCTCTCGCTCTCTCTCTCTCTGTCACACACACACAGGCACTGGGGGAAGCTTTCCTCAGGCTACAGGAGGAAAGAGTTAGCATCCAGGACGAAAAAGGGTTAACAAGGTGCAGTTGGATTCTCAGGGAGGATTTTAGTCCCCTGGATATGTGATGTTCTGCGCGCTGGATTGGTCACATTCACAAGATTTAGAGCTGGATCCTCATTGGAATATCTTTTTTTGAGTGGAATCCTCCTTTAAACTAGTGCGTGGCTGGAAATTCAAAGGTGAGCCATGCTTTTGCGTCCTGTTGCTGCCACGTGCTTCTGCGACTAACTTGTTGATTAGCGTGGAAAGATGCCACATGCTTGTTGTCTTTTCTTTGCGCACAAGTTTCCAGAGTTTTCTTCCTCCTTTTTTCTTTAATTAGACTGATCCCGCTTGTTGTTCTGGTGTTTCTCTTAAAGCAGCGAGACTCATTAGTGCTGCGCTTTTTCCACATTGATCAGAAACACAGGGAAATTAGCAGCAGCCTTTAAAGACCGAGGGAAGTGAGTGTGCGGTGGTTCTTCTCAACAAACCCCCCAACCACCACCGCCACATCGCGTATGTCGCTTTGTTTTGCCAGCAGGAGTGCGAGGCGCCGTCTCTCAGGTAGATCCGATGCTGCTAATTGTGTTCTAATTGGGTTTCCCCTAAGCCGTGGAGGTTTTTGGTTTCTGAGCTGCCGAGAGTCACAGATGAAAGAGTGTGTGTGTGTGTGTGTGTGTGTGTGTGTGTGTGTGTGTGTGTGTGTGTGTGTGTGTGTGTGTGTGAGAGAGAGAGAGAGTAGGGTGGAGTGTGTGTATGAGTGAGAAAGAGAGAGTGTTAAGCTGGGAGCTGCTGTGAGTGTGTGTATGTCTGGCCAACCTTCTGACTGTCTGTAGGAGTGAGAGAGAGTCTAGAGCCTGTGTGTGTGTGTGTTGTTGGTCACTATTCCTGTGTGTGTGTTTGTAACGGTGGGAGTGAATATGGTGTCTGTGTGTGTGTGTGTTATTCGCAGGCCCATCTGTGGAGGTCTTGTGTGATGGATGGTGACTGACTGAGGGTGTGAGGTGTGTGAAGGAGGAGGAGGAGGATGAAGAGGAGAGGCAGTGGGATGGGGGAGGGTGTCGGGAGGAGACTGGGAAACTGGTCTCCCATCTGTGTGTGTGTGTGTTGTGTGTGTGTGTGTGTGTGTGTGTGTGTGTGTGTGTGTGTGTGGTAGAGCAGTACATCACAGACTGGCTAATGGAATACTGGAGACTTGAAGGGTCCTCTCCTACTTCCCCTCCATCACCACACCTCAGCCCACCCGCCACACATGATTCTGGGTGGAGTGTGACACACCAGAGGGCATTCTGTAGTTTCTGTAAAATTAGAATTCTCCATGTGCGCCAGGCAGGTGTAGAAAGAGGCAACGCTAGTGCTGTCAGGATTTACAAAAAGGGACCCAAACGCAGACACAGAGGCAGACAGGTTCAACAACAAAAGGCAAGCTTTGATAATGAGCTGATATCAAAGTCCAGGTAGACACGAGGAGAACACAGGACCAGGGAACAGGTGTGACATGCAGAAGAATCATCAAAGAGGGAAGAGAGAGCTAAGGCTCAAATACACAGGAATAATTAACTGATAGAACACAGGTGAGGGCAGTAAAAGACACAAAGACAGGAAGTGGAAAGTGAGGCATGAGGATATAATCACAGTAAAACAGGAACGTTAAAGTTTAAGTTAAAGTTATAATCTTTAACATTTCAGTCCTGGTAGGTTTGCATCATTGACTGTAGGGCGAACGAGATATCTGTGTTCACACAGATGTTTCCCCTTCATTCACCAATCAAGTAAGAGAAAATTACAGTACATCACAGTAAATTTTTGTAAATAGCTGCTGCAGAGGTTGAGAAAATCTGCTCCTCTGCAGTCTGTTATCTGAAAAATTCTCGGAAAGGCATCAACACCCCAAATTTGGCCGGTAGGTCTTGAATTAGCCGAGCTGAAGCCCAGACAGTCACTCAAAGAGGCCACGCCCTTAATTTAGCAGAACTTTAAGCCTTAATATAACTTAGATTAGTGAGTTATTAAAAAATTCACCCCATCATGAGCAAAGGGAGGGAAATTTACTATAGAGACCAGAGCTGTTTTTTGTACCACATGTTTATTTCTGCTGGAAAGTTGGGCATTTTAACATGGGGTCATTCAACATTGACTCACTTTTGGAGCCAGCCTCAAGTAGCCATTTAAGGAACTGCAGTTTTTGGCCCTTCAGCTTTGGCTTCATTTCTTTAGCCCCAGGGGCTGCCGCTTGGTACGGATCCCAAAATTTGTCTATAGACAAGCAGGCTCCTTTTTGTTAGACTTGCTTTACAACTTTAAAAATATTCAAAACATGCTTTGCAAATTAAAAACTTCACAAGGTACAATTCAATTTGAAGGTGTTACTGGCATTCAGTGCACCGGATCTGGGGTAAATACATCCATATCGCTTTAATTTTTCCTATCACAATGTCTGTAAATGTTGGTTACAGCCAGGCAGTGATAGACAAAATCTCCAGGCTGCTACCAAGAACCAACAGTGGAGTTTCCGTCTGGCTTCTATTATTAACTTCCTGCTGTGGCTTCTTCATGGCTCCAGAGCATGTGATGGATTTACCAAATGGAACAATCACTGCAGCTTCCAATGGTAGTTTGTATCTGATACACACGCTGACTCTGAGATCTATATAGCGATGCATGAACTGTGGGGGACCTGCACTCTTTCAGGTAACGGATAACACAGTCACACACAGACACGGTGGCTTTATTCCCGAGCCACGCGAAGCCTGGGAATGATCCAGAATATCTCAATCTGTGTGGTCACCTCATTTTATTCTTTTCTGTCCGTTTGTCGATGCTGCTGGCCTGTGAAAACACCCCCGATGCTGTTTGCGGAATTTGATCGACACACAAGAAGAGATTTTCCCAACCATTGCTTACAAGTATAGCAACCCCACCCTGCACGAAGTCTCCTTGTCCCCCAACACTCCCCACCCTGTTGCGAGTGTAAAAAGATGATGCATTCAGCAATCAATGGTTGTAACGCTGCCGTGCTGTTATCCCTCATTTCTGCCGAGGCCTCGGTGATTTAGCGAGGCTCCTGAGGCTCAACACCCAGGCACGGTGCACCGCTGGGGGAGGGGCAATCGGCGTGATTGTGTGCATTTGTTTTCTGCATGTGTTTGAATGTCTGTTTGTTTTTATACAGTGTGTGTGTTCAGCATGTTCGGAATGCAGAGCATGGGAATTACAGTCAGCGTGCGTATCTACATGAAAGAAAACGCTTGGTGTGTGAGTGTGTGTGTATGTGTGTGTGTGTGTGAGTGTAGTGCATCCACCCCCCAATCCTATCCCACATGTACCCCACTGGGAATTGGTGTGTGCGCCGAAATGGTTATTTTGGCCCTCGTTGTTAAGCCCGACAATCTGTTTTATTTAACAGGGCGAGGCACTCCCCTCAACCCCACTTTGGCACGGTGGCGTTTTAAACTGAGCAAAATTGAGTCGCGTCCCGGTGCCGGCTATATATCACTTAGGCAATTACAACCTTCACGGATCTATTGGTGATAAAAAAAAGAGGTTTATGAAGCACAAGAATGCCAGGCTGGGGGGAAAATGCTAACAGAGGAGAGATGGTGTAAAGGGACAAGGCGTGGTGATCTGAAGGAGAATCCTTCGGCGGTTTGATTTGTCTCCTATGTCACTTTGCTGTGCTCATTCTGACCCCTTAACCCCTGTTGGGTTTGTCCTGATCGACCGTGTCTTGTGTGTGCGTTCATGCACATGGGTGTGTTCAACAGGCCCACATAGTAAATTAGCCCCCAGACTCTTGTGTCTAATAAATCAAACAATCCCAAATGCCATCACGTGTAATTGAGATTTCACAGCCCTGATCTCATCTCTCTTCTCCTTCTTTCTGTCCTTCCTGCTCAGCTTTTCAAAACGTAAAGCATAAATACAGATGTAACCCCCCCCCCTCTCTCCCCCCTCCAACCTCGCTCCCACCCTCCTTCCCTCTCCCATGATCCACCACAGCCATAATGAGATTTGATGTTAATCCTGACACAATATCACAAGATTACGCGCCTTCATAATGCTCCACGCAGGCACCGCCGACGGTGGAGAATGGGTTTGGCGCATGCAGAGGAGGCTTGGCTGGGTGAAAGCACATTAATGTAATCTAAGTGTAATTGGGTGGTAATGCAGCTTGTATGTGGATGAACGGGGAAGCGGGAAGGTGGGGCTTTTTTTTTTTTTCCTGTTTCATCTTCCTTGTCAGACGAGCCCAGGGAGGGAGGCAGGGATAACGTAACGCCAAGAGAGAGACGGTGGAGGTGCCTCAGCTAGACGGAGGAAGAGAGTGATGGAGCGGGGGCGACAGATTGCTTAGAGAGGGCAAAGGGAGGAATGGAGAGAGATTATTTATCTCCAAAGTGATGTCGAATTCTTCTAGCCACAGTGGATTGGACAGAGAATGTGATTTAATGGATGAATGGAGAGACGAGGCATTTTGGGTTTCTAAACTGAGAGGGTTACATGAAGAGCTAGACATTTTTGTAAAAATCAAGGGCATCACTTTAGGTTGAAAAGTGGTGGGGACATAAGGGCTCAGAATGCTTTTAAAAAGCGGTGGGGACACCTCTCAGAATAAAAAAAAACATCTTTTTAAATGGTCTTCAACATATGTGAGTTTAGGCAATGTAGAGAGTAGATCATTACAGTGGGGGGACAATTTGAATAATGGCCCATTAAAAATGATCTCATTTGTTAGTTAACATTTCCTGGTGCAAGCTGTTTTTAGTACAATTGTAACTGATTATGCTTTTTAAAACTGATGGGGACATAATTGGTCATTTCAAAAAGCGGTAGGGACATGTCTGTCTCTCTAACCTGAGACCCACTGTAGATGAGGAGCTGGTATACAGCTGTTAAGGATATATCATCTTTCAGGTCCAACTAATCGTTACAAGGGAAATGTATTGAGGTCAACTATAGATTGATTTAGAAATAAGAAGTTATTTAAGAAGTTTAAGGATGGAAGAAATCTGAGTGTAGTGAATTCCAAAAAAAATAGACAGAAACAGTGGAATCTACTACTTTGTTGTACATGAAGTACATTTTTATTTCATTGAGCTCACTAACTGCTTTTAACAGTTAACATTATTCTGGCATATATCCAGTGGACCATTGCTGACAGCGATTCCACTGATACGAGTCAGTTTAGTTGCTTAATTTTTCTACTTTAACAAGGCAGTCAAACCATAAACTAGTGTAAACGATAATCAAATCTAAACATCTACCATTTGCTGGTTTTAGCTCTATTATTACTTTGCATTACATTGCATTTCTGTAATCCAGTGGTGATTAGCAGGTTCCCTGCAGCTGCAAGAGTCCTGATAGCTCCCCCTTTTATTTTCTACATTTGTTTTTTTTTTAATGGTTTAACATTTTGTTTTGTTAAATTGAGGAATCTGGCTGCCAGTGTGAGCTGGGGCGTGTGGCAGGTACTGTTTTAGCTGTGAGGGTCCTAATATCATTTTGCTGTTATGCCAAACAGTGTGTCATCTCTGGAAACAATAAGCAGCAAGGTGCCAGCAAAATGTCAGGCTCATGCAAGTGTCTGGAACAAAACAAACAGTGCAAAACTGACACTGCAACATGCATTCCTCAAGCTAATGAGCTGCTGCTTCTCATGTCAGTCTTCACCTTCACAATAGTGATTACCCTGTTAAAGAGAGCCAGGATACCTGCAGACACACACACAATCATGCTGCCGCCCTCTCTCAGCAGTTACCGTGACAACAGAAAAAGCCAGGATCTCATTCGTGTAGATCGTTGTTTCTGTACTAGTATACATATTGCTTAAATATACCTGCAGAACATCACAATAAATCTTGGCGTGTACAATCAGGGAGAAATGACGATTTTGGCCGTGCATTGCTTTTATTCCTTTGCTCATATATTTTAACTGCATCAGCGTACCACGGTTTCCCTTTTATGATGCATTTCCAGCCATTTTTGTCAATCGCCTGCTGCCATCACTTATTTTTTTACACTCTAGCAGTTTAGCTCCCTCTGCTTTCTCACCTGCATGACTCGCTACATCTTCTCCTCTCTCTCTGTCACTCTCTGAATTCTCCGTACTTCCTCTATAAACAGGCATATGAGGCTGGTGAGCAATCAAAGGTGCTTCTGACATTCGGCTGTGTGGATGTTTACCTGTGCCAGTCCTCGTACTCAGAAACTGCTGTAGCCGTAGGCTTTTTTTGCACCTTATTTGCCAAGTTGGTTCTGCAGGGATTGATGCGACTTAAGGCTTCTTTGAGCTGCACCATTAAAGCCCAATATGCATGAGAGAACAGTTGGAGCAGGTTTGAACTAGAGATTTGATATTTAAAGCCAGCGAAATATCTAGAACTCATATAACATCATCGGTAAGTTTTTCCTCACTCGAATCGAGGGTCTAAGGACAGAGGATATCATTCATCGTACAGATTGTAAAGCCCGTTGAGGCAATGTGATTGTGACTTTGGGTTATGTAAATAGAATTGATTTGATTTGGTACCCCTCTACCAAGCATCAATCATATTGGTAAAGTGAGGTGTCTTTACAGAACCCAAAAGATATTAAAAGACATCCCCCACCCCAGCCACAGTCTGTTCACTTTATGACCATTTATTTATTACTATTGAAGTGCACATTCAAATAATGATGTTCAGCACAGATTATTTGGTAATGGTAATGGTTTATAGATCCAGTTTTAAGCCTCCTGAACTGCTCACAGACTCATCGGGGCCACACTGATAATATCAAACATGTTTGATATTTAGGATTTAAAAACTCGTTCATTACAGTACTTTTTTTCCACAACAACCTATGAGACAGGCATCCCTTAGCAGCTGATGATGCTGCCAAGCAACAGTAAATATTCCGGCCAAACTTTAGCCAGCATACTACTGTTAACCAAAACTTAAAATCTCACCTCCAGTGCTCACTGAAGACTAGAAAAGCCCATCTTGACCACGTCTCCCCACTCATCCAGACTCATTTAACCTTTCCTTTTTTTTTCTGTTTTCTAGCTTACTACAGCATATTGTTGCACCACGCTAATCTTCTCTTGTTTACGTCTGCTTCCCCATGAGATCATGAGAGAGGCATCCCATGTGAGTCCAGCTTCAGTCTGCGAAGCCAGAGCGCAGAAGCCACGGTCTCGCTGCTGCACGGTGTTGTTTGCCGTTTAACGCGTTGCGTGTCCTAATTGTCACCAATTTCGACACTGCACTTCCCTGGGTCCTCAGAAACCCACAGGTGTGACGTAGATAAATCATTCTTGGGATAAGCGAATAACATACATACAGACAGTGAGAGATTCTTAGAGATACTTGGATTTAATCATCCATTTATATAATTGTATTTTTGTACAGTATAACGACCAATAAATCTTTAACTTGAATCTTTAATGTTTTTCTCTTTGATCTTTAATTTTCTTGTGAAAATTAAAGTATTGGAACTTTATTATGCATGTTGAGGTACACATAGTACACACTGCAATGATTCTGATCTTTATGGCTAGTAATAGCTTCCTCCTTTTGTATTTAATGGTCTTCCTCGGCCTTAAAATGTCTCCTGAAAGTAATATCACAGGAAGGAGCATTCTGTTGACCAACCAGCCCAGCACGCTCACTATCTCACTTTGGCTGATGCAGCAAACTGAAATGTAAACACACTACTCTCATTTGGAGCCTAACTGTCCGGAGCCAGGGAAAGATTCACAGTGGTTGGTAATGTAGCAGACAACCATCATACATTTATCCTGCATTAAAACTGCATGCATACCTACACACTGTCTGTACACACATATGGCCTCTGCAGGCTTGTTTATGTTAATACGACAATGCACATTTTGCACATCATTAATATTTGCTGTAACATCTGGCGTCTTTGTTCTTCCATATGTTTCCCATTACTATGCTGTGCTGTAAGTATAGTGCAGTGTAGTTATTAGTATTTTATACGGCTTTGTGTAGAAATGGAGGTGTACTTTCATATTCTATATTCACTTTTGTCTTTATTTTCCTGCTACCATGTTCTTAAATATATGTTATGCTTTGATAAACATTACATGTGCAGAATATTAAATGGTATAGTTTAGAAACAAAGTAAAACGTGCTTCTTCTTGTACTTTTTCTTTCCACGTTCATGCCTAGGGGTAGGGAGAAGTCTTAGGGCTACATGTCTCTCCAAACAGAGTTTCAGAGGGACACTTCAAACAGATCCTTTTCTTTATAACGATAATAAAACAATTGCTGCTAGTTTGCTGATGTCTCAGTAGCTTACTTGAACTAGCTATCTAGCTAACTTACATTGTTATTGCTGATTTGTGCATGACAGTCCCACATTTGTACGCATTTCAATGTTGCATTCTCCCTATTGATGGCATCTGACTCCTAAAATGTTACTAAAATTCTGCATTGAAATTGCTGCGCTCTGTACTGCTCCTCTAATATCAGTGCAGACTGGCAGGGTAGGAGCACGGGTTGCTAATATTAGCCTATAAAGCACCACAACTGACCAGGTAGCCTAATGAAGAAGTGCTCTTTTTTTATTTGATTACTTGATTGATAGCATGAAATTGTCAAGCGTCCATGCTTTTTCTCTTCATCAAATAAACGGCATTGTGATAATGGGATTGAGCCTAACTCCTCTGTGGTTTTTAGTGGTCATCTTAGTTGTGTAAATGCTATCATGTGCAGCAGTGGAACTCTAGTGCATTTATTAGATTCATCAGTATAATTAATGGCCCATTGGGGTACCAAGTGAAGTATTGTAAGGCTATTAGAAATGTCCTAATTGCTGAGAGATTTCCGTTACTCTCTTTCTCCACAGTCATCACCACACAGTGGACACCGGCTCAGGGCTGCTATGCAGATATGTATATGAGAATATTGTTTTCCTCTTTATTGTAAAAATTGTAGCAATGTTTAATCAACAACATACTTAAGGTTGTGTTGCTCTCTATTTTTTCTTAATTTTGGTTGTAGGAATGAAGCTGCACTGTACTGCTGCTGTGCTGCTTAAATTCTAATAAATGACATGAAATATTTTGCCGATTAAAAGTGATGTGATGTATACCTGTGGCAAATTACTTTTAGCGACCACATCAGATGTGTTTTGATAGGCTGTGATTCTCACCGAGGCTGATAAAATGAGTTTTATGTTGAAGGAACGCCATTAGGGCATTATAGTATTTTAATGTGATGGCAGGGCGTTCTTTATGTTTCACCTCTGACCTATTGAGGTGATAATTTACGACGCATGCTCCCTCCAACCCTCCTGCTCTCCCCGAGGAAATCAGGCTGGATCTATGGCCATCATTTACATCTCCTCGAATTAAAGCAGCAGTGTGTAGTTACGGCCCCAGGCCTCATGAATCAAACTTTATTGACCACTTGGAGAGTTACAGACACCCGTTGAATACCAAGTGCCGGTGAAAGGCCACTGGGTGTGGGGAAATGTCGACCAGCTGCAGAGATTGAAGGTGGGCTCACCAGCGCTCCACGCCCGGCTGTGATGAAACTGCAGTGGCTGCTGCTCATAAATATGGAGATTTCACTTCCAATAAGATTCTTTACAACCAAAAGGGATTAAAGCACACATTAATATTCTCTTAAACAATAAATACAAGAAGGTGTTTGCCAAAGATACTGCAAGCATGCTGTTTTATTATATTCATGATATTTTTAGAAGGTTTACTTGGACTTAGTTTCTATTGAGTCTAAATGATTTTTCTGGTCCCCACATGATTAATATCTGACATTGATGTTTTTTTATTACACACGGCCATAAGAAACATTATAGGGCAATTTATTGTGAGCTTTGGAGAAATTATGTTAATTGCAATTAACCACAAATGAGTTAATGCTATCTTCCTCAGTCTTAAGGATTCAAAGTGAATTTTTTATCTCCTTTTTACTTACATGTTAATAAAATATCAGTTGCTAGCTGTCACAAATCAAGATTGACAGTCATTATATTTGTCTTTAAATCAATATCAGATGCCTGTTGTAAGATTGGAAACAGATTGGAATATGATTACTTGAATTAATTGCTTTAACTTAAAAAGGTAAAAAAACAGATCACTTTTATCACTATTTAAAGTTTTTCTACATAGGCTGCATAATTCATGTCTTGACAAACTGTAGGAGGTTAGTTTTAAGTGACAACTGTTAATTTCACCAGCTTCGACAACAACTCAAATATACTCAGCTGCAGCCAATTAACAATTCGCTGAACTTGCCAAACAGCAAAAGAAAAACTCTCTTGACTGACTATACTTATGCTGCATGGTGGTGTCTGTACAATTAGGCCAGATGAAAGATGGTTTTGTTGACGAAACATCATACATTTTTGATGAGTGTCGATTGTTTCTTTTTGGCTTTTTGTTCAAAAACAGCAAGAAAATGGTGAGTCTTTTTCTTCATAAATGATTGAGGTGATTGTTTAATTTCAGACAGGTAGATAGCATGCTTGCTCGTTAGTTGTTGAGTTGTTAAGTGAACAAAAACAGTTGTTGGAATTTCTCTGGAACTTTTAAGTTCATTATATTATTTTTTGTAGGCTCATTGCCTTAGACGCTCATAATAAGGTCCTGTTTTTTGGCCCATGAAGCAGTCTGTCAACCTCTATGTCAGTTATCACAACACATTTTACTGCCTGAATTTAAAACAGTTTATTTAAATGTCATGATTATATTTGATGATTCAATTCATGCAAAAATGACACAAGCTTGCAATTATCCTTCGTACAAACAAATCTTAATAGATAGCCTACTAAGTTGACCTCAAATGCTGGCCTGGAATTTAATTTGTAAAAAATAACTGGCCATTTTTAATGGAAAAACACAAGTCTAGATGATAAAAATGTGGCTGCTTCAGTTTCAGGATCCTGGTATTGTGCATGCTGGCTCACTGTCACACAGTCATGGCTTACAGGGACACTAATAGAACAGTGCCAGTATTAACATTCATGTTCAACAGTAGGTAACCAGTGACTGAAGCTGTCAGACAAATGTAGATGAGTGAAAGGTACTATATTTGCCTCTGGGATGTAGTGGAGTAGAAGCATAACGCTGGAGTTACATTCCACCCGTGGTTACAACTATTCAATAAGTATTGCCTCATTCTCTTCTGTATGGGTCTACTTTTCCTGTCGGATGGAGCATAACATTTTAAAGGAGGGAGGATGTAGTGGGAGCACTGGGATGTCAGATGTGACCGTGTGGCAATGGTAAAGGTTTACATGGCTTGCAGGTAGGAGGGCCCCCTTATCAGAATTTTGCTTAGGACCAAGGGGGGCAGGACCGGCTCTGCTCATGTTGGTAAAGTTTGTTGAATTGAAATGGCCACACGGAACTGCAACATTGATGCTTTGAGAAACAAGGAGACAGTCATGTGTTTTTCACTGAAGTAAGTGTTGTCTACAATCGTGTTTTTGTTTGAGATCCTGTTTAAATCTAGTTTCTTTCCTTAGCGAACAATGCAAGATGCAATACAGCAATGTCTTGTCAGGCAATTTAAAAAAAAAAAATCCATTCTGAAGAGTCTGTCCTTGCTCCCTTGATAAGGATGCTCTGTACCTGCTGTTACTTGTCAGGACAAGCAGATGGAAAGTGACCGCTGACTTGGACAGTGGCCTACATTGGAGGCCATCGTGTCACACTATGACAGTGCCACCTAGCCTCTTTTTTTACAGCAAACAGAAAGTATGCCATGGTAACCCCCGTGAGGCTCCATTGTTTCTTTTGTAATATTCAAGAAGAAAAAAGGAGAAATTAGCACTCATGCAGTATGCATGAGTTTGGAAACCCCATATAATTCCACCGCTGAGGGGAAATGGGGAAGTCTGGGAGCAATACAGCTGTGCTTTTTAGCAAGTTTAGCATTTCTGGGATGTACTGTTATGGCCTACGCCAAAATTCGAGCTGTTTCTAGTCTTAGAAAAGCAGTGTCTTAATTGTCTTCATCACCTATTGCTGTAAATATTCTTTGTTCAGTGCATGTTGTTTGAGGCTACTACATAATGTAATGGAACAACATCCCCATGGCACTCGAAAGGAGTGCTTTTTCACAGCTTATTGCTAGCAGCTAACACTCTGGGTTTCAGTGGAAAATCTCAACTGGCTCCAGCACTCAACTCATGATGTCCCTTAAGAACCAATTCAGAGTTGGCAGCACTTGACATGATTGCCCTTAAGTAACTGACAGGGTTACGGTGTTAGAATGCACTCTGGAGCTTGGTAAGTGTTTAGTGGCAACGAAAACTGTAAAGATCTGGCCGGTGTTCAGAGAAGAGGCGAAGGCGAACACAAGCCAGGTTCCCTGATGACCTGGTGGTGATCGGCTGGGGAGGCTGTGTTCTGTCATGACTTTTCTCACAGTGCATTACCTTGAGGGATTATTGGAGCGTTTGATTGGCCAACTTCTGTGGATGGAAAGTGGCTAAATTGCAGTGCAGAGAGTATTGATTTTAGTGACAGTGCAATTGTGTCTCTCTGTGTGGGGAAACTATATATGGGACTGTAAACTGTATTTGTGCCAGTGTAGGGTGATTGTTCTGTCTCTGTGCTTCGCCACAGAACACAATACAGTATCAGTTTGCAGTAGGTTTATTGTATGTGCTATTTTAAGTACAAGCCGAGATATTGGCGCTGCCGTACTGTTCTCAAAATGTCATTGTCTAATGAATTATTGCACCTTGAAATTAGGTTTTCAAACAAATTTAAGTAATGGCTTAAATGAACAAAAGCCTCAGGTGTATTAGCACTAGAAAATGCACTTGTTTCCTAGAAAACTTTTCCAAAGAACCTCACTTCTCCTTGTCCCAAACATTGACACATACAAAGAAGGAAGACACGTCTCCACTTCCTCACACTGTGCAAAGACAAAGCCAAACTATACTGGATACAGGCGCTGCCGTCTTGTGTTGGTGACGTCATTTGGACAGAGCCAGGCTGGTTGTTTCTTCCTACCCATCCTAGAACTAACCTAAGCTCACTGTAGCTTCATAAGCTTTTTAAACCGTGGCCCTATATTTGCATGTTTGGGTGCGTAAATGATTCATAGTTACCAAAATTTTTCCAATCGGTTCAGTAGATCCCCTCAGCCAACAGCTGTGACATGGCTGCAGTGGCTGCAACATAGTCGTTTGGTGTAACTCTGACTGTCAAACTTGCATCTACAAGTGCTCACTTTTGCCACTGACAGGCTGTGGTTGTTATTTAATTATCTGTCAATATTATAGAAACAATTCCTGCAGAGATGGACCTTTTTGTTAAAGATCAAATCTTGTAAGCAGAAACACAAATCTCGCTTGAATTCCCCTTTAACAGACAGATATGAGGCAACAAAGCGAAGACGTTTATTTCCCAAATGATCAAATTGTTTCTTTTAAAATGTAGTTTTGTTGCTAGTAGAGACTGTAAATGTTTCAGTGGTTATAATGCACTTTGATTTAGATAAATGAATGTTTAAAGCAAAATGCTTTACAAGATTAGTCCTATGAGCCAGAAGACATTGGCAGGGTTTTATTCACAAATCATGCTTCATATGTAGATTATAAGACCCTTTGAATGGCAGATGTTGTGTTGCAGGATGCAAGTATACCAAACAGACAAGTTGAACCGTGGTCCACTGATCTTGTGGTTATCGTTCCGTGCTTGGACTCTTCCCAGGGTGCGAGTTTACCCGACCTCAGCGTGACTCAATCCTTCCCCTGCTAGTTTTTGTTGGAAAATAAACAATCAAAAAACAATAACTCAGCATAGAACAAACAGCACGTACATGTACAGTTGTAGCTTCTTCTTCTCTCTGCCTCTCTGAGCACCATGGTAACATTCACTTTGATATGCAGATACCCCCACCATTTGTACAGTGCAGCACCGAGGGGAATATTGACTTTTCGGAGAGGCAGAGAGCTTTTGCATTAATTGTGAAGCTTTTTTTTGTTTTTTTGTGCAGTTGAATTACAGCATGTCTTATCTTTCTTCTTTCCCCAGATGTGGAGTGAAGACTGTGTGCTGGAGCCAGGGATTTCACTCTGAGGAGGGAAGATAGCATAACTGCTACCTACATGTAAAACTACACAACCTGCAGGCTGAAAGTCCTCATCTGTGATCATAATTATGCTCTCTCGGTAGCCTTTAGCTACCTGTTTGGCATTCGTCCTGTATATCCAAATCCTTCCCACTGCTGATAACACTCAGAGACACGTTTTACTTTACCTGTACAAACCACCACCTGCCATGGATTGCCTGTGTCCGGGTGAAGGCGTGAGCCGGACACAGGCCCTCGTCGGCAAACTGTAGCCGTCTGGATTCTCTTCAACTTCTTTCCTGTGGTTTTACTCTGGAGTTATTCTTTATTTGGATCAGGGATGGATGTACCGGAAAGCAGCAAGCATGGCAAGAAGTCGACAAGTCAAAAGCTGGAGGACCAGAAAAAGGTTGGCAAAACTTTTTGTGTTTATTTTACCTTCCCCGCTATCAAATGCTCTTCTTTCATCTTCTCCTGCTGTGTGTGCGCACTGCCTTTTTAAAAAGACGATTTGCTTTGGCTTTTGCTGGTTTCCAGTTGCAGATGCATGTGGAAGCCAAGGGGATGAAAGTTTGTTTATCGCCTGGTTTGTTGTTCTCTTTACTAAAAGGAGAACATGTTGGTCCAATTGCTACTGTTGTCTGAATTCCCAGTAGCTCCTGTGCTCTATATCTCCTAATAGCTATTTATAAAGAGGCGAGGGGGTGGGGAGAAAGGTGGAGTTTGTGCTCCCCCTCAGCGTCTTCAGTCTTTCATCTTGGCTCATGTGGCATGGCAGTGGGCATGGCCCGCCTCAGCCCCCCCTGGGAATACATATTTACTCTCTGTTTGAGATGCTTTTTATGTTAACCACTCTGGGAATAGGGAGGAGATAATACCCGTAAAAATGAGACAAATAGTTTTTCTGTAAGGCGATATCATGTGCGCTAATGTTCTTCCGTTCTGATATGGAGGGCAGAGCTCGGATAGATAACAATGAGCTTAGCGGAGGGTAGTTTCAGTCTGGCTCTGAATGCTCTGCGACCTCGACGGGGTCAGATTCATCTGTGATGGCAGTGGCTGGATCGATGGAGGACAACAGCACTAGCCTGGTCTTTCTGGTCAATAAAAAGCAGTGGCTTGGGTGCTGAGTCTATTTATCAGAACACATAGCCACAGATATACACATACGTTATACACTGAAGCGCAGCCAAATTTAAAAGTGCCCATAGATGCAAAGAATTGGTACACATTGGATTAGAAGAGCAGGAACACAAACATAAGACCTGTTTCTGTTCCTGCAGAGTCACCTGTGTGTAGACTGAGACATACACACCTACAAAAATGCATACACAGACTGAAACACAGATAATAGATACACAAACACAAGCCGTCTCTCGGCCTCTCCCTCCCTCCCTCCCTCCGTCTCTCTGCCTCTGACCTGATTCCTCTAATGAAGTGCTTTTGATAACCGTAATGATTGTCCAGGCGAAGCCCAGGGAACATCTGAGAGCAGCAGCAATACATCAGCTCTGACATTTGTAGCACTATTAAGATCTCATAAAAAAGATGATTGTGCTTTATTATTTTTTTCTCCTTTCAGACCTGAGTGCCATTTGGGAGTGCTCTTTCTTTCTTTCTTTTTTTTTTCTTCTAAAGTCTTTAAAGCCACACAGAGACGTACGTATTGCTGCTTGTGCTGCCAGGCAACAACATGTTATGATCTTTTAGAAAAGGCTCAGAAAGGAAGGTGTTCCTGCCCTTGGATTTGTATCAATTCTGGATGATTGCAAAGCTCGGTGACATATCTGACAAATAAAAATATCCATGCGACCAATCCAAAAATCAGGTTATTCTGCCTTAAATTAAATATGCTCACTGTGTATTCAATGCCAGTGTTTAGTCTCTTTTTCTGGACACTTGTAACCCTCGACACCCTCTAGGGCTTTCACATAAATACACATCAAAACAACAAAACAAGGCCACGTTTTCTGCAGCATACTCTTTGTTGGGGCTACAAAATGGAAGCTGATTTCTAGGTGAAGGGACCCTCCCTTGAAGCCGAGATTGGAACTGAGCAAAGAGCGACATCAAATATTCATCCAGTAAGGGAATTGATTCGGCTCACTTTGGCTACCATTCTGGTTTGAGGATGTGTGTCGTGCCAAAAGATAAGCTCTCCCTCTCGGTCTTAGCTGTAACCTTCAGCTATGAGACAAATGGTTTTGAGCAGAAAGAGCTTCTTGGAAGGTTTTTAATATTCCTGGCGATGTTTCTGTGGTTACACTGGGATGTTTGCTGTAATTGCCTGACTTGATGGGTTATGTCCTGTCCCAAAAGTCTCATACTGACTGACTCCACTCTGTTAGCCTTGGTAGTTGAACCTAGCAAAAAATGATAGCACTTAAAACACACATTTGCAAAGATGTACAGAGTGTAATGCTCTGTCTCCAATGATCTAAAAGCCCAGTGTGTAGTATTTGGGGGATATATTGACAGAAGTGTAATGATTATGCTTTCATTATTGTATAATAAAAACTAAGAATTTTCTTGTCCTTAGAATGAACCTTTTATATCTACAGACAGAGCGGGTCCTCTTCCAAGAATCCTGCCACAGAACAAAGACTTGGACAGACCAAAAACTGGCTCTAGAGAGGGCCTTTCACGTTTTTGCCACAGGAGATGGGTATTCAGTTGTTTGCAATCTGCAGCTTCACTGCTACACAATGGATCTCTAAAATGTGACCCATTTGCCGCCTGTCACTGTGTACTGAGTCGGGGGGCTACCAACAAGTTGTCACTCTGAGCTCATCAAGTATGGCAGCTTGGTCAGTGGCCTTAAGTTTCCATCTATGACGCTCTACCTACCCCTCTAGCATCAGATTTTGCAAAGTCACGTTAACGTTTAGCTTTAGTCCGGTTAGACTTTCAAAATAAAGTTGGCTGTGAAAACAATTTAGATATTATGACTTTTGGACTGTTGTTGTGAAACAGAATTTTGTTAGGTTTAGGTTTGTTTGTACCTTTGGACGGAACAAACCTAGCTGCTTCTCCTTGTTTCCAGTCTTCGTGCTGAAGCTAAGCTATCTGACTGTTGGCTGTAGCTTCATATTTAATAGACAGACACAAGAGTGGTAGTAAACTTCATATCTAAATCTCAGCCAGAGAATGAATGAATATATCTCTCTGGATTTCAATTTCTTAATTGGGCAGTTAAGATTAGAGTTTTTTTCTCTGGCTCTAGTGTGTCTAGTCACAGTGTGTCACGCCCACAGCTAACGAACTTGGCACGACTAATGCGAGTCCACATGCAAATACGTCAAGTGCAGTAAGGCTTCATGATCACAGATACAGTATGCTGATTCAGCCGAATCTGTGTGGAGTTTAGGGAGATTGGAGAATGAAGATTATCTGTAGGATATTTGTGTCAAATGACCAAAAGTTGAAAATTAAAAAGTTGTAAACTCAAGCAGAAGAAGTCCGTATCTGGCCAGCACGCCTCCTTCCATCACCCTGGGAGTCTTTATCTTCCCCTCCCTCCTACTCTCTCCTCTTCTTTCCCTCCCACGCCTCTCTCATTTCCTCCCCCTCTTCTTCTCTGTCTTTTTCCCAGTTGGACGGTGCTTCTCATTTTCACATTCATCCCTGTGAATGAACAAGCAGTGATTACAACCAGACTCCTCGTCTGACCTCCAGGGGAAATTTGCTCATAGTGATTGGTTGTGGATGGTCAGGCAGGGGCGGCAAGTGTGTTGCTAAGGCATCTCCAGGAAGTATTCTCATCAGCCAATCACCTGAGAGCTTATTCTATGCTCTGGCAAACCTTTAATTGAGTTTATCTTAACCATTTTGGCCAGCATATCCCTACAAAGCTGTTGTTTTGCATATGCATCGTTTTCATGCTTTAACCATGCATTAAAGCTGGCCCACTGGGAGAAAGCTGCTGGCTCCCCTGTGGACTCTCACATGTGATGGACTGTTTTAAAGCTCCATGGGCTGGCTGCTGAAATATGAGTGAATAATTTAATACGGGTTCGGTTTGTATTACTGGGATTTGAGGCACACCATCGTATCATGGCGCTGATGTCAGAACAGAGGATGCGATGGCAGTCGGTGAGAACACGTAGCATATGTTGACTAAATAATTTACCTGACAGGTTCATATGCAGATGTGCTCCATGCTGCGGGGAACTGTGAAAGGCCATGTTCAGCAACCTATAGATCATAATGAAAGCGTATGATGAATGTTGAATTGCTAAATAAATCAGTAGGACTGAGTTTAGCTGCACCAAATACGCTCGGTTGTGTCCACCTGTCCTTTGTTGGGAGAAAATGCTTTCTAAATATGTTAACCCATTTTGTTGTCAAATGTCCATCTCAGACAATAGCGTGGTGCAGGTCCTGGAAAATTTGAATGCTCCCTTGTAATCATTGTTGGTTCAGCTGGTTAGTCACATGCATTAAACATGAATCACTAGCTTGGTAAATATTTTATTATTTCTGTCTTTTAAAAATGTGTACGTTGGTTGAATTGTGAAGCATGCTCTGTCCTACTGTCTGTCTATGAGTAACGTTGGAGTTAGGTTTTTTTTTTGGAGTGTTGCAGTACACAAGGTGTGGAGGCTGTCATCAGAACTGACGTATACCTTCAGGCCAAAATGTCAGTGTTACATTCAAAATATCTCAAGCTATGTTCAGACTGCAGGCAGAACAGATTTGTTTCTCAAATCAGAATGTTATTTACAAGTTATAAGATCAGAATTTTGTGTCCAGACATCGCCAACCTATCTGCATGAGTTACTGTAGTAACAACATATACGTCAGTAAATACCTTTACTTGTAACTTTTTCCCACGAGGAAGCATGAGAAATATACAGTAGATCCATCATCTAGCCCTCCAATCACACACCAGGCAGACAATTTATTTGAGTCTGACTGTTTCTGTGTTGTCTTTCATACTTCTTCGCTAGTAGCAGCATGAATTCTGCTCAGCTGTTCTAATGCACTTTTGTGGCTCTGGATTTGACCGTCATCGTTGTGTCTTGCATTGCAAATGACACAAAAGACACTTTGAAATCCAATTTAAAGAGCATTTAAGTGTCCTGACTGAATTTGAATCGCATTTCAAACCACCCCCAAATGTGTTTTGCATCTGATTTGAAAAAATGGCTTTCCATGTGGTTTTTTGCTGTCCAGACTTCCTAAAATCCATCTGGATATGATCTGGATATGCCAAAAAAAAAAGATCTGGGACAATATATCTAATGTCTGACTTCATCAACTTGATTTTTATAAATATATTCTAATTCTAAATTTGATGCCAGCAACACATTTCAAACAAGTTGGGACAGGGGAACTAAGGACTGGGAAAGCTGTAGATTGCTCCAAAAACACCTGTTTGGAACATTTCACAGGAAAACAGGTTCATGGCAACAGGTGATGGTATCATGATTGGGTCTGAAAGGGGCATCCTGGAAAGGCTCAGTCATTCACAAGCAAGGATGGGATGGGGTTCAACACTTTGTGAAACATGATTGTTTGAAGGATATTACTACATGGGCTCAGGAAAACTTAGTGCACCGTTGTAGGTACACACAGTTTTTTGGAAAATGATTGCAGTCAGTTTTATTCATGTTTTGCAAAGCGTCCCAACTTTTTTTGAAATTGTAGTTGTTAACTGAGCACACTCATGCTCCCAACATGATAAACCCTTTAAAGTTAAAGGACCTAACGGCTTTTACTTTAAGTCAGCCATCACACAAAATTGTCGTTAGATTTTGTTCAATGCAGCAACATGTGCGCATATTGAACACAGTAGCCTCTTGAGGCTGCTGGCAGAGCTTCAAACTTCAGACTTGTGAGATAAAATCTTGCTTAGTTAGGCAAAACTTCCACACCATGTTTTCCAAAGATGATAGTAGCCACAAAAGAAATCTTGCTTGATTGACACTTCTCCATACAGATCTTTCTACATGTCTATACTCTTGGTAATAATGTGGTGACATCCTAAGAGAACTCCCTCACCTCAGCCCTCACACACACACACGCACACACACACACACACACACACACACACACACACACACACTTGGCTCGAGATGGTACATCAGCAGCTCATTCCATGAGGAATTAGTGGGTTTAGACCGCTGAATAAAGTTAGAGGGAAAACATGTCAAAACAGGACAGCGTCACAAGCGTGGCATTCATGGAAACAAGCCCCAGAGGCAAAGTGATGAGAGCGGCGATGGCCAGGTCAGACAGAGTGAGGGAGGGAAAGATAAAGAAAGAGATTAGGGAGAGAGAGAGATGTCATAGAGAGTTAGACGGAGAAGATAGAAGAAAATCACACCAACTGAAGACTGAGGGAGGCAGAGAGGAACGGGATGGCCAAGAGTGGAAAAACTGAGTCAGAGAAAAGAATCAGAGTCCAGGCAGGAAGAGGATTGAACCCTGTGACACTGCTCCATCTGCATCTTGCACTGCTACAGCCGCACAGATGCAGCCTGTGCACCGGATGGAGCTATCTCCAGCCTCAACACATCATAGTTCTGACATCCTTGCAGAGTTCCTGATATTCACTCACCTGCCACAAAGCAATGTGTAAAGCTGCATGTCTTTGTGATGCTCTGTTTCAGACCCCGATAAAATGTTTCTAGTGTAAAGATCGCCATAACAACTTTAACATGTCCATCTTTATACATAAATTATATAAAATGTGATTTCATGGAAGGTGTTGGATTATACAATACCCACAGAAAACATCTACATCTCAGTAACTTTAATATTATTGCAGTATTATTGCAAAGACTTGGGTAATTTTCTCCTGACCTCAAATGTCTCTGGTAGATATTGTTATGACTGACAAGTTGCCTCTAGCTGAAATATGAATAAACAGACGGGGAATAAAAGATAAATATGTCAGACTATGCAAAACAGAGATTCCATAGTTTACTTTGTAGCTGTGTCGTAATTTCCCAAAGTTACCAAAACTTCTTAAACTCTAACTACATACCTTAGAGGTGTGAACACTAATACACACATAGTACATACATTAGTAATAGATGCAGAATCTGTTGTTTGTTCCTGAAGCACAGCCCGGAGCTATTTTTTCTGAAAGACTTGTTGTATTGCATTGGTGACATTTAGGGGTATAATTAAAGAGCCTGCTGTCAGCTTAGAAAACCAAAAAGACACTGTACAAGTGTACCAAGAATCCTGTGTCCAAGGGAATTAGGGAGATTATAGATCATGTAGTTTAATTTAAACTGTTAGAGCAACATTGTGTAGAAATTTGCATTGTGTGATTTGGCGCCCCCAACAGTTTCTGAGTGCAACACCACTGTCATAAATACAAATCCCAGGTCTGTAACAATTTGTCAGACGTAATATAGGTTCTAACAACAAACAAAACTCATTGTTATGTCTTGAAAACTTGTATCTTGAAGTAAACATGTATGTAAAGCTGTGATCCTACCCTCTCGCTCTCACCCTTCATTCACAAGACACTGTACCATCAAAATGATTTTGAAGCTGTTATTTTAAGGTAAAAAAAAATTACATAATGCTGCTTTAAACCCCACTTCCAAATATATGTGTCCAAGACATGACAAATCACAACAATTAAAATGCTGTAACCAACTGATTTAGTACTAGATTTGTCTAGGAGCCTCTTACAGCTTTCCAAATAAACATGACTTTTATGTGAATCATTTAGAATTTTGTCAGAGTCTAAGCGAAAATAAAGAGATTGTACCCTGGAAGAGACATTATGACTAGCTCCATACATCCAAGGCAACCATTGAACTGTCAGATCATAGTAGGTCAAGGGAAATGTAAAACCAGTTGTTTATTGCTGATGAGTCACACATATTGCGGTTCCTCACATAAAATATAATTTTTATGTGTTGTAATCACATTTTATTACCATGCGAGGAGCTGAGTGTTTGGCCCTGCCAGCCTCAGTCTTCCAGTTGGTAATGGATAAGTGAACGGACCTACAAATTAATTTGTTGTAACTTAGTTATACAGTTATGATCACTCTCTCCTGTGGACACATCCAGATTTTTACAAGTCTGGCATCAACAGGTTCTACCCTCTCCAGCAAAAGTTTTCCTCCCCAGTCGGCTGTGGAGAGCACTGGCTGTAGGACCACCACCTGTTTCCTGGGGTATGTTGTCAGGACGGTCTTGTTGCCTTTCTACCTCTGCGTACATTCTCCATATTTCCCCTTTAATTTGATTTAACACCTCGTCTGTGTACTCAAAATAGTCCAATACATTGGTGCATTCATAATGTTGAGTTTCCTTAGGAAGTGTGATTCTCACACATGTAAACAAACCCTCATGCACACATTAATAAGGGTGGTTTGGTCAGCCGGCAAGTTGACCTAGATGTAGACCACTATGTAATTAGCCTTAACGGCCATTCCAGGCTGCTACTTTCTGTGTTTACTTTCAGTCAGACTCAGGGTCAAGTGTTTGAAATGATTCATGTTAAAATTGTGTTTATTTGGAAAGCTGTGGGAGGCTTAGTGCCAATATACAAACCCTATTTTCACAGAATTTCTATAGCAACATTTGGTAGTGCAAACGTATAGCCACAATAGCCACATTGATGGGAAATACCCCAGATTGAAATATACAGTAATTTTCCTGTAACAGGGTGCCCTCCCTCTGAGCGCTTCCTTACCCCATCCAGGTGACTTGCATAACTCCCAACTGGGTCATACCAAGCAGTACCGACTGGTAATCTCAAAATTCCCCCAGGTGTAGTTGCTTTTCCTTATCATGTGCTGCATGTTACTGAGATGAGATTGCCACTCCCGTTGACTCGAGTTTCCACATCGATCGTACAGGCACTGCGATCGAGCTGCATGATATCTATTAGGACCCAGTCTTAAATCACGCAGCTTTTGGACGGGGTTACAGTCAGATGGGGAATTCAGATGGATTGCCTTCAGCCACATGCAGCATGTTGTGAGTATGCCTGGCATAAACCACTGCTGAAATCCTACTTACACGAGGTCTTTCGCAGTCAAACACCTTGAGATATTACCATGTTGTAAAAGGCGACGAGGCCACAAACAGAGTGCAAGGTGTTTAAATGGAATCCCATCATTCCTGAGCAACACCCTGTGAATGAGGGATCTGCTTTGTAACTGATGGTGTGAGCTATATAAATGGTAATCGTCTCATGACTTCAGACCTGTGCTGTGTCTCTGACGGTACTAAAAGTGCAGAATGTGACTTGTGAAACAGGCGATCTTGAAGCAAAGGTGATGTGATGGCTTGGGACAGTTCACCTGAGCAAATAAAAGTGAACTTCAAATATAAAGTACGATACTTTTATTGAAAACCTGCCTCAAAGGTGCAATATGTAAGACATATTACATATTTACATGTTTTAGTCTGAAACATCAATAACAATGAGCTAACATTATCATTAGAATTTGGGGAAATAACAGTGTTGAGTGTTTTGTTGCAGAGATCTGCTGAAGTTAGCATGCTAACAAGCTAGCTCCGGCCTGTCCTGTCTCGTAATACAGTACCACTTGTAATTTTTTAAGGTTATTCTAAATGAGGACCCAAGTGCAGACACACACAGGAGGCAGCATGTGGGGGAAACAAAAGGCGAGCTTTTAATAAACCAAGCTGAATTACACAAAATGAGGAAATACAGAAAAACTAAAATGAGTCATGTAGACAAAAAACAAAGTAACAACTAAAGGCTAAAACAAAGTGCAAAGCAAAGTACAAATCAAAAGAGAAACCAAAACTAGAAACATACCGAACTGGAGACATGAGGAGACACTGGAGGAAACACTGGGGACGAAGCTGGGAAGCAACACGGGGAAAGACAGACCAAGACGAAGGATGACGGACAAAGACAGACACAGGCTAACACAGGCTAGGCCGGGCGAAGTAGGGAGGGCACGGCCACAGGAACGGAACATCAAAGGACGGGAAACGAAATCTCACGGACACCATGGAACACGGAGGGAGAACACAAGCTATATACAGACACACTAATGTGGAGAGCGGAGGGACACAGGTGAGGGAATTAACGGAAAAACACACAGGAGGAACTGACTAGCACGATGCGACACACAAGGGTAAAACTTCAAAATAAAACAGGAAACACAGAAACAAACAGACACTGAACCATGACACCACTGTACAAGTAAGAGGTGATAGTCTGACAGCCCCTGTATCAGATGAGAGATGTATGCAAGCCGCAAGTTTGCCACGATTTACAAGCTCTCAAAGCTTTTAGTGTAATAAATGAACTAAATAAATGAGCTGGGCCCCGATGTCTGCGGTGACTCCCCCCATGTTCAGAGGTCGCAGTCCAGGCAGACTTCAGTGAGCTAATAGGGCCACTTAGCTCCACGGCTAACTGAAAACCGTGGAAGCATTAGATCTGCAAAAGGAAGCACTTGAAATCAGTGAATTTTGTGTCTCAGTACTACAGCCTGATTGTTTGATTTGTATAGTCAGTATTGCGTTCTTCATCTGTGCACATGGGGGAGTTTTGCATGTTGATGCTAGATGTTTCATACATTATGCTGCATGCACACTCACAGCATGTTGGCATGTAATGATGTACCCCCCGAGTGCGGGGTCGTATCTCATGAAGAAGCAAGCTGTCAGCGATAACAATGCCTGCGCGAGTGCACCTGTGTACATGCGAGTGTGTCTGGATTGCATCCAAATGGATTTGCTTAGATCTAGTCTGTAGCTGTGAGGGTTAACCTGACACACATGGAGGCAGGTGAGGTGTGCTGTATTATCCCACTGCTCTTGCGTGTCTGCATCAACATTCAGGTTGTATGACGGCCCCCCCCTCACCCACCTCACCTCCCTCCTGCCCCTTTAATGGCAGATAACAGGATTATCACAACAGCTGGGCTCCTAAGAGGGGCCACAGCGCCGCAGGGTTGTGAGACACGGGCGCTCACTCATGACTGATGCAGGCTTGTAGCAGCCACATGATGGAACACGGTATCAGTGCTAAATTCATTCCACCGGTGTCCTGTGCATCAAGTCGTACAGGTTATATCCTCTGGGTGCTAAAATTCAACAGCAAAATAACTGAATTATCCCCACTGCGATTAACTTGTTTAATTCACACATAAAATAAGAAACACCCAGCTTTTTATTCTGCACTGCAACAAGCTCTTCTCTTCTCTTATTAAACAGTGTGTGATGCACTGCATCACTTGATGAAACACTACAATGAGAACTGAATTAACTGAGCCGGTTGCTTGTCTTCCAAATGTGATCATCCTGACAGGAATCCACTGAAGTGAGGATGACACGTGTTCATGTTGACAGAACTGAGAGACAAGTGGTGTTACTCACAGATAATATCTGAAGTGTGTCTTCCTCATCTGATCTGCTCAATGGAGTTCATTTCATCTCATCTAAGATTTATCTTTAGAAATGGTGCATGACTTTTGTTTCATGAGTTTTTTATGTCGTCATGTCTTCCGACTTGTTCATTTCCATATCAGCAGAATTTAATCAGACAAAGTGATGTCATGGCATCGATGGCCTAAATGGTAAGTAGGTGGTAATTATAAGTAACATATTTGAAATTTCTTTTAAATAAATCCCCAGTTAACACATAATTACCTAAAAAAATATATTGAAAAAGACCCCGATTTGATTTAATAATCATATTCTGATATTTTCTAACAGCAGTTAATACATAGCTGGTAATTTCTTTAATACATTGAAGGAAATTCCTACTTGCTTAACTTCTGCTGGTCATGCCAGTTTAATCTCAAACTAGTCTGTCTAACTTCCCTTCAGCAGGCCACTAATTGGAAGTAGTTGCAGCTTAGTTTCCAGTCAAGTGAAGTATAGTTTTTCAATCATTCTTACATTCAGAAGACCAGAATTTGGAACAATTGTCTTTAAATGTATTATTATTATTTTTAGTGTTGCAGTACTTGAGATCGATCTTGGTCTCAAGACCACTTTTTGAAGGTCTCGGCCTTGTCTCAGACTCAAATCATGTTTTTACTTGGTCACGGACAAAGAGTGATTTCATTTCTACGAGACAGGACAAGAGTCACTGATACCGATATATCTGTGATAGGACAATGTCAGCTGATAATACTGACCAACCAATATATCGGTCAGGCTCTAATATATATGGCATAAAAGAGGTGAATGAAGATTAATTTTCATTTGTCTTTTGTGGGTGTTTTTATGCAAATGTGGACCTCGTATGCAGATGTGGTCTGCCAACCACTTGCATCTATGGTTTGCAAGATCCACATTTTTATTGGGTGTCTTGCAGTGTGGGATTCACACTGGTCTTGGTCTTGACTTAGTCCCAACCCATCAAAGTCTTGGTCTGGTCTCGGCCTCGATACACTCTGGTCTTGGTCATGACTCGGTCTCGGTTTAGGCGGCCTTGACTACAACACTGTCAATTGTAATTTGCCCCCATATATTGCTAAGTAAAGGAAATTTTTAAAGTTTCATTCTTTGATTGCGTATTGAGGCCTAATAATACACCACTCAACTTAAATTTCCCTCTTTTATATTTTTGGCAACTAGCACCTACTTACTATGAAATTTCATGACCTGTAAAATGACGTGTTACATAGTTTTTCACTCCAGATGCCACTCATGAACAAAATTATACAGAGAAAGACGCCATGTGTTGTTTTCCTCTTACAATTGCAAAACAGAAGTAAATGATATGATAGACCTGTCGAGTAGTCTTAGCATAATATTCCTTCAAGGGCTGATACTGCAAGGTTAATGTGTCTACTGGTATACAGTTCATTATTATAACAGAGGAAACTGTTCCAAAGCCAAATAACAAACTCATATTTTATTCATGTATTTGAAGTTCTCTTGTTCAGTGTGTGATATTTAGATGCCTCTGATGTTCAAGATGGATTTTACAGTAACAGGAGGGTGGGGGTGAGAACTACAGATCACTGTCTGATTCACACAGATCCCCCTTTTTCTTTCAAGAGGTCAGCCTGCTCTGTAACCACTGACATGGACTGTCATCATACAGGGGAGGATATTTACTCTGTGCTGTAGTAGCACTGCCGTCCTTGTGTACCTCAGGCTTTGTTGTGTTTTGAGTTAAAGGCAGTAATTGAATATGACTCACAGTCTTTGGCCAGTCTTCAGCAAGCAGAGTCCTGAGGAGACGCTGAGAGCTCCTGCTGTAGATTTATTATGTCTGAGGCCTAATGTGACTTTAAAATCAGCCAGAAAAGCACAGTGACGATGTCTCCCTGTGCTCAACATCCTCGCACTCCTTTACGTCATCAGTCATCTCTGATTAACTGTGATAAAGTACATGTGGCCCGGTGAAAGTTGCTTATGCAGACCTACTCAAAAGTTTGTTGATTTTTAAATCAACTGTTGAAAGACAATTCTTATTAATTAAAGAGTTATTGTGGTCATTGTAGTTGTTTTTGACTGGCTTAATTTTTATGTTTATTTCTTAGTCAGTCTGATCTTGTATCACCTGCACCCTGCAACAACAGGGAATTGCCTTTCTTGAATGCTATTCGTCCACCCGTGCTTTCTCAACTCAATCCTATCATGCTGTGCAGGGTAACAGCGGCAACATACATACAGTACTACGAGCAGAATACAAACCAACTCAGTCACAGAATAAATGTTGGCAGTGTACATTTTTGCAAACCAAAATAATTTTGAAGCTTTATTTTAGGCCCAGTTTTCAGTTTTATGTTGTGACAACACCGTGCTTATGGTCTTAGGTTTAGGCACAAAAACAGCATGGTTGGGGTAAGGAAAAAAAAATTGTCTGGCTTAAAATACCGGCCTTTTGTCGCCAAACACAGCTGGAATTTTCCCCCAGGTCTCCTTAAAAATATCCAGTGGTGTCACGCTTACAAATGTGGAAACACAGTCTCGAACTGTGGTCACTGGCTTCGCAGCTTTGTCGCCTGTAACTCTACCACCATCCCCTCCACCTCCAAATATGACAGTCAGGTTATAAACATGTGATGTCGACATGATGTGACAGTACGTAGCCTATACAAACGTAAATGTATCAGTGGTTTGCAGAAAAACATTAGCTGCCAACATTTTCTCCTTGGGACTAGGCTGATAACAGGCTCATAGTAGGGTCCCACCTTGTAGGGTCAGTTTCGGTCCCATAACCTCAGTGCTGTGAGGTGAAAGTGTTCACCATTGAGCCCCTTTTCCTTCTCTTGAGTGTAATATAGTAGCAACAAATACAGTTATTGTTATTATAAGTATTGTAGAACAAAGTTTAATGTCTTCTTTCCAGCTAGTCTCTGTAGTTTAAAGGTTTTTCTCACTGATAGACCCTCAAAACGTGCTTAAATTGTTACAATCACGGTTGCTGTATCCTCTGGTGAACTCTGAGAGAGTCACTATCTAAACCTCCTGTCTCTCAGAAATTTCTGTGTCAACATTTTGAAGAAAAAGAGTCAGGAGCCCCTTCACCTTTCTGTTGTTGAGTTATGACATATTGTCAGACATGATGAACTAAAAGGCTTTCTTTCCTTCCATCTCCTGAAACATGTATGTACCTGCACATTGAATGAACACGCAGGAAGGTAAATACATACATTGGTTCCACTTGACTGCCTGACAGGTGAAGAATGGCTCTAATATTGACTTTGAGTGGCTCTTTGTGAGAAGTGAAGGGAACAGATTGGCCCTCGTGTTATGAAGGACCTTTCCTCTACCACTGCTTTTGTGTCGTGACATTTCAGGTAGTGTTTTTTTTTTAACTTTATATCCTGTGAAAATGTGTTGTCTCTTGAGGCAACATAGGAGCTTAACCATGTTGTGGTCTTGAATTTTTGTCTTGAAAGCTACTTTTCTTTTCCAACCAAACCACCAGAATGTCCCAACATCACATTTACTCTAAGAATATTAGTTTAGTTGTCAGTTATCTGGTTGGCTTCAGGTGGACGGGTTTAACATGTTTGCACAAAACAGCACAGCTGTTGGTCTGTGACAAGCTGCTGCAGGGAGTCTTGACTATAATAAACTGCACATCTGAAGCTCTCGGCCGCTCTCTGCACACTTCATACAACAGCACTGTGAAGAGCTCCTCATGCTCTCAGATTGATGGAGTATTTCTGGCCCATCTTCTGATTGCATTAAAGCGTCTGCCCTATTCCAAACCATGAATGCCTGTTTGCGCGCAAGGAGGAAATGTGTGGGTTCTTGTGTTGAGTTATGTATAGATTTAAGAGAGCTGACCATGTGCACATACATGCACAGACGTGTGCGCAAACTATTGATGGTAAAGCGTGCGTAAGCACCCTTGGCTTTGTGATGCTTTGTGGTAACATGCAGAGAAAGCAAAAAGAAATCTTGTGGTTTGATGGCAGAAAATTGACTGGAGAAGGAATAAAAAGGAAAGAAGATTAAGACATAGCCAGACAGATGGAGACACAGTGTAATATGTGACACTGGGAAAGTGTTTGTAAAAACTAGATGTAGATGGGAGAAAAAAAAAAATGACAGTGTTTGGGTCACTCTTTTTTTTCTTTCCTAGGGCGGTTTCCTGTGGTCACTCCTCTCATTTCGCGGAGCCCCGTTGAGCCATGGGAAGAGCCCTCAAGGTCACAACAAACAAGGCCCGCGTACAACCACATAATAAGCATTTCCTCCGCAACATGGCCGACTGATCACAGAGACCAGAGCTTGGCCTCGGATGAAAACGCTCTCCGTGTCCCCTCAGATAAACATGCCGTCTGGAGGCGAGGAATGGTTCTCATCTCTAATTCTGGTGTTATTTGTGGGCCTCCCGGCTGAGGGACGATGCGGTTCTGTTCGAGACAGTTTGACAAGGCGATGCCGTGGATTGCTTTAGCGCTGGAAAAGGAGAAAAGAAAAGCATTCGGTTATCTAATTTGTTCAGTCATGCATTAGAAATCCAGTTAATCAATTAAAGATCATCACAGTAGAGAAAGTGAGTTTTCAAAACTGATTGGCATTGAGTCCACCTAAGCTGCTCTTGGAGACTTCCTGTATGGATTTAGAGAGATTAGGGTGGAGAAAGCAGATACCTCACTCCTCTTAGTCTTTCTTTGTTCAGTTTTATTGAGACATGAATAAAGCCGAGAGGGATACAGAGCATGAAAGACATACAGTAGTATAAGGTTTTGATTTAATCTTCAGGGGACATGAGTGAAGTGGGCGTGCTAACCAGGGGGCCCTGGTGGAAATTATGAGCCTCCTGAAAGCACTTCAACAACAGCTCTGTCACAGTTAATATCTACAACCCTTGGCACTTGCAGGAGCCTGTCCAAATCTGGGCTCTCCGATCCCTAGGATGAGCTCTTTTGCTTTATTTTGTTAACCGTTTTGACAGTTCATTAACACAAGAGTGACTGAGTGCTTTTCCGTCCGCCTGTTTTTACCCAGTTTCTGAATTTGCATATGAGAAGCCTGAGTAGAAGTGCTGGAAATAAGTCAAAATGTGACAGAAAAAAAGGACTGAGGATGCTTTGGACACAACATTTCTTTTCTTCTTGGTTCCTTCTTCTGTCTGTAGTCTCACTGCAGTTATCAAATAACTGTAGTGGAGTGGAAGTGATAAGTAGCAGAAATTGAGGTACCTTAAAATTGTTAGTGTCAAAATTTAGAATAACCACTGATGTAATGTAACTAAGATTTTCATCCTTTCTGCAAATGTATATTGGTTCCAAATATCAGTTATCAATCTCCTTGATTACTAATAATCAGGATCGAGATTGGCCCTGAAAAAAGCGTATTGCTTAATCCCTACTGCTCATAAAAAAGGCATGAAAATAATGTAAAGACACAGCCTTTTTGAGATTTTCAAATATAATAAGTCCATGTAGTTCAAAGTCCGATAATACAAAATCCTTTTGGGTCTTTGTTACACAAGTATTACCTTTTTTTATGGACATTTAATTTATAATGATTGTGTCTGAGGCTGTACCACTGTACCCACATCGCCTCATACTCCAATGGTGTTCCAAGGGCCTTCATTGCTACTGTACACAGAGTCTCTGAAAGTCTTGGCTTCTTTTGTTCTCATAGGGTACTCACATCCTGGTTTGTGCTATAAAGGATCCAACTGATTTCCTGTCAAATCTGACCATTCTCACAGTGTAATGTAGCTAAAGCTGCCAAAGGCTGGCAGTTTCCTTCATGATGGTCTTGTATGATTATTGTAATCATCCTCATGTCCGGATGGATATGGTGATTTATTTATTTGTGCATAATACTGGTCAGCATATGAACTTAGTCCATGTACTGCTGCTTCAGTGGGGAACTAGATGAAAAACAAAGGTCTGTGGTGGCGGTACAGGATTTGCTTTGACTGTAATGAAAAACTTTTCCAAGTGTGTAATTTTCTTTGACATGTCGGGTTTCTATACCTGCTTATTTGGGAGGCAATTCCTGAAGAATTCCTGTTGTGTTTTTTTTGTTTGTTTTTTTACAGAAATATCTCTTACAATTTGAGAATTTGACTAGTTCACGTTCAACTCCATGACTTGTCTGACTCTCGTTGTCCAGAGGGTTGTGGTGTGGTATGAAAAATCATCTCCTGAAACAAGATGGAGAACTTTTTGCTCCAAGCAACCCACAAAAAACTGTACTATAACGGAGTTTTGATCAATTCAGTGTTCAATACGTGTTTAATTTACTACACAAAACACATGTTTTAGTCAGTTTATAATGAATGAAGATGATCTAGCAATGGTAGGGATCCATGTATGTAATAAATTCAGCAATTCGGCTCTTTTAACTCCCTTTAAAGACACCACAGCCTGCAGGAGCTGAAGAACAGGGTATTTTAGCACTATGACTGTTTTTATCCTGACTGAAAAGTCCTGTAAATGAGACAAGGAAAAGATTAGTGTGGCTAATGTTTGTGAGGATGAAAAAGTGTATCAGGAGAAGATGAGTACAGACCAGAAATTCCTTTTAAATACCTGAAACAGGTTGATGGTCTTTGATAAAGCTGAGACTGAAGCAGACTAACAGTAAAACAAGAAAAGTCACTAATAATCAGCTTGACCTGAGGAAACAGTCATAGTATCAAATCCATAAAAAACTAGAAGGTCCTCTTCTGTTTTTCCTAGCAGATATAAGCACGCTCTCTGTTTATTTACCTTCTGTGATATTGTCATTTTGATCTCAGTGGCCTGATCCCCAGGGGAACCTGTCGCCTCAGTTAGAAGTCTTAATTGGATGTGATTTTCTAATTTAGCCTCTGCACCGTGTTGGCTGACTCTCAGCATCATTATTATTGTTGTAGTGTGCATTTGGTCTGTGAAGTGGCTCCGTGGCCTCAACTTCATGATCACTTAATGAGGTGAACGTCTGTCACTTTCACTGTCTTGCACATGATTGAAAATTAATCCTGCCAGGGGTAACTATTCTGACCCCTGCGTTCAGCATGCATCTGTTTTCCATACTGCAACAGTAGAGCATAAAACAGCACATTTTTACAGTGGCCACAGCTTACACTTGATGCCTTTTCATGGCCGACGAGGACGGTATAAATGATTCACTGAAGCTTCGTCAGATGTAACAGAAGACAGAAAAAAAGTGCAGCTCTCAGTTTTGTCAAGTTTGACAAGTGAGGGTCTGTGTGGCTCTAGAAATCAAAGACAACTTTCTGCAGCTTCTTATTTTCTTTGTGAACATCAATACAGATATTTATGCATTGTAAGAGTGCTCATTGATCTGCATCAGTATTTTATGATTCAACCAACTTTGATACTGTAGATAACACTTGTCACATATTGTTAACAGATACTGGTATTCTCATTCAACAGAAGAGATGTTAAACCATTTGATATTCCAACTGGCTGTGTTTTTCAATTTTCTGTAAGCCTGACAGAAAGAGGAGGAAAACAGATATAACAATTTCCCCTTATTGCTGTTTCATTCTGGTCGAAGATGCTCATGAAAGCAGCCTCCAAACACAGTGTGGATGGATGTTATTTCACATGTAGACAGTATACACACTTAGCTGGCTTCATTATGGCGCAGTCTCAGTCATCAGCCTCAGCTCCTTCAATGTTGTTGTTGTCCTCTCCTATCAGTTAGTTTGTTGCAGTTAATACTGATTTACACCAGATATAAATCAAAAGGATGCGTTGCCATGACACATTTTGCTCAGTTTGAGTGGATGAAAGCATTAACTCTTGAAAAAACCAAACAAAATAAAAACCTAGCCTACTTCAAATGTTGGTTAAACATTAGGAATTAGATCATTAGAGCCTTATTATTTTTCCATACAAGGTCTTCATTCTCTTTAAGACAAATAAAGTGCCTGTTCTTCTTCAAAATCAGCTCCTCTTGCTCTTCTTATATGTCCCTTCTAGTTTGGCTAAATATCTGTATCCACTATGAAGGTGCATACCTGCCAGCACTCCCAACACTTCGCAGGAGTCTCCTTATTTTTGCCACTTTCTCCTGCTGTGCTCCTGATTGGTAATTTCTCCTGATAATCAACCGATTTCCAGTCAAATGGGTAAAGTGTGGGATGTGTGTCATGGTACCTGGCAACCCAACAGAGGCAAAGGTGAGCGAGCACAAATGACCCTGCCTGACGTCTGTCACTCGAGCCCTCCGCTCTGCTCAGTTTGCTGCTGAAAATGGACAAAACAGGTCCAAAGAGGAAGAAATATGCTTCACAGTGTGACTCCAATTGGTGCGAGACTTTCCCCGTTATGACATGTGCCTCCTGTCTCACTAGCTTGTCTTCTTGCCTCGACTTTGCAGACTGTGTCCTGCATCATTTTATCCTTCCTCATCTCTTTTTTTAAGGTCTGACTGGCAATGATGGCTCCTCAACACACTCTCTCACAATGTTTGCACTTGCCGATACTGACTTTTGATTGCTTCGTTGTTAGCTACAGTAGGAACCCTAGCTACAAATGCAGCTTGATGTGTAGATGTATAGTGTTAAGTTAATGTTTATGTGAATGTCAGTGTTGTAAGGTTTTTTTTTCTATATTGTCGGCAAAACATATGAGGCTTTAATGATTTGGAATTAAAGAAGAAACGTCCACAGCAGTTATCTTGAAGAAAGTGAGGAGCATTTCTCAGGGATATGAAATGGTTTAGTCCATTTCCTAATATTTTACTGACACTGGAGGCTTCAAATTTATTTATTGTCAGCTGTTATGTTCAGTTTTTTAATTTCATCCACTATAACTGAGAAAAGTTTGTTATGGCAACGGTTCCTTCTGTTGGTCATTGGGGGGCTGCTCCCTTTCAGCTTCAGTTGATCCATTACTCTTTCTCTCATGCTGAGGACCAGAGGGTTTTTTACTTCACAAATTTTCTCAGTAGGGGTCTCACTAGGGAAAACATAAATGGAAGATAATGTGCTAATGTAGAACCTATTGAACCTCTATGTCCTGAGGATCACCACCAAGAACTGCTCGTTTACAAATCTACCAGTCTGACAGGTAGTCCACAGCAACAGATGTGTGTACAGTAATTGCTCTGTGTATTGGCAACCCCGGAGATTGCTCCACCACTGCTCATCTACCACTAAAGCCTGGTTATTCAGACTAAATTGAACCACTTCCCTCTAACGCGCCATGCCAGTTGGCTTGGAGAAGAGTTGTGCCTCAGCCGAGCGAGAATGGTACCTCAGACACATCCAACATCTGGCTGCGTTTTAGTAATCGCTCGTTTCTCAAAGAGATGTGAAGGGAAGGCAAAGAAAAGCAATTTTTAAAGGAAAACCACCGCTGCATTATGCTGACAACACAGACAGGGTGAGATTAATAAGTGAGCGTGATTAAGTGTCACTGGGAGTTCATGAGAGTAGCGACTTTTCATAAGGAAGAAACCAGAGGACTTGTGGAAGACGGACGCTCCCCTGAGAATATTTTGAGAAATTACTAATAAATGGAGGAAGCTCCCTGAGAGAGAAAAAAAAGAAAGTAGATGTGACGAAAAAAAATGTGAAAGCTGAGAAGGAAACTTTTGGAAAAGATGTGAATGAAATTTTGTTACTGTCTTTGAAAGAAAATGGCGACAGGGCTTGAAGTCTATCCCACAAATATCAATCAACAGTGTTTATAAACTCTGTCATGGTTTCTGGCAAAAACAAGAAGATTGACAGTGAAATAAAGCAGTGCACTACATTATCAAATGGTTTCCACAGCAGATGTGTTTCAGGAGATATAGAGTATCCACTTTGGAAATGACAATGGGCAGCTGTTGTATGGAAAACAGATCCTCTGTCGGTTTTCTTTGTATCCCTCCCAGGTCAGTAACCTCTATGTAGATACCAGACTGCAATGCTTGACAGGCTCTAAAATGGGAAACACAGGAGGAGGAGAATATTTCAGAAGCTTTCCAAGAGGATACATACTGTAGACAACCTGCTGTGAGAAACATTCTGGAAATAGTTTCCATTTTTTGAGCCTTGTTAATGGATATTTTTCCCATAAAGGTGGAAAACTGAGTGCTGGCCACATCAGAGGGAGCACAGCAGGGTATAAGTATCACAGAGTTATGACTGCCCGCTTCAATCTAGCAGATATACCTTTCACAGCGCTAACAGGAGGCCAATTCTAATGAATAATGAAGCATTAAGTCTGCACAGTATAGCTCACATGAAGATAAAGTGAAAAAACTGACGACTACAACTAAGTTGGTCCTGTCTGTGAAGTTTGTGAAAGAAACAATGGAGTTTTTCCTGACCCATTTTGACTGCTTTCTCAGCAGCACAGTGAACAAAAAAAAAAAAAAACAATGCTTGGCAGTCTAACAAAACCAACCACATGTGGTGACAATAACAACAGAATAATCTCAGCTCAACAACCACAGCGCTGCATTATTCAGCGGATTCAGAACAAAATGTGTGCTGAATTGTCCAATTCACCACGTCTCCCAGTGCTTCCCATGTGGCCTACCTATGCAAAAACTTGTCCACTTTCCATAAAACTATCCAGCTGATGGCAGATATCTGTTATCGTGTCCTCGATGAGCATATAGATGTAAACATAATGGCTCTGAGGGGATGCAAAAACTGCCTGACTGATTACGAGGGATGTTTTCAAATTCATTTTATTTGCTGCGCCATTACTGCTGTTTGTTGTTGTGTTATATCAGCCGAGCAAATGGCTCGTATTCCCGACTGCAGCAGGAAACAAAGTGGGGCAATAAGCCATGAAATGACCCCAGTTAGAGGAGAACGCGGTGCTTCTTTACATTCAGATTGCAGCGTGCAGCATCTTTCGGCTCAATAAAAGAACACAGGTTACAACTGCACATTAGCTCCGGTGCCCTTTAGCAGGAAAGCTAACCCATGCTGGCTCTCTATTTGCAAGTTGCTCTGCATCACAGTGTCAGCCAGATGCCCGGAAGGTAAATGTTATTTGCTGAGGGCACAAGGTCAAACACCATTACAGCAGCGCCTTAGCAAAGAGCTCTCAAAAATGTTGCCAGGTTTGCTGATTACCATCGATTTACCACCAACAGTTGTGTTCAAGCAAGACCACACTGTCACCTTCAATGCAGCATGTTTCCTCTGCAGCCATGTGGGATTCTTTTTTCATCTTGGAAATTGCCCTGATTGCTTCCAACAGAGTAGCTCAGTCTCACTTCATCACCAGAGTATTGACTTTGCCGGAGAAGCATCATCCGGCCAGCCACACTCACCAGAAATGTTTCCACTCACTGCCGGAGCGGTCTCTCATGGGGAAACACGACAATGGTGAAGTGGCGCATGAGTCATCTTGCTGCACCTCCACTCAGCGCACAGTGATTTTGTAGTGAGTTTGCACACTTTGACGCTGTCTTGGTTCTTTGTCGAGGTGTCGAGCGTTTCCAGAGGGCAGACAGGGTGCTGGTGAAGCATATGTGTGGGAGACAGACGGTGCTGACAGTGACCCACTTCCCAGCATGCTCTCCCGTGGAGGGTGACAGACCTGCAGTCAGCATGAAGAGTGGCTAACGCTCACCTGCTGTCAGAGAGTGTGGTGACTGACACATGCCAAGACAAACTCTATTACTAAAGATTCAAAACCTGATGCTAAGCCGTTTTTCTTTGTAATTGTTTGCTTATCTGGTGTTCGAATGTGACAGTTTTGTAGACTTTTGCTCGAACATGCACCGACCTCAGCCCCGTGTGGCACATCGTCAACTTACTGGAAATATTCTGCCTCCGTCAACCACATCTTATAGCCGTCATCAATTAATTGTTTGCCATATCTTCATAGAGAAACTGAAAACTCCTCTTCCACTTCCCTTTGATGCAAGAAATACAATCTCCATGACAACTACATTCGCCAACAAAAGCCACGATTTGCTGCTGAAAGCTTCAGAAAATGTGGACCTTATCCTTAAATCTGCTATTTCCAGTATCAATACTGAACCTTTTAAGCAAGTGATTGGATTTTGTTCAATATCTAGATACATAGGTTATATATAACCATTGTTGAACATCACTGCAACTACTACATCATACAATTAGATCCTGCCTCACATTGAATGCTGTTGAAGCAATTCTCCACTTGCACAACGTAGCGTTATGTATATCCGCTTTTCGAACGGCATGTCCTTTTACTTCCAGTGCCAGCTCTACAGTTGAGTTTTGGTGTTATTTAGGGCTTCCTCAAAATGTCGATGATTTGTTGGTCAAGAAGCCATCATGTCTACTCTCATTCTGTCAGGTGAGTCAGTGCTTTTTGTTTCTGTTTTCATGAAAAATCAGCTAAACTGCCTTTGAACCAAAAGCTAGTATTGCACGACCTCCTCTTCTGCAGTCCAGTGTGACTGACTCTTAGGTTGATAGGCGACCGGAGAGTGTGTTAGGACCAGGAAACACACTTTTCATTGCTCCGATTGTGGAAATCTGATGTTTCACATCAAGGAATATGAAGAAAGGCATTACACCATTAGCTTTACCAGTAAAACATGACACTCATGTCGCTGTTATAGAAATTCACTGTTAGGCAGCTGGTCTAAATTGTACTACGAGTGTAAGGAGTGAATAATACATTTGTTATAATTGTAGTTATGGTGCATTAAAGTGCGTAAAAACATTAGTGATGATATTAAGTATTGATAAAAACAAAACAGATCTTTAGAAAAGAAACAGCAGGTAAGTAGATATTCAGAAAAACCTGGCAACTTTGATTGAGTCACCCTGGAAAATTGTGATTCAGGTACGGCTCTAGTGCTGTCACACTGGCAGTTAAGTGCAGATTTTGTGCCTTAAAGCTCTTAAAATTAATGCTGGATTTTTTGTTCATAGAACTAGGTGATACGAGCTGTTAGAAAATCACTGTTCACATCATAACGTAGTCCAATAGTGGCACTCTTGTGTCTCTGGCAAGGAATCATGTCTTCTAAAAAAGGAAGTCAATCTTCTTGACTAACAGGGATGTTTATCAGGTACACTTTGTTTTAAACAAGGACTGGAGATTGGAAGAAGAGTAAACAAGTCTGAAAGCACATCAATTATGATCTGAACTGATCATACATCAGAATATATAGGAACGTTGCAAGCATAAGAGAGCATTAGTTACTTAGATGAGGTTGTTGTCAGTTGTTAGCCGGTGAATTAAATTACCTGGCAATTAATCAAGGTGATAGCAGGGTCCATTCCATGTGCCTGCAGGAGCTAGATAAAAGATGAAACTGATTTTGTTCTGGAGTTGTCACAAAAGTGCAGCAGTAGTTAAACAACACAATCCACATTAAAAAAGGCTCTCCCACACTGGCCTTCGTATTACCAGCCTACTGTGACATGTTTAGGCGTCAGTCGACAAGTGCACTGGTCTGTCTCCTTCTCTGCAGCCCCCTGCTGCAGAGGCCAGATGAGGAGCCAGATTTTGGACTGGCAGGGCACCTCATTAGCCTTTTCCTGCAGGCGTCCGCTGTGTCACCTGTGTTTTGGCAGAGAGGCACAGAGAGCCACTCGACTTCGGCAAGGGCAAACGCGAAAGCAGCTCAGAAAAAATAAAGCAAATGATAGCAGAGAAAATGAAAATGAAAACACAGACTGGGGAAGTAAACAAACCTTTGAAGACCGAGCTGCAGTGGCTGCTGGGTCACAAACTTTGATCTGACTTGCTGGATGTATTTACACCTGCAAATGGTTTGATTTGGTCTGAACAAAGGACTGGAAAAGCTGACTTCGTTTCCTGTGTTTAGACTCAAACTGCCCACTTAGAAGTAAACATAACCTTCATCTATCCATGAGAGTTAAAGAATGTCTGCTTCCATTGAATACGTATAAAATTGCCTGCTTCCTTTGTGATAACTGACTGTAATTTTACAGTGTAGTACATACTGAAATAAAAAAACTACATGAATAGCTGAATCTGGAGACTCCTTTTGTGAAACATAAAACCCAGGTAAAAATCATATTATACTGTAGTACTTTCAGACACCTTTCCCAATGGTAATAATTCACACCAGAAGTGGCACTGTTTAACTTAACTAACTGACATTTCTGTACAATTTCTTGTCACTTATCTAAATATACACCCATACATACTCTATATGGTAGCAACTGGAAATTAGCAAATGCCCAGTTATAGTCTAGCTCTGGCTTACAGTGTTAATGCTAGATTACAGTCTCATTAGTGAAATGGTAACATATTGCATTTCTCTTTGAGCTCAGATTTGTTTATGAGTGAAGACCGTCTCACAATGTCAGCATTAGCTTGATTCTTTACTGCTATAGTAGTCCAGATGGATGACATAAGTTTTATCACAATGCCGTCTACATACACCAAACTTGATGTTGTGCACTAGTTTATTTGCTGCAGTGTGGCTTGCAATAAACTGAAAAATTTGCAGAAATCTCAGAGTCTTTACGCACCATTAGGTTTAGGGTTACAGGCTGGCCACGCTTGATGCGCGAGAGCAGCATGTGTGCGTGGCATTAAGTTTTGCTTTTCATTTAGGCATCCATGTTAACAGGTTAGAGCAGCCACACTGGCTGTGTGAGTTTGCTTCATGCGCGTGGCACTTTATCTAGGGATTTGGAGTCTCGACTATTTTTACTGCAGCACCTGTGCAGTTCTCGGCAAAAATAAACCTGAAAACAACCTGTAGACAGTCATATCGACATAATGGCAGCATTTCACTACATTGTCTGTATCCGTAGAATATGTCACAGACATGATGAGAATACACACCACAGGTGACAGGCATTTTTTTTCCTGTGCACTCCCTCTCTTTCCCCCTCTGGCTTTATCGCTCTTTCAAGGAAAAGGAAAATCACAACATCATATTTAATGATAATTATCAAAGGCAAACTCCATGTAAACAGATTTGGCAGGCAGGAGCAGCACTACAGCAGCAATGCTGCCTGTGTGGACACTGAATTGGGTTTTGGAGGTAGTTTAGCTATGAGTTTAGTGTGGTTAAGGTCACAGTAAAGACCTGGGAGGAATGGTAGCCTTGAATATCATGAAGGTAGCATACATTTAGCTGGTTCCACTGTCACAGTAACTGTAGCATCGACTGCCAAAACAGAGCTGAACATTATTGATTTGTTCTTTTATGAAATATTTTTTCTGTGAAAATCTTCAAACAGGCAAAACTAATTATAGATACAATGTGTAACATTTCTGCATTAAAATGACTAGACCTTCATATATGTGTTGTTGATCTGTGCACTAACATCATACCAAACATTTCCAAGAGTAATCTGTAATTTTACTCAAAGTAACGGTGCGTTTCATGCGGCTGCCTGTTGCTATAACTTTTGGCGAGAGAAGAGGGTGAAGAAAGGAAGTTTTGGCGATCGTACCCAATGTAACGCAATACAACATTTAACAATGTAGAAAACAACTCCCATAATCCTACACTATTTACATCTTTGCTTTTAGTGAGGCACCCTTGGCTGCAGAAATTACATACTGCACATTTAATATGATCAGTTTTATTGGAGACAAACCTTAAGCTCTCCGATATCATCAAAAAAAAGAGACATGATATGCTTTAATTAGCCATGAAAACAAGTGCTGTACTTTTAAGAATTTTGACAAGTCTCGTTGATGTGAGATTTTGACCTTCTTTTGTGGCTTAATTAATAACAAGGACTAAGAGTTTCAGTTTTGATGATACACTCCAAACATTTTTGAGAGTCAGTACAGCCTAGATGAAAAAGATGTGGACAGTAAAAAAGACAAAGCATAGAAAAGACACGCAGCGGAAATCTTCATTTGGTATCTGGTGAGAATTTCACACCCTGGAGGAGGAGGCCCGACAGCAGTGAAAATTACAGCGACACACCTTTGCAATTTCACACTGATCCCATGACTGTGGAGAGATGTTAATCCTCGCTCTATATAATCCAAGGCCGTACGCCTTACACTCCTCTTAGAGAGAGACGCGCATACACACACACACTGTCTCTGTTTCAACTCTCAGTCAGTCAATCGTAACCTCTGTCGCAGGCTCTTTTGAGAATTATCCCCCGTCTTCCCTCCATTCTCGTACTTACGTTCCACATTCAACCTTCTATGTCCTTTCAATTTCCTCACACTTCTAGTCAATGAATAAATTTGGAACTTAATTACATTTATAAAGGCCACCAAGGTGCACAGGAACTGTGTGTGTTCAGACTATTAAAACAAGTCAGTCATGCTCAAGTTCATTGAACGTTCCAGCTGACTTTCAGTGTCAGTAATGTCACCGCTCGGACTTTCGTCATGACTGCTTAATGTGTTCTGGGTCATGAGGTTTCAGACTGTGTTCATATTTAAAGTCCCAAGGTTGTCTGTCCGTGCAGCAGATTAATTTCTGACCATGGTTAATGTGTGGCGTCTCTCCTAATGTATGCAAATAGCTCAGGCTCTTGACGAGATTACACTGTAGAGACAAATGCATTACAAGATAGTGAATGTGCGCAGTGATAAACAGCCCTGCAGCTCAGTTTTTTGGCTTGAATACACAAAACATTGGCAAGCTTTTGTTGCCTCATAAACCCAACATCCTAGAGAAACACCCAGCTGCTCGTACTTTGCTGGTTCATGAATTTTTCAGAGGATGTGAATTGAAAAAAAAAATTCCCCCTGAATTCAAGCTTGTCAGAGTTGAAACTTTTTCACGTCGTGGGGGTAAAAAAAACCTGCAACGACTAAGTTGTGGAAAGTTTAACTTCAGCGTCAGTCATGGTGTTATCCTGAATACTTTTCCTGAGGCTAACTCGGAACAAATGTTTCAACAAGAAGCCGTACTGTACATGTTCCCATCGTTGTATCTCTGTGCAGTCACTTCATTGAGAACGTGTCAGGAATAAATGAAGATATCTGCAGGAGTTAGAAAACTCTGTCTCTATGCCTATCCTAGAGGAAAAGTTTACCTCACTGGCACATCCTAACTTAAGTCAAGTTAAGTCTTAACTATCAAGGTGTTGTTGTGTTGACTTTGATGACAATCTCTGTGCAAGAACAAGAGAAAATTGCCCTCTAGCATCTATGACCATCAGTGGAAAAAATAGCTCTTGTTTGCTTGTGGGACTTGTTGCAAAGACAGGTTATTTTTATGACATGTGCTGCTATTAGACATCTCTCTCTCACTGTCTGTCTGTATGACTGGTATGGCGAAGTGGTAACAGATATAAAATAGGGGATTTGACATGTGGAGCGGCTCTTCAACATCAGTCAGCATGAGTAGAGAGCCCGGCACTGGGTTTTGGCAGCCTGTCGACAGGTTCGGAGGCTCAGCAGGACAGCGGGCTGGTGAGAGATGCGATGTCACCTTGGCTGCGGGGTTCATTGTTGTTTGTGCCGTCGCCTCAGCAAGCTTCTTCCTCCTCTTTGTACTCAGCGCTGCAGCATCCTTTAGAGCATTACTTCCTCTCATTCTTCCCAATCTGCAGCACATGGCATCAAGAGAGAGAGCTGCAGCAATTTTGATCCGGTGGTTGGTGTGCGCATGAGTTGGATCATGTGTGTCCAGACTGTCACACAGACAGCAGGGGAGAAATATTAAAATACCGCCATTTTTAGGGGAATAGTTGGACTGCAATCTCCCTGACCTTTCCCATTGATTTTCTCTTTAATGAGCGTCCAATTTAGTCCGCAACACGATGTCCTGTTCACCATATGAGAGGCCATTCTTGATGTATTTTGTGTCCTTCCGCAGTTTGTTCTCATTTGTCCGGCAAAAAGCTCCCCGCCCCGCTGTTTGCAGAATGATTGGGAGGCTTCAGTGAGGTCTGCGCTACAGCGCTGTCCTCAAAATGGCTCTTAAATGCCAGTTTGTATTATCTGGGATGAATGCTGCTCTACAATGGCAAACAACAGGAACTTTGTGTGTGCTGTAAAGGCTAAAGGTCATGAAAAGTACTTTAGATTTCAAACTGGATAAGTCACCTGGTTTTACCCAACAATATCACTCTTAAGCTGTAGCATGCCATCAGAAGCTAATTGAATTGTTGATCACTGGATTGTTGAGTTGTAGCTTTTCAATGACTTTTAGCCACGAAGAGTAACATTTCAATGAGGCCTTAAACATAAGTAGCTGTCTATGTAAATGTCAGTGGAGGGAAATTCAGGTTAATTACAACTTGGGCCTTATCTTTGTAGTTTAGTATGTTGAATTCTCATTATGGATGTGTCTTTATTCTGGACATAATATACAGGAGTTTGGCTCCTCCTGCTGTATATGCCAAATGCTTAGAACTTTTCTTGTTCAATCATTGAGCATTTTAGGCCATTAGAGTTGATGTTGGTGCAGTTGTATCGGTATTGGCAGATATCCAGATTCTGGTATTGGAATCAGATCAGAGTTGTAAAAAAGTGGATCGATGCATCTTTACTATTAATCACATTGAGCACAGGACTCTTTCTCTTGACATTTGCCAACGTCTATGTAACAAAAAAGAATCTCTGAAATCAGGAATAATTAATTTTACACTTCCTCAGTGTGTCCTGGTGCAGAATCTGATTCTCTCTCATGGAAATCTCTGAAAGTGAACACTCCCTGCAGGGCTTCTACATCTGCCTCCCAGATAAATGCACTGATGATATAATTTCAATTTCCCCTAATTCTTCTCCGTTTGCAATCAATTCTACAGTGTGACTAAGAGCAGACTAATGGTTTGAACATCTCTGCCTCCCACCCATCGAGTGCGGAGGGAAGATGAGCCGGGGGGGAAGACAAAGACAGAAAAAGAAAGCAAGAAGGAAACAGAGCTGCAGTATCTCTATGCTGATCTCTGCTGCCGTGCATGTGGTCCTTTGCTAGAGCAGTGGGAGGAGAGATGTAGAGTGCAGGAATGAAATGTACAAAATATTCAGATGCACAGTCACTTCTGCCAGCCAGCAAATCACAGCTTCAGACATGGTTCATCAGAGCTGAAACCCCAAGTCATAGTGAGAACAGAGGGCACACATACAGAAATACTGAAAGTGTGTAATTGAACAAGTTCATTCTAAAATGTCAATTGGTCTATTGATTCTTTTTCTCTACTAATTTTTAAAACCTCTTGGATAGGTATAGGGAAAGTTCATGGTCAGGGTAAAAATTAGGAAACATGTTTTGGGTTCAAATGAAAGAAACAAAAGACAAACGGGGACCTCCCACGTCTGATGTTTTGTCCTTTCCACCTAGGGTTCATCAGCCCAACCCTAATACCATCCACAACTTTTGATGATGAAATGCAAAAATAACCATTCAAATGTGTCTACTGCTAGTAATATACTACTGTATGCTGTTTGGTCGAAATGATGCTTTTGATATTGTTATAGGAATGTTAAGAATGCCTGACGTTTTTTCCGCTCAGTATGGGAATAGACTTGAGATAGGTCTTCACGCTCCAAGGATCAGGCTGCATTGATGTAGCTCACTGCAGACTGCTTTACTCATTTCAGTGTGCAGGTCATTTAGCACCGAATGGAAACAGAGAAATTATCAACTTTAACAATAGTAGAAGTGGTAATGCTCTCATGTGTAAAGCTTTCTTCAATCTTCATACATTCAGAAGCATATTTGACCTCGACCATTGGCTCATTTTGCAGCTTCTTTCTGCACACACACCACTCACTGCGCGAGTAACCATACATCCTCACACTGCCTGAGGCGGCTGCAACACATAGCCGTGACTGTCTGTTCTTTTGTGCATTGAAAATGTGTTGATCGCTCACATTCGCTTAATCGCTTTGATCGCTTAAGTTTTTAAGATTGAACCTCAAACATATGATTACAGTAAGTGCCCACGGTAGTAAAAGACAGAATGGGTGCTTGTAGGGGAGATCTGCTTACCATACAAAATGGTTGCAACATCATAAATGTATTCCATTGCGACAAAAAGGTGGAAATAAGCAGGACTTACACCATGAAAGGCCAACCTACGTGGAAGTGTTTATGTGTGACTCTCTGACTAGTGTTTTTTGCAAGATGACTGACAAGTGTGAACCCTGTTAATGTGTTTATTTCTGAGTGGTCCTTTCTCTGTGTGTTTACACCAACACATAGTCTACAAGTGTTTTTGTCTGGAGAGGGAATAAATCTGTGTCTTTCTTTGTGATTGTTATGCCGTGTGGTTTTGTCTCTCTGCTAAAAGAGGATCGCGCTGACTCGGCAATACAACTATTCTAGAATTAGTAATTCTTTCTGCGACTGCAAAGTTAACAGGGTTTGTGTTAAATGTAATAGATTAGGAAAGAAGACAAGCAGTTAATTTCACATGAAGATGAATTAGTTGCCTTGTTAGCCAGTCAGTAATGATTAAGGACAAAAATCATCAGGATGAACAAGGGGGGAAGAGCTGTGTTAGTGTTGGCTCCCCACTCATTACTCTGGAGCGACTTTGGGCCTCTGTGTTGTTCAGCGGGGGTAAAATCTCATGAGCCGGTCTGTTTTGGTACTCTGAGGCTCTGCCATTAATGATTTCTAAACAAGCAGGCAATTAAGATTCACACTGAATAAATGGGGGAGATTTCTCATTTCTCTGTGCCTGCACTTTACCACCCAACCACAGCTAATTAATTGCAGCCTGCACCATAATGTGGTAGATAAACCGCAAAGTTGCAGCTGTCACTAATGTGAGGGTTATCTATTGTGGCCATGAAGAACAAAGTCACCATGCTGCATTTTAGGTTTTTATTGGTCCAAGGCATTAGCAGGCAAAATCCTACACCAGGGGTGCCAACAATGTGCCTTGAGCCTGCAGTGAGGTTCTGATTCCCACTAAAGACGCCCCCCCACACAAAAGTACTGAGGGAAGACCTTATCAATGACAACACCTGCTACTGAGGTGATCATTTGAGATGAAACCTGCGAGGGTGGATGGCCACCACCCTCAGGGGATCCTCTAGGAAGAGATTCCTTAAAAATTGTCCGAATCTGTGAATATGTCAAGGTATCTTCGCTGTTATGTTAAATTACTGCAATGTTGCACTTGACAGAATGGAAAGAACAGGAAAACCTCTTTTTCTGACCTAAGAGTGTTCATTATTGCAATATTGGCGGTGACCTCCACTACTTACCTTGTATTTGCACCATTTAAATAGCCCAAATTTGCTAATTTTACCTAACTGGAGTGCTTTGTTGCTTTTTAAATTAGCTTAATTAATGGTTTTAGTATTAGAATTTGACTCTATTTAGATGTTACTACAGCTTGTTGTCACCACAGTAGTTCCTGTGGGGGAAGATGGGAGATATTGACTCTGAATTACAAGGAGACTGAAGTAATTTTTGATGGTAGTCATGGTCTAAATCAGTGGTTTTGCAACTGTTTTTGCCCAAGGCACACCAACGGGCAAATCAAAACCTCAAGGCACTCCTGTAATCATATCCGTGCAAAACAGCCTCTACAGTATAACACGTGTTATCGATTCACTCTGCACATATTTATTTTTATCTACCAATGCCAGATAAGGTGACAAACAACCATTTTACTCATGTAATAATTATTAACTAAATGATTCAAGAATTCAAAACTTTGTAAAATTCCCTGAAAGCAGCACTCTGTGCATTTAAACCAGACAGGTTACAAAATAAAAAATGAGGTGAACTTCTCTGCACAATAAAGCGTTCCATTCCCCCCCTTGTTTTTTACATTCACACTGGCTGTCAATCAGTGCCTTTGACGTGTCACACTGTAATAAGTCCCACCACTTGACAATTGAGGGAATGGGAAAATACTGGGGTTCCATGAAGGTTTGTAAAATATTTTTTAAGGGTATAGAAATTGGTTTGGTGAATGCTAACAAAGTACTGTTGTAGTAAATTAAAAACTCATTCATTACTTGTTGTAAAGTACTACGCTAAAGTACTATAGTGTAGTATTCTGCAATAATAATGTATGGTTGTAATACAATCCCATGGCAAACCTGGACTTGCCTTGACACACCATTCGGGAACCACTGGTCTAAATTATATGGCTTTTAAATGCCTATGTCTAACAAAATCCAAGCCCTCATTCAGGTATGCAAGCTTTCTGTTAAAACTGAGCAGTAGTCCTGATGACATCAGTGTGTCATTATCAGGGTAAACTTTTGTGGAGCTCCCTTTTTGAGAAAGAATTACAGAAATGATTCTTCCTTTCTTCCATTTCTTTTTGATTTTCTGCTTTCAGCTGAAGTTAATGTTATTCATACAGTGCTTCGGGACTCGCATTTTTACTGAGTGTTTCTTAAAATTGGCAGTTATGAAAACTACAAGTAAAAAGAGGAATGTGGAATACCAAAAAGTAGAATAAAGTCTTCTATCAATGGATCAAAATAGGTTTTGAGACAACACCTAATCATACTAGGGTTAACCTTAACGCTTCACTAACTTAAATTTCTTAATAATACTTAAACTTAAGTAAAATGTTTTACTGAGTTTCGACCCCATGTGCAAAAGGTCTGTAATAAGTTTAGCTCCAACTCAAAATGACAATCAACCAACTAGCTGTGACACTGGTACACGATCACTGTAGGTCACAGAGGCGCTGACGTGACATCGTGCTTCGTTCACAGACTGACAGGCAGGATAATGGATCTGCAAATGGGTTGTCAGTCAGGTTGTTCCAACAGTTGTGCAGCCCCAAAGGCGAGCTTCACCACGCCTGTCTTCCTCTCCCACTACAATTATGCTTGGCACTTGTTCAGTCCAATTACCATCTACTGCTGGTAGTCTGCAATGGTATACTTCTGTGCCCCCCCCATCACCCTGCACCTCATCCAACCTGCGGTCTTTACCTACATTGTTCCGGACACTCTCAGGGGTGTCTCTCGCTTTTCCTGTGCGCGAACCAGCGCTCATTATGCAAATAGTCAAACCTCGTGAGTCAGTGCTTCCCCAGCATGGTGGAAATAAGCAAGAGCCCCTAGTCTTTCATTATACAGACACCTGCCAAGCTGGCTTCAATTTAATTAGGGCAGATATCCAATGCCGTGCCGACTGGCATGATAAGGGCCCCTCACACACGGCCTTGTAGCGCCGGTGAAGAGACTGCAGAGCAGGCCAAAGAAGCTCATTACAGGGTGGCAGGAGACAGTCGGTGATAGTAATGGACAGTAAACAACCAGCTGATGGAGAAATAGACTGCTGTTTAGGAGTCTGCAAAGGATGTTAGTAGAATATTTCCCCCCTTTTTTCGTGTAATTGTTATTTATCTAAGAATGTTATAACCTCTAATGCCTCTAAACGACCATTTTTATTTACAAAATGAGCCTTTGTTGTGTTTTGTTGTTGTTTTTCTTTTGCCAAGATATGGATCACCTGCACGCTTGGTATAGATTCCATTTTTCTTCTTAATCAGGACATGTTAGCAGTTATGTGAAGAGCATAATGGGACAGGAATAGTGGAGTGGTTAAATGAGAAAACCAATGCAAGATCTGACTGGACAGAGGGTGGGTAGAAAGGTGACTTCTTTTGAAACCTTGTGTGGAAGTAATCAACTTGTTCTATCAAACCAAGGTCACAAAAACTTTTAGAGAAGCACAAAAAGGTCCATCAGAAAAGAAAAAGCACTCTTAGGCACTAATATTCCTAAGATCAATACAGCTGGTGCAGTCTTCCACTGTTGTATACTAACCTGCCTGTTTATCAGAATCAGAATCGGAATCAGAATTAGAAATACTTCATTGATCCCTGAGGGGAAATTGCTTGTGTTACAGCTGCTCCCATTCAAAAGACTAAGAAAATATGCAGAAAAATAAAAACTATATATAAGCAAGAATAATACAAATAGAATAAATATATAAATTGAATAAAAATATATAAAGTAGAGGGAAGGTTTTGACCAAAAACATTTTTTGTGAGGAATTCACGATAATATTGGCACATCATCAGACACATATAGTATAGTATAGTATAGTATAGTATAGTATAGTATATTATGATATACTGTAGGCCGATCAAGGTTTTAAAAAGAAACATTGGCCCTAAAATGAACATTTCTGCCGATATGACTTGTATGGCTGACAAAAGCGAAGCGCACATGACACAAACCGTTGACCAACACCATTTTTACACCAAGTTAGCGATTATTTGCAGGTTTTTAAAAGTGGGAAACTCACTAAAAATAGGCAATTGACTCATTTGCCATTGCCAAGAAGAGTCAAGTTGACCTTTATTTTCTTATTTGTGTCATTATATACCTTGTCAGACTACATCCAGAAGAAAGTAAACTTGTTTTATCGTATCTTTTATCTTGTTTAATTGTATCATAATTTATCAAGTCCACCTGGTTGTTGTGTTTTAATCACAGCTGATTGGAGCTGGAGCCAATAAACACCTGTAACTACTGTGGAGTCATTTGATGCAGGAATGAATGCCGATTGTATCCATTCACATTAAAGACAAAACCCCGATGTGAGTGGGTGTTAGTGGGGTTTTGGTCCAGTTTAAAAGGGGTGTGAGTAGTTTTCTTACTTGTGAATGTGTACATTTTGAAAGTATTGAATGTTGCATCTGCCAGTGGGCCATCACGATGAAAGTAATATGTTAATTCCACTACAGGAGACTTGATATTCCCTTCGATTAGGTGGTCAAATATGTGCATAAATCAGCATTGGCACTGGCAAAAAATCCAATATCATGCAGCCCTACTTTCTTTACATTATCCAAACTTGTCTCAGTACTTCCAGACAAAATCTTCATCCAGGCTGCTGTCACAGTGTTCGTACAGACGCTGAAGTGAGTGCCACAGGGTTTCAAAATGCCAGTGTCAAACAGCTATTTATCTTGTGCAGTTTATATTAAGTGAGTCAGTCAACCAGTCCCTGCTGTCTGTGCTGCTTTGTTTTGCTGGTAAAAGGGCATCTGGTGATTAGATCTTATTGCAATCCGTCACTTGTGTGCTATCGCTTCATGTCACTGGGCACTGACCTTTGAGTGTTATTTTGTTTCTGTTTGGACTTTATTGTCCCCTGAGTCAGGAAAGCATGACTTGTATTCCCGTTTCCACTGGTCAAAAAATCCCACTTAAACCTGCTCAGATCAGGCATTTTTAATACTTGAGAAATGATTTTTGGTAATGAAAGCCTTCATGCTGAGTGCCCTCAGTTGCCAACACCCAAGAAAAGATCTACGCCTTACCTGAACCTCTGTACTGCAAGTCCAATTTGTTTCCTGTGGCATTGCCTCACTCTAGCTGAGTGGTGATAACCAGTGGGAGAAGTAGCCATTAGATGATGCGTAGACTGAAGCCATAAAGGGATTGGACTGGTGCGGAAATGGTATTAAATGGCCTAATGTGTGCCAAGATAATATTCCCCACACCATTACATTACCAACAACAAGCTAATCCATTGGCACAAGACAGGATGGTAGTGTGGTCAAGACCACCTAGATCAAGACCAACTCATGACAAAAACCAGAGTGTGTAGAGCCTGAAACAAGATCAAGTCAAGTCCAAGACCAAGACCGAGGCAGTGCAAGACCGAGTCAGGACCAAGACCAGAACAGCAAATCCAACACTCACATGACATGATAAAATGTGGAAACTGCACTCTGCAGGCACTAAAATTGATCTGAAGGATCCATGATTGCATAAGTACACCGATAGAAGACCAGACAGGTCTCAAGAACTACATCACTATCGAATGGATTCATGTTTTTAACACCAAATTCTGCCTATAACATCTACATGTTGCAGCAGAAATCTAGATTTTTCAGTCCAGACGATGTTTACGATGTACCTGTCACCTTGCTGTTAGCTTGGCTGGCCTTTCTCCACGGACCTCTCTCATTAAGATGGTGCAAATGCTCACATTCCTGATATTGGGCCTGAACAACAACTAAACCTTAACCATGTCTGCATGCTTTTATGCACTGAGCTGCTGTCACATAATTGGTTCCATGAATGTGTACCTAATAAAGACAGCACTGAGTGTATAGTGAGTTATATTTTTTTAGTATACCGGCCTGTCGCTTTATCGATTGAATTGCACAAAATGCTCTTAGGCAAGGTTTTTTTGTCTGGCTGATTTTTAAAAAAAATTACATTACTTTGCAAAATTTGTAGTTTCATTTGGCGCTCCATATGAGCTATATGAGTCAGACCCAGGGCACAGTGAAAGGTTTCAAGGAAATTTTAACCTTCTCTTCTCATTTTCCTTCTTGCCCTGAAGCAAGAAGAACCAGTCCTCAAGTATCAGTGATTAGAAAAAGAAGCTCAGGACAAACAGATACCCCCTTCCACTTGTGCTAATGCATTTCCAGTGCTTCAGGGTAAAGAAAAAAAACATCATTTCATAATACAGCCGCTCACCTGTAGCTGTACCCTACTGCCTGCACTCCAAACGTGACTCCCATGAATCCATTAGGGCAAATGCTCTTTTTGGCTGGCTTCCATGTCTGCATTACACATTCTGAGAGGAGGAGATGAAGACCAGCCACCAGTGTGAGTTGAATTTCACATTTCAAATAGAATTTGGGCAGGTGGTGGCCACTCTGGGACTCAGCTCGGGCCTTTGACTGACAGACGTTTTGATCGCACATCTCTCCTCCTGCTAACACTGCCAGTAGTGTCTGTGAAGCACAGTGCTGCCCTGTCAATCGCCATAGAGAAAAAGAGAGAGTATCTTATCCTTCCTCCTCATAATGAACAGTCATCCTCGTCTCCTTTGAATGTTGGACAAGTTGGAAAGTTTTGATGGTAGCTACTATTGTTTAATAATGCATGATGATACCTACTTATTCAGTTTCAGGCAACGACAATGGATGACACACATGCCATGCCATGGGTAAGTGACCTTGTAGAATGGAAGTAGCTATGTATTTTCTGCACTACGATATAAAAGTGCTCATACGCTCCCATAAAAAGGCTACAGTGACATGATAGCTGGTGATATATTGCTGCCATTTCTGTTCCTCGGCATGCGAGCACGAGTCTTGACACTCAAACTTCGCCAGTTTGATCAAAGGTGCCGAGTATTTATGAAGTCACGTCTGCAAGGTCAGGAGGAATCTTTGCAGCAGTTTGACGATGACAGTATCTGTGGAAGTGATGCAACCTTTCAGGAGACACAGCCTTTCCATTAGGCTATAGGTTATTCCCTTTTATCTCTGCCAAACTACAGCGCAGAAGAACTTGGCAACCAGGCAGATTTTCTGGGCTCTCGAGTATTTCCACTTGAGTTTTTGTCTCTGCTGTAACAAAAACACAGGTGCAGGCTGGTGAAAGAACTACTATTTCTCAAAAGATATTTTTAGCCATGCCAAGGATGGCATTGTTGGATGGGTTTGTTGAGCTGTGTGTCAGTCCACCACTTTGGAGTGAAATATCAGAACATCTTTTGAATGGATTGTTATAAAATTGTATGCAGACATTATGGTCCTCAGTGCACGAATCCCACCCAGTTTGCTGATCCCTTCACTCTCAACAAGCACCACCATAAGGTTGATGAAATTTAGTTTTGATTGAAACGTCTCTACTGCTATTGGATGTATTGTCCTGAAATGTACAGACAGTCATGTCCCCTTCAGGATAAATAACAGCATATAAATGTAAATGTAATAAACATAACTTTTTTATCAAGTGACAACAGAAGGTGAAAATTAATTTTGGCTTGTTTATGTTTACGTTTACAACCAATTACCTGCAAAATGAATACCATTAGTATCAGATTTACATTGTGTTGAGAGTAAGGTTGCCAGGATACCAGAATATTAAACTTTGAATGATACTAGTATCATAAACAATTCTCGATACCTCTTCGCATACCTCGGCCAAAAGAAAAATAAGTCCTATAGGCACACCAAATAGTACGAATACAGTTTGTTTGATTGAATGATTAATTGCTGGTACAGAAATACTCACAGAACAAATCCCGACATTGTAAAATTGTATTTTGAAATATCAGAACTTTTGACAACCTTAGTTCAGAGCTAAGCGATGTTGTTGACTATGGTAAACATACCAACATAATGTCAGTATGTAAGAATGCTGACTTAAGCATTTAGTTTTAATTTTTCATCTTCAATTTCATTTTATATTGTTGTGTGTTTCTTTAATATCTTGTTTCAATATCTTATACCTTTTATATTTTATGTACAGCACTTTAAATCGCCTTGTCTTTGAAAGGTGCTATACAAAAAGCTTGCCTTGCATTGTCTTTAGTTACCACTGCCTCAGAGGGCCACTTCCATGGCCGATGCACTTTTCTCAATGTGTGTTTTGGGGGATGTTTTGGCAGCTTTGATGAATTTTAGTAGGCTACAAAATTGTAAATTTCCTTTGTATACTGGCAAATACTTATTAAGTCTTTGCCATTTCAATTTGGTTTCAGTCTAAGCCATTATGTAGCACATGTGCCATCATTTTTCATTCTTTGTTCAAACTGGTAGAAGAGAGCGGAGCCATTTTCTGTTCTATATGTCCAATTGGTTTATCTCCCACCCCTAAATTGTGGGAAAGAAAACACTTTTTTTTGTCTTCCTTCAGGCTTTGTCCAGTTGTTCCCTGATCAAATGTTGTTCTGTCTTCTGCCCAGAATGTAGTTGAAAGAATCTATTGATTCACATACAGCCACTTGGCAAAACTAGACATTCATCTGTGATTATCTCAGTCAATTAAAGGAGACAAGGAAAATAAACCAAGTGCAGGGATGTTATAAACTGTTTCAGTTTTAATCTTACATCCTTTTCAGGGTGATGTTGCCTCATCAAATGTAGGGAGCAGCCTGAAGAAAAAAAGATGAGGAATCACATTGGTCCACACAGAGTAACCTGATTAAACATAATTCACACAGACATGACCAATGAATGTCCAGTTTTAACTAACAGTGAGACACCTTGCATGAAGCTTATTGAAGAAAAATGAAGATTGACAAGCAGATGGGAGGATGTTAAACACACTGTGCACCAGATGGCCGCTACTCACACAGTTTGTGTTCCATATTCAAACTTTGCTCACATTGACACTACTGTCTGAAACCACTCTCTGTACGAGAATGATGAGCATGTACAGTATATGAAGGGGGTTTGATACCAAAAGTTCATCATTTGACATTTCAGGAACTCAGATAACCTAGAGAACATTAGCTGTTGCACTGCCTCTGACTCTGAGTGTGTATTTGCGTTGCTGTAATTGCACCAATGTAACTGAGACAAACTCGTGTTCATTTATTACGCCTGGTGGAAAATGTGATTGTTTTTCTGATGAAAGTGAAATGGCGAAGCAGTTTCCCTGGAGCTCATTATCACCTGCAAACTATTCAGCTTTCACCTTTTTACCTCAAGTCTCTGAAACAGTGATTAATCCACCCTACTGCGGGGCAATGAGCATAATCTGCATTCAATTGTGCTCATCATCACCCACCAGTCGACATTTGTTCCTGGGAGCTTTTTTCAGCAGCAGTTACTTCCGACCTCTATCACAGAGCAAGAAAAGTTTAGATTAGTTTTAATACAGAGGCAGTGAATTGGCTTCCTGGCTCGTATTCCTCCGAGGATTCAATTGTTTCAACCCTGAAGGGAGTGACCTTGTTGCTTCACTCCCTGTTTTTCATCAAATTCTCTGAAGAAATATCTCAGTTCAGCCTCCCATGGCAGAATAACACCCCCACCTTCAATGTTGTTGACTTAACATGCTCCTTTTTGTTTTCTTGACTTTGCTCTCTTATGTAATCCTTCCACTTTTGTATGAACATTGTGCAAGGATTATAAACTGAACCTTTGCACTTCCTGCTGCTGTTGTGATCTTAGAATTGGAGCTTATTCTATCGCCTGGCATTACAGTAAATACGTTGCTCCAGATACGCTCATTTGCAGAATTTGCCTGATGCTCTTGAGGCAATTCAGATTACACAGTTGAGCCTTGTGGCTGCGCCTGAGCAGGATGCTATGGTTGTTAGCACGCCACCGGTGACGCAGTCTATTCCACCAAGGTATTTGGAGTGTAGTGCAGGTCGTGTTATTTCAAGCATGTCAGGGCTAACCTTCTGCGTTCTGTCTGTATTTGGCTTCAGCGTTTAATCTCCAGGTAAGCGCCAAGGGACCTGTCTCACGGCTGGTTGTTCACCCCCACCCCCCAGCGGGGGACCACCCTCTGCCAGCCCAAATTAACCACTGGCAGGATAGATCACAGGTCACACATGAGAGGATGTGACGGCTGCTCGCTGTACGAAAAGGTTAATGTCATGCTTGTAAGGTGATTAAAATTCATGACTGGGAGGGAGGGGTTGAGCGAAGGGTTGAGGAATTGGGTGTATATGTGTGGGGTCATGGTGCCACGTGTTTACCTCAGCTGTTTCTCCTCAGGTGCTTTTACTGCTTCCTGCTTGTACTACTGAACACAACGCAAACAAGACAAGAGATTTCATTTAAGTCATGCAGCAATGATCAGCAAGAGGGAATTTTCTGGTTGTGAGCAGGGTTGGCAGGTGTAACATGTTGATGGTGAAGGGGAGGTGAAGGGGTTGTGTTTAGCACAGCAGCATGCTGGAGGCAGAAAGTCACCCATGTGAGTAATCAAGAGACCTTTCATGCTGTTCACTGGAGCTCACCTGGAAAATGGGCCTGCTTTGGCACTTGGGGGGGAAATAACATGCCTCTAGCAGAAAAGTCAGTCCTGTGGCAACTGAAATGACTATTTGATCTCCCATGTAACGGTGGTGGACACCATAATAGCAGAATGTAATACAGTTCAATAAAAGAGCCCTGCAATATACAGTATATTATCTTTATGGACCTTTTTTATTTAATTTTCTTGATACTGTTTCAGAGAGGTGATGGTTCAACTGAGGCCTCAGTCTGGGTGTGATTGTATTTGATTGTGTTGGATAGCTTTATAGGTAAGGTAAGCTGATCCTGTTTTTTTTTCTTACACACATTAGAAAGTTCCTTTTGAATCAAACAGTGTAACCAACACTATGACCTAATAACCTTAGCGCTATTGTATTACACTGAGTGTTGCTGCTCTTGTATTGTGGCCATCACATATACATTAATGTCTTCTTATGTGAAAGCACAGGTGTATTTTATTTAATTGAAGCCTTACACAGCAAATCATTTGCTACATGCACACTAATGATTTGATTGTAATTGGATTAAGATAATTTTCCACCATTGAAAATTGTCATGTAGAAGCTAGTCTGACTGAACGTAATTCACTCACTTAATTAAGCTTTTAATCAGTATGTGCATAACCCAATTAACACACCGAGAGTTTTCTGCGCATCAACACAATTTTATTAGGGCATGTAAATGCAAATCTAATTTATTTTATTCATCCAATAATTTTCTATACAGACTTATTCTGAGCAGGGTTGGAGCCTATTCCAGCAGACTTTGCATGTACAGGTCTCTTTCAGACAGTCCCAGCCACTCAATCCCAGTGAGGTGAGAGTGTGAACCACATTCATTCAGTGTTTTGGAACTACAGTGCTGTATGAATGCACTAGCAACAACACGTCTTCATACCTAGGTTGATGCCAATGACTCCCAAAATGACAGCTACATTGTATGACCATTGGAGAGTACCAGGTTAATGTGGCTAACGTTGTGAAACAGTTATAGTTCGGTTAGGTTTAGGAAAAGATTATGCTTTGGGTTAAAATAAGTAACGTACAGTAAGTAAGTTACGTATGTGACATAGTTTAAGTACGTTATGAAAGTTTAAAGAACCCTCCATGGCTTTTGGTTTCCCACGGGACACAAACTTGTCTCAACTTGTGTTGACATTGTCGCTCTTACTACACAGCCTCCCCTGCTCCCCTGCTCCCCTATGGCCACAAGAGGTCGCCACCTAACAATAAACGTAAATACAGGTCATTCTTTGCTGTTTGCACAGATGACCTATACAGCCCTCTGACACCAAAGAGGTCAGAGGGCAAGTTTGGTGCAAGGCCATATTTCAATGGCAAACATTTTGATGACTGTCAGTAGTTTAAAATGGGGTAAGTAAAATTATCAATAAAACAATATCTTCAACCAGACTTACTCTATTGTTCTTATCATAGTTTGTGCCACTAAAAATATGTCTCATGTAGGCTATGACACATCCTTCCATATGTAAACCCAACTATCAAACTATTAACTTTTGCAGATTACCTTGTGTGTGTCATGTTGGAAGCTCCAGTGTAAGGAGAGAGTTATCCCTCATATGTTCTCATGGTACTGTAAGGCCCTCTTGATAAAAGTTAAAACCCTAAGCCTCGCTTCCCCATCCACACATTCAGTGACATCCACATTGAGGCAGTTTAAGCTTGAGAAATTGTCTCTGAACCATGGTTGAACTGAGCTGACTTACCTCTTAAAAGCAAAATGATGAAACACCTCTGTCAGGCTGTAGTTTATATGAGCATTGTTTCAAGTGGATCGGAGGGCCTCGGAGGGGCATGTAGCTATATCCTGCCTTCCCTTTATCAGATTTTCCCCAGGTACCACAAGCTGACCTTAAGCTGAACCTCCCGTCGATCAATACGCATAAATCCCTCCGCTGGCTTGACTGTGCCATCTTCACCAGCCGTAACTTCATCCCCTGCGAGTCAAATCTCATTGATTATCAAGGGAGAGTCTTTGCCCCAACATGTCCTCTGATTAATTCCTCTCTTTGCTTTACCCTCTGAGCCAACCACCAACTAAACTCAATCCCAGATTCTGATGGCTTGAAAACAAGACCTTGGGCAAGTGGTGTGGTTTGAAAGTGGATTTTTGGAGTGATCCCAAGACTGGTAGTAAGGAGTCGTCAGTCTTCTCCTCAGTGCAGTTCATTAGCAACAGAGCTTGTCAAGGTTAAAGTATGCTGCGGCAGTAAATAGACTCCCGCCCTTACTCCTAATTACCTTGTCACATATATTAGTAAATCCATAGCAGTAGTTACTCCTCTGTGAGACACAGGAATAGTGGCGTAGTCGTCAGTCAGCAAGTGTAGTGTGGATCTGCATTTATGCACGTCTCTTGTGGTCATGTTGCGAGGTCATTGTGTCTGAATGACTCAATAAAAGACAGGATAATTAAAAGTTCCAATTTTATTCCCAATGCGTCAGTTTTTGAAGAGTTGGGAATGAGACTCAAAAATCAGCTTTCTTACAAATTGGACCTTATAAGAAATATCAAGAGTGAAAAGGGATTTTGGTTGGTCTGAGACTCGGACCAAATCAAGTCCTTGCAAGTACTATTGCCAGTACATTCAACTGGTCAGTCAAACTGTTTTAAAGATGTACCAAACCAATATGTCTGATTGGTATTGGTTTGTTGAATTTGGTCACCCCTTATTCTTCCAGTGCCACTATCCTGCCAAACTTCCACTTGTACTCATGAATTGTCAGAATGTAATAGATAAATTGCCAAAGCACATTTATACTCCCCAGAGAATGACTAGCTACAGTTTTCAGTCCATTGCAATCCTAAAATCAAAACATCAACCTTTAGACACAAAATCTCCAATATCTCATGAGCAGGACAACTTAATAAATTGCTAAGCACAATTTACCCAGCGAATGAACCCTTCTGATTTTGTTGACCCCGAAGCCTTTCATCCAGTGCCGCCATCACGACAGGGACCATTTTTAGCCCCACAGCTAGTAAGGATCCAAAAACTCTTATTGTCTCTGTCTAACACTGTCTTACCATGGGCAAAAACAGACACTGGTCTTGGGTTAAGGGTTGGATTCAAAACATTGAAAAAGAAAGGGCTGTTTCTTGAACTGCCATTTTTTAATGTTCCTGTTACAATCATTGGGATGAATCTATTATAGAGAAGAGATTCCAGCCTCAGTAGACCACATTGGAGTGCCACATATGGAATAAAATTAAACTGCTAAATCTGACAGTGTTGGTGCCTGCTTTTCCTCTGGGGTGACAGAACTAGACAGCAACACACATAAACCTACATGATTTTGGATGACTGCATACAGCATGGCAGCTGACAACAGCCACTTTGCAGCCCTTGCTGCAATCACAGAGGAGTGTCGGATGGACTAACAGTATAGAAAATTGCCATGAGATTCAGCGTACTGTATCGGATGCTGTGCCATGGGACTGCTGCCTCTGCTTCTGTCAGGAAGAGTTTATGATGGCTTTCTTCAGCTGAAAGTTTAACAAAATGTCATGAGGACATCACCTGAGGGCAGGATAAAGGTGAGCCGGCTTGGCATTTATGTTTGTGCGTGTGTGTAGTCATGTGTGCAGTGCAAAGGATGTGTGTTAGGGCAAAAGAAAAAGACGCTAGCAGACAGAGAAGACAGAAATGAGAGCTACAATGACAGAAAGTCAGATGAGCAGACAGGGTCCAACAGAATCAGACATGCAGATTGACAGGTGGCCAGAAAAAGAAACCAATTCTCATCTTCCAAGCCAACCAGAGTCTATGTCTTACACCGACACCTGTGCGTCCCATGCTTCACTCTGTCACATTGTGTTCATTGGTCCTAATAGATACTGTAACAGTAATTAAAAACATTCATATACAAAAATACTCATTATAGACTTATTTCTTCACCATGCAGGGACTGTTGCATTTTTTGTTTCACAACCTCCATTAACATTTTCAAGTCGTAGTTCTAGCTGTTAAATTGGTCTTAACTTCAATCTCTTGAGGCATTACAAAGTGTTAACATAGCTTAAACATGGCCCTTTGAAACTTGAAGAAGAACACTGTGTCAAGGAGTTCATTTTCCACTTACAAGTGTTTCTTTTTCCCCCCTTTGACCATATGAGAGTGAGTAGTTCTGACAGGGTCATTGCTTCCCTTGGTTGCCCTGCTGTCTGCATCTCTTGATCTGTAGAGACAAGACCAAAGTGAGACAAGCTCCCCACTTCATCCCCACCAATGCCCTTTCTCTTCTTGCTAGTCTCTCTCCCTTTATCTCACACCCTTCTTTACCATCACATCACACCTAATGTACCTAGGTTGTCAAACACTACAGACATTTACAGTTCATTATAGAGTCTGGAGTGGAGTTTTAGAGTTGTGTGGGTGTGCAGTTGAAGATGTGTGTATGTAACCATGAATTTGCATGCAAGAACGAGACTGGGTGAGACTACATTTAGATTTGAATGTCTTATATCTGAGTATAGAATCTCACTATGTATTGTATAGTAGTGTAGTGTCTGTGTGTGTGTGCTATTATATTGTGGAGTTGTACATTTGTTAACACAATTGCATTTAGCGGTGAAAGGTGGGTCTCCACAAGGCAAACAACTGATTTTAGGGTTAAGACTCGGCTTTTAGTTTGGGTTAGGGTAGGGTTGGATGATATGACGGTATTCTGTGTGATGGTAGGAAAGTGTCTACCTATAAAATTTGAGAGGAAGCTCACTGCAGAGCCAACAAGGGCTCTGGCATAGTCCAGCTCCACCTCTAGGCTTAGCCCCAACCCCTTATCCTAACCTAACCATTTGGTCCAAAGAGGTGGAGTTGTCAAATCAGGAATGAATTCTTGTGTGATCTCTTGATCGCACAACTCTTTCGTCATCTTGTGATTCAAACGTCTCTCAAATCTCAGTCATCTCGCAATTCTCGCATCCAGGTGCCTGGTAAGAAAATGTGATTTGCTCAGCAGGACTGTTGATCACATGAAAGTGACAGCCGGTAAAGGTATTGCACTTCTCAACCACATGATCTCAACCAACCTAAGATGAAGGAGAAGCTTCCATTTTAAAAGAAAGTAAGTTTGACTCTTTTAGGTTTTTTGTTTGTCACTCAAGTGTTGTCTCTTGTGAGGCAGTTGTTTTTGTTTGTATGGAAGTTCCGAATAAAAAAGGAAAAATCAATGTGAAGCCTAAATGTAACCGTTTGATTAAGAAACTGAATAAACTGTAGTTTGAATACTTTGATTTGGAAGTTTGATTTGAAAAAAGAAAAGGAAGATGATATCAGTGTGAAGTAGAGCCTAGCTGAAATATCAGTCATTATTGGCTGATATTGGACTATCGGTATTGATGTCTGACATGTGCCCATACGAAAACCTTGCTTTTTGTAGATTATAATGCAGAAAAAGATGCCAGGGGTAATTTATATTAAATTCCCCATAACTATTTATCCTGCCTTTATTCATTTCTTTGTCAGGAGTGTTTGATAAGAACATTTAAGGGGTTATTGCAAAAATGTGTTTATATTGGCTGATATACCGATATCAGAATTATTTCCTCCCTAATACTGTTATCAGCCCCGAAATTCAATTTGTAAGTTGGGCTCTAGTGTGAGGTTGGTTTTGGTCACTAATAAACACATGCAATATGGTCTGTTTAATTTAAACCTTTCCCTAATTGAGTTTATCAAACAACTACTGTATTGTTATACTGCTGCTGTGATTGAAAATCACATGTACCAAAACAGAAGATTTTGGCAGGCTCACACCGAGGTTAGGGTTATGCTTGTAGTGGTTGTGATAAAGTCTGGGGAGAGTTTCCACAAAACTGATGCAAGTAAATGCAATGACTCTTAAATGGTAACATTTTTTCTTGTGTATATCAGCATGCAAACAATGATTTGTGTTTTCTTTATAGATTCAGTAGCTAATTGCTGTATCAGTTTCTCTTACATACACACACAGTACATATATATATACTACACAAGCTGTCTCCCCTCTTCTGTCTAATTTTAAGTCTTTTCACACACAGACTTTTTTTTGCACACATTAGTTGTCCGTCTGTCTGTCTCTCACAATTGAGCTTCTCTTTCCATCGCCCCCCCTCCCCTCTTTCTCCTTCCATCCTTCCTTTTCATCTTCTCCTCTCCTGCTATCTAATGAGTAAGTATCAACAACCCCCATTGACTCACTGTTCTTTGATCTGATATGAGCTCTCTAAAGCCTCTCACACCACTGCTGTGAATGGTAGATCTGCTCGTAGTGACACACATACGCATTCAAGCACATATACACAGACTGGTGATTTTTCTCTCCCGGCTGTAGCCGTCTCATCAGAACAATAGTAAACACTCCTGTTGATTGAGCCGGCTGACGTATAAGTCTTTCACACTTGTAGGGTTGCTCTCACTATAGCTCTCAAGTCGGTGAAATTGGTCTTTTCCCTCTACTAGACCCACTGAATGGTACTTTCTCTGCAAGGGTTAGAGGTTTGATTTCCACTGGAATTCACAAATTTTCATGGGTTGTTCTCATGGCATTTAAAGCCTCAGTGGAGCCTCAATGTATTTTTTTTATTTTTAAACATTCAGATGTCAATCCAAACCAGACATCTGTTACATGATATCATATACCATATCTTTATGGGCTGGAACTCTCTTCCAATCACTCATCTCCTCTTGGTCTCAGTCTTTTATGGGATTCAATCCCAGGCCTTGAGGCTGATATCTGAGTCCAAGGCTCTGCCAAAGGTCTTCAACGTGTCATGGGATGATGTTAATGTATCAAAAAGTAGCAGACCCAAATGCCACTCACAATTGAGAGGTTGTCAGATTTGAGCCGCAGAGATACGTGTAGCTGATAGCTGCAGAGGTCATCAGAGGTGTCAGTCGTCCTCATATATCAAGCCATGCTGTTTTCAAACTCTCCATATACCACTTTCTGCTTCTACATGTCATGCTGTTCTATCTGTTCTTAATACAGATGGGTGACCAATTAAAAGAAAGGCCTGAATAATCGATTACAGAAACACTGCAAATGTCAGTGTTCCTATAAATAGCATGAGGGCTCACTGAATGATTTGTAAAGTTGTATGCAGTGGTGTACAAAAGTGGTTATCAAAACCTTTTTTATGTTAGGTACCCTTTCACTGACACAGACCATGGTCCCCCTTTTGATAAAAAAAAAACCAAAACATCGCCAAAACAGCCATATATTCTGTCATTGTGTTACTTATGGATGGAATTATAGCAGAAATACATTTGTCTTTTTTTGATGACACATTGAGGACACTTGTCTATACAGTCATCTGATCTCAATCCAACTCACCACATGTAATAGATTATGGAGCAACTTGTTAGACGAAGCTCTCTGCCACCATTATGAAAACAACAAATGAAGATATTTTTTGAATGGATGCTGTTTGTCCTTTCAGTAGTCGCTTAATCAAGTCAATAGTGGCACCAATTGGTAAGCTACTGTAGCAAGGTCAAACAGATGAGCAGATGTTGTGCTGAAGGTCCTGGGTGGCCACAGATTGTTTTGGCCATGGCACATCAGGACGTCAATTTGTATGCATTTGTGTGGTTATCCAGAGGCAGCGTGAGGGATGAGAAGTGTATGATTCATGCTGACGCGCCTGGTCGATGCTCAGACAGGCAGAGAACCATTGGCACCCTGGTAGCCTGCAGTGGTCTAAACAAAGCTGCTTCTGGGAGCAATGATCCACCAAAGAGTCCTCGTGGCTAAGTGACACATCCACACACACATGCACATACACACATAAAGTAAATTGGTAGAATACATGCAAACACACATACTGTAGGTACAAAAACACACTCGTAACCTGACACAACACACTCATGGAAAGAAAGACAATATGATACATTGCTTAGAATCACATTTGGCCATTTATCTAAAACACACACACACATTTGCGTGCAGTGTCGCTCTATGGGGGGGTCACACTCTCTGACAGCTCCATTTTTCATCTAATGGAGCTTCAATGGTCCTTTTCAGTCCGGTCAGGGGCTGTGCAAACTGCCGCTGCAGGTATGCTATAGCTGTCTGGGGAGACAGCAATAAATAAGGCCACATAGTGTTTAATAAAACAATATGAAAATATTGTCTTACCCTTAATAGCCCTGCAGAAAGGAGAGGGGGATAAATCAGGGGGAGGACGCGGCTGCGGTCGGGCGTTTTCTGCAGCTCACTCCCTCCAGCCTCCCACTTCTTTTTGCCCCCTTTCCCCCTGGCAACGCAGTGTAAAACGATCAGTCATTCCTCATTCTCTGTCTCGACGGGCAAAGTGGGCGTAGATAATGGATACACTCTACTGGTGACCAGTTGAACCTTGTGCTTTATTTCTTGTCTTTGCAGCAAATGCGACATTGGAAAGATCTATGAGTTAGTATCCCCACCACAGATTAAGTGTCTCAAAGTGAATTTCAGTCTTTATGTTTTCACTTTGGGGAACACTTTTCAGTATATATAGGAAAATCTTTAACAGAGTAAAATGATATGCCAATGCACCATTCGTCATCCATGAATACCTGAAATTCGGAGAAGCTCGATTTTTCCAGACCTTCACTCAGGAATGAAGCTTCAGCTCACTGAGGGATACTAACACTGATGAATATGTGCTGTGGGATTAGATTATTACAGAGGATTATTCTAAACTCCTCCGTTCAGGTTGTTACTTTTCAGAGCTTGGACCCAACGTGGCTGCATAATGTATCCCTGTTAGGGCGGTGCAAAAATAGCCTGATGCTCATGAATGTAAATTTCACTTTCATTCATTATTCACCTCATCCCTGAAAAAATGACTTTCCAGTGGTGTTTAAACAGGAGGGGCTGCGCAAATTGAATCCAAATGCTTTTTGGATGTGTCTAACTATTCACAGAAGGTCAGATGTTGCTGCTGAACAGAGGTTTGGCCAGTTCTTTGTTTCTGAGCACACTGATGTATTTTTTAACACTAATGCATCCTCAAGGATACTAATTTTCCATATAACCCCGTTTCACATTCATTCTCATTCATAACCTGTAGCTAGTTCTGCTGCTGATGTTCTCTAGCTTGATTTTTCACACATTTGTAATCTAACAGGAAAGGAAGTCTGTCTACTGTCTTTTTATCCACATCGGATCTACTTCACACGACTCAAGGAAGTGCAGTGCCGGATTTGGTGCAATTTGGGGAAGCAGACATAAACAAAATAGAGATGAGTGTGGTGCAACAACGTGCTGCAGTGAGAAATAAACAAAAGCAAGGTCAACACAGGTTTTCTATTCTTCAGCGATCCCTCACAACGGTATGTTTTGAGCAGGCACTGCACTAGTTTCTACAAAGACAGCAACAGGTCTTGATGTTTTTAGTTTAGAAGTTTAGTCTCCCACTCGCTGCAGCCAACACTTTCTTAGACACTGTCGGGGGGGAGAATGGAAAATTCTTGTTTCCATCTCCTTTCTTCCTACATCCCTATTGTGTTATCACTTCAAGCTGAGCCTATGTCTGATTTTTAGAGCTCACCTCACATTTTGCCCCTTGCATGGTTCCCTTCATCTGTTTCTTTTTTGGCATCTGTTTTTTTTTTTGGAAAGGGAGAAGCTTCATCGTGTTTTGGCTCCCAGCAGCTTTGTGCAATATGAACTCAGGCACCTTGTGTGTGAAACGACCGTGTCCCTAAAATAACTGCATCGGAGGGGAATAAACAACCTCCATTCTGTATGTGACGTAACACAGATCTGAAATTGATTCTCCCTGCAGCAATAAGGAACTAGTAGCAGCGGCACACCGGTTTCTTCAAATGCATCGGTCCGGAGTTGTAATGCATTTATTCTGCACGTACCTCATAACACAACCAAGGCAGTACAGTCTCGGCAGGCCATTTGTTCTCAGTGCTGGCAGCACAAGAGAACTGTAGAGCTTCAGTTTTATGTGCTGATTTTTTTATGAATGAATTCTAGTTTCATTCTGCTTCTATTGTAAAAAATAATATGAGGTCAACATGAATGAGTGAACTAAAGGAGTGTGCCAGCTCAATGGCATCCCATCTGTGCCACACAGCGGGTGGCTTCTTTCTCAAGGTGGGTCCCGTGACGGGGCCCAGATTGGCAGCGCCAGCCGCCAAACGATGTCGCCAAGCGTCACGTGGGGCGGCAGTCTGTCGCTTTCCCCTAAGGCAGTCTTTTTCCAGATAAACGGAAGTGAGCAGGTTGGAGCTTGAGCAGAAGGACTTGAAACGGAAAGCGTATATCTGTCCCTCTGCTCGTGTTGAATTCAAAATGTGGGTGTGGGTACACACAGCTGCTAAGGTGGCCTTTTTCTGCCATGTGCTGTCAGGCCACAGTCCAACTCTAAAAAGCAACCTGGCCTTGGTGCTGTTTCCCACTTAGCTCGTCTCTCTTGTTATATCCTGACATTCCAGCTGGACCTCACTAATTTCTTTCGTTTGTGCAGAACGTTCTCTCTTTAACAATCATTTCATGTGCACAAGAAAGGTGTCAAGCAGAGCAGGAATGACTAAAATGTAAATTATGATTGTACTGAATCCCACCAGAACACGAGGGAGCACTTTTTGGAGATCATTCTCAAGCCTTTGATTTGTTAAACCAACCACGTTTGGGTTTTACCACATCTGGATAGTCCAGATGTGTCAGATACCGTGTCTGTAAGTGTCAATCACTGTCAGTCTCGAGCTAAACAGGCAAAGGAATGGCAGGCACTAATTGATGGACACTTGTTGCAAAGCTGTGTTTGGACTAAAAAAAAGTCTGTCTCAGCACTTTGCACACACTCATGTAAAGATACACGAGCAAACTGAAAGTCACACACACCCAGAAACACAAACAAACAGACGGTAAAGAGAGTCTCAGAATAAGCGATGCAGGAAGCGAGGCGGCTCTACACAAAGTAACTCGAGACGTCAGCGGTCACTAGGACCAAAGGAGAGGATCTCCATGCCTCAGGGTTGATGTGGGCCAAACCAGAACAGGCCTCCCTGCACCTCCTCGATCCCAAATAATCACTGGGCCTCCAAAAACCAGAGAAAATAACTTAATTGGTATGCTATTTGAGTTTTTTTTTTCCAATGGCACGAAGCTGCTATAAATTATACATACTGAATTTCTCTTCTCTCTAACCAGGCAGCTCTCTGCAATCTTAATCAAACTGCACTTTTCACAATTTTATGTCTTTTTTTTTCTTGATAGTAGCTGTGAAAACCTCATAATCTTGACAAGTTAACTATGTGTTTTCTTGGCTCCCGGTCGTAATAGTACGACTGAAATAACAGCAAAAAGCAAAGCTCCGAGTGCGGCCAAACAGTAGGGGGAAAACATAGGGCCTGTCAAATTAGAGGCAACACAAAGACCCGCTTGTTGAGGAGGGAGGGGGGTCATGAACTCGGGATCCGGACGGAGACCACAGCGTAAATTCTACCCGTGTAACACCCCCCCTCCCCGCTGCCTCCACCTCCACCACCTTCCCAAAACACCAAGACGTCAAAGAAACCCAGAGAAATTGGCCTGGGTCTTTCCTCGGCCTGTCAGCGGCCATCCGTCTCTCTTATGTGTCCTTAATAGCATGTGACCACAGCAGCCAGAGGAGGAGCAGCAGCGGTGGAGCCGCAGGCTCACATCTGACCAGACTGGAAAACTCTTTATTACTTCTAACTCTATCTGTCTTTTTTCTCCTCATCCTCCCTCTCAGCAATACCTTCAGGGTGAGTGAAGCGTACAAGGATTTAGCTTCGAGTCAGGCTGTAATGGAGCGATACTTTGGCTATTATAACCTCTGACCTCTGACCCAGCATGCAGTTAGACATTTCGCTGTAGGAGTTTTTTCATACCTTGCATTCATAATCTCGTGCGTCTCCCTGACGACAGCGAGGTCAGCTGGATGTGACCCTGTTGTTACAGAGCAGTTAAAAGCCTCATTAGCGACATGAGTCATGTCCGGACAGCTCCATTATACCAGCTTACCTCTCAGGGGTTAATTAGATAAAAGGCTCACTTTTAACCCTTTCTGCTCCTTTTTTTTATTAGCACTGTGTGCTAACATATTATATTTATGATTTCCTTCATGTGGAGGATTTGGTGTGTGAGTATGGGTGTTGAAACATATAAGGATGTACGCCTGTGGATTGGGTAAGTGCCACTGTAGTGGGAGACACACACAAATTTAGTGGACACTTCCCGGCATTATTCTGGGCGTACGGAAGGACTCGGACAAATTTAGAAATTGTGAACTGGGAATAAGCAAGGTCACTCTGAGCCTGCTGAGAAGGTGATCAGCGGGGTTTAATGGCACGTCTGTGCTCAGTGTACCCACAATTAGAACAATTTAGGAAGTGTTTATCTCAATATTTGAAAATTATCCGCTCTATCTTTAGGCTTGAAGTTTCTGCTGTGGGTGGAGGTGACTATGACTTTGCTTTCGCAGAAGAATTACAGCTATTTTACTATTCTGCTTAAATTAGGCATTGCCCTTTTCTTTTTCAAAGAGGTGATTAAGATAGAATTTTGTCATCACTCCCTCAGCATTATCCACTCTCCAGGCTGAGTCACATTGATAACCACCTTGCCTACAAAGGAGAAAGGGGAGGCAGAGGAGGAGTGATGAAGCGTTTAACTTCATTTTGGAAACGTGCTGCTTCTGTGAATTTGTCGTTCAATGCTTCACAAGTGAGGAGAGACTCGGTTGGAGAAGAGCATGTGATTTCTCTCGATAACATTTTACATAACTTACTCATAGATCTGCAGATTATCCCCATGTTTGATTTTTATAGCAGACTTTTAGTTTATAAAACTCCAAAGATTTCTCCTCTACCCTCCTCAGTCTTTCTTTTTTCAGTGTGTGCTAGTGTTTCCTCTTAGTTCGTGTTCCTTTGTTTGATAGTTTGAAATAAACACATGTTTTTAGGTGAGGTTGTTTGACAGTAACTGCTCCCTGAATTTTCAGTTAGAATCCAATTCATATCTGCAGTAGGTTCAAATGTAATCCGGTTCGAGACATTTCAGTGTAAAAGACTTTCACCCACTTCTCACACTACTTAATTCAAGACACCTATTTCTATACAAGAGAACAAGAAAATGTCATTATGTGTTCAAATCCAAACTTTGGGGAACCATAGATTCACTATGGCAAAAAAAAAAAGATCTTATAAAGACTGTTGACTGTGCTGAGACTTACTGATTTGCTGTCTGGAAAAACAAAAATGCATCAGTCTTCACATAAAGTATCTGAAATTGTATTGGGTTAGTTAGCTACTTTCTCACACATTGTCACATTCATCAAACTCTTATTTGTTCTTATTTTGAATGATAAACCAGTGGTTGTCAACTTTTTCATGTCACTCTATGCTAAACTGACACAAATTAGACAACTGACCCACATCTGAGTAGAGTTTTGCTTTTAGAAGTGTTATTACAGAAAGTGTATTAACACATAATCAAAATAGTCAAGCATTCTGTTATTGTGTAACTTATGGATGGAATAATAGGCAAATTAATGTATTCCCTTTTTTGCTGGGGGCCCTCTGGAACCCCTTCAGGGACAGCTGTGGGACCCTGGACCACACTTTGAGAACCACTGACTTAAAATCGCTGCATATGGTGGCAGTCGCTGCTTTTCGTCATCAAAGTAAAACGCCAACAATGCTCTTGTTTCTACTCACTGAAATCCTGAGTAATGTGTTCTTATTAAACAATCATGTTTTTAGTTTAGTTATTGTATCATATAGTCAATTCAAAATAGTCAAAATATCAGAATCAGAATCCCCTAGGGGAAATTGTTTAAATATATTTAATATATATTTATATTTTAAACATTATTATATTATAATAATATATAATATATCCCTGTTATTACTTGATAATCATTGCTTACTAAACTGCTCATCTGCATCACCTCAAGAAAAGTTTTTGGGTTTTTTTTTTCAGAGCTATTGGCCTCTTATTTGAAATAATTTGATGTTGCCTATTAAACTTACATCTCTTGCTCATTTCACACATTCTGTAATTATTAATTGGATAAACACACTTTCAATAAAATTGTTTTTAAAGACACATTAAAAGTTTTATTATTGTACGTCCTTGTCACAATGCCTTTGAGACAAGCAGACTTAAGACGGCTTCAGTCGATGAAGCTTTTTCCCCTTGAATTATTCTCAATTCATGCAACATCCCTAACATACTGATGTGCTGAGATGCCACAGCATGGTTTGGTTTATTGTGTATTTTGATTGATGAGGTTTTTTGCCGATCGAGTGAACTCTCGTCCTCATTAACATGCAGACACAGCGGAGACGAGCAGGAAGCGTCTCCTTCTCAAGCCCTTTCTCACCTCTTGTGACAGCTCATAGTTATGAAATTGTTCAGAAGTGTAGAGTCAGCAGAAAAGCTCTTCTAAAGCTTAGTGTAAGCCATATTTCTTTGTGCCAAGGGGTTGAGTATGTGGTTTTGGCACTGGGCGACTGAGCCACTAGGCGACCCTATCATAAGCATTTTTCGGCATTATGTTATCGTACTGGGGGGGATTGGACTGTGGTTACTGCTTGAATAACCCAAATATTTACTATCAGCTTTCAGTATGTGGTGAGTGGGTGCTGCTGATAGTGGGAGGTCATGTTGGTTTGAGCAGCAGGAGGAGAGGTAGTGAGTCGTGAAGGAGCATAAGGAGGTGCATAGAAATGAAGTCCGGTCAGTAATTGATTCAAATGAGCTTAAATGCTCGAAGAACAAAGGATGTACACTTTTTGTGTATTGCTGTTGCAAATTTGTAAAATGTAAAAAAAAGGACTTCTTTTGTATCTCCTTAAAAAAACTTTTAAAAAGTTATCCAAGTCTCTGGAAGCCCTGATATCACAAATTGATTTGAAAATACATTCATTTTCACCCTTTCTTGAGCCAAAATCTTTACTGTAGCTGCTAAGCTAAACGTCTTAGCATCTGTAGTGGGTGTACATGCTCAAACACACGTCAAGGGTGTAATCACATCTTTTCAAATCAGTTTGGGATCTCAGGGCCCTTGAATCACACCGGATGAGCTGTACGGAGCCATTTGATGTTTTTATTTTATTTTTTTAACCGTTTAAAAAAAGTCCCCATCTACTTCAGTTGTTTATATTAATAATGCTGCAACACTGTTTTGCTGTGAAGCTCCAAAAATGTTTTGTAGAAAACAAAACTTCACCCATAATGTCATCAGCTACAGGATGAGTAGATAGTGACTAGTTCATTTTTGGAAGACTTGTTGCTTTAATTTTTCCCCGAAATACACACATTCACTCACAGGATCCATATACATGCATGCAGCTCATGTTGATGATGATGTATGATGGGGCTTCCACATAGTCAGGCACCCCCAGCAGTTTTGTGGTTTGGTGCCTTGCTCAAGGGCACCTCTGCAATGCCTCTGCATTAAAGGGATCACATACAGTGGAATGCACTCTTTAAACATCCATCCCCATGGATGCTCTTTTCTGTTTCAGCTGTTTATCTCTGCTATTGTCATAAATTAAAGTTAAAGTATCATTAAGAAAATCCAAATAAATAGAATAGTCTGCCCGACACCTGCAGAAACGCCCCTCCTAAAACCTGGGATGAAAACCACTGCTGAAGCCCTGTAGCAGCACTACTGTACATCAACTCCCTCTGCAGAGTTTCTCTCCACTTCAGCCCGTCTGTTTCTACCCCACAGGAGCCCATTTATAGACCCAGCGATGAAACGCTCGACATCTCAGTAAATAAGACAAAAGAGGATTTATCCAGGCCACAGTTTCCCTCAGTTTATCAAGGAGAAGTGCTGAAGAGGCAGCTGACCTTTTCCCTGGCATTCCCAATCTGCAGCATCCTCCTTCTCGCTTCTCTCCCTGTCTCTTTCTTTGTCTTCTGCTCCCATTTCCTCCTCATTCCTCCCTCCTTTTTTTCTCTCCTGGCCCCTGCCTCTTCATCCTCCCACCTCTCTTCTCGAGCCCCTCCTGTTTTTTTCTTTTTTCTCTCTCCTCTCTCGTTTGTCTTCTCTCTTCCTCCAGACACATGTAGAGATGTTAAGGAGGTCATTTTTTTCATCTGTGAAGAGATTAGATATGAGGAATGGACACAAATCATAAAGTAGACGACACAGCACGCTGTTCACGGCTGTCTGAGTGTGATGGTTTCCACATTTTTTTTCTGTTAGTTGGTGAGCAAGCAGCCAAAGCTTATCCTACTACACTTGTCCCAGGGGATGAAAGGGTCTGCTAAATGCCTGTAATATGAATGTAAAATGATGTTAATCTTCACGTCGGTGGGTGTGTCTCCACCTCAGCACCTCATTTGCAGCCTAACTATCATCTCCCAAGGTTAGATCCATGATTAAAGCAGCATCCCTCTATGCAGGGGTCTACTGCCTCTCTTTCCCCACGGCATCACAGACAGAACACTGCCATCTGTTGATGGGTGGGGCTATTACACGTCTGGGGTTACTGTGCTGGTAAGTGTAGGCCGACATAGAAGAGGCTTCTCGAGGTTCCGAAAGAGTCAAGACCTTTGTTTAAAGAGTTAGTTCACCAAATTGACTTTAATATCAACATATTCTCATTTACTCTCTTACTGGTGGCATCACTACCTTTGGACAAATTCAACATGAGCGAGTCTTTAAAAAACTCTTTGATGTGGGATATTACAGATCAGTTTAATTGTTTTGTTCTTTGCAAAAAGGTGAGCACCCAAATGCAGACACAGTGGTAGTGAGGTAAAAAAATCTCAATGCAGGCAATAAATGGCAATGACAAAAAGGCAACAAAGAAAACAAGCAGAAGAGAATCCAAGGGAAAGCAATGGAAAACTTGCTTGAGGTTTTTGCCTGTTGAAAAGCCGAAAGTAAGGGGGGAACAGAAACTGGAACAGTTAACTGGGAGCCCACACAGATGAACCGACACCATGAGGAAAAACAGGAAGCGCAGAAGTGACACCAGGATGAAAACGGATGAACTGACGAAGACTAAGGGAAAAACACAGGCTTATTACAGAGGGACTAATTAACAAATGAAATGCAGGTGAACAGGAAAGGTAAGACATGACCCATCCCAAACCATGACAGTTTTCTGAACCATCCAGTTTTTACCATAGTTTAGTTGAAAGGGATCTCATACTACTTTGTCTGACTGTATCATATAAATATTCTGGATCTGCTTGTTCTAGCTATATGAAGGTAACACTGGGTGAAATATTCGACTTGTTTAAAATACTCTGTCTAGATGTGTTGCGCAACATTTCCCCAAATTCAACCTGATATATTTAGTTTTATTTGGAAACTTTGAGATCAACAAGAGAATTTGAATCTGTAGGTTGGAAAAAAAAGTTTGGCTGCACAGCATGAGTTGTGGGTTTAAAGGGGCCCTCCACCAATTTTATGCACGACGTTCAGTTTACTCATCGTGACGAGTCTCTGCTCACCCTGTGACAACAGCTGTATAATGTCTTCTGTGGTTTTGGAGGGAACTTTCCAAAGTTTCAGTGAAATGACCTTGTTGATGTCATCAGGGTTATGAAGGCTTGGGTTTGAACACTTCACATCTTTAACCGAAAGCATGTGTTCCGAGAAAGCATGCGTGTTGAGTGAGACACTATAAAGTTACATTACAGGAATCGTAGATTGATTTTTGGAGCTTGACCCATACTAGGGACTAAAAGTCAGGATATTTCTCCCTCTGCTGCCATGAATTTTGACTTTTTGTTTTACAATCTGTCTCTGTGTCAGTCCCACAACACAAAGGAAGACTAACATTGGCTTCAAGAAGCTAATTTGCTTAAAAAATGAAAATACTGACCTATCAGGAATCTATTGATTCTACAAAAGTGAATTTTTGATAGTGGATTCGAAGATTTCATTTAGTTGTTTGGTCTATAAAATGTCCAAAAATGGTGAACAATGTCTATCAGTGTTTCCCAAAGCCCAAGATGACATCCTCAAATGTCTTGTTTTGTCCACAACTCAAATATATTTACTTTACTGTCACAGAGGAGTAAGAAACCGGAAAATATTCACATTTAAGAAGCTGGAATCAGAGATTTTTGTACTTTAATATCTTTTATATCATATAGAAATGTTACTTAAACCGATTAATTGAGTAGCAAAGTAGTTGCTGATTAATGTAATAGTTGACTGGATTAATCGTTGCAGGGATAAATTGTATTTGGGATTCTTTGTTGTGGATTTAAGAATAAACTCTTAAAGTTACGGATAGCTAGTGCTGGTTAGTTAGTTTGATGTATTGTTTGAGTACGTGTGGAGGTAAAAGTAGCAGCAGCTGTTCCCAATGGTCACATTTTCTGACACTCATAATGTTTCACTTGGTTGTAAACATGAAAAGCTGCAAAAGTAGTTGTGTAATTGATGAAAAAAGAGAACTAAGGAGAACTTCAAAATTTATCATTTGTTTTGGAAAGTTACAGAAGTAGTCAGACAAAACCTCACCACTCAGAAGCTGGTTGACCATCAGACAGGAACTTCTGCTGAATTAACATCATTCTCTCCTCAGTGGATCCAATTCTTCTCTTATAGAGAACTTTTCTGCTTCTCTCTTCTTAAATTCTCAAGAAGGGTGCTACATATGTTCTCAGGCAGTGTGATTCATAACTCCTACTCCTCTTAGTCTAACTTTTATACTTCAGCGTGTCAGCACAATCCTTTCATGTAAAACATGGGCTGTTGATATTAAAAGGCTTTGGCAGGAGACAAATGTTCTAATTCCAGGCCGATAATGGGCTGCGAGCAGCTTTGGCAGGACCGAGGCCTCTGTTTGATGGTCTGGTGGTTTGTCCTGGGTGCCGCTCAGGCCACACCAGAGGCTGGGCGGGTGGGTGTATCAGTTTGGCCGCCGGCAAGCCGATCAGCTCGACACCTCGTTAAAGACCCGGCTTCCGAACCCACACACCATCCCCCGCTGAGCTGCTGCTTCAGCTCCTGATCCGGTTTCACTCAACCTCCACCGCAGCGCGAGTGTTCAGGGCATTTTTCATGCCACGGCAAGAGGAATAATGCTCCAGAGAGGCTTGACTCACAATTTTTATTATTCTACTCAAGTTTTAGAACTTTTTTAGAACTCCAAGGTCTACAGCCAGCAGTGGCATACAATCCAGTCTTTTTATTCAGTGGCCGTGAACTCCCTGCTTATTGGGTTGTGTGTGTGTGTGTGTGTGTGTGTGTGTGTGTGTGTGTGTGTGTGTGTGTGTGTGTGTGTGTGTGTGTGTGTGTGTGTGTGTGTGTGTGTCTGTTTTAGCCATCAAAATTATGTAAAGTGCTGTATATTCACACGTACAGACGATTTGCCTCCTTGTCTAGCTTTGACCCACACTTGTTCTGCTCTGGTTCACTCCACTCTCACTGGACATGGCTGCCATTCATGCCCCTCTCTCTCTCACTACCTCTCTATTTGTCACTCTACCTCGCTCTACCACCCAGCAACGTGTTTTCCTTCACATAAAGCCCCTATCCGTCTCCTTTCCCCTCACTGAGGCCTCTTGTGGTCTCTCACTGGCTACCTCCCTACCTCTCCTGCCCTCCCAGCGACGACGACAGCCCCGGCCATGTTCGGGTTCAGGTTGGGGTCGTCCACGGTACGGTAGGCCGGCACTTTGCCAAGTCTGTGAGAGACTGCACTGTTCCTCTGTGCAGGAAAACCACCATCACTGCTGCAAAACTGATTTTTCTCACGAGGTGTTGTATGGTGGTTCGTTGCAAAACTTAGCAGACTGCCAAATGCATTTATATTTTCATCTCAATTAAAGCATGGTTAATAAGGACATTAGTAAGTCTGACTTTTTCAGGTAAAGTTTGAGGTTTTCCATAGAAGGTCAAAAAGACTGATTTCTGTGACAATTAAAAAAAGTGAAATGTTTATGTAAAATGTGTTGGATGTCTTAGTTTCACCCCGTCTCTGTTCCTCCCTGCCTCTTCTCTCTGAACGCTCCTCCTCATGCTTTGTTCTCTGTTATCCTGTCACTCTTCACACAGAACAAAACACATGCTTGATAATGCTCGCCCCTTCCCTCTGTGCATTTCTCTCCTTTGTTCTTTCATCTCAGTCTGCAAAATTATTTTATTTCGGGTTGTGCTGGCTGAGAGCCACCGCGTTTGAAACAGGGCAGAGGGGCTTTTGTAATCTTTGGTCGCTCTGAGAACTGCAGTGATTGCTGCGTTCTTTGATCCCAACTGGTTCGACCTTGATATAATTAGTGCTTGTAGGTCAGGTGAGCCGCCATCCACAAGCATCTGGTAGAGTAGTTAGTCAGTTAAAATAACTCACTGTTGACTTTCACTGTCACACTGGACACGAACACTGTCTCCTGGGTGAAATTCCTCCTTATACGGACTTGTCGCTCTTTATACTGTTTCACCTGGCTTCCTCCTTTGCTGCTGTAATAATTACTATGGTCACTAGAGGTCCCACCTAACAACAAATGTAAATATGGATTGTAATACACTACTGACACAGTAGACCCATATGATCGTTTTTCTGCTGAGGACAGCCTAAAGTATGTTGTCATGAAATATATAGAATATTGACGAACGTAATGGTTTACAGTTTCACTTTAACAAACAAATTCTCTCTGAGTTCTCTGTGACCTTTACTAAACTCGCTTTACTAAAGGTCTGTGACTTATGCATATTCACATGGGGCCCATGACTTGAAAAAGCTTGTAAGCACCTGCTTTAGGAAGCTGCACTAAGATAAACAGGTTATTGAGGCTTGTCAGTAGGCAGCAGTCTAGTCTGATGTTTTCCTCCAGCATTGGGGTCGAATGCAGGTCTTGTCTGAGGGTCTAGACAGACAGAGTGCAGCCATCTCTTACGGAGTCTTTTGAGAATGGTGAGCATTAGTTACAAGGGACATGGCGCCAGACTTGAGCAGTGACAATCTAAGAATTGGCTGTGTTATCACAGTTTCCCTTCATCTTTTCCCTCCTTTGCAGTATAATTTGAAAAACCTGCCAGGAATAAATCAGAGGAAGAAAGAGAAAAATGTCCCGAATTCCACAATTCTTGTTACTCTTCCAAGGAGCTGGCATCTTGTAACCATTGGTAACCAACAAACAGTCCTAGATAGGCCTAAATCGGCTGCTTGGGAGAGAGAGACATCCCAGTGGACCATAACCTGTCGGAAAGAATCTGTCCGCCGCTGTCGACAGAATGAAAAACAGCAGCTCTCCTAGAATCGTATTCTGACAGGTATTCCCATAATGGGGGAAATGTCCAAGAAAGCTTCATTCATAAAGTAGGAGCAGTTTTACAAGTCCCCCTTCATGGATTTTCTTTCTTATACTTCACTTTTATGCTGTTGACAATTTTAATGCTTTCCATTAGAATCAAATTAGTATATATCAGAGCAGAACTGCGGTCTTATAAAAACCTAATAGACCATGATTTCTCATAGTATTTGATTGTTGCTTACAAATTAGGCTGCTGGAAAATATAGAAAATAACAGTGAGCTTTATTGGACTTGATTCAAGATGAACAGGAATCACAAATCTTTGGTCCTTTTTGTGGTTTAAACGTTGCAACAGCCATGAGTAGGAGGCTTCTTTCCTACGAGTGCCACCCAAGCAGCTCTCTTGGTATAAGAGCAAGACAGCAAAAACTTATTTTAATGTTATTTATTAGGCATGTCAAATTTCTGCATATTTATTTATTTATTTATTTTTTTGATCATGCTTTCTTCATTGAGTCATCAAACATTCGTAACTGCATGTCACTATAGATAATTTATGACAAGATCTTTCTAGTGTGTTCTGTGTGGATTACACAGGAACAAACCAACCAATCAACAAATGGACATGGATGAAAACATAATCTCAGCAGTCAAACAGTCAATTTTATTTTCACAGGCCAAAATTATAATTGCATTGCCCCGGTGGGCTTTTCCTTGTTGCCTCACAGCAAAACCATCCTGGACTTGAGGCATGGCCTTTCTGTGTAGACTTCGCATGTTGTCCACATGCTTACCTGGGTTTCCTCAGGGTACTCCAGTTTCCCCCACAATCAAAACATGTACATTAGGTTAGGTGTCCAGTCAGTGCCCTTGACCAAGGCACTGACTAAGATCTGAAGTTGGTCCCCAGGTGCTGCCGTTGGCTGCACTTTTGGGATAGGTTAAAATTCAAAGGACCAGTGTATTGTACAAACACTTAAACACTTGGCCAAGAAAGGGAAGAGCTTGTGGTGAAGCTTGCTTGCTGGTTGGTGAAAACTCTCTCACATGAAGTCAGATGTGCTCCACGCCTATCCATTTCCCCAACCTCCTCAGAACACCTCACTTTTCTGTCTTACTACATAAACAGTAGGGCACGCTACATCTTGCATGAACCTTGGCACTGGGCGTAAATTGTGAAGTGCGGAATAGTCAAACATGGACATAATTTCCCAGAATTACTGGGCTGGTCAGTCTCGTATAACTTCCATTTTGTATCAAAGCACAAAACTTAAGTGTTCTACTCCATGCATCAGCCATAATGTGCATTCAAGCTTGCAATTGGAAGAACTGACCATTGTGTTGGTGTTCATAAGTAGTTGACCACAATTTGCAACTCATACTCCAAAAGAAGTAGGCTACAGTGCCAAAGGAAAATGAAGAATTTCTTCATCGGAAAACAGCAGAGAACTTGACCTAAAGAAATAGAAAAATTAAACCATGTAGATCAAACAGTAAAACTACAATCAACAGGGCAAAAAGCTAATTTCTTGACCCTGTTTTCACTTAGCATGTGGCTAACACCTTCAAGGAAAGTGATATCTCAGAGCATTAGCTGCTATCTGTGCATCTCCATGTATTTGTTTTTTTTCCACTGCATTTTTCTTACCTGAACACTGTGCTCTCAGTAGGAACACATGTCAGACCCTCAGGGTGTTCTCTCTCCACACAAGTTACCCTGCCTGCTGCTATCGGATTGTGTCAGCGAAACCCTAAAGGCAAACACAACCCCCCCTTTTTCCATCATTCCCTTCTTCATTACCCCTATAGGACCACCTTCCCCTCACCCCAACCCCTTGTCCTTCAATCCTCACCTATGTTCCTCTCTATCTACTAATTTATGATCTCATCTCAACTCAACGCAAACATTCAAGGTGTGTGAAAGACTCTTTGTTCACACTCTATGGAGCCATTGTCCTCCATTAAACCAGCTCGGTTCACTCTCACTCAGCTCCTTCTTCAATCTGTATTCCAATCTCAGAGCCGCTCAGAGGAAAGGGGACCTGAGATTCACCTCGCACAAATCTTCCGCTCATTTTACCAGCAGACGGTTTGGCTCTTATTCCGTACGACTTCTCTCCGTCCTCTCACGCTGGGAATCTTAACGCTCGCAGCTCAGGAGGAAATCCTGTCTTGACGTTTGTCTCACAGTAGGAGTTCATCCATCAATTACGCTGTTGTAAATCCAATCGGCACTGAACTATGCCAGACATGGACACATTAATCAACAGGGCTTGGAAGGGAGACTTGCGCTTCTGTTTTTCTTGCATAATTATTGCCTTTTTGGAATTGGAGGCAAGGTCAATCTGTTGTATAGCTAAACACATGTATTAGACGAGGAAACCTAACATTAATGGGCAGGTGCTACGGTCATGATGACACTTTTATTGGTATTCAGGTGAATAACAAAGTAAATTGATGGTGTATTTTATGAGTTGTTTGTTTTTCTTCATTGACAGTGACTCACTGAGGTTTTCGTTCAAGGTGCCCGCTGTTGAAAGTCACTGCCTCAGGGTGTGTGTAGGCATGTGTGTGTTATGTACTCCTGCTGGTTGTGGCTAATGTTTGTACACTTTGGAATGAGTCTGTGCGGTCAGATCGGGGAGGACTGACATGCCACCATTGTGCTGATTTTTATCAGCCTCATGTTGAAATTAGATGCGGTGCAGTGTTCAGCCTGTTTGAACTGATGCGATAACACACACCTCCGAGTCCTCCCCCCGCTGAGGTTTGAGAGCTCTGATCCCGATCTGATCTGGTCGGGAGTGAATGGAGTGAAAAATGATGAGCTTGGTTCCCTCAAGAGCTTGTTTGTTTTTGATCACAATCAAATTAGGCCTTCTTTTAGCAGCATTTATTAGCATTCACTGCTCGAAATTTCATTTAGCTAATTGGATTGGAAGCAGGACAAAAGGGGAGATGCATGGGGGAACACAGAACAAAAAACAAAGATAGGTAGGAAATTAAATTGGAAATTCAGGTTTATTATCTGTGCTGGGATGGGATGAGCCTCGAACTGTGAGCTAATTCAGTGAGGTGTGCCAGAATGAAGTCGCTGGGAGATGAACCTTCAGCAACTATTTACACATTTGTGTATGCGTGTGTGTGTGTGAGTGTGAATGCCTGGCACGGGTCACAACCCTTCCCTATCAGATTTGCTCCCTTCTCACCGCATGCATGCCACACAGCGAGCAGCGATCCATGTCCCTAATGCTGCCTGCCTGTCAGGGACCCTGGAGAATGAAGGATTATCTCCTCACCCAGACTTTTAACTTGATATCGGCAATGTAAGCTAGAAGAAATACAAGATCTAACTTTGATTTAGAATAGGTTTTTGTAGGGTAATCCTGGTGATCCTGGATTGAGCCTGTTGAGAAAATGGAGAGAGTGAAGTACAGTTTCTGTCCAGGCTTGATGTTTGATGAACATCAGAATTTGCTGATTTATTGGATGTGATATCGAAAATGACGTCGGCTTAGATCTATTATGGAAGACCCTCTTTAGGCTTTTTTTTTTTTTTACCCTATCATATATCATACCCTAGACATTTTACAACACCAGAGTTGTATAACAAGATGTGTGTTGTAGTCGCGTTATGCTCTAAGAAAAAAAAAAAAAAGCTGGAGTGTTGAAAGAAGTTAAGTGAAAGAAGCCGATATGTAGTCTGGTGGTGTGGCAGCGGATACTTCTGTATCTTTTGCCAGATAGCAGCAGGGTGAACAGGCTGTGGCTTGGTTGGTTGGACGTTCTGGATGGAGAAAAGTGAGACTAACAACTGATATAACTGTACAGAATCAGAGCCAAGCCTAAGCCATAACATTTTCTTTTCCTCCTCTCCAAAGTTTATGGCCAAACTTTGAGTCTGTTCTGCACACATCTTCTATTATCTCGCCTTAAAGCTTTGGGGTGAAACATTAATTCTTTTTTGACACTTTCTCCTCACCTGCCTGAGGTTAATTTCCCCGACCGTTCCTCTCCATCGAACAAATATTCTCTCTCTGCTCTTCTGGCAGCTTTTTTCATCTCTCTTTTTTTCCTCTAAACTTTGCTATCTGGCTGTGGAAGAGGAACCCGAGGTGGAGCAGGCCAGCAGCCTAGAAGCTATTTCTCAGAAAACAGAGCTTCCTAAACCCTGTAATCTTTCTTTTTTTTTATAGTGTTGTGTGTGTTTGCACTGATGTTCATGTGTCTACTCAAAAGTGTGTAATTATAGTAGTAGTTGTTCCCCTCATTACTTTAATCCTTCTTTGTTGGTGCATATTTTTTATTTCTTTAATATTTGACAAAAGGATCAAATCTGGCTAATTCTTGAAACTACATCTTTTTTTCAAGCTTTAATCCTAAATTTGATGTTATCCTGCAGCCAAAATGTCACAAATAAGATTGCACCGAGACTGAAACACTAGAAAAAGATTACATGACACATGACAAATGACTTCCAGTAGCTTGAGTGTGTGTAGCTCCATTGGGATTAAACCCTGCAGTAGTGCTGCAGCCCTCTCAGTGAGCCATGGGACCAGGCTCTACAGCAGTTCACGGATCACTAATAATAATTGAGTTTATACTGTGGAGGAGGGAAGCTTATCTCCAGCCAGCATGCACGGCCAACCTGACCTCAGACGTCATGTAGCCACAAGAGGGGGGTGTAGAGAGGGGGCAGTCGTCAGTCTGGGTGGGGGACAGTTACACTGTGTGTGCATAGATCAAAGGGTTTAGTGTTGTTTGACAGATGCTGTGATTTCACTTCACTTTCTTGCACTGAGCTTTTAGCAGCAGCACTAGGTACAATCTTGAAAAGCGAGCAAAGAGCCTTTGTCTGTTTTCAAGGTATATATGCCAAAAATTTAAAAAATGGCCGCCAGCAGCTTCTTTCATGTTTGAAATGCGTAAAGATAATCATGGCGTTTTCCCCATGCATCAAAAAGTTTATTTTTCTAAGAGTGAACAATGGGACAACTTCTGAAACAATAACAGCTGGTAGTAAATACTCTAATAGTAACATTCCTGATGATAAAATCCATCTGTGTGTTTGGAGTTTTGACAGAATCAGTTTCATCGTTTACACACAAGTGTTGCTTTTTGGAACAAAGTCCTTCATCTGAGATCATCAAGAATCACTCCAAATTTTATGTGGAAATGAATCAAAGTGTTTCAAAGCATGAAAATATGGATTGAGATGGAAATTAGTTGCAGACCTCTTCCATATGGTGCACATGTGACAAAAGTCCCAGCTGTGTTTCTGAGGCCACATCCCAACAAAGAGAAAGAAATATTGTTAGGTCAGTGCTTGAAGAGCTCTGCGGAAAAAAGTCAAGTTTAGATCATTCTTTGGGTTTGTTAGAGTTCTGACGTTGATAATGTTCCTATTAATCTGATAATGGTGAATGTGTAAGATCAGAATGATAAGCAATTTGCACATTGATTAATGAATGTTGGCGTGGTAGTGGCAGTGTTATGTGACATGATTGGAAACTGCAAAACAAAGGGATGGAAAATAGCACAAATACACCATACTGCCATATGTTGTAGCAAATTATTACACTGTACAATTAATTTTTTGTGCCTTTCTTCTTTTGAGATGCAATTCTGCAAGGCTGTAAGTTCTGATAGAGCCCGACCGATATATTGAATGGTAGATGTCATCGGCCGAAATTGGCCTTTCACACTGGCATCGGCATATACGTATGTTGTCCCATATGCCATTATATGGAAGCATTTCTTTTTATAGATTATAAGGCTCGGCAGTATGACTTTAAATTAGCCTGACATTTTGAAATGTCCTCAAAAGCACTTCATAATTGCTCAGATTTATCTACAAATCAAATATCATGATGATTTCAGGGTTACACAGTTAGATCTATGAAAAATAATCATAGTAATGTTGATATAATGACTAATTGGTTAAGGCTAGTATTAGAACTGGTAAGTTCAGAAAATTACCTTACTTCACTGTAATGCAGCCTTCAAAACTAGGATGAGACAACACATGTCATATCACCATATAACGATATCCGAAGTGTAATATGATAAATAGTCTCATATCACAATAACTATATGTATCTATTTGTCCATATGGACATATATTGTCCATATTTGTATATATTGCCCAGCCCTGGCTTGGAGTAATTATTTAATTCCCAGTGAAGTTTACCGTTTCAGTTTTTTGTTGAACTACAAAACATACTGCCTCCATTACAAATCTTTGTCACGAGTGTTTGATAACCACATTTGAGGGATCATGGCAAAAAAGATCAACAATCAACAAAAGAATAATAGGCAACAACTGTTATAGTCGATCGGTTGTTAAAGTACTTTTGGTAGCAAAAACGCCCAACATTTCTGATAAACAGCCTCTAAATTCTTCTGGCTGATTCTCTTTATTTTACCTAACAGTAAACTGTATATCTTGGGTTTTGGTCCCACAAAACAAAAATAAAGTCATGTTGTTTTGAATCTGCAGAAAAAGGGTGCAACCATGCCAGAAGTGTTTCATCTTCAAACTCTCACAGCTTCCGAAGACAGGGTTTGGGAGGGGTTGTGAAACCAGTCCTGACCAGCGATGCGTTACACCAAGAATGTTCTGTGTGTGCGGTGCAGTAATTTATGATGTTCACGTGTGAGTGTTTCAGGTAAAGCACAGTTGTGTTTTTTATGAATGAGACAAGCCAGACAGCTGCACTGTGAGTTGATTCGGAGCTTCACAGTTTGCTGCCGGCCATGACGAACAAAGAGTGGCCAGTGCAGTATGTAGGTCAGGTCGGGTGTGTGTGTGTGTAGTGTAGTGTAGTGTCTGACAGGGAGATACTTTGACTCCTGAAGCTCTTTAATGAAATGTAATGAAGCCAAGGGAGTAATGACTAGAAATACCTTTAAAACGCAGTTAGACCATATTGCAGCAGTTAGAATACTACACACTAGCATATAAGTTTTATCTTCTCAGAAAAAATAGGCATTACAACATAAAACTGTTCACATGGTCCCAACTAAAATTTTCCACCATGTTAGAAAGTTAAGGGCGACGCTACCAGGGCAACAGTCACAGCCATTGTTCTGGTATTGATCTGCAGCCTTCCTGATTTATTTATTCAACGTGGTTAGAAAAGAAATACACTGTAAATGCACTCTGCAGTTGCCCTCAGCTTGTTATGGTGCCCTTTTAGCATCTTTTAGGCCATTGTTTTGGTTTTACTGTCCATAGAATTAATGTATTTGGTTTCCTCTGTGCTCTTAATAGCAACAGCCACATCAGGCAGCTTCCAGAGAAAAAAAAAATCTAAAGCCTGATTGCACCTACCGGTTATGAATCAACTTAGCGAGTCTTTGAGTCTTTATGTACATGTTACAAATATGGAACTGTAATTGCTCACCTCCACTATGCACATTTATGTACCTACTTTGAAGATGTACAGCATATGTAAGGGAGAAATCGAGCTGTGCCTGTGTTTCTCACTTTCTTCTACCTCAAGCAAGCTAATATCGCTCTTGCACTGTTTGACTCTGAATACCGGCACTGGCTAAACCCCACAGCAGCCATTTATTTCAGCGTTGTTATTAACCTGAGAGAAAATGCTTGTATGGTAATGCTGCAGGCTTTGCTCTTTCTATTAAAGCCAGGGCTGCAGGGCCAAGCGCCACTCAGTGCATATTATTCTTTCATCTCTCCGACCAGTCACTAGGTGATTCTGAGGCCCTGATGGGACCAGTTCAAAGGGCCTTGGCTATCAATAAATAGACATTTGGACCTTGATGCCAACTTATTACATAATGCTGGAGACCTCAGGGCAGCTGCAGGCTGGTGGGGGGGCTTCACATCTCCCCCTTCAACCCCCGCGGGCTGGCTGCCATTGTTACCCTGGAAGCGTGTGGCAGTCTGGCTCTGGCTCACTTACAGCAGGCTCAGTGCAAACAACTGGTTGAGCCCTGAATGTAAAACAGCCTGGTGTGTGTTTGTGTGCGTGTGTGTGAGATAAAAACAGAGAGAACAACAGGGACGGGGTTGCATATTTTTATTTACCGTTGTTGCCGGTAGATTTGTTTTACAATTTTTGTATGCATGTGTTTATCATCCACTTGTCTGAGTGCAGACAATGTCAAACTCTTGTTTATTTTGTAAGCTATCTGCTATTGTGAGTATATCTGTGTGCATAAGTGTCTGCGTGTTTGCCTGCAGCCCCTAAACCGATACCTTGTTATTCTGATTTGTTGTTTTTTTTAAGTTTGAGGCAGCTCAGGGCAACAGCCCATTGCTCTAAGCGATGATGTGTGCCAAGGACATGGCGGTACAGTCTAGTGACAATGAAAGATTTAAGAGTGCACAAAACAGAGTTGACACAACTCTGCAGGTCGACCTCTGAGAGCAGACAGGCACTGATTTTTAAGAGCAGACTGAGATTTGTGTGCGAGGGAGGACAGAATTGTGAGCGTAACGGAGGATTTGAGCATGCGAGAGGAATTGTGTCACTATTTGAGCCAGCCAGTAAGGATTCTCACGCTCGTAATGATCAAAGCTGCTCACACTCACTTTTAGCAGCCTGAATCCACTTAGCTCAAACTCAGAGCAGAGCATCACCTGTTCAATGTGACCTGGACATGAAGGGTCATCCTGTGAGACCCTTCCTTCTACTTTCAGAATGAAAACTGGGTGGGACCACCTGATGGAGACAAAGAAAAGTGTTTATTTTTACTATCTACTCAGTGTTTCCCACACATAGACTTTTCTTAGCCTCATGCTGGATCTCAAGAATTTGGCACAATAACAGCCTAATAATCTCAAAATAGTCTCCTTATAGAAAAGCAATATAAGCCAACTTTTTTTTCTTGTGTAGACTTTAACTTTGAAATCAACATGACACCCAGATGTGGGTGTGTCCTGTTGCAGCTCGTGGTCAAAAATGGTTTGCAAGTGACCCCTTGTGATCTCAGGTGGTCAGACGCTGCCATAGCATGGGAAGAAAAATGAAAGAGTGGACCTGAAAACGAGGACGCACATGATCAGAATTGCACTCTCAAATCTGATTCTTTCCAATTCTTACAAATCCACGCGTGTTCGCTGTCAGATGTCTAGGTGGCACTCACAATTTGTTCTGAGCTCTCTCAAATCTGATCGCATCAATGTACTTCCATACAAGGATCTCCATACTACTTTGCATGTGCCACCACACACACACACACACACACACACACACACACACACACAACACACTTGCATACATACACTTTCTTGCACAAACATCAAACCTTTGCTCCAGTGGAAAGGCCTGAAAATTCATAAGAAAAGAAGATGTATAAGATGCCAAAGTGAGCTAAATAATGTAGTTTTGATAATTGAAACTGAGAATTGTGAATAATTACCAACAATCCATTTCCCTAGAAATCCATAGTCATATTCATGCAGTGCTGCTTTGAAGTGTCTTGTCAAAGCTCTGAACCGTGTTTCATAAATCACTGATCATCCACCTGCAGCAGTTTGCTTGCTCTCCTTCATCAAACAGCCTGTTCAGACAGCTCTCAGTTCTCCCTCACCGCCCTGATCCTGTTAATCTGCCAGTTTTTTTTCCTGAGCTCAGAAGCAAACAGCAGAATCACAGGCTCATGTGTCGATCTGAGTGATGTCGCTGCCTAATGATGGCACCACAGAGAATGTCAGAGGAAGTGACAGCAGTGAGCATCTTAGTGTCAACAGGCTGACCACAGAGTCTGTGAGATGACAGTTGAAGTGTATCACTTACAGTGATAGCCATCGAAGCATCCTGTCTCCCACTCTGCATCTGTCCTGCGACTGTCCTCTCTTTCATTCGGCAGGAGACACACTGGCAGCTCTAATTGGACATTAGTGGAATTCTAGTGGGATATACACACACACTATAGCTTAAATTTGAGAACGAAGAACAAGGATGCAGTAAACTGTTGACAGCACGCACATGTTGACCAACCCAATACATCTGTGATGCATTAAAACTAAATTACTTCAAGGTTTTCAGGTTTTTTTTTTAAACCTTAGTAGCACCAAGCCATTTTATGTTTGTTTTTTTAACTCTATTTCCATCAAGCTGTTCTATGTTTTCTAACTCTGGCACAACTGAGCTATTCTATGTTTTTCTGGGTCACTGTGTCTGACCATAAAAAGCAAACCTGACTCCACCTTTTGACTTGTCACAGTAGAAAAATCACAGGTGTTAATAATATCATCATTGTTGGCTGGATTCCATTTAGCTACTTCAGTTTCAAGGTCCTAATACTGTCTGTTTATGTTCAGGCTCAGTGTCACACTGTCATGACCTACGTGACCACTTCCTGAAAATTTGCAAAAATGAATGCACAATAGCACCCCTAGTGTTCACTTGATTACACAGATCCTTGGTTAATAAAGTGGCATTTTCAGGCTAGGTTTTCTGTATTTTCACTGTATTTCCAGGGAATGTAAATCCCTTTTACTGATTCCACTGACAGCCAAAAAGATTAGTTTCGCTCGATCACAGAGGTGACGGCATTAATGGGGAACTATAATGAAAGAATATGCTCCATTCTTTCCTAACCATTTCTACCGCCTACTCTCTTAATAACCTCTTAAATGTCTTTAATTTTTCTAATCACAGTGTTTGTCTTTGTTGCCAAAGAGACTTTTAATACAGTGACTTATTTAATGATGAGGTGGAGAAGGCTCCTTTTACTTGTTAGTACCAATTCACTGTTTGACATAATTACTCAAGAGCATTGTTACGTAACTGTGATTCCCTGAAAGGACTGCAGGTAGACGAGCAGTGACATGTTGTTTCAAAAATAGGGCAGCTGCAAAAGCAAAGTAGCCAGTGTTTGAACATAAATTCCCACGCTTGTAAAATTTTTATAGGAGTTAAAGTACTGGATTTTTACTACTGGAAGCTTTGGGGCTAAAAATGCCCATGGGACTGATGAGAAAGCATCTTTCCTGAATTCAAAGAAAACCTAAAGCAAAAATAACTTATTTTGCTTCCTTTTCTCTGGTCAGCCTTTTCCTCTGCTGTTGCACAACCAGCCCCAACAGGAAGGACTCTGGTCAGTGTTTTGTTGATGTTTTCATGGCCCTTCATTAGGACCAAAGCCAGCCAGGTCCAAACAGTAGATTAGCAAAGCAGCCCAGTGACATATGACCTCGAAGTGAACAAATTACAAACCACAGATAATAACTGGAAGGTCCCACACTTCTTGGAAGCACTGATGAAAAAAGTGGAGGAAGCTAGAGGGGAAGCGGGCAGATGTAAATTGGTCATCATTGGATGGAGGCTCTCAGACGTGTGTCAAACTGTAAACATTAAGGCTCAGAAATGCCCTTTCCTTTTTCTGAGGCCGTTTTGGGGTGTGCAGGTTAAGTATTTTTGAGTAAATGAGTGTATTTGTGTGTGTGATTTTTGCCATTAAAAAAAACCTTGATGGCTCATTTTCAAGGCACTCCGGTTCACAATCCTCTCTACTCCGGTCCTCCCTTTAAACATCACAATGGAAGCAGCAAGCAACTGTAAGTGAGTGATACAAACAGGACAAGAGTGAATATAAGTAAAGAAGTAGACTGATGAATCTTTACAAGGAGTAAAATGACAATAGCCCCATTCAGACGGAATTAACATGACAGGGGACGTAGAGAATTAAATATTGACGGGGCACCTTAGTAATTTAACTCATCGACCTGGAAGGCATTTTAACCATTGGAAAATGACAGGATGTGGTCTGTAATAGAAGCGTTCCACAGGACAAACCCAAAAGAGGAAGCCAAAAGCCTCCCTAGGGGAGAGCTGAGGGGGAGGCCCAGAGGGAAAGAATGAGGTGGAGATACTGAGCTAGGTGAATTGGAGTCACAAGTACCACATAGTCATAACTCTTTAAAATCACACAGACATGGTACACATATTTTTAGATTCAGAGTGACTTACTCTTTCCAAGGATGTTGTTTGTCCGATTTAATGTGGCCTACATAAAATGTTAAGTAGACATAGGAAAAAATGGCTACCGAACTTGCCCAAGTATCATAAAGGTTTTTTTTGTGTCAAAGTACTCCAGTGATCATTGTTTTTACATCCATGACTACATTGGAAACTGAAATTGCCACTGGCTTATTTGGAACACTTTAAATGGTGGCAATTTGCAAGAAAGTTAACAAATATGGCCAAGAACAACAGCAGTATCGTTCTGTGACTGACATTACAGCAGTCCATGTGATGGCTTGTATGGGTCTTACTCTTCTATCATTCATCATTTGTGTCATATTGGTTCCCAGATAGGCTGATATGTTGATTTTAGCATGTCGTTCTAACAATCATATGAGCAAAACATGTTCACAAGGAAAACTGAAGAAAATGAAGAACACACGTCTCTTCACATGGACACAACTCAGAGATCTTTTTTCCACATCATATCTGTCATCAGAGTTTGTATGTTAACCAGATCACTAGTTCTCTTCATGGGTGACAATCAACAATACACTATAGTGCAGTCATGTACACAGCCAAAATCTAATGATGATGACCAAAGTGATTCAGAGATCCCAAACACTCTAATTTGGCCCTTTACAGTAAGTCTCCTGGCCAGCCTGCTTTCGCATCTCAGGTGTAACAACACCAACAATACTACTGTTATTCCATTTCCCTTCTGCACAGCTCAACAATATCTGTATATATAAGATTTGTCCCAGGACTCAGCAGGTACCGGCTGTCGCTACTGAATTATTAAATTTGTTTGCTGAAGTTATTAGAAAAAAGAGACAGAGTGAGGAAGATAGTTGTAAGCAGTTTGGGTATTTTGAATGTGATCTTTTTTGTGCATTTGTGAATAAAATCCAGTCCTTCCTAACAGTTGTCATTTGGTTGTTTGGCATTCAACGAAAAAACACGTTCTGCCCCTGCTCATGAAATCTAAGCCTTTAGGGAATACAGACAGTATTCATACACAGGTACAGGGTGCCTCTCTGGCTCAGATCACTGGTGTTGGCACTATTGTCATAATAACCAAGAGCTCTGTCCATGGCCCAGATGAAGTCTCCAGTACATCAGTGGGAGATCCACTTTCATTCAAACAAATTGATCTGTTTGTCAGCTAATCCATAGATGTGTCTCGCAGAGTATCATACAGCAGACAGTCACAGAGGAGATCAGTAGACTACAGTGATTACTCCTGGCTTAAGCTTAGTGATACAGTGTTAGCCCTTGTTCATCCATTAATGCCCAACACTAGATAGAGACTGAATACAATATAGACAAAACAATCAACCAATTCATTGTGAAAATAATCAGCAGGTCAATCAACAATGAATGCAAACAACAATATAATAATAAATGATACAAACAATAACAATTAACAATATAAAGGGTGTTTGAATAGGCTTAGAATCACATTTGCTTTGCACTATTGAAAGTCACAAACACACAGACCATGTTGTTCCATACACATTGCCTTTAACTGCCATAGTCATTTCGTGTTCACAGTAGGTAAACATTTTCCTGTGCTCATTGGTCATTTAGAATGCCTTGAGGAAGAAACGAGTGTTATCATGGATTGGCGTGGAAAGCAGCTCTCCACCACCCACTGCTGTTTCCCTGCAGCCTTTGCAAGTTACAAGGTCTCTGTGAGGAGACTAACCTAGCATACTGTATAGCCTGCAGGAGCATAACCCAGTGTTAGTGACACCAGATAACAACAACAGCTCAGCCTCGTGCAGCATTAGCATGTCATTCTGGGAGGGAATGGACTGTGGGATCCCATTTTAAGCAGGGATGAGGGATGGAGAGCTGCTCCCACTCGGGGATAGGATTTGCTGCTTCGGGCCCGTTGTTCCCCTAATGCAGCATGAGGATGGAGGCAGCGGCGTGCAGGGATTCAGCTCTGCTTTCCAGCTCTCAGCCTCGCCTGCTGCACTGCCAAACCAAAACCTTTCACATCGTGCCCCGTCTTAACAAGAAGAGCTGTTTGGGTGGTGGTAGTTTTCCCAGAGAGGCTGTGTTCTTCTTTCAACTGCCAAACACGATTGTTTGGCAAATTACTGAAGCCTAACTTTTATATGATGGAGCAAATTCTTTGGTTGCACATAATTGCTAAAACTTAGTTGTTATGGCATGTACTAATGTATTTTATACACTAGTTACTCACAACCAAACAGTCTGGTCACATATTAGTTCCAACTGTGCTGATAATTCCCATGAAGCCCAATTAGTCATGCTTTTATAGTTTTTGTTCTCATGTATACACACCATTTAGAAGAAAACATTCCTTTGGTGAAACCGTAAAAAAGCCTTTAATACCAGTGAGGATGTTCTTTGGAGTGATTATTAGTGTGAGTTAGCTGCTTTATACTGCCTACCAATCACAATACCACCAAAAAACAGGCATATTTATCGCATGTTTTGGATGACATTTAGTACATTTCAGTGTTTCCTAAATTAAAGACCAAATCACCGTGATGTTACGCTTACAACAACAGTCACCTCTGGTTAGACAACTGGCAGTTGATTTGCACTGCAAAGATGTGAAATCTGCAAACTTTATTATTTTTTATTCATTTTCAACCGTAACTGTAACCTTTTAAGATATAAAGTAAAACACGATGGTCTCACCTATCTGATGTTTCTACAGTGCTTATTATTTTATGTACTGTCTTGCTTTGCTAGCATCTTTGAGAATCTACCCAACAGTGACATCTCAGACTAGCCTAACTGCAAGTTTTGGTTAGACTCAAGCTGTCGTTTTCTTTCGTCTGTGGTCCAACAGAGAAATTAGGTCTCCAACCTAACGTTACTGTTGTTATCAATGCGAAATAAAACAAATCAAACATGACTTTTAGATTAATTAGATGGTATACTTTGAAATAACATCATGAAAAAAGTGATTGTATCTGTACAGAAAGTAGTTCTGACCAAGCAGTCTGCTTGGTCAACTAGACATTTATGACATGATCCAGTCTGAATGGCAGAACACTGAGCTCATCATCAACGATAATACTACCCATTTCCATGACACAACGCTAGCGTTAGCTCAGGTTTGCTGTTTGACTCAAGAGGGGCTAGAAATCGTCTTTGTTGCTAGGTAGTTACTAAGGGGTTGGCCTATTTGCTGGAATAGTGAACTATGTAGGTGAACATATGAGTCTACTCACATGACTAATATCCAGTTATTAGTCAGACCCCATGTATTTCAAGGGAAACAGAGCTCAAACTAGCAAAAGAATTGTAGTTTTTTAGGTTTTTTTGGTACAGTAAATGCCCCACAATATGAATACATTTTGATTATATCATTTTATTTTGTTGGAAACCATTGTACAATATTTTATCAGAGCGTGAGAGTTACTGACCCGCGAGATTTACTCGGGTGATGCTTTTGGACCTTTGTGTAAGCACCTGACCGCATCAGTGTTGTGCCAACAAGTCTTTAGGTCAGGAGCAGTCCGTCTAACCACCAAGCGGTGAATTAAATTCAAATGAGCTTCTTTCTAAATACATTAACATGCATTAAAAACTTTACTTCCATGCCAAACCAACTTCCCTGCTCAAGTGTCCTTGGCTAAGACACTAAATGCGAACCACCTCCATGTGCTGACCCTAACCTTTGACCACCCAGTAGAGGGGATCAGGAACACCATTACCAGCTTCATCAGCTCATCTTAGACACAGCAGAAGAAATATTAAAGGAGGCCAGTACATATTGTGTGAGCAGATGACTGCTGACAGTGAAAAATGCAGATTGAACCACGTGTTTCCTGTGAACGTCTTCATCGGGACATGATGGATGGAGCTTGCCTGTTTCACAGACGTGACCCTGCAGACGGTGCTTTAATGGCTTTTCAATCAGAAGCCCTAAACTATGGTGTTGAGTTGATGGCTCCAGCCCACAGCTGGGAAGCTTCCACAACAATTTTGTTTCGATACCAATATTCTGACTTTGACCTCCGTCTATAGTGTTATACTATCTCAATACAAATAAGAAAAACCGCCAAGCAGTGTTACAAAACAACAGATTGCTCTAGTTCCCACATTTGGGCAGGTTTTTAGTAACTTCAGCACCGTGGTTTTGATGTAAGCTGTTCGTCCTTGTCAAGTCTGTCAAGCTAAAGCAGACTGGGATCAACTTCAAGACAAGGCCGACTGTTTGACTCTTGCTGTGTTCTAACTTATCTGACCCTGAATTCTTTCGTCTTCGCAGAGCCAGACTAGCTCTGTCTGTTCCAATCCTTTTTCTCCCTACCTAACGCAACTGTTGAACAGATTTATTTTGTGATAGCGTGGATCCGTCCACTCTTACACTATGGGCAACATCATTACACAGCCGTCCACCCCTTTTGACAGGCCAAACCCTCATCTCCAAGAAAAAAATAACTCATGTGCTGCAACTCTTTGGACTTGCTCATCCCTCGATATCTGTTTGACACGTTGGAGCTTTCAAATGCCAAGACTTTTGTCTAGTTTGCATGTTTTCCTCCCCTCCAGAACTGCAGATAGGGCAGATATAATGATGGTGTCTAGTTTCCTCGTTGGAAGAATTATGAGTTCTGTGTTCCCATGGATTATCCCTGTCGATAGTTGTCCTCTAGTTGCCTCTGAGCGCTGTCGACTTTCCATTTGAGCGTGTTTCTGTGCAGCCAGCAGATTTTGTTTACCCAGATTATTATTATGATTTTTTTTCCTCTTGTTTTCTATCCCAGCACTGAGTGCGGTCTTTTTATGGTTCTTATAAAAGGTTGGAGTTTGCTTTGAGGCCGCCTTGGTGCTCTTTCGCCAAAGCCACAGCAGATGTGCCGCTTTTGTTCTTCATTACCGATTGGCAGCTGCTCGGCGCTCAGAGCGGCCTGAACGTTTCAGAGACACAATGCGTGAGTGAAAGCTCACCCCTCTAATTAAGTAAATGGTGAGTATTTTGTTCCTCATGTCAGCAGGGGAAACAGAAGAATTATGTTTGGAATAAAAATAATATATTTCTGCTGTTCTGGTGTTATCAGCTGTGGGAAACCTCAGTGGTTGCTCCAGGAACAATGGCTAGATGAAGCCTTGGTGCAGAAGGACGACACACACACATACCAAAGAGTCACGTCCAAAACGAAATGCATGCGCTGACTCAGACACTCTCTCATTCACTCGAATTCCTGCCGTGTGTGGAGCTCAGTCTGAGGTTTTGGGTGCTGGGACGGGACCTTGCCGCTTGTTTGTCCCACAAAGTCCCCAGAGCCACTTAAAAACTCATTCACTGCCGCGGACGTCTTTACCTCGAAGGAAAACAGCAACACACAAAGGAAGCAAACTCAGGACCACACATGCTTGTGTATGAGGCTATATTGGTGTCCGTTTGTGTCCGTGCCATGGAAAAAAACATTATGGCTGCCAGTATGAGACCTGTGTGCCTTTGTGGTATGATGTTACGGAAGAGGTACCGTGTGATCAAAGATTACTGGTTACTGGTAAATCCTTCAGGATGGCTGGGATGAAAGATTTAGAATGTCTCTCAGTCTTGGGACAGTGGGTGGTTTGAGCTCTTACTTCTGACAGATGACAGTTTATGCACCTAGAAGTAGAAAATAAAGGTAAAATGTCCAACTTCAAATTTTCAAACCAGGGATTTGAGGCTTACCTGCTGTAATGGGGTCATCCAGGGTGAGAAAAGACCCTGTGTTTGTCAGCAATAAAACCTACGATTCATGCTCCTCTCCCTTTGCTAGAATCTGGCATTGGGCCTTCCAGAGGACAATAGTTCTGTTTTCCCCTCGCTGTCCCTCTGTTTAGTTTTTGACACTGGTTTTTGTTATGTTGGTTTTTTTTTCCTCTCCCTTTTGCTGGCCTCTTGCATGGTGCCAACAATTGTATAACCCTGATTCCAAAAAATGGGGATGTTGTGTTAAACATAAATAGAACAGAATGTGATAATTTGCACAGCCTTTTTGACACATATTTCTCTTTTACAAAGTACACAGGCATTACGTTAAATGTTTTTCTTCATCAGCTCCACTGATTTTTGTAAATACATTCTTCAGCAACTCATTTCGAACAAGTTGGGGCAAGGGGCAACAATAGACTGGTAAAGTTGTGGAATGCTCAATAATAACGGGTGACAGTATCATGATTGGGTATGAAAGGGTTCACCACTTTGTGAAACACATGATTGTGTAAAGGATATTACTGCATGAACTTGGGAACACTTCGTAAAACCGTTGTTGGGAAATAAAGTCTGTTTGCAAATGATTGCATTCTGTTAACTATTTACATTTTACACAGCAAAACAATTCTATTGGAATCAGGGTTTTATTACTTTTGTTTGAGGTCACACATAAAGTCATTATCTGAAAAAAAAAAAAAAAACATGCACTTTCTCACCCACAACACAATGGAAGGCCCTGGGTTGTATGCTTCCAACTAATCACATATGGTTTGTTTTGTGGGTGACAAACGTTGTGTGCATGTGTTATTATATGAACATTTTACGACCTCATTACCCCCTCACTTTTATTTAAATGGTAAAACTTTCAAAGTGATAGTCGTCCTCGTTTGCTGAAAACACAAGGTACATTTTTGCACCAAACAACAACCAATCAGACAAGGACACAGAGGCTTCCGGAACAAACAGGCGGATGAAGGGACAACCTGAACAGTAATTGAATTGTCAGGCTGCACGATGATTAATTAGGTTGTAATGCATGGTGGAGGGATAGGCTGCCTAATCCCTGTTCTATGCTATATGGAAAAACCAGTCGAGCATGCAGTGTCTCCACAACCCGGTCCACCTTTTAAGCTTATGTGCAAAGTAATAAACCATGGGTAAGAAGTGATCTAGAAATATTGACTGTGGTGATACACCCACAGTAAGTGCAGAAGAGATGAAACATAAAAGGGCTCTAGGAAACATGAGTTGCAAGAACATTTTGTAAGATGAAGGTAGCAACCAAATACACAACTTAATTGGACACCAACACTAACATGACAAAAGATCTTACTTGATGGATAATGGAAGAATCAAACTATTTGGGAAAACAAAATGAATGCTGAAAGACACAATAAAGAGGAAAGAAAGTCAAAAAGAGAAGCACCCTTGCACGGCAAAAAGGGAGGCTAAAACACAAGAAATAAAGACTGAGTTTGAGGAGAAAATAAGATAATCTTAGTGAAATGATCTGTCCATGCGGTAAGAAAATTGTACTTGACAAGAACTTGAATTAAGTCTGTTCAATCTAGAAATAAGTAGGCTCTGATAAGTATTCAAAGATTAGAAATGAGAGACAATGCTCGTTTTTCTAATTTACGTGTGATCAGATTTGATACAGCACAGCAATAAGTAAAATATGCTGAATATATATATTTAAATCCAACTTAAAAAAGTTGGCATTCTTAATTTCAGCACATTTTAAAAAAATTAAGGCCAAGGACTAAAACGAAACAACCCCACTAGACACAAAAGTCATGTTCATGATTAATTCAAGAATATAACATGAATTCAAAGATAAGTACAAGATGATTAAATCTCATATTTCTAAAAAATTCTTAAAACTTCGCCGGTGCAGAGCTTTTTGCAGTGTGATACTGGTACAATTTCACATGGGTGAGTGCTCCTCAATGATAGACATGAATCTAAACTTTTGAACCTGAAACTCGATAAGTTTCCCACAGGTATCATATTTCATTCACAGAGGAAGCAGTTTCATGTTCACTGCGTTCCAGCAGAATTTCGCAATGCATTTTTTTTTGTAATTTCTGCAATGCCCCCAGAGAGAGCGGGCAGACCTGTTGGACAAGAAGATTTACTGTCAAAGCTTAACGGGTGTTGAAAAGACACATGGCGCTAATTCAAGTTGGCAGTGAAACAATGCGGTAGTGTTGTTCATCTTCTGTTTTGACACAGCATCTCTTTCCGTTGCCACTCACTGAGTTGCCTACAGCTCAAACTATAATCCTGTGTGTGTTTGTGAATGCAAGTTATTCTGGCAAGCTTCCTTCGTCTCTTGTCGGCTTTTAAAGCACCTGCCAACACACACCTAAAGTACAAAATGTACATTACACAACAGGCATTTCAGAGGAACACTTGTGTCGTCCATTGTCCACTGATGTACCTTGTGACCTCCTTCCTGGCCTCCCTCTCCCTATCGTGTCATAAGGCAGACATCTGGTTGCCAAAATGCCAGGGAGCATTTCTACCCTGTAATGCCCATTTATTCTCTTTTTTTAAACACACTCATATGAAAGAGCGCGTGTTTACTAGAGATTTTATTTTTGGCACAAACTTACCAGCCTTATTCTAGGGAAAAGTAGGGATAAATTATTCAGGCAGCATGGGGAGTCATTACCCAAAATCTATTCTGGGAGCGTGTTGTGCTCAGCAGCCACTTAAGGAGATGAAAGAAATCTCCGCTTTTTTCTTTGTATTTTTATAATTTCTCTGTATTCAGGGACTGTTGACCAAGTATTTTTAAATCAGGCAGGGCCTCTTCTATTTGGCAGCTGCAGTGAGCTTCCCTGTACAACCGCAGTGTTTTGCTGGTGTAAATGGCAACCTGCTGGCAACAAGCATGTTTATCTAACCTTCATGTTTGCACTGATCCCAAAGGTGTACTGCTGTATGGATATTAGGTTATGAATGGTAGGCTCGACTGAATATGATATCCAGATTTATGGATGTTCTGTTCATAGATATATTGGATACTAATACTAAAGTTATTAACGAAATATGAAGAAATTAGGCTTTTGACGTGATCTCAAAGAGGTTTGTGAAAAGTGTTGCTGAGATATCTACTGAAGTTAGCACGCTAACAAGGTAGCTCCTGACTCGTAATACTACTTTGTACCTCAAAAAGCGATAGTCCAATAGCTCAGGCCTCCAGAGGTGGGTCAGTTTCTAGTTGTGGTGCTTCAGCGTTCCCCAACGAGCACCACCCCCATCCCGAGTCTGAGAATTCTTCTCCTGATGGTCAAAGCTCATATGGCAGTGGTGAAAACAATACAAATACTCCCCTAGTGGTCCAAGCTCCCAGACCACAGTCCAGGCATAGTCAGCTAATAGGATTTCTAGTTCACCTAAATGAGCGAACCAGCTAGTTAGCAGCAGTTAGCACTTACTCTGGTTATATCCTGCCCCCTATTAGTTTGGAGTATGAACCCGATGGGTTGCCAATTCTTACATATTCCATTTTTAAAGTTCCTTTTCTTTTCCCATCTTTTTTTCCTTTCCTTCTTACCTCTCATTTTACACCATGCCCTTTTCACTTCTCTCACCTTCTCTGCAGATTCACTGAGTGCAGGATTTTTTTTCAGTTGCTTTGATCAAGTTTTCATCAAGACAGAAGAAGAATTTACAGTTAGATCAGGTTGGGAAATCATCAGAGCTGGACTCGTGGAACCGCCGTCTTTTTCCGCAAACGCAAAATTTTCCGTCTGTGACATTCTCAACTGAAGTCCTGAGTTCTTTTCCCCTTTGATTGACACAATCCCCCCATGTGAGGAGAAACCGCTGACTGACTGTTTTCATTGGGGGGTCTCAGAGCTCAGCAGTGCTGCTCCGACCGAGCCAGAGTCTGTGGGCTATGATGTTGAAGGGATGTGAAGGGGGTCCTTTCCCACTTATTTAAAAGAAAAACATCTCCGCTCTTGCCTGTGTGTCAATTAATGCCAAAACTCTGGAGATGAAACTCAGTTAATCCCCCTCTGCTTCCTCCCCGTCATGAGCGTTTTGCTCTGTAATTGTTTACATCTGCACTATTCCAAAAAAGCTGTTGTTGAGGGAAAAAAAAAGCCCTCTTAAAATGTCTCAAGTCCCCGCTGGCCCCTGGATCCTCTGGCAGAGGATAAGAGAGGCCATGCGAACTCCAGCCAAGCTGCACTGCACTGCACCAATGCCAGTCCTCTCGCTCCAAACGAAGTCGTCTCATCAAAGTGACTACTTTTTTCTTGGTTTTTTTCAAGTTCTGTTGGGGCTGTATCTTTATTCATGTGCAGTAGACAGTGGCCTGTCCTGACCCTGCTGTATGTCATCCTCCAAATAGTCCCACCTGTGCTGCCTTGCTTTCAACCAGTCACTCTGCTCGGTAAGCCGATGCTTATTTATCACTCCACTTCAGTCATAAATATACAGTAGGCGTGTTTGTTGGAACATTTGTTGGAGGATGCGACCGGTTGCACTTTACTTTTAGGTGACAAAGTTGATTTATTGCCCATAAAAGGAACTTGGATATGAGTTCCGGTAGAGTGAGATGCTGTTTACTCTTGCATTGAAAACAATTACGCAGAGGTGATGAATGTCTCTCTGAAAACAGACACAAGTCAAGCTCGTTTTAATTCATTAAAGTCAGCTGCAGTAAGAAACAGCACAACGTTTTACCTTACTTTTTTTTTCAATGTTTTTGTCCATGCAGTCGAGCTAAGTCTACTTAGTTTGCATCAAAATTTCAGCCTGCTCTCACTCCCAATGCATCAAATAGAGTAAGTCCGACGCTGTAGTTACTCCAGCATAACATCTTGAGGTGCCCCTCTGGAGCAGTAGTATAAAAAGCATGCCTAATCAGATTTGGGGTGGTTGGATGGGGCATACACAGGACTTGCCGCTTGAATCTGGTGTCCCCTGTGTGACCAAGTGTCAAGATTGATTGTTGATTGATTGATTTTTTTCTTTTTCTTGTTGCCTAAACTGTGCCTAAACCTAACCAAACAGTATAAAATATCTGACTAAATACTTTGATATTAATGTTGCATCAGTATTGTAGGGATGACTATTGGTACTTTGACAAAATATTAACATAATGAGATTACTGATAAATAATCATCAGTAATGTGGATATAATAACTGAGTGGGTAAAGATGGTACCAGGACGAGTAGAACAGTCTGGTAAGTTCAGAAAACTACATTACGTTACTGTAATGAAGCCTTTGAAACCAAGAAAAGACAACACTTATGTCATATAATGATATAACAATATCCAAAATATTAGATGGTATACAGTCTTGTTTCATTATAACGATACAATATGCCAGTGAAAGTAGCCTCAACAAAGGAAACAACAAGCACAGAGAACCTCCCAAGAGGGGAAACTGGGCATTGAGGCAGACTAACAGCTCACTTTATCCCAGCACCCTCTGGGACTTCCTGACTTTGTTCTTCTGGCTTCTTCTTAGCTCCTCGGTGTAGCAGTGTGGCTGCATCATGGCCTGACAGGTACTAATAGAAGCAGTCTGCATTGAGGATACATTTTTCTGCCAAGGCCACTTTACTCATGTCATCTGAGAGGAATTTAACTCCCAGTCTTGATATTGTTTTTAGGTTATTCTCAGGGGTATCTGTGCAGGACTATAGCAAGGGATATTTTGTGATTGGAAGTTCTTAAACACTCTGTATACATTTAATACACTTGTGTTCCAAAAATCAATGTTCTGGATTGGCTAAAAGCCTTGGGGACTGCAGCTGTAGCAAGAGATGTGGTCCATACATCTCTCTTTGCTGTATTCGACGATTCTGCATTTCAGGGTGGAGTTCTGAGTACCGACCCGCCTGCTTTGGAAAAGCCCTTTTCTGTCTCCAGGGAATTAGTTTTAATGCTTCTCTCACGCCGAGACATTTACAGCCTTCTTGATTTTCTCCCGGGCCGCTTGGAGCTGGATGAAAGCAGCCGTCTCCACTGGGGCATTTCAGCACGGAGTGAGTGCTGAAAACGTGGGAGGGATGTGGGAGCAGGAAGGAATGTGGAGGAGTTCCAGCGCTCGCCGTTCAAACGGTCTTGACTCCGCCCTTTTCTCCCTCCCTCCTCTTTCTCTGAATCTTCCTCAATTTCATTTGAATTTGCTTTATTGGCTTGACATGAAAGGCCATTATAGCCAAAACCTATATTGTTGTTGTGTTTGTGCCTGTCTTTACCTCTGTATCCTTTCCCCTCCCATCATCCTCCTCACCCCCTGCTGTGGTAGAGAGTGTGGTTTACATTGAAGCTTGATGTTTATAAGTTCGGAACAAAGTTGTAGCTCTTTGTTGTGTAGTCCGGCTTTGTGGTTGTTGATAAAGTGTTTTTTGTAAAATATGAAACGAAGCTTTCAGTGTATTGTAGACAAAATTTAGCCACAGGCTGTGCTGAAGCTGCTTTGATTTGGGAGGCGTATACAATCAGCTCTTAAGATAAGTCCAAGTCCCATTTTGATTGAAGTTTTCAGTTGCAGCACCCTGCAGAGCCCGTCTTCCCAGTGACTCTGTCAAGGACATAATGTCCCATTCCCTTTACTAAATCCTATATTCGCACAGCCTCACTACAGTTTTGGTTTGGTTCTCCTGAAAAATGTCTGCTTAAGTGTCCTGCTGTTATAATCCCGATAAGAGAAGGTACAAATGTTAATACACTCCCTAATAACAGCACCAAGCTTTAGAAGACGGGATTGGACTTCTTTGGCCTTGGCTTTAGACTTTGAGGCAAACAAGAGCTGTCTTAACCCTGCAGACACTTGATCGGGACTGAAAAAATACAGGATCATCCTCTTTATGTGTTTTTGGGGAAAAAAATGTACCTCTAGTTTTGATTTATAGTACTATATTACTACTAAACTGAAGAGTAGCATCACACATTTTAACTTACATTTGACCTTGTTGCCTCTGTGGAGGAAATGCTCCCACTTCTTTAAGTGTAATTAACCTTTAACCTCTCACTCTGAGGCTAGATACAAGCTGACATTAAACTGCAGACACAACTTGGGACTGAAATCCATCAACAGTCTGCTCGGCATGATTTTAAGCAAAGATCAAGAAAAAATAATGTATTTTGTTATTTTCAGTTGACAAGGTATCATTGTAATATATTCCTAAAATGATGATTATTTACAGTTAATGTAGGCTAAGAAAGTTGAGGACAGTTCCCTTTTAGAGAAAAAATGTAAATGCAACATTGTCAGTAGGTTTCAGGGCTTAATGTCACAGTTTTGGCCAAGGTTTTGCCTGACAGGCTGGCCAACAATGAGTCAGCCCTCTGCTTTTTTGGCAACACTTTATAATAACCATCATTATTAAACTAATTTTATTAAATTTAGTGTTAATTAAGCTTCAGTTAATAGTTGCTTCACTGTTAACAAACAATGGGATGCTTTCAAATCCATTTATGAACTAACTGCACAGGTATACAGCGTAAATATCTGTTACAACTTTATACTGGCCATCCAAATAATGTTTATAGATGAACTACACAGTATTCATTAACCATTTACAAAGTATTATGAACATTGGTTGGATCTTTACCATAAACAATTGGTTATTAAATATTCTATTAAACCATTTCATTTGTTGCCAGTGAAATAACTACTAACTAAAGTTTAATTAACTATAAATTTGCCGTTTTTCAACGATGTTTATTATAAAGTGTTACCTCTTTTTTAGACTCAATCAATGTTACAGCATTATCACCAGATTCATCAAAACTATCTTATTTCCACACACAGATTTACTATAAATCACTTTTTTCTTTGATATTCAAGAACCTTTGACTTCATCTTATGACTGTGCAACATGTGTGCTTTTTAGTCAACATTCATTATCATAATACTTTCATTCACAAACCACAACTGACACTGCTTTTATTTCCCATCCCACCACCCACAGACACAGGCACACCACTTGTTGTATTTCTCTCTGCCTCTGGCTGTTCTCATGTCAGAGCCATTGTTGGTTTTTGCTTCATCTGAGGCTTAATTGTATCCTTCCCGGTTTAAATTGAACTCATTACTGCAACAGGGAAGTTTCATTATGAATCAAGGCATGAAAGAGTACATTGGCTGTTCCCTGGCTCAGTGACATGTTTTGCATGATTCAGTGTTTGTTTCTGGAAATGTCTCACAGTCGGATATTAGACAGAGTTGATGTCTCCCCAAAGGCAGAGTTCCCTGTCTGGAGAAAGACACATGCACACACACTCTCTTATACACACAAAGATACATAAACACACTCAATCAGTCATGATTCACCAGTCATCAAAAGTAGGCTATGCTTGTCACTTCAGATCTCTGTGTCTGCGTCAATGTGTTAATTCTCATTCCATGCTTTTATCTTAAGACTCAAAGTGCGGTCAACTGCAGCGTTTCCATCACACCCCAGCCACAACGTGCCATATGCGATGCCACACTGAGACAGGGGGATTAAGAGATGAATTAAGTCGAAGCTTTGGCCATATCCTCACCAGTATCACACAGACACCAGCAGAGATGGACGCCTGGCCTCCACATATGGCCACGTCTCTCCCAGCCAGGGCACGAGGCCGAGCTGGACACAGCTAACACACATCTAAAGTTGGTTGCACACAGCCACACACTTTCCCCCTCCATGATTCGTCTGGAGCGTTTCTTCCAGCCAGCAATAATACCCCCCCAGCCCCTTGTAAAGCCCTGCGGGGGATTATCCTCTTTCAAAATGTACAACACTGATATTTGTTACCATGTGCTGCTATTCTGATCTGCAGGATTGTCACTTCAAAAACATGAAGTGCTGTCTTGTGGGATCAGAGTGTGGTTTTCATAAAGGCCGACTCATATGGACTTAAATAAGTGCATAGTTAACTCCATGCAATCGGTCAAACATGCATTCCATTTGTTCTGATTATTCCCATTGCTTCATTACAAAATCTTATATAAACCAGAGAGCTGTTTTACTTGTTTCCTGCTGTTTCTATTCTTGTACATATGTGCTCCTTGGCAAGAGATCTATGAACACTGTACACATGCATTTGTAAGTGTTGTATGAAAACATGTATATCTTTTGGAACAATTTTTTTTTTTTTTTACTATTATTGCGGTTACTTTGATGAAGCCACATAATTGAGGCAGAAATACCCAGCATCATGAGAACACCCCCTCTGGTGTTCCTGCTAAAACAGGGAAAAAATCAGGGTCTTGATTCATATTCTCAGTTGCATGTATAAGTAGGGCCTCAAAAAGCAGCGTTGCAAGTTTTGGAGTATGGATGTGGACCTTCTGTTGCATTTTGTTAGTATCTAGTAGAAATGCTTTTTTAAAAATAGGGTAAAAATAAGTCACAACATTCCATTAAAAATGAAGCATTGTGCCCCAGCCTACAAATCATCTAAAGGAACATGCTTGGTACAGACCCCAGTTTTCTTTCAGTAAAAGTGAAAAAATACCATTCCCACTGAAACCTCTGCAGGTAGTACGTGACCACAGTGACATTATAATGCAGTGTTCTGCTGAGTGGGTCGCCACCTTGTTTTGTTTGTGCTCTACTAGCACACATACAAGGAAGAACAAGTACCAAGAAATGTTGCAATATACCAGCAAAAAGCGGGAAAGAAGAAACTCCATTGGGTACCTTTAAGAGGCAGTTGATTATTGAGTCTCATTCCCACTCTGTCAAATATAGATGCCTTGGCTTGGACCTTGACTTTTTCATTCATTTGAGTCAATAAGAAGTTGTTTGGTAACACACTTCGTGTTGTGCTTGTACCCTATCATTATATGATTATTATGAGTTGGTTAATTGAGATAAGCAGTTGGTGGCACTCATTCTCCAGTCAAAAAAACACAATACCATGAAAAACGGCGTAGGAATCACAATGGAAATCTCACAGAGCACAGTCACAGGGTGCTTAACAAGTACAATGACAACCTAAATATAAAAAAACAGGAAAAGGGAGGGAAAAAATAAATAAATAAAAGCATACATAAGAATGTGAAGAAGGTTGCATCACATATGTGTAGAGCGATGAGGAGACCATTTTAATCTGCCATTATATTTTTCCTCTCTTTAGCAGAGCAGATGCTGACTAGTCATGTGAGTTAGATGTTCGCCACATCAGACTTTAATTGGCAAAAACCACTTCAAGCAAATGTTTTGTGGAAGTTTTAGGAAGTTTTTTCTATTTTATTTTTCTCAATTTTGCACGTTTGGGATACTTTAAAATGCACATAAATTGTGTGAAAACAAAGCTAGTGGCTTTAAGCATTTTGCATTCAAAGTCTTCCTGTGTCTGGAGAACTATATACAGTAGTAGCCACTAACCACTCCCATCCTTCTTAAAACACTGTTAATTGGCCAGAGGTATGCAGTTCCTGCTACCAGGAAACAAATCACCCTGCAGCTTAATTAGTATTTTAGTTACTTAATTACAGCTAACTGGCTGCTCACAGTTCAGTTGCCCTGAGTCTTATGATGGTCCTTCATAGTGACATCCATGGTCAGAGATCACCACCACGTACATTCATTTTTCTCATCCATTTATAAATCTACTGTATGGTCTATCCACACACATGCATTCAGATCTTCCCACAATACATACATCCTGTAAATCTACATTATGTAAATCTTTCCACCCAACCAACAACTGATCAACTGTAATTCTGTATGTGCGTCCATCAGTCCCTCCATCTGTCCGTCACTCATTCCATCACAGTCGGATGTGCATCTCATAGGAAGCTTTAATGCCTTCCATCCATCTCTGCTGTGTCTGATGGCCACGGGACACAGCGGGAGGTGTGTGTGTGTGTGTGTGTGTGTGTGTGTGTGTGTGTGTGTGTGTGTGTGTGTGTGTGTGTGTGTGTGTGTGTGTGTGTGTGGAATAGACTGCAAGTGAGGGCTAAAGTAATGTGGCTGGACAGCATGGAGAAGCAGGGAAAGTGACAGATGGTGACGGAGTGATGGGGGAAGGATTGTGTGTCACTAGGGTAGTGCCTCGGCGGGGGGTGGTGTGTGTGCATGTATCCATGTGTGTGCATGCTCGTGGGATTAGTGTGTGTTTGTATGCTTGTAGGTACTGTAAGAGTGTGCACGTTTGCCTGTTGGATCTGTGTCAGTGTTTAACAGTACGTGTGTGTAAATGTGGGTGCGTTAGGGGGATCAGTGAGGCTGAATGGGCTGTGTTGGGCAGCAGCAGACCGGTCACACCCCTCACGCAAGCTTCTGTGATGCATGTTGGACAGAAACCCACTGGTGATCACAAACCATCAACTACACGCTGGACGCATCAACCTCCAGGCTCCGTTTGACTCTTGTATCCCCTTCTGGACACTTTTTCTGGGGCACGTCAGAGCCTTGCTGTCATGAAGTGGCTGGCATCTGTGCGCTCGGTGTTGGCCGGGGGCAGCCGTAGTGCCCCCGTGACCCCTGCTGCCAGCCCTAACATGCCCTCTAAGGCAGATCTGCGCTCCAAGCAGGTAAGCTGCACATGGAATCACATTTGGATGCTCGACCTGAGGAGCAGAATGTTCATGATGATGGTTAAAAACTAGTGAAATGTGTATTGACGTTGGCTATTTCCACTGAAACTTCACTTTTTTACGAATCTGAAATAGCTTTTTTCTGCTTTCTTGAGGGTTTCCCAATCAATTCTGTCGGCTTAATGCTGTTTTTCTGCGTCTAACACACAAGCTTTGAGTCTTTGCCTGCATTGCCTTTTTTTTCTACTTTTATGATCCATCTAATTGCACTTGGATTTTAATTCAGTGAAAATGAGTGCTTTGGTGTATAGACGAGACAGTGTGCTCGTGTGTATGCAACCTGCACAAAATCACTGTCCAGGAATGCATACAAGAAGCCATGAAAGAGATTGAGTTTATTTTGCTTGGATCTCTCGCTTTCCTTTGCTTACAGTGAGTCTGAGTCAGTGTTTCACTGTGCTATTGTATGGAAATGGCTATACACTCCTTCCTGCACCAACTCTCCCATTATGTCCAAACATAATAAAAATACAGTCAGCTACATGTTCTCAAGGTCTACTCATAAATCTGCCAATATACTGCTGGGGAGGAAGTGCGCAGCGACTTTGGAGAGTAATAGGTCATGTGTGTTTGTGTTTGTGTGTGAAACCACAGTAGTAGTATTAATCCCTCAGCCTGACCCCACGCTGCACTGATCCTGCAACTATCCTCCAGTATCACTGCAAGCCCCTCATGCGTGATCCTGCCTGAACACAGAGACTCAAACTGAATGTTGAATTTGGGTTAGGGTTAGGGTATGGGGTTATATACTTGCCCTTCCAAGTAAGGAAAATCTCAGTTTTTCCAAGAGTTCCTCTCCGAGGTGGAGCAGTAGTTCAGCAGCAGTGAAGCTGGAAATAACTTCTACATGTGTGGGTGCATTTAGCCTACTCGAGCTCATACACACACACTGGGGGAGCAACCAGTTAGAATTTGTCATGAATATTAATGAACGAAGATTGCTCCATTCAGAAAGCACCGGGGGGCAGCAAAGTCATTACACTCCGATGAGTGACCCCTAAACATGTCCTCTTCGGGGTGTGTGTGTGTGTGTGTGTGTGTGTGGTGGCTGCAGGCTAGATACTGTTGCATAAACCATTTTCAAACTCCCAAGTGTGTTTCAAGTCATTCCTACTAAACTGCCATCCAATAACACCTCTCTGGGTTTTGTATCACCTCTTTGGCTCATATTTACCATTTGTTTCTCTGTATTCTGTCCAAACACAAAACACCCCTTGCCCCAACTACTTAGCCCTACCCTTCCATTTCAGCAGTCACACCTAGGTGTAGGGTGTTCTGATTCTTGTTGGGTTAGAGCGGTAGGGCTGCATGCCCAAACAATCATTTTGGACTCGATAAACTTAAAACTATTAATTCACAATCATAATAATGTTTTAAAGGAAAAGAGATACTTTGTTTCTGTCCCTTTCTACAAGCTCTGTAGATGTATTATTGATTTTAAAATATGTATTTTATCTACAGAAAAATGTTATCAATATGACCTTTAACTAAAGTTTGGCAGTGAAATTACTGCGCTTGGTACCTCCACTAAAATCAGTGCAGACTTGCAGAGCAGGAGCACAGGTGGCTAATGTAAGCCCATAAAGCATCACTAGTGGGAAATGAAGCAGTAGCCATGCTTTTTTTTATATCCATCAGATAAATGCTAAATGGCATTATGATAGTACCAGGAATGTGATAGTAACCCAAGAGAAATCATCACAGTTGAAGGTGGCATATTTGTAATGTCCAGTCATGTCTGTCAACAGCTGATGACCTATGAGTGTTCTGAAGGGTTTTCCCATTGTATTACCCCTTTGTAACTCTGTTCTGTGGGGTAAGAGGTCTCTTGAAAATGAGGGTTAGGGGTACATTGGACATGGGATTGAGCCAAAGTCACAGCTGCTTCTGTCACTGTTAAGTCTATTTGACATGAACTCAACAACACTGGTCTAAAAGATCAGTAGTGTGGGAGTGTATTTCATAACAAGCACTTTTATTCACCTGTGGAGTATTAACACATTTACTTTTTTCAAATTTTTTTACACTGTTCCAAAGGACCACGATCTCAGTCTCTTCAGGTCTCAGGCGTCTGGAAAGAGAACTATGGTGCAATTGTTGAGAGAATAAAAACAGCAAGCGAAAGTACAAAGTTGAAACTTAAATGTCTTTAAAGATGTATAAATGATAGCCAAAAGGTCCTGTTCCTTAGAAAGTTGAGCATTTCAAAGGGAACTGGAGGCAAACTGCAGTCTCGAGTGATTGTCATACAAATCTAGATATTTAAGATGAGGATAGTGTGTCTACTCATCTATGAAGATTCCAGTGTCTTTGGGTGGTACAAAGTCCTGAGAACAGCTGAAAGCAACTATCAAACTCAAATGACTTTGCCCATTACTTGTTTCTTTTCATTCTGGTGCGGCTTTGGTGGTAAGCTGCCCTCACTTGTATTGAAAATGTTCAGACGATCTTGTGGAGTGATTACTTCCACATCTAGGGCCCAGACAGGATTTGGGGGCCACGCAGTCAGAGTTTGTGCGTTCCTTCCCAGCCTAATAGCAGATAATGAGGGCAGAGTAATATTGAATCACCTAATATTTACAGCAGGAATGTCTCTGACCAAGGCTCGTGATTGATGAGCGGGTTGTGCCCCAATCATCCAGTCCTAAGAAATTGCTTAGAGCCAGTGAGTCGGGTTGCGATGTTGTGTCTTTTCTCAAACAACCGCAGACAGTGACAGATAGAGCAAGCTGAGCAACTGAGGAGAGGGTGCCAGGTAGAAACTGAAACGTTTTCTGTTCACATTTTAGACGTTTAACTTCACTCCAGACTCATCCACAAAGAGTGCAGCAGGGAAGTAAGCAATCACTAACCTTAGCCAATACTGTAAGAGTCAAAGAGTCAGAGTCTGCACCTTGAAAGCATTCGCAAAAGTGAATGGAAAAGAGAGGAAGAAAACAACATTAAAAAAAAACCGAAATCAATAAGTAAGAAACCAGGGCTTTGGTTGGCTCGAAGAGAGGAATGTAATTTCAGGGGGATCTTTGTAATTTCGATGAAAGCCACATAAAACAGATGGGAACAAATGAAAACCACCCACCAGGCGAAAGGGTAAAGCTATTTTGCGGTTAAAAATTAAACCCCAGTGAAACACTCATCTTGTAAAGGGACAGAGGGGAAAAGCGAAACAGGTTTTAGGTGAAGAGAGCTGGCGAAGGGTGAAGAGCGGAAACACCAGTTCGACCTTGAGCCGCCCCTTTGATTTCCTTATCGGGTCACTGACAGATAAGGAGGGAAGCAGGTTCCCAACAGCTCTGAGCTGGCTAGAGAGCAGTTTTTGTTTTATCGGTGGATGAATGTGCTTTGAATCACTTCCAGCTATCAGCATTTTCCAGTCAGTCACCTGCTTTTGCTTAATCCTCTTCTCAGGCTTCCCCTTAGCCCTGTGAGAACAATATAGTAACACCTCACTTTGGTTTTAAATGATATGGTTGTTACAATTCAATTTGTGTCTGTGAGGTGTTTGTGAGTGGCATTTGTTGACCTGTCAGTTTAAATCTTGGCTTTAATTGTTTCTGTGCTGATGCTCTTGGCTAACATCGTTCATAATGTTGACTCCTGCCTTTGTTAAGGCTTCACTTCCTGTGCAAAAATTGTTATTCTCCGGAAAGAGCAGTATTTAAAACCACATGTTAAAGCTGGTTATAGATTGTCTCAAAATCGTTCCAAATACTCACATTTGCTATAGTTGCATGGTCTGCTCGATCATTGGGTCTGTGGTAATCTCTATAAATATATACATGTACAGATCTGCATATGAGTGTCCGTGCCAGGGTGTCAGAAGTGTTCTGGTTTCCATTCACAGTCCATTTGTAGTCTGAGTACTATTGCCCAATCTCATTTGAGTGGGCTTTGTTGCATTGGTGAAAAATTCAGTCTCAGCTATTAATTATTGTCAGATGACAATTAAGACGAAAAGTCATTTTGCAGCCTTTTCTCGTCTCAAGATGGTTAATGGACTGGAAACAAGGACCTGGACAAGGAATTGCAAGTTTTGGCCTGGACATCTGTTATCCAAATGTCCACTGCTATACCAGAAGCCCCAAGACGCGGTTGCCCTCAGAGGCGAAATCGTCCTCAGATGATTGCCCCTGGGTTCTGAGATTGGCTAGCCAGTCCCGACTTTGGTCAAAAATGAATTATCTCAACAATTATTGGATGCATTGCCATTAATGTTTGTACAGACATTCATGGTCCCCCGGGGATGCAGTCTATTGACTTTAGTGATCATTTGACAGTCCCTCTAGAACCATAAGGTTGACATTTATGTGTTTAAGTGAAATGTCTCAACAACTTTTTAATGCCATACATTTTGACAGGCCTTCATGCCCTCCTCAGGCAGAATTGTTTAACACTGTCATCAGGCTAGAATTTCCAACTATAGTTTATGACCAAGTACTTGCAAAACTACTGACAATACCCATTTGCTTCAGCTGTACTTTGTGTGGCATGTTAGCATTGCCAGTGCAAGCATTTTGCCACATTAGCATTTAGCACACCAAAAGAGTGGATAAGACTGTTGTATGTAGTTTATTCGAACCAGCAATCAGTCTTCAGTCAATCTTACATGCTGTGAAAAATGCTATTATTAAAATACCATTATAACAACATGAGTGAAGGTCACCAGCATGAGATGGACATGTGCAACGAGCCAGTGGAAGGAAGTATTGTCTTCCTGTGTGCTGCAGCACGTCCTGTCACTCTTACAGTAATCACTCAAATCAACCTGAACTAATGTTTCTACTTTCTCTGTTATGAAGGACCAGAGTTGTTGACCCCCATCGCTCTACTGCTCTTCCCTTTTACTTCATTGAGCTTCCTCTGCACCTCACTGCTTCATCTGCTGTCTTCTCCCTTCCCTCACTCGTTCCCTCTTCCTTCCCTCCAGGAATACAACAGCAAATGTAACATCAAGATTTATTTCCTAAAACTCTAATAGACAGGAGGCTCGGCTATGTTTAGCTGGTTTATCCTCCATACATCCTGGTTCTCACTCTCTGGATATGACTCATGCTCACTCTTACCATCTCACTGGCTTCCTCAAGTGCTGTAATGCTGTCAGTCTTTCTGTATCAGTCTCTCTCCATTTTTCTCAATCTCCCTCAAGTGTTACACTGATAAATCCCCATTGACTTTCTTTCTCTTAAGTGACTGTGCTGGCACCGTAAAGCCCCATTGACTTGTCCATTAACCTCTCCTTCTCTCTTTATTTTCATCATCTCTTTCTGCTTTAGTTTTCTCTTCTTTTTCTTTTTCTCCGTCCCTCTCTCAGTCTCAAGACCATCAACCGTCTCTCTTCACAGCTGTGCATTGTTGAGCACTCTCTAAGCCACTTCTCCGAGCATATCGGTCTCACTTCCGCCGCACTAATCAGTGCTGCTGGTGTGACTACTCCACACTTTGAACACACTCACTTAAAAGCCCTGCGCCTGTATTGTTTGACTAAAACAGGCATGAGGGCATTTGAGCTCACTGAAGACACCATTTCTTAACATTGGAGTATCAACATGACCGTAATTGAGTACAACATTGCCAAAGCAGGATGCTCAAGGTTTAAATGTAAGTATAATAATTTAGAATGTAAGAAAAAACTAACTGAGTTACAGTACATGTATACACATTATACGTTTATGTACAATAAACAACTCACACTATACTTAAACATAGAAAGAAAACAAAACATTAAAGCTGCACTCATCAAGATTTTTATAATGACAATGGATCTAATGACTGTGTAATGTTAAAGGGGTGACTCACAGTAATGAAGCAAGTTATTACCCAACACACCCCAAGATCCCCACTGCTCTACATAGCGTTCTGTAGCATCTTTCAGCTAATGGTTTTGGTTTTAAAGGGACAGGTCACTCTTGAATCATAAATACATATTTTTCCTCTTCCATGTCTTGCTATTTATCCATCTAGATTTTTTTGGTGTGAGTTGCTGAGTTTTGGAGATATTGGCTGTAGTCTGCCTTCTTTCTAATATAATCCACTGACTTTGCTGGGCGCAGTTTCATGTCTGAACTATTTTCTTTCTACCAAACCACACCTGTTTACAGATGAAAGTGTGCATCATGGACGAGAAGTTGTGCTCCTGACAGCGCGGGAAACAATAAACATTAATGGCGTCCTCCTTGAGCTGAACTGTCTAACTTTAAGTTAGCCAGCCTCTACAGTTACATCCAAACAATCTGAAACACAGTTCATTTTGGCGGTGAACTCTCTCTTTAAGGCACGCAACCGACCTGTTTTGGTGCACGGCTGTCATCAGTCTCGTTTCCAGCAGCAAGATGCATCTGTTTTCAGTGAAAAATCTCTAATAAACCATCCACTTTGGTTCCTAACCCCAGAACCAGAGTTTAAGAAAAGTTAGCTGGAGAACATAATGGAAAATTTAGCAGCTAAAGAGCGAGATAGTTTTCTTAGAAGTTGGTGGAGACAAACACTCCAACACTAAGACTCCATATACTAAATGCAAATGTTGCTTTGTTTCTTCTAGATGTGTAAATGAGCAGCTGTTTGTTAACACTGACACTAAAGAAATGTATGATGAGATATAGTTTAAAATTTAATGGCAATGAAAGTAAGAAAGAGGAGTTTTGAAGGACTTGAGTGAAGTTTCATGTTTTTTCCTCTAGCGCTGGAATGCTCAGTCATATTTTGCTGCTACCATAATACTGTCAGATTTTTCCCAAGGAAATGTTTAATTTTGTTTGGTATGAAGCAGTGGGGAATTCTTGGCATTTGGGTTTTGTTTTGGTAAAGAGCTGGGTTCTTGTGGCTCCAGTGTAGCAGGACGTGTTGCTCTGTCTCCAACTCTCGCTTGTTGGCTGAACGGACAGGGTCTGTCTTACCAACTTTGCCAGGTTCGTCTGAGACTGTCCACCAGTCTCGATGAAAAGGTTGTAGTAACTGTGTTTGTATTCAGTTAATGTCTTTCTGAATTTCTGGTCTCTGGATATGCTCAGACTGGCCTCTCTTTCTCCTCCACTTCATTACAGCCAGTCTAGCCAACACTGTCCTCAATAACCTGTCCTCTCCAGCTTGGCCGAACATATGAAAAAGTTCTTCCAAATTTCATCAAAAGCTAGGAAATGGCACACCCCACCTACAGTCTCTGCGTCAATGAGAGGTGGATAAAGAGACTTGAGCGAGGGAGACTTAGAGAGAAATATTAGAGAAAAAGGAGCAGCAAGGAGAGAAAGTGTTACGCAATGTGTTATTTTTGGGATTGTTGAAAAAAAACTGCCACACTCGTGTTAATACGATGCTGGAAGCCTGTGAGGAGAGGCGTGTGTGTGCGGTATCTCCCGTCCTGGCTTGATTGGTAGACCAGCGTCAGTGTGTGTGTGTGTGTGTGTGTGTGTGTGTGTGTGTGTGTGTGAGAGAGAGAGAGAGAGCAACAGAGAGAGAACGGCTGAAAACTTCATGCAGTTCCTCACATCACCATGTCACTGCTGAATCATATCTCTCCCCTCCACATTCTCCACCTGTGCTCGCCTTCATTTGCTCCTTACCTTGAAAAACCTTTCTACCTCTCTGTTAACTCTCATTCCTTCCACATTGGTCCTTAAGAGCTGCAGTGAGACATATTACCCCTCTTTACCAGGCTGCTTTGAAATTTGCTGGTGATTTAGTGAGGTTATTTATTCCAACTAACTCTGCTATTAAAGGATAATGTTGTTTTATTACAACTCTGGCCTCATTTTCCATCATTGCTATTATAATAATGACATTGTACTCACCAATAATTACTGAGAATGCGAGGACACGGCTGAAAAGAAGCATGGATGGGCAAGAAACATGCAAGTTTTAAAGAAACCCTCAGGTTTGCCAAACTTGCTGTTGTAAACAACCAAATCACAGTTTATTGACTGACTTAATGATTCAGCTTTGATGGCCTATACTTGTAGTTTTACAGTTTTCTTGTAATAAGGGATTATTACCGACCTTTCAGGTGCTATTTTGATCCTACCTTTAAATGTTTACAGCCTCTCTGATCGTCTGATTGCATGTTAGGAGGAAATATTGTGCTTTTTTTCTTCACTACATTATATCGACAACGTTAGTTCGTAGTTACTAGATTCAGATCATTGATACAAAATATAAATCAACAAATGCATTCTAATGTATCATTAATGTTAAATACGCAGCAGAATATGAAGTAGATTAAATAAGCCAGACATTTACCATTAAAGCATGTACATGAATCACTGATTATAATCCATATGATTCTGAAATGGGTTGATGATGATGATTAATAAGGGGTACTTTTACCTTTGGTGCTTTAATGCACAGTGTATGATTTCTACCACTAAACAAAAAAAATGTAAATAACAGATGTACAGTAGTTTGATGAAATCATGAAGTAGCATGGGATCATGGGAGTTGTTGTCTTCATTATTAATCAACAACCAAAATCTATCTGACGTGACTCAGGCAGAAATGTTCACGGACAAGATATGTATTAAAGGTATATTCACATAACATTTAGTCACCTTTGCAGACTTCCTGGTGTTCAGACAAAAACCAGTCCAGCATGTGTTGGTTCTGGTACCAACATAAAATACGATCCGACAGTCGTTTTATTTTCTGTCTTGAAGCTGCATTGTAAACAGAAATGGTGTTCACATTACTAAGTAATAGACCAGGAATGTGCACTTGTTTGATTGGCCAACGCAGCATGCCAGATGACATTGCATTGTGGCGAAATTTGAGACAAGTTAAGAGTCAAGCTTTTTGCCACTGTGCTGACCAGCAGGGTTCCAGCAGGGTTGCTGGTCAGCACAGTGGTCCCATTCAAATGAATTAGGGGCTGCGTCTTTTCTGGGTTGTTGTCTGATTGAACACAGCCTTATCATCACTCCCCACTCCCTGCTTCCTTGTTTGAAGTGATGAGGTCCGAGCCTAGACTCCCATCGCCAACCCTGTAAGTATTCGACATTGACATATAATCTCTTCCATGTCTGAACTTCTGGAAATTGTTGACAAAACTACAAAAATAAGACTCACGTTGTAATAAACCATAATTCTCCTTTAATTTAGTAGTTTCTAATTATTGCTGGGCGCTTTGAGGACGGCTGTCAGCTAAACACTCAAAATGTAAAAATGTACATTTTAAAAGTCCGAAGGCCAAAGGAATAAAAAAGAACCGCAGGAGACACATCTGTCATTGCTGGGATGAAAAGCTGCACTTTCTTTCTCATGCTGTGTTATTCAACCAGAGTGGACATTATTTAAGCTGGCACACACAGGTTTGGCCGGGATAAACAGCAAAACACAGAGCGGCGTCCAAGCACCATAATCAGAATCATATACAAGTTGGCCAACTGGTCATTATAATATACTCAGAGCGGGGCGTCCCAGTTGGAGCCAAAGAACAAGAAAAATCACTTAAAGCTTTGTCTCCTGCTCTGACAGATTTGCTGAGGAGCAAAAGTGAACTGTCTGTCATTTAAAAACATTTACGGGTGTATTTTTGTCGATGCCAGACCCTGCTCATGACCTCTGACTTTAAAGATGAAGACAGAGCTTTGGAAAGATACTGAGATGATTGGAGGTAGCATTTTGAGCAAGTGATTTAGTCTTGTTCTATAAAAGAATTGTCTGATATTTTAATCTCTGTATACATGTGTGTCTGTTACCAGAGAACTATTTGACTTAGAGTCGATCTACAAAACTTACCTCACATGTTTATTGCTCCTGTGGGAATGACAGAATCAATCCACCATTGATTTAAATCTATTTCCATCAATTAACTCTGGTGAGCAGGGTGATAATTTTCCTGTCAGAGAGCAAATTCCAATCTTTGGGAAGAAACCTTGAGTCAGGGGCCAAACCACCACAGTATGCTCACATTCACACACATACACACTCTCCTCATGCATGCAGTAATGAGTTTTATGGCTGAGTGATTTATGCATTTAAAATGTGGCCACGTTGTCCTTTAACCGTCCACAATGAGATAACAGAAAACACATCAGCTGCCTGACAGACAGAGACGGTGAAATGCTGCCCCAGTCTGTGCGGCTGCAGAAAAGGTCGTTCGCCCCATCCCCATACCAGTCAATGGTAATTACTCTGCTTTGAGGGGCGAGAAAAAACATATTTTTCATTGTATGCGATGGAAATGTAAATGAAGGGGAGAGGAGGAGAGTGCAGCAAGGCATCAAAATTACTCCCTAATTTGTTTTGGGCTCATTAATGTAGATCCTCACTGTCACACACACGCGCGGTCCCACGACTAGATTATAAATAAGTTGCATAACCAGTGAACCACAATATAGACTATAATCACTGTTAGACATGCTGCAGGATAAATGACATATATGATGTCTTTTTTTTCCTCCATGAGAATAGCTTCCATGATAATGAGTTCCTGGCTGATCCAAAAGCATCCAGTTGAGACTAATCCTTTTACTCCCTCCTGATCACCAGAGCTCAGTCTGACTGTAACACCTGCCCCCTTCTGGGGCGCAATGGGAAACATCAGCAAGAAGAGTTGTGATTTTTCTTTTTTTTCTTTTTTTTTCCGATAATGTCGGTTTTTCTTTCGAGATATTTAGCTTTAAGAATAGACCTCAGCTCAGACCTTTCACATGAAGCATGTGGATGTTAAGATATGGCATACTGGTTGGCATTTAAATTACATTATTAATTTTTACTGACTAATTCACATAGTTTGTACTCATTTTGGGAGTTTAACAACTGTAGCCAATATCTGAAAAGGATGCTCGACTTTGGATGGCCGGAACACACAGATTTAAAAAGAATCATCCAAGCACTCCTCTGCTAGTTATGTGTAATAAACCAACACATCCTCATGCCTAAACGACTGAATAGGTCAATTGCCAGTGACTCCCAAAACTATCGCTGTTTTCAAAACAACATGCGTACCAGAGATACACTTGCAGTTTGGTTAGGTTCAGGCACCAATACTTGGTTAGGTTCAGGAACACATCATGGCTTAAAACAACTATGTTACACGTTACAGTTACAAGTGTACCTATGTTATATGTAACTTCAGTTAGGTGACGTAACATAACCATATTAGTAAGTTAAAATAACTCACCTTTGACATTTGTTTTCACAATGGACCCGAACAGCAGCAATTCAAAAGCATTCAATTCCAATAGGTGCTGTTGGTACATTTCGGTCACGCAGTACCAACTAGATTCATACCCACCTGTTGCAAAAAAGGATTGTGTTTTCCTTTAAGGAATTCCTTAAAGGTAGGGAAGACGATTCTGGAGATAGAGAGCTGATTGTTGTGTCTCATTCCAACACAAAGCATCAGTTTTTAACAACCTGGGAATGAGACTTTCTTTCTCCAGAATGGCCTCCCCTACCTTTAAGCTCTGTGCAGCAGTCAAATCATTTTCCTTTTGGTCACTGGTGCTGCTGACTTAAAAAAGGTTTTACTTGATTTGAATGAGTTGTGAATTCTAATGATGGTCTAAATGATGATCCACAATGCTGACTTTATACCTATCCAAGCAAACTGTTGTCAGGGCACACCAAAAGGCCTTTTAGCTTATTCAGGCACTGACATGCTTCTGTGCTCTCCTGAAGCTTCTTTTTCTTACCTCATGTTCTTTTAAGAACAGAAAGCGCACAGTCCAGGGAGAAGGGCAGTCTATGCATAAGTGACTTAAAGAAAGCAGCTAACGGCAGCACTACTTTGATGTGTGGACTTCACTGCAGGTCCCACTGGGCAGCCCCTGGCTTCACGCCCCCGAGCAGCAGCAGCTCTCACTTTACCGCGACACCTCGGCAGTCCACTGAGAGCCGCTAACATGGACCCGAGAGAGTTGTGTTTATACGTGCAGCCTGCACTTCAGGCCCATAGCGGCAGCATTGAGACTCTGCTGAGCTTGTGCATGACTTGTAACTTCGGGGAGTGTCACAGATGGTGCCGATTTTCAACTTGTGTGTGAGAATTTTTGCCTCTGCCCCCAGCTGTCACATACACTGTAGTGCATCTAGGTGGAGCTTTTTCCACTGTTGTGGCCACATAAGTTGCGTCATTTCAGCCACTTTAAAGCAACATTATGTAGAAAGTGGCATTATGCGTGATCTAGTTCCCCCCACAGATAAATAAAGCCAATCTAATCAAATATTTGGGGGAAGGTAATCAGCTAGATAATTGAAATAATACAAGATGCATTACAACTATGTTAAAGGGGCACAATGTAGTTTTGGAGAAGAAATTCAAATTCAGAATTTTAATATTTACAATATTTATGAGGTAATAATACAAACACAGAGATATGTATTTTTTCCATAACTGAATAAACAAGCTGTTCTCAGAGGAAAATAAGGTCCCCAGAACTCTGTTTGAAACTAGAAAGGTGGCAGGGTCCGCCAAATATTAGTCAAAGTAAAACAGTATGAAATTGTGTTTATTCAGTCATGAACACGAAGCGAGTTTGTCTATTTAGTCTGTTTAGGCATAAAAAAGTCCGTCCCTTAAGATCTTTCTCTTCTGGTTATACATTCTTCCCCCAAAACTACATAGTGCACCTTTAAAGCGATAAATAAATGAGCAATTAACAGAAAAATATTTGACAACAACTTTGATAACTGATTAATCGTAAGTCTAAAATGCAATTATTTTGATAATCGTGCAACTTTTCAAACAAAATTTGACAGTTCTAGGTTTAAAATGTGAGAATTTCGCTTCTTTTCTTGGTCTTACAGTAAAGTAAATTACAGTATATACTCAGCTGTGCCTTGGATTCAGCAGCACCATTGTATGTCCATCATCTTTGTAAAGATCACCCTCTAAGGTATTACTGCAGTGATGAGTGAGATGGAAAACAAGATGAAGAGAAAGCTGATTTAATTCTTATTTATGACTGCAGACACGCTGCCAGGCTCGACCCCCTCAGGTAAACAAAATTAGTGGCAACATAATCTCTGTAAACTCTGCGATTTGCAAAATTGTTTTATGGGGCAAATGAAATAGAAGGAATCGAGGGAAACCAAAATGACTGGAATAAAGAGGTCATACCAGGACACGCAGAAGAATCCTTGATCCTGCGGACGCACTCCGTGACCTTCACCCGTCCCGGCGCTCTTTCACCACAGCCATTTGTCCATACGTCAGCCTTTAAGAGCTGACTATTACCATAATGAGTAGGTGTGCTCCAAACCCATTTTTGCAAAAATATTCGGCAGCCTATCACTTGCTGCTTAAGGCCAATAGCATTCGCTTTTCTTATCCACATACCCCCACCCTCCATCCTCATCTGGGCTATTAGGCCCATTTCACAGTGGCTGTGCACAGTGGCTCCAGTGGGTATTAGCCATGAGGAGAGAGATGGTTTCCCACCATCCCCACAGCGAACGCTCAGCCAAACCTGGCCTCTCTCACCGCCTGACCTCACGCTCAAGTGGCCGTGCAAAGAATATGTCTTGGAGCAGAAAGGAAAAACAACAAGGTTGAAAACCCCCAGAAGAGGGAATGAAAATCCTTATGTGCATTTAATTGCAGCTGCTGTGTCAGTTTTCAGCGTGCAGTTGTCCACAGTTTACTTCACGAAGCTGCTGCCTAATGACAAACTGTGTTATGTGTATTTATTCATGGCCCTCAGTATTTTTAATTCTGATTGACAGCTCCCGACTCTGCCAGATATTCCCTCACACCTTCCCGCCTCACTCTCCTGCCTCTGGTATCTCCATCAAGCTCCAGTTGTGTTTTCTAATTGGCCTGCTCTAACTCATTTTTCAAGGGCGGGGAGTTTATTTGTTTTCTGTCCCTGTGCAGAAACCACAGAAAGGCTAATGCCCCAATCTCTCTACTGCAGAATCTGGGGCGGGGAGTTTGTTTGTGAAATTGACATTCCTGGCCCTCAATATGGAGGCAGTGAAATATGCGTTTCAGTTTTTTTTTGTTGTTTTTTTTTCTCTTGTCGTGTTTGTGGTAATTTCACAGTTCAGTAGTCGTGGGAGCACTTTCCAGCTGGGCAGGCGGGGTGCCGCAGTTTACTTTCAATTGTGGGATGTTACGCCATTCTAGTCCTTTATCAGACAATCACGTGATGTTGAGCTCATTAAGTTGCTTATATCTAATGAAAGAAGGGACAAAGTAAACTCAATCTCCTCTTTACCTTTTCTAAACTCAGTCGATGAGATTATTTTCTACTCTTACAGCAGCCTCCACGTCTAAGAAATACTTGCAGAGGTAAAACTCCAGTCTACTCTTTATGCTGAAGGCAGATTATATTAAATTTGACAAAGGTCTGCTGATGAATGTTTATCCTGGGTCTCAAAGTGGGTAACACAACAGATCCTTCTTTATGAATTATGGGAGGATGTGACTCCCTCTCTCCACCGCTGCTTGGACTCAGCTCCAGTTTTCCTTTCTGTGGCAGCGCACAGACTCATTACAAAGCCATGAAAGGATATGAACTGCTAAGTACCCCCACACGGGGCAACAAAAAGTCCTTACACTTGCACAAACAGAGACATAAATACACGTGACAAACACAAACACACAGAATCTCTTCTCAGAAATCCTTGCACTCGCTCACAAACGCACCTTGTTTTACAATTCATTGAATAGTCACTCAGGCCTACCCATGACTCAGCCCGGAGGATGTTCATTTTCATGAACTACCATGAGAATCACTTTATTCCACTTCAGAAAACTCAATAATCTACAGAGCAGCTCATTGCCAACCCAGGCTCTCCTTACCTACATCCAGCTCGGCTTCAATTTATCTCCTGACGGTCTGGCAGCTCAATAGCCGCATTTCCATTGCTTGAATTTCAAATATGTATCTAACGCATCATGACAAAAGAGCAATTTGATAGTTTCACATTTAATTGAAGCAGGACAAAGACGTTGATTGTTAAAGGATGACTGAACCCTGCTAGTTCAGTTTTGTAGTACAACAATTTAAAAGTGGCTTTGGATTTTATACCATTTTATGTTGTGAGTGAAATCTTTCAGAAATGTCATAGTAGGTCTCTTGTCTATGCACAGTTAATAATCTTGTTCAGTCATTAATTGATGTAAAAGCTTCGCTTGAATCCTACAATCTCTGAGTCAGGTCAGACTAGCAGCGAGCTGCTTTGATGGTACAGAGCAGAGAGAGAGTGATACTGGCAGCCATCTTTTTCTCAAGGGACAGCTTGGCAGCAGGATGGGAGCTGGTCTGGCACCAGTCAACCTCCTACTGTGGCTGAAGCCCATCCATTAAGTAGATGGTACCAGTGTTTAAGAATAATTTTATGTAAATGAGACATAAAATCAATATTAGCCTTACTTACTGCATTTTTGGATCCTACAGCCGTGCTTGAACCACCATGCAATGTTGAAAATTGTCCCACTGCTGACTTTTGTAATGGTGTGTATCCAAAATATTCTGGTTTGTGAAACACAGTGGAAATACAAGGCAGAACCTAGAGCAAAGTAGAGCATTCATGAATTAGTCACGAAAATGAAGAGAGTTTGATGGTTTAGTTCAGTCACTGAAGATCTTTCTCTTCTGATAAAAATTTCTTCCCCAAAACAACATAGTCTACCTTTCAGGCTGCTGGCTTGATAAAACTTTTCCATCCATCTCTATTCAAGGAGCGCTCAAACATCGCTCAGTTGGCGCTGAGTTACAAAGACATACAGGATTGAGAGGTATTTAAAGTGACAAAGAGGACGGATGTGACACATCAGGAAAAAAGAACGATGCCACACTGGCAGTGGGAAAGAAGTCAATCCCCTACTTTTAGCACACATATACATGCTAATTTTGGTATAAAAATGGTCCCGTACAATGTGACCTGTACAAGATGTACACCATCTCTTGGCTAATGTGTATTAAATAAAGGATTGGTGGATGCGTCACTTTTCATGCAGGAGGCCAGCTTATTTTTGTCATCCTGTCTTGAACCCTGAATTGCATCTGCATTATTTATATAATGGATTACTCTGCCAATTACTTTCTGCCAAGAAATTGTGAAAAATGCTCATCACAATTTCCCAAAGCCCAAAGTGACATCTCCTCCTTTTGTCCAACCAACAGTCCAAAACCGGAAGGCTCTTCTTTTACTATCATAAATGACAAAGACAAGCAGTAAATCCTCACATTAAAGAAGCTGGAAGCAGCAATTGTTGGACGGTTTTGCTTGAAAAATGACTGACACCATTAAGATACATATTTTCAATGCCTTTCCCTTTCTGGAGTAACTTCACTGTTTGTGCCCCACTGACTCCCTCCATTTCTCCTTTATAAAGTGTGCAGAGTGGATGTGTAAAGTGTGCGTACTATATTAGGCTGTGCTGCTCTCCCTCAGCTCTGTGCTATTTGTTCTGACAGGTGCTGTGACGTTATTTGTTTGGGTGGAAAAATGGAGCTCAGCACTGGATCAGAGCAGCCACTGGGCTCGACCCCCGGTTAGTTCCATTGCTTCCTCTTGACAAAGTCACCTCCCCACAGCCTGCACTTTAAGCAGCACTAATACCATCTCTTAACTTTAACATTTAGAGGAGAACCTGTTCCACCGTGTCCCTGCATATGGAAAGATAAAATCAGCACCAAGCTTTGGTTAGAGACAGCAAGCAGTCCAGTAATGACTTCCTCAGGCCGTGTGGAATCCAAACCTATAGTTAAGGTTAGGACATGACTGTTATTAATGGAAGTTAATATAATACTAATATCTGTGTGTGCATCCACACACATGTGAAACTTGTCATCTCTCTTGTTGATTTAATTACAGTGACTTCAGGAAACTGTAGCACCCGACCGTGACTTAGCAGTAACCACTGTCACTTCTGGAAAACTCTTTCCTGCAGTGTACCACTGTTTCCCTTGATAAATACAAAAAGACAGCAGTAGCTAAGAAGTTAAAGGAGCGAGGCTGTGGCTGGCTTCATCCTGTGTTCCTGCTCCAGTCCGGTCCTGGCAGCTCCAGCTCATTTCTGGTTTCTCAGAAGGAAACTCTGCAAACCAGAAAAGGCAGATAGAGATCAATCTGACAGAATCTCAAAGATTTACGGCAACAGGATGAGATAACGCAGACTGATGCTGAGTGTGTTTGTCAGGTTTCAGGCAGGCTTCTTTTAGTCTTATTGAGTAGTCAATCTAGAAGCCAGGGGTCAAACCAAACCTGAGAAGAAGGTCCTGTCCACTCCATTTTACCCAGGTCAGACAGACAGAGTACACAACTTACAAAATCAGAGCGAGGGAGTGTCTTCTTGTCTCAACCTGTAAGAAACTGACCTTTTCATATTTTGGCTACAAAATCAAGTTGAGATAAACTCTTGGTTCAAAAGAGCAACGCTGTTCATCACTGTGTGTGTGCAGAGGCATGTCGGGTCACTTAATCATCATTGTCTAGCTCTTCAGGCAGGCTAATTTTCTATATGGCTGAAAAGTGATCTGCAAATAGTGCACTTTGACTGGGCCCTGCTCCACTGATGTCGAGATAGCATGTGCATTCGGTCTGTTGAAGGAATGGAAGAGTGATTTGTACCCTCAGGTCAGCCCTACAGCGGTATCAATCACTCAAGTGAGCAACACTTTTTTCTATGCTGCAGTGCTGTTTTCATTGCTGTCAGCATTGAGTTTATTGGCATGGCAATAAAACTTAAAAGCTTAGATTTATTACAGTCAGCTGTTAGTTTTGAGACGATTGCATCTAAAGTCGAAGAATTATGTGTGATTAGTTTTTGTTCTGAGCTAAGCTACCTGGTTACAGGGTGCAGCTTTAGGGCCCTGACACACCAAGCCAACCATCAGCCAGTGTCAGGGCTGTGCTTGAGAATCCGTGGCTCTAGTTGTTGAGGTGTGCCCCGCATCGTTGGCAATGGTTGGCCTTTGCAAGCGGCTTTTCGCGTCAGGAGCCCGTCTGTGAGAGACAGCAATCTGATTGGATGTTCAGCTAAGCAAGTCAGTGCAAGAGACTTTCAACGTCAACTTCAGCTTTTTAGCCGAGACACAGGTGAGTGAGGCAATGCAACAGTTGGTCTTCATCACCGCTAGTTCCTTGATGTTGGTTGGGTGTGTCTTGGCCCTTATACTGAACCAACAGATACACTATGAAAGTCGTATCTAACTTCACACCTACAGCCTAAAGCAACAGTATGTCTCAAAATGTCGACCTGGCATCATTCACTTCTCCATTCCCCACCTCTTCATCAAAGTACCCGGGAACATAATTTAATCAAGTAGCTGATGGCATTTTGAGTCACTTTAAGAATTAAATTATTGCCTCTATTGTTGAGATGACTCACCTGTGCTCTGCTGTTTCATGGCTCTCTCTGCAGAATTGCTTTACACACATATAGCTCAGTAAAAAGTTTAAGACCAGCCTTGTCCCGGTCTTATCAGCCTATTAGCTGCAGCCATTTTCACAGCGGAGCGACATTTCATTTAAAGTGAAGTTACGGCTCAGTGTTATGGTTCACTGGCAGGAGTCTGCAATATGTTATAACACTGCTTGCAATCCTGCAGCAAGTGTAAAGTCTAGCCACCCCGCTTCAGGGCACACACACTCAAACACATCCACACTCTCCTCAGACTGGCAGTTGGTCCAAACACAGTGGCAGGAGGGGTAGGGGGGCATCGATCTGACTCCTCCAGGCCTTTTATAGCCGTGTGCCCACGCGCCAGTGCCCACCCACTGATGATGTAGTGTCAGAGCGGGCAGCATCACACACCATGGCCTGTCAGGCCTGGAGAGCGAGATTAACTCCCCTGACCAGAGTGTTCGGGGCTTGGCAGCCTGTGGCAGCCTTCCTGGGCATGGAGCAGGGAGTAGAAGACCTTAATTGGACAATACGCATGAGGTGGTGAGGGGTGGGTAGCGGGGGGTTTACTGACTGGCTGGCTGGCCTCTCTCAGCCCCCGTTTGGTTTTCATCAGAGCGATTTGAGCAAGAGAAATGAGTTTCATGCTAGAGGCTCCCAGCACTTAGCCACATGTCCAGCTCTTTAATAAAGTCTGAATGCAGCCACAGAGAGGCCAAAGCGTCATCCTCACTGTACAGAATGCGTTCAGTGACCAGTTAAAGTGATTTATGAGCGTGCTAGTGTGTGAGCACTACTTTTTTAAACCCATAGTCCTCAAAAGCTGAGATAGGAGGAATATGCTGGTCAAGATATCAGTGAATTATTGCTGCTGTCAGTTCGATAATCAGAAGATGCTGGAAACTGTTACATGTGCGGTGATATACCAATAACCAGCATCCCCTCTGACAAGCTGAGGTTTGTTTTAGCAAGTCTTCCTTCCTTTCATTCTCTCTTCATCTGATTTAAAGGAAGATCCGACTAAAAGAGGCCCAAAACCCACGTGTTGAGGCAGCTTAACTTACAGTATAATGTGAAATGTGGAAATGTGATAAAGACTTTTTTAGCATCTGTGTGTTTATCTTTTGATCACTGGAAACTCACTAAAGTCTGTTTGTGTTCATTTAATTGCACCCGTATATTCTTGCCAATCACAACCTGAGATTGGACGCGAGCCAGCTGACTGCACCCTCAGATATGTCCTCCCTGAAGAGAACTCCTTAACTCCCAGGGTAATCAAAGTCTAAACTCCGTCAGAGCCAAACCGACAGATCTGCACATGGCGATTTCTGTTTCGACTGTTTGTCTGGAGGCAAGGAGCCAATATAGGGAAGTAGGAAGGAATTAGAAGTTTTTGGCAGTCCTACAACTCGCTCTATACTCCTCAGTTTGATTTACTACCACTGCTACAAGACAAAAATAAAGTCTGTGTTACTCTGGGGTATGATTTCAAAGTCAATTTAGCCCTTTAATCACATCATGGTACCAGTAACTGGACTGCAAATTACTTTTACATGTAAATGTCTGCCGGATCTGTGTAAAGGAAAAGTGTCGACGCGGACTCTTGCCAATGGTTATCCACAGTAGTGTTCGGGACGTGAGTGTTGGGACAGCGTAGCGCCAGCTGTTACTCCACTGCTAAATCATGCGTTCTCCACTGCTATATCACTTTGACTAAATGGCTTCTCCACTGCTACTGCTCCACTGCTACCCCAACCACAGAGTTCAGAGAACCATTTCATGATACTCACACTTGGTAGTGACTAACGACTGCCATTACCATGCAAATTTGAGAGATTCATTGTCATATTTCGCATCAAATGTTAATTAACATCTGGTCATTGACACATTCAGGACCATGCTCTGGTGCAAATGAAGCTGTACCAGTTATAGGTGGCTATGGGCTCTATTGCTTTTGTATTTTCAGTGTATTATGGGGGACTGAAGTTCGTAGCCTAGGACAAGGGGTCCATTACAGAAAACCTAGGGCATTTATTTTTCAACATAGTGCCCTCTTTCATCTACACACTAAGTCCAGTGTTTGTGGAGCATACGGATCCCTTCTTTGTAGGAGTCGGCGTCTTGGACCTCCAGAAAGTGGTCCACAGAAGGGATAACATCACCGCTGTCAAAATGTCGACCACTGTGCTCCTTCTTAATCTCAGGGAATAGGTAATAGTCTAAGGGGGTCAACTCGGGTGAAAAGGGCAGGCTTGGGCGAGTTCAAATCTGCCATCTGTGGTCCATCTTCTCAGACGCTGCTGACATTATCACTTGAAGAGCTGAACTGCACGTGCATGGAACGAGAGCTGTATAACTCATCTGCTTCTACCTCAGGCCATGAATTATCAATCACTGCTTGCATGCTCACAATTTGTAGAAAAGTTCCCAGACAGTACAACTAGTCTACTACATGACAGAGTGACCTACATGGCTTGTCACTCCCAGGCATTGTAACATAACATGCTATAACATGCTCCCCTGTCATGTGGATGGAGGATTTTAGAGCTAGAAGCTTGGTCCTTATTGTGACTGCAGGAGGTAGTCTGAGAGCTGTCATTGAGGCAGAAGAAAAGGGTTGTTCAATATGAACTTGTGACTTCTTAGCACCATTGGCCCCAGTATGAACCAAACCTCCGACCAGCCCTGCTGCACCACACTGGGAAGGGATCCATTAAGCCTTTGGTTTTATTCTCTGTCTTCTGGAGTGTCAGCACTCCACATTCTGAAATTAACAGGGGCTCAGTAGAGTTGCCACTATCCAGACTCATACCTATGTATAGAACCCAACCTGACTGGTCCTGAAGCTCTGTTTTTTTCTTTTTTTACTTCTCTTGGTTTGCCTGGCTAATGCAACATGGTGGCCACATTCAGCCTTTTTCACTCTTCTCACTTGGCATCGCATATCTACCATGGACGTATAATTACAGCTGGATACAGCATTGTCGGCTGGGCTTTGTCCGTTCCTATGAAAGCTGCTCGGTGGTGCAAAAAGCCAAAGAAATTTGACGTCAAATACCCTGATGGCCTGCATAGCTTCCACATTGTGGTGCCAATAGGGCATGCACACTGGAGACTTCCACCAGCTGAGATGGCTAACCTCCAGTTTAGCCCCCGGCTAACTTGAATCAGGATAAAATTATTGAATTATGCATCTCTTCCAAATGTTATTGGAGGGAATATATCTAATTCTGATAGTGAACTGAACCTTTTTACATGGGTTGTGACAATAATAAAAAATAAATAAAAAAAATTCCACTGCTCCTGTGCATCAGGTGATGTTGTAATTACACAGTTTTGCCCCTATGTCAATTGCCTTCAAGGCCTGTCACTCTTTCTAGGGCCTTGGTAGCTACTTGCAACACATGACAAGCATGGACACAACAGACAATTGGCACAGTCAGAGACAGACAGAGACAGACAGAGACAGACAGATGGACAGATACGATATTTTTTTTAAGTTAAGCGAAATTTCACCAACAACAGTACAATCAAAATGTGATAATGTAATCATATCATGATAGTGATGTTAGTGCCATGAGCATTAGTTTGCACATGAGGTCATTGATGGAGCAACCTTAAAGATAAGGTGGACTCAAATTACCCTCAAGACAAAAGATATAGAAGCAAGAACGTTCCTTTCCAGCAATGTCTGTTCAACGCTCAGAGTGAAACACAGTCACATCTGGCAGAATTATATGGCTAACATCTGTTGTCCCATCTTTCATTTTCTTCCCTATTTTTCCAGACTTTATCCTTAACTTCTACTTCTGTAATCTTGAGACTACTAATGTCTGGTGGCCCGGACACCTGCAGTATACAGAGGCTTTACCGTGAGTGTAAAAGGTGATTACATGCTCATGTACTGATGAGTGAAATTAGCGTTTCCCGCCTGTTGCCTGGGCAACAGAAATCTGACAGCTGACAGTTATTTTGAGAGCTTGTCAACAGCTGCCTGTTAAAACCACAACCAGCTCTCATAAAGAGCTAAAAGTATCCAGATGGTGCTATGAACCAGCTGATGTAACAATACATTCATTTGGCTCCACTGTATGAAAATAAAGTCAAAAAGCAGGATAGAAACATTAACCACTGCAGGCAGGAGAGATGCAGGAGGTGGGACTTTTTTTGTCTCGCAGCAAGCTTCAACAGTTGAAGCTTAAGTGCCTCACAACATGAGTCCTTTAGGCTATCATTAACTCTCTTCATCCAGTCCAAAACTCTCCCAAATGGACTCCAGCTTCCAGTCAACTCCTCACCTCTCCCACCTCTCTGCAACAGGAGAAACAATTACGTTCATTCGTTTCCAGTCCATACTAGTCTCAGATTGCTGCATTGTGCCAAATATAACAGTTTAGAAATGAGTAATCTGGTGATTTGGCTGACATTACTCTCTTTACGTCACAATTTCTGAACTCCACAGCAGAATGGTTTCAGTTTTAAGGCCTCATTCACCCCAATGTTCAACAACCCATTTCTGTTTTTTGTCTTCGTCATACATACCATATTTATCTTATATTCAAAGTTTTCTCATTTTGTTGGTTTCACAATTTCAGGATTGTTTTAATCAGTTTTAGACTACAGATTGTGCTTAATTTCCTTGTCTGGACAATTAAATGTTAGCAACATGCTACCAATATTTAGGCAGATTGCCGCAGTAAACAAGACTTGCAATATTCACTATATAACTGCATTTTAAAGCATATTTATGTTATAGGGTGAATTTTAAATCCTTCAACATGGTATAATCGTAAGTTATATCTGTGTAACCCTCTTGACTTATTTGATTATTATAGTAACTCATTTAACTAATTCTAGCTCCAGCAAGATCTTTTAAACATGTAATCCAATCAAATCTAATCACTGCTTTTCATACTGGTCAGTCACACGACTCGTTAACCTGGTGCAGAAAATCAAACAGTGTGTGTGTGTGTGTGTGTGTGTGTGTGTGTGTGTGTGTGTTGCCGTTTAACTGTAAGAGAATCCTGTAATAACCAGGGTCCCCGCAAGAGAGAGCACCATTAAGCTTTCAGCGGCTGTCATCAAACACACTGAAAGCACTGAAAAGAGCCCAGAGTGTAAACACACTCGCTGGACCACCCTTAGTCACACACACACACACACCCTCATACTCATACACAGGGGTAAACACTCTTTACAGACCACTGTCTTCTTTTTTTACCCCACATTTTTCTGTTCAAGTTAAAGCTACTCACTTGCTCTCTCGGTCTCTGTCATTATCTTAGTCTCTCTTTCTCTCTCTCTCTCTCTCTCTCTCTCTCTCTCACTCACACACACACACACACTTCTCTCACTACTACTTATATAAAAAAAACACAAACGCACAGGTAAACAGCCTCTTCTTTTTTCCGTTCCTCTTTCTCTCTTTCTCTCTTTCTCTCATATTTGTTCTCTGAAGTGTGTGTGTGTGTTTCTCTCTCTCCCTCTGAGATGCACACACACACTTAACACTGTATTGCCTCAGAGGCTTTGGTAGCATCTCACTGATTGATGGAGACAGCAGGGGAAGGAAGATAAGCGGCAGAGGAACAGCAGAGATTTAGAGACTCTCTGTTAATGCAGAGATCATTGGCATCAGCAATGATTGCTGATGCCTACTGTACTGTAAACCCGCTTTTGTTGGTGCAGATCTGTAGAATAAAACCATGCAGATGCAAACACATATTTTGATCGTGTTCGAGATCACTAATATGCAAGTTTTTGCAATTTCTGTCAGTTGTTAGTTTGGCTTTGCCGTTCTTTTGTTTCTTATTGTTATTCAGCACTTTTCACATAACTCCAGTCTCACATCGGTAGCCTGAAGCAGCTCACCATGGGCCACACTTGCAAAACATTCCCACAGCAAACGGGTATAACCCCAAAATGTCAAAACATCATAACTAAAATGCTCATGTTATATAAATATTTGGTTTTCCAGTAGAAGTTTATTCCCTGAAAAAGAATTTAGAGCAAAAAACCCCTCAATAAAAACCCAGAGTTATCATTAACTTTACATATCTAATTTTAGGGGAATTCAGATTCTCTTCATAATAATCATTACTGAGCAACTTAAAGGATAAGCTAACCCAAAAATGAAAATTCAGTCATTATCCACTCACCCTACTACCGATGGACAGTCAGGCGAAGTTTAGTAGTCCACAGAACATTTCTAGAGTGTCACATCAAAACAGTGTTTCAGCATTCTCCTTAAGTAGCTGGGGACCTGTTTAACACTAAAAGAATAAACCAAAATAACGGCTCAATACAGCTTGTCCAGAGTTATCCAAGTCTCCGGAAGCCATGAGATCCCAAATTAATATGAAAAGACACTTTTTTAAAGCTGAATTGTTCACTGTAGCTGCTAAGCTAAAAGTGTAAGCTTTACCTTGCATTGAGATTGTAAACATCTTTTCAAATCAGTTTGGGATCTGGGGCTTCTAGAGACTTTGTATTATGCCAGGCAAGCTGTATAGAGCAATTTTATGTTTGTATTGTTGTTTTTTTAAATATTTTAAATCAAGTCCCCATCTGCTCCAGTAGTTTAGGAGAATGCTGTTTTGCTTTGAAGCTTTAAAAACATTTTTTGAGGACGACAAAACTTCACCCAACTTTCCATCGGCATGAGGGTAAGTAGATAATGACTGAACTGTCATTTTTAGGTGAACTTTTCCTTTAATGAGTAGGGGATCACTAATCCCGTCTGCTTCAGCATGCTCCCCGTCAACAGGATGTACAGCCGACACATTTGTGTCAGAGGAGAGGAACTCCCACCGCCAACACTGTCTTGTCACGCACATATACAGTCATAGGTAGACACACTTCCTGCTCATGTCGGCTCAGCTGTGGAGGTGGACCTGGATCTTTCAGCAATCCACTGAATTGTTACTCAGTGGGTCAGAGTGTACCAATTAGATGACTGTCCTCACTCTCCTCTCCCCCTCCTCGTCGCATTATAAATCAAAACAGAGCAGAGACGCCCGCCAGCTGCTTTCCTTTACTAACTTATGTAACGACTGTGCATAGTTTACAAGACAGTGAGCACGTACAGTACAGCGCTGTAGGCTGTGTTTAAAGGCATCTTTAACAAGCTAGTGCTGTTGAGTAGGCATTAAACATAATGAGATGTTGTACAGTGAATGCAGCCTGGTTCAGTCTGCTTGTTTGGTGTGCATGTGTGGTTGTGCGCTATCATGCAATGTCAGTGTGAGTGTCTTTTCATGTAAGTGGGCACATTTATATATGTACTATGTTATATGAGAGGCCATAGGCACATGAGCACAGTTACCACGCTCACATCTGGACCTGCTGACAGCACGCCAGCTTCCAGGGGTACGGCTGAAGGCAGCTTTTAACCCCCTTCTTTAATCAGACGGCGCTCTCAGACGGCGTTAAAGCGGACGTTATGTGAGCCTCGGCACTAATGAGGGCGAGTCAAAGCAACCCCAGGCCAGCCACAGATGACACCAATATGTGTTTATCAGATGAGCAAACAACAAGCTTTCCCTATTTACAACCCAGGGGATGGAGGTTAAAAGCAGTGTAGGCCTCAGCACACATTTGAAAGTAATGAGGCTTAATCTAGTTACTCAAGGGATAAAGAACACTTGTCTATTGTTTGGCAAGAGCTTATGAGGATCAAACAAGCTGCCTTTGTTGATATTATAAAGGTGTTGACTGTAGTGATAATATATTAAAGTCATTTTCTCTGATCATAGGAGCAAAGCTCTCATAAAGCTCATGTGTTTCATCTCAGTGTAAGTGTATTGAATTGCCCAGAATTTGCACATGACCTTAAAGTAAAACTTGCTATCACTGAATACAGCACGATAACCGTGTCCTCAGTGGAGTTAAGATACGAGAGGTGGTGAGAGGACAGTTGAGATGGGTTTATTGCTGGTTGATGCAGAGTTTCATGCATTCTCTCTCCTGGAGAGCTGACCTCGGTTTGTCTTCATCTTATCTCCTTACAGGGGGCTGATTTCCAGGTGGGCTTGCATTTAAAGAAACATTTCAACATTAGCTTTCAGTTAGTTCATTGGTTTAATTTTAAAAATATCGTCAAAAAATACTTGGGGCCCTGACACACCAGGCCAAAGAATGTACAAACTAGTTGGCCGTCAGGTGTAGTCTTTGCAGCGTGTCCAAGTGCAGCTTTTTTGGCCATGACACATGTAACATAAGGCAATAAAACATTCTGCCTCTGTTGGCTTGGTGTGTCTGGGACCTTTTGGACATTTTGAGAGGAAAAGTTGTTGCTAAACTGCTTTATGTTGTAATGAAGCACTTGGAGACTGGAGGTCTGACAAAACAACCAGTTGTACGTAGTTTTTCCCAGAGGATGAGCACATGTTTGTGGGGATTGGTGGAGTCTTGTTTTATTGAGAAACAACATTTGAGGCAGAGCTACTGTATATTGTCACAGATGGATGCACTTTTCCAGCTGACTGTACAATCAGTTAACATGTTCAATTGCATTCCCCTGAAGGCCTTCGAAATAACAAAAAATAAATACGAAAATATATTTTTTTAGAAGAGCCACTTAAATAAATACCACATCCAGAAAGAATTGGATGCAATTTTGCATTGACTCTCAAGCGTGCAGACACTCTTCACACTGTGATTATGAATGAAACAATAAGACAGTTACAGAGATGATAGTGGCTGAGATATCAGAGAGTCTGATACACACCTGCACCCACAAAATGTGCCAGCTGGATGTGTATAAAGGGGCTGAATAACCTGGTTTCTCTGTTCCTTTTCAAGTGTCTCAAAGCCTGGACACTGGTTTATTTTCAGTCATTCAGTTCTTTTTGTTTGCAAGTGGGTAATGACATCCAAAGACATGCCGCAGCATCATTACTCATAGTAAAATAATTTCCCCACAAAGGCACCATGTGAAGACACCATGAAGACACTGTCTCTCTTTATTGTTGTTGTTGGGATCTCTGCCTGTAGCCACACTGGCCAAAAACGTCCTCCTACAGTTTCATCCTTTATGTGATGACTGCTGCGTTTGACCTGTCATGCAAAAACATAATTCACTAACAATAGTAATAAGTGCTTCAACATTCTGGTCATATCAGTTTGGTATTGTATTTGGCTGGGGGTGACACTGAAGCAATGGAGGGTGGTGCCAGACTGTCTGGGTGAGGTTTGTTACAGTTATTTGACTGAAATTTCTCTTGCCATTTGTTTGCATTTACACCAAATAGCACTGTAATTTCATTAGTTAATAATGTCCATTGTCATTTATAGCAGCACTTCTTTATACTCTGTGGCAGTGGGGAGTTTTACCAGTCATCTTTTCCATTGATTCAGGGCATTACTGCTACTTTGATATACAGTATACATGTAGAATGACTAAACAACCCAATCGCCAGAATTCTGCAAACCACGAAAATGTTGAAACTTTACATTTACCATATGTTGCAACTTTACATTTCTTTATGTTCAGTTTTCAATTTTATGTTGGGTCATATTTTGGCTTTGAATAAGGTTTTGTAGCCACAAACACTGCTGGACATTGTTCTGACATCTTGCAAATATGTTCAGTCGTTTCACATAATGTATTACGACAAAAACCTTCATCAGTCTTGAAGACAACCTGATGAAGGTCTTTGTACAAAAATGTTGTTGTAAAATTCATTCTTGATTGCAAATGAGGTGAACAGTGTGCAGGAGCTTTGTCCTGATTTTGTCAGCCCTCTGTCTTCTCCTACATACCTGGGCCTTAATGTAGTAATTGAGTCACTATTAGGCGAAAATCGTAGTTAGCTATTTCATGAAACCAATGTGTTATTATAGGAGAAAGTTCTTGGTGCCCTCTCTTGGGCAGCAGCAGCAGCTTCCCCCTTCAGCACTCCAGCACAGCTTTGGGACGACTCTACATCCCCTCTCCTGCTTGTTGTTTTTGAGGGAAGAGACCCATTCAGCACTTTTAGGACTTTATCAACTCCAGCTGTGAAATTCAAGATTTGCCTCATACTCAAGTCTTTCACAAGAAGGCAAACACGGAGATGCGGTGTGGATGTGGGGAAGACCGTAGCGAATCACAAGGGAAAGGAATGTGATGGTCGTAAATGGGATTGATTTACGCCGACTCGGCCACAAGGAATGGAAGTCATCGGACTTTGCACTATGTCAAGTGTAAAAGCGAGGGAAAGTGTGGAAAGTTTTGACGGTGGAGACTGTGAAGTGATGGTTTTGTGATGGAAGAACGAGCTGGGTCGTTGTTTTTGACAAGGAGTAGTTGTCATGATGTGTAAGAGTTCACTCTGAGTGGTACTCTGCCACTGAAACTGTCATCCAAAATGACTTTCTATACGGTGGATTTCCTCTCTATAACGGAAGCCTGTCATTGAAAAAAAACTGGAAAGCAATTCTGAGTAGTTGTAAGCATCCCTACATGTAGGAGAAGCTGCATTAAAATGATGTAATGTCATCACCTTCTCCTCCCTCATCTCCCCTTTGTAGCATTATTTTATCCCTGTGTCATCATATAGGAATTATGTGTTTTGTTTTGTTTCACTCCTCCAACACAAAGGGATGGATATCAAAACTAGTGTCAACGACTCTCTTGACATCCCTGAACATTCTTGCCATAATTCTTGACCCAAGTTCTGACCCCAGAAGTGGTGTGTTACTTGTCTTGTAACATGAGCGGGGGAACTTTGATATCATTGCTCAAGAGGAAGATGGAGCAACGGAGAGAGAAGTTATCCAAGTGAAAGCCTGAGAGAATAGCGAGTTTGGACGCGAATGCAAGATGAAGCCTTGGAGTTGTTGATTGAGTAAATGAACAAATGCATAAGTGAGTGAATGGGGGAGTGATGGGAAGACAGGAAGATATATTGAGGAAAACGTGCAACTAAAGTGAATAGTTTAAGTAGTAAATGAGGAGTGAATGAATAAGTAAGCAGGTGAATGAATGACTGATGAGGTGAATTAAATCAGGAGATTGCTATTTGAGATAATTAAATGGGAGATTTAAAGCCACTGAAGGTGAGTGAATAGCAATGACCAAGTGAACAGGCGCATATGGGAGTGAGCAAATGCACATACAGTATACAGTAAGTGATTGAGTAAAGAAAGACGAAAGTGTGAAAGAAAGAAGAAAGGGTGATCGGTGCAGGTAAATATCCTAATAAACAAATGTTGAATTCAATAACTAAATATGCAAAAAGAATGGTCGAAAAAGAGAATAAGAGGAAGCTTGATCTTGTCTTAGCAATGCATTGGAAAGTAACTACAGTCATTGCATTTACTTAAGAACATGGACAAGTGTGATAGTACTTGTACATCCCAACCATATTTCCGAGGGAAATATCATAATTTAGACTGTTGATACATTTACCTGAGAGCTGTAGTTAGTTGTTACTTTGCAAATTAAAAGTACAGAATTATTGTTTAAAGCTAAAAATTAAGTACCACAAGTATTCATGTGTGCAAAGTTCTTAAGCGTTCTTAACTAGATAATGAATCATTTGCATATTGAAACATAACATGCAATAAAAAAAACAAGTCCTGATATTTGTACGTAACTGGGGAAGTCTAATTATTAGTTTATTAGTTAATCATTTCTCCCCTGAAAGGTCTCCCCTTAAGTGAAAATTCTGAGCAGAACTTGTAATAGAAAATTTGTTTTACTTCGTAATTCAGTATTATTACATTGCAGAATGCCTAATTTATGGTATTTCTTCATAATTTTTCTGCCTTTCAAAGCATGCAACACCATGAAATTACTTTTGACATTATCAAAATATTTTGACCTCCAGTATTTAAATACATTTCATTGCAGATAAACCTACACTGTTACTTAAGTAAACGTTTGAATTTACATCTACTTTGAATGGAATGTTATTCTGTTTTGTAGTTTCGAATCAATACCTTTATTTTACCTTCATAATCCTGATTCTCCGATAAGGTCACTTCATGTTAATAATAATAATAATAATACCTCTAAAATGTCATTGAAAACATTTGATTTGTGCAGCACTTCAGAACTAAATATGAAGATCTGCGATGTGAACAATGGGGTGTGGAAAACAAGAAAAGATTTTCCGTGATGCTCCAATGTTTCTGCTTGAATGCATGTTTTTGTGTGGGTGGTTGACTGCGGAGAAGCCAAAGGTTGACTGAGGAGCAGGAATCTATCTGTGAATCCTGAAGCAGAGACACAGAGAAAGGATGAAAGTATGTTTATGTCCTCCCAGGTCATGCTTGATGTATGTTAACGACACACGCCTGTGTTCACTGAGCCGCTGTGCATGCCTCCGAATGCTCAGGCACCTCTTTGTTGTGCATGTGCCAGCTCAAAGCGTGTGTTTGTTTTATTTTCCATGTTGTCTGACATGTGGTTGACTGATAGCATTCAGAGTGCTGACAGGGCCAGGTGCGTGACTATCTAGCCCTGCCTCCCTGGGGGATGTGTTTAGACTCTGCGTGTGATCGTGTGTGTGGTTGTGTGTGTGTGTGTGCATGCTGGGAGGGTGGAAGGGTGTTTGACCCCTCTCTTATCTCCAGCACCCCGGCGTGTTTGTTTTCACAGCCACAACGCAACCTCGGTGCTGACGTCATGTGACCCAGGGCGGTATCTATCATATAAAACCACACACACATCGAGCCAGTGCAGGTTAAGAACGATCCACCCACTGCATGGAACAGATAATAAACACATGATGATATTGATTCCATAAGATGGAAATATCTGTTATTCCTACTGACTGAACTGTTATTAGACTTGTTTTGCTTTCCTACAGCAACCAAACCACAGAACCTTGACATGAAGATCACAATGTGTCATCAAACTCAAGCAGGAGGACTACATTTTAAGGGGTTACATATTTAAGCACAACACCTACAATTAGAAAAGTGAAGCTGTCAGTTACAGCACAGATGAGAGTATTATTTTGAAGGAGGACTGAGTGTGCCCGGTTCCACACAGTGCTGAATTATTGTGTCACAAGCTGCCTGTGGAGAGCAGCACTTAGCAAGTGTGGGTTAATAACACAATGCTGCTTTCAGCTGCAGCTCGCCGCGTGTGGAGATGGTTAGTACAGTCAACCTCCCAGCTTTCATCTCTGCCTCCTTGACCGCCACCTCCACCTCCACCTTCCGCCTCCCCTCAGCTGGAATGCGTTCTCTCTCCACCAGATATTTAGCGGTGGCTTTGCCGGAAACCTAGAATAGGGAGGATTTGCTGAGCAGCCTCCACAGGAATAGTCACAGGAGCTTAAATATGAGTGCGGTGCAATCTTTTTCATGTCTGTGCCAAAATAAGACGAAGGCATTTTAACAACAGGTTGTCTTTAGTTCTTGGGAAGTGGCCTTTGTCTATACAAATGAATATGGCTGCTTTAAGTTGGTCTTATGCTTGCTACACATTATCAGTGTTATGGGCCGCTTTACATCACCAACTTGAAAGTAAAGAAATTTAAAAACAACAAATTTAGCAAAGTCCATTTTTGAGTAATATAACCAAGAGAAGAAGAAGGCACAAGAAGGTAAACCCCCCAAGAATCCAGAGATATTATTGCCTGAATATCCCATATTATGATCGAAATACGTTGATATCCTTAGTGATACTCTCCAATTGTTCTGTACACCAATTGATATCTGCTGTCTGGAAATGTGAAATGATATTAAGTCTTATCTCATGATATGTGAGGAGGATATACAGTAGGTCATGTACAATGTCAGGAAATTGTATAGCTATGATCATCAAAAAATGGTCCATATTCTCCGGAGAATCTCAGATATAACCAATTGTAATATTTCTGGATTTTGGCCCTTGAGCATTTGGGTTCTTGAAACTTTTTGTTTTCATCACTTTTGGGACATCTCATTGGTTGTGCATTGAAAGATCACAAACAAACAAGGTCAAGTAAGCACCAAGGCAAAGTGTTACTTTGCAATGCCCAAGGAAGAGTTGCTCCAACTTTCTGCGATCTTTTCTCCTCACAGAAAAACAACAGCTAACACAAAGCAACCCAGCTGCTTGTTCACAAAGATAATTTGTCTTGAGTCCAGTCTTGAGCCCACCTTTTGGTCTCCTACTAATTTTAATTTGGGTCCATTGTTGGATAGGATTTATATTTTCTTGTTTAGCCCAGTATTTGTAACCTGTCGCGCCAGATGGTTTGTTATATAGAACCATCTGGGAAGGAGCCTGGAAACTGTTGGGAAAAAGGGCAGGCACTTTCAAAAAATACTTCAGGTGAGATGATTAGACAAGCCATCCGTCTATCCACCAATCAACCATCAACCAATCAGATCAACAGTAGGACAGCACTACCACCACTGGAGCCAGTTGGTAAATCAAACTCTTACTGAAGAGAGAAGAGAATGTTCTCTATCAAGAAAAGCCTTCAGTGATGTTCTTTCAATCAAATGTTCTCTCCAGCACTGGGTGTCGCACCTCAACAACACCTGTATCTGGTTACACCTGAAGCTTAGCTACCATAGTTCCTGAAAGGGCGCTGATTGGTTCAAGCACAGTGTTCAGCCACAAATCTCATATACCTAGCTTCCTTGCAAGACTCTTAGAATTAAACATGTATGCTTTGATTGGTCAGAATTTTACATATTAGTTAGCTGGAAATTGAAGGGATTGGTTGTGTTTCTGCAAATACATTTCATGTATATTGTCTGTTTGTTGTTTCAGCCTTGTCTCGATTATTGTAGAATTAATGTATAATTTCATTATTTTCTGTTCTTGGTTGCGACCAGTTGCCTAGACTCTGTTTCGTAATCAGACCGAAATCGAAACCAGACTCAACTAAGGTGGTCTTGACTACAGCTCTTCTTCTTCTGACAGTCACATATTTTGAAATATTGCGCAAAGATGTGAACAGAAGTTTAGCAATTCAGCATACAGTACGAACATTTAATCATCTTTTGTCAACATCTTCCTCCCATTGATATTCATTCCATTCTTCACCTCTCCCTGTCCTCTACACATTTCAACCATGACACATTTGGCTGTTACACTATTTTTAGAGAAGTGGTCGGCCGTGGTAGCCAAACATAAGGGTGCTGACCTGCCCAACTTGATTTGTGCGGATGGAAGTGAACCTGGAATCCTCTTTGCTGATGTTGACTTTGGAGGCTTTCACTGTTGTTAAATGAGAAACTTTCAGCGCAGTATTACACTGGTGGGCTTTTTTACCTGCACATAACATTCCCACTGTGTAATATTTGCAGTGTAAGGTGATTATCTCCAGAAACCAGCGAAAACGGGAGGAAGTCAGAGGTTTTCTAAAGACCTCTCTGAGGTTTGGTGTAAGCTTGTTTCGACTCAGCACCCACGGGATGGTACCTCATCAGAGACGGGTTTCCCGACAGTTCCAGACGGTCCTGGGAAGTTGGATGCCCGCCAAGTGTGCTCCAATCCGTGCAGCTCAGCAGGCAGCAGCAGTCAAAGTCGAAGTTGGACTTGCGCCATCCATTCACGTGGTATCCTGTTGTTTTAGGCTTGTCATGATAGCCCCTGGTGCATGATTGAAAACATGTTGGAGTAGCTGGTGCTATTCTGGGCCGGGGGAAGCAGCGTCCCTATTAAGGCAATTGACTGTCAAAGGAATTGAGGCTGTATGAAAGTGAGAAGAAGAGGAAGCAGCAGTGTGTAAAATAATCATGTCATACTTAACTGATTTCTACAGGAATGTTTTCATGTTGACATTTCACCTGTGCAAGTTACAAGAGTACATGGAGACTCTCAGTCCGATGGAGGGCAGTACACTTCAGGTGTTGTGATTTTTGCGGTTGGGTCACATTTGTGAGACGAGCCCTGTGTTTGGTTTTCCTCCCCTCCCCTGCTCTCTTTTATTGGCCGAAGCCGTGTTAAAAAGTTCCGGTTTGCCGTGACACTGTGATGTGCCCCTCTGATTCCAGCACATCTCCTCGCCTCTCTAAACTGAACCAGATGGAGGCTTTCCATAAAAAACTTTCACTCCCTTTTAAGTCTCACATAGAGAAGAGAGCCATTAGAAAAAAGAGTAGCAACATGTCATATTGTGTCAGCTTAATGCAGTCCAAATGCAGTACGGCTCATCTGTTTCTCACCAAGCAACAAAACATCTGATAGAACATATACACTGTAGATCCTAATGCTGCGTTCAGTTGTAGTCTTTGAAGAGATCCTCTCTCACAGATTTATATCTGGCCAGCATTTATTCTGCTGTCATTTGTGTAATACTGCAAGCTACACCCGTTTAATACACTGTAACACACAATTCTTGCTGGAACCAACTGAGAACAAAAAGATGTCAAATGGACAGAGTTATTTTGTTCATTTATTTATTTATTGCCGTGGATGTCATGTTTGTGTGAGATGTTGTCAGCCTCCTGCGGTCCACACCACTGATATACATTAGACACGGATGCAGCCTCTGTTTCTTGTTAAAGAGAAGAGGCCTGAAACAAGTCTTCTTCTAGCAGCTGCAGTTGTAGCTGTTCTCATGCTTCACTGTTGCCAATTTAGTTACTTTAGACAAGATCTTTTAACCACTATGAATAATATAATAACTTAAGATTACATTTTGAAGAAGCCATTATCCATTAAGGCAGGAATGAGTCAGTCTTGTGTCATTTAGATGAAGACGCATACAACCACACATAGCATTTATCATATTCCCATGAAGTCAAAATCTATGTTTGTATCACACGTCTTGCTCTATATTTCATCCATACATCAATCTCTGGCCCAACAATGGCAAAAAGGTGTTTTGTATGTATTCTAAATGGTGTATGAGAGTTTCTAATTTCCTGAAAAACGCTGAAATATTGATGACTTATCCTGCACTCGGGGGTGTAGACAATTTTTTGCGTCAGTGTGTATTCAGTGCAACCAATCAATATCTGCGACCAGTCATACTTGCAAATTATGAAGAGTGGTGCATAATATAATGACTTATTACTAAGCATTTAGTAAAACCTTTAAAGTGGCTGTGGCTAAGGAGACATAGCGAGTTTTCTTGGATTAGGGTTAAGCAGAGGTTCAGGGGTTCGATCCCTTATTTTTCCAGTCTGCATGTTGAAGTGTCCTTGGGCGGTGAATGGGTGAGCATCGAAATATATATATTTACAGTTGATGAAGCTATTTGTTTCAAATGTTTCAAGAGTGAGTGTGGCCAAGAATCTATCTGTGATAGAGACAGAATACGCTTCAATCTAAGGCAAAGAGCAGCTCCAACAACATGCTCAGCAGCAGAAACCAGTTGAGCAACTTGCAGTCTGGTTCCTGATTAAAAGTACAGAATTCTCACAAAGACAGTGCCAACCACTTCTATGTCTCCTTTTCTTATTTGAACCGTCAAATAGTCATATTTAGATTCCCTCATTATGTATAACTCTCAGGGCTTTTTCCCCTCTCACATTTTTACTATTTCTCTCATCAAAGGGAGGGGCAGCTCCAGATGTGAACGGAGAGACTGTGTCTATTTCTAGTGTTCAGTGTTAGCGTGAGGACAGCGAGAGGGAGAGGGACAGAGACAGAGAGCTGTTTTGACAGTTGTGTTGGAGAGCACTGAACACACACACACACGGAGGCACACACACACACACACACACACACACACACACACACTCATCCAGGTCTCAGTAATCACGGTTTTTGCCGAGTGGTGGTTATACCTTCCAAAAGGAGTTCACGCCCCCTTGAACTGTTTTGGCTGACTTTGTGGTACACTTCTGACAGAGAGGGAGAGAGAGAGAGGGTGAAGGAGAGAGAGAGGGGAGGGAAGGGGAGGGAGGAGTGTTGCTTGTGGGAGGAGAAGGAGGAGGGAGTGAGCAGGAGGAAGGAGAAGCTCTCTCAGTTTCTGTGAGTCCTGCTTGCTGTAGGCTACAGAATGAGCGCAGTTGCTTTCCTCTCAGTCTGAGAGGCAACTGCTTCTTTTTCTTTTTCTTTTTTTTTTTTTTTTTTAGTTTTGTCCTTCCTTTCCTGAGCCAGACATCAGTAGGAGTCGCTGCAGATTTCTCTTCCCTTTCCTCACGGCACTTTTTGGACCTCTCTCACACTCCTGTGTTGTTATTTCTGTGCCTGGGAAGTACCATGCCGGTGGTTGGCGTAGCCTCCAAGCTCAGGCAACCCTCGGCGGTGGGCACCAAGCCAGTGCATACCGCTCTCCCCATCCCCAGCGCAGTCAGGGCGGCCACCTCGCAGGGCTACATGGCCCGGCAGCAGGAGCTCAGGGCAGGTGAGGGCACCCCGGGGCTCTCCTGCCAGCTGTCAGTCAAGTCTGAGTACCAACAGGAGAGGACGGCTGAAGGGAAGTCCAGAGCGGAGACAGAGGAGAGCAAGATCTGCAAGGTCAGTGGAGATGGATAGTGCGTCTGTGTGTGTGCAGGCAGCGTAGTGACACTCCACAGGTGTCAGGGATGAAAGAGTCAGGCTCGCTCTCTGTCTCTCAGCGTCTGCCATACTCACTATCCCGATGTTGGTGTGAGCAGGTGTCTCTGAGAGAGAGCTCAAGCACACGGTGATGAGTCATGCTATAGTGGGATGATGTTGCTGTTTTTTTTGTCATCAACTAAGAGGGGAAACCAGATGAGTAATGGATCTCTGTCGGTGTATTACCTCATGCTGCTTCCCGTTCAGTCTGCGCATGATTAACTAATCAGTGTGTCTGTGGAAGCACAGGGGAGTGTTTTGATGTATTTAGTCAAGACTATTAAGACCTTTACCTGGGAAGTGAACCGTGCCTGCTCTTCTATAGAAGAAAGCTAATACAGGTGTAACGGGTGCTACCTGAGAAGCCCCAAAGATTAGGTCTGGACATGGTCTGAATACGCTCTTTTTCCCCCTGGTTGTCTCCCCTTTATTTCTCCTATGCAAGGTAATATTTCAGATGGATTACCTGCCCCTTCCTTCCCAGAGCATACTCCTAATACCCCCAACAGCAGCAAAATGTTGCAGATGCTTTAATATACGCATGGAGATCATAGTTAAGTGCTTCACCATACTGAACTCAGGCCGTGCCAAGTCCTTTCCTCTTTGCAGAAATTTGGCTCCGTTTCCAAGTCTGCAACAGAGCAGGCGGGGTCGGTCCGTCTTGAGGAGGAAGGAGTTTTCAAAACTCCCCGCCAAATACTTCAAGCAGCGCCTCAGCCCGTCCCACATCCCCGAACTGTCAGACTGAGCAAACTGAAACTTTCCTGTTTGGCCGGTTGATCTCACCTCCTCCCCTCCCTCTTTTCTACCGTTACAAGACTTCCTAACAGAGACAGAGAGAAAAAATTAAAAGACTCCCTGACCCTGATTCTTTTTCTGGCTTTTGATACTGAACAAAGCTGCTGATTTTCCTCGTGACCTAGAGGAAACGTGGGCAGGAGACATCAAAGCGCAGGTCAGCGCTCCCCTGCCTGTAAATCCTCCCGGCGTGTCCGTGACTTGAGTCCAAATCGGCTGCAGGGTGACTACGAGGAGGGGAGGCAGAGAGGGGGTTCATCATTAACCTGCTGCTGAACTAGCAACTTCAGCTTGACTTTCAGCTTGTTACTGAGAAATCTACTGCTTGGTCCATTAAAAGTGTCTCTTGGAGTTTTTTTTTTAATCTGAGTTTGAAGAAAATGAAGCTGAAGGCTGATTTGACTTGTGTCAGCATCCATCTCACATCGTATTCTGACCAGTAAGCCCTTCATGCAGGCTTCCCCACACCTTCCTCCCCAACTTGTTCTGTACCTCATTTATTTAGCCCTCCATTATCTTGTAGGGTGAGGGTTAGTGTTATTGTTATTATTATTATTATTATTTTTATTATTTCTTATTGTTGGTGGTTTGTAACATTTGAGCCTTGTTCTAGTGTTCCTTTGGATAATGAGTATGCTAATTTGCTTGAAATGCACAATCAGTGCGCCTGAAGTCCCCGTCCTTGGGAAGCTCATAGCGAGGCAGAACTCTCCTGCCTGCCCCAGCCTGTCGGTGTGGGTGAGGAATTGGTGGTATGGAGGGGGTAATTAGTCTGTCTAATTGTGTTGTGTAGTCCCTTAAGAGCTTTACTCTCGGGGCTTTCGGGGGAAGAAAGGGAGAGAAGGTGGAGTAAACGCTGTCATTACTCCCTCACATTAACCAACACTGCTTGTTTAGTTTATCAACCAGGATCAAGTGTAGGATTGTGTGTGTGTGTGCAGGGGCATGCTTGTTTATGCACATGCAAACCCCCTTTGTATACCATGGTGCTGGCATGTGTTGGCTTGTTGTCCTGAGGTTAAGCATATCCTAACCTGGAGGGTGTTCACCAGTGTTGGAGCTATATTTCTTAATTTTAAGATTTCAGGTGGTTGGTTGTGGTGGAGAATCCCACCAGTCTGATTAATAAAGAGGTTAATAGAAAGAGTATTTGAGCAATGACATTTAAAATGAAGTCTGTGTTATTTTATTGTGGCTGTCGTGCAGAACAACATGCAGTCAGCATATCGGTGAAATAACTCCTAGATCACTGAATGTAGAAGCAGCCAGAACTGCAAGAATCAGCATCACAGTATTCTGACAATATCCCTGTGCCTGCAGAATGATCATGACACAAGTGCAAGAAAAATAAATAAGAGGGTTAAGTGCTAAGCAGAGAGGAAGAAGGGATTTGTTTGTTCTTTGGTGTTTGCAGAAGACAGCAGGCCTGATGTTGTTTTGAGCGAAGCCAACGAGGAAGTCCAAGCGAATGTTAAGACAAGCAGCTGAAACAAATTCGATCTGCAGCTCAGCCTGACAGCCCAGGCCCTCCACTGTGTTTGGATTGAGAGGTTTCACATGTAACAGATGTAGCCCTGCCTTACCGAATGACTGCTGCGCTCGTGCTCCATCTGCAAGACGAAAGAAAGTGATGCAGGGTGCTATTGAGCCGTCTAATGGTGTGTGAAGGGCACAATTAAGCTGCCCGGACGAGGTTAATTTTGGACACCATTCAGAATCAGTCGCGGCTAATCTCAGCCGTATTAATACGGTCTGTATTTATTGTGTGATGGATAATCCCTCCCGGATCTACAGGACTGCACAATAGACTGCGCCTAGTTTCATGCAAGTGTCCACAAGTTGTGTCTGCATTTTTCTGTCTGTGCACAGGTGTTTGTTACCTTGACCTGACTTCTGAACACGACGCATGGCTGCCAAGTTTTTGAACATTGTGTGATTTGGCAGCCATATATGAAGCATGGCCATCGGTGCATTGCATTGATTCTTGACTACCTTTAGTTAATGTGACAAGTTAAACTTTAAGCTAACCATCAGTGTGAGGGATTTAACTACTTGTACATGTTCTGCAGCTCTCAAGTGACAACACATGTATAGTTAGAATTATTGCGCAAGGTAATCTTATTGTGTGTTCTGCCAATTTGGTAACATGAAATCAAGATCCTGCAAATTATAATACTTCTCTAAAGCTGACATTGCTGTTCATTCATTTCAAATTTAGAGTGATACAGGGCTGTCAAATGTGACATTGGAATAGGCTTGATTGAATTAAAAAGGAACTGTTGGGTCTTGGCGGAGGTATACACTCTGCTGAGTTCTATTCCAGTTTAGGTTGTGTCTGCCTGTGTGTCTAAGTTCCTCAGCTAACAGTACAACATTCCTGTTGCAAAGCTCTCACAGCCATCTACAGGTGGACAGTTTCTATTGGTAGTGTTGGGCAACTCATGATTTGGGGGCTGTCAAAGACTCCCATTTCCCCTCCACGATGGAGACGAGAACAAGGAGAGACATTTGCTTTTCCTGTTGTACACACCACTGACAGTTCACATCAGTCACTGCCTCTGGTGCTGCAGGATGACGGGCTGGAATGAAGAGCTTATCTGAGTTGACTGGGCTTTAATGAAGTGTCAGTGCCACCACCACTGATAGAGAATTATCTTGTGCATCAGGAGTTTTGGCAGCTGTCCAAATCAGACAGCCCGGGAACTGATTTAATGGACAATTTGGAGTTCTTTTTGAGGTGGAAATGAAGATTGCATCGCACTTTTTTTTGTTAACTCTACAGTATGACAGAGGGACAAATGATGTTGATTGGATTCATCTTTATTCATCCTTGAAAAATGGTGTGGGATTTATCTAAAGTTGGTCGATTCACTCCTGAATGCTTCCCGGAGAATACTGTCTTAATGGCTCTGTGATTTGAATTGAAAGCGATTTCTGCCAGTAGAGTGGCTAGCTTATTGGTTGCCTTCCTTCCTCACTCTCCGATGTATAACCTGGTGTTTCCCTGAAAGATATAGCAGCTGGAGGGGGTAAAGGGGTTGTGATGACATTCATAAGTGACCAATGAATTGTTACCATGAATAAAATTAACAAAATATAAAACAAACATCTAGTTGTTTTTAGACATTTCAATGCAGAAATTTTACATATTACATCTGTAACCAACCTAACCTGTGTTGCAGTTCGATGATGAACTAGCTCCTATAGTCTCAAGGCCTTTATGGTCTAGACTATAAGAATACAACCAATTACTGAGTCTAGCTCCCTTGTATGATGAAGAAAACACCAATTAGTGTCACCACAGAAGTCCCTGTTTTTATTGCACACTTATTCACTCCATCCCCAGAGAACAATGTTTGGGAAAGTCAAGTTGTGCCTTTCTTTTACAGGTCTCATAATAAGTCTTTACAACTGCATGGCCTTCAGTTAGGTACTATAAGTAATTGGATGCAGGTTGAATGCACACGTTTTGTATTTACAATACCACAAGTACCTATTACAGACCAATTCTAAAGCTATCTTTCTCTGCTGTCAGTCAACTGTGGCATGCCCTCCCTTGTGTCAACAGAATAGGGTCAGACTGGATACGCTGAATGTTTCTTTATCTCAGAAATGCAGCTCATTGTATACACCAGCCGCGACCGTTGCGGGCTGCTATTTCTGCAAGCCTCTGATGTCAGTGAAATGTCATCCTGGAATGTTGCTCCTCAAGAAAAAGTACACAAGTGTTTGCCGGAAGTACAGACGAGTGCCAGACACACTCACCCACTTAGAGAACAAAAAACATCCTGTTGGTTCTCTCTCTCTCTCTATCTCTCTCTCGGTGTGTGTGTGTGTGTGTGTGTGTGTGTGTACGCTCAGGACTGTGGAGAATAATCAGGGTCTGTTGTTGTATATTTTTCTTGTTTGGTGCATCTCCTGCTCTGGCTTGCTCGAGGCAACAACATGGGTGGGTTCAAAGAAGGAAAGTGAGGTGGAGTGCCTCAGGGGATAATGTCGGGGTCCAGTGAGTTTGAGTGAGTGAGTAGAATGTAAACAAAGCTCTGCTTCCCCATTTCTCTTCCTCTGGGTGGGCCTGACACTGTCTGCTCCTCTTGTCCTCTGTCTCTCTTCTTTCTGTTACTGCTCTCACACATTTTCTTCACTTCTTCTGTCCATGTCTACGTGTTGAGGTCTTCAAACATCATCTGCTGCTTTTGCATGCACACAATATTTGAATTACAGCGAACACTCCATAAAGCAATCAAGCAATTTACAGGCTTTAGAGTGATATCTCCACAGTAATCCCGACACATCTTCATAACTAAATGTCTTAATCAGCAACATATGTAGCGGACCTCACTGTTTGGTTAGGTTTAGGCACTAAAACTACTTGGTTAGGTTTAGGAAGACATCATGGTTTGGGTTAAAATAAGTATGTTAGTTACGTAACTTACTGTATGTTAAGTATGTAGGTTCCATTTCTGCAATGGTTTCATATTGGACACAAACAGCGGTGTCCTTGGTGAAAGTCCTCTGCTTGTTTTACCCAAACATCCACCCCAGGCACCTCCCTATACTTCACCTGACTTCCTCCTTTGCTCCTGTAATAATTACTACGGCCAGTAGAGGTCAGCTCTCAACAAGCAACTCAAATACATGTTGTATTAAGCTGCTTGTGAGGCCGACCTATATTGTCATTTTTCTGACAAGGACGAGCTAGTAATCCAGATAATGTGTTATATTACTATGACAAAATTTAAATTAAATGACAAAAATAAGCATACATACTTAAACTTGCATGACATGATGAAATTATCCTTATAAAGTTGGATGAAGCCTTTAATATTTGGAGTTCAAATGCATTGAATTTGCATTTTTATGTTAAACTAAACAGACTGCTTTCATATATTCATATGCATGAGAAAGAAATAGCACTTAGCGCGACCATTAGTGTCACTTCTAATGAACATTTATATTTATCAGCTCCATTACAGTTACTTTTGCATCTGTTATGACCTAACATTTGGAGTGATTTAAAAGAGGATTATGAAAAGGAAACTTGTGGAATATTAGATCATTTGTCTACAAGTCATCTAAACCATAATTCACCACAATTCTCGCAGTGATGCATTTATGGTTTTGTCCGGCGCATCAGTGGTCAAAGCGTGCTCTCTCTGTCTTCCTGGCTCCCACTCAGCTCTCGCTCTTCCCCCGTCGACTGGCTGTGACACTGCTGAAACAACAGAGAGAACGCAGGGAGCGAGAGGGGCCAACTTGTTCCAGCAGAGGGAGGCGGGTGGGGATGGATCGGATGGGTTTTAGGGGGGTGTCTGAACGTGTCTGAGTCATGGGTGGTCTGGCTTGACGTGTGCCGGACTCCATATCTGGAAGAGAAGTTGTCGTCGTGAGGGAGGTGTTAACGCTAACAAGCAGGAATAGCGGCGCTGCTATATCTGCACTTCTTCCATTCAAAGAAGGTCAGGAGGTGATCTTTAAGACATACTGTGATGAGAATGGAGCGGCTGTTCAGTTCTCATTGATCCTAAATTGCATTCTTGAAAAGGGAACCACAACTTTTTTAACTTCAGTATAGAATGTCATGAGAGTTGCATGAAAATTGCCTTGGTTGAAACCACTTTCATAACAAAAAAAATGCAGGCCAAGTTTGTTCTTGCAGTTTTCATCATAATGTCCATGTTCTTGCTGCTGCTCCGCAGTAGTTTGTCCTTTGCAAATTTAGTGGTATTTTTAGTATGAAGGTCAACAGTCTGTGGTCTGCTCAACCAATCAGAAATAATGTGTTAACAGGGGAGTCCACCTCAGCTCACTCGGCCTCATCCAAGTTGGAAACATGGCAGTGACTTCTGGTCTAACACATGATTTTGAACCATAAGATTATCAAATTAAACCGAGAAATGTAAAAAATCAGATGAGGTTAACATATGTTGCAGCTGAATAACTACCACTAATGGCATCCACTCACATTTCTTGCATCAGTCTGTCCACTTCTGCAACATTTCCCCCCTACTCTGCTGAGATTCCTTAATGACCCCTGGGTCGAAATTGGGCAAATATCTGAGACAATATTATGCTTTCCAGCGCTCGTTCTCCCTCCTTCCTCCTGTGCTTTCTGTCTCACACACAGTATTTCATTGCCTTTCGTGCCGCGGGGAGTCTGCTGTCGGCCGCGGTGTTTAAATCTTGGAGTGAGAACACACAGAGCGGGCCGGTGTTTACAGTACAGCCACACCGGTTAAAAATACCCTCCCCTGGAAGTACAGTCGCAGTGTTCGCTTGAAAAACACCAAGAAGAATAAGAGTCAGTGCAAAACAGGTCCAAGTACATGAGTGCAGTGATATGTCTTCATGAAGAACTCCATCCATCTAGACTCGTCAGAGGAATAAATTAGAAAAATTGCCACTTTTTAAATGGGAGTTTCTTCATATCCCATTTTAACCTCACATTGCCCTTGAATTGAATATGAAGCTACACATTTAGAGCTGTTAGATCTTCAGTGCCTTGCTCGCAGACACATAGGCAGGCTGGACATTGCCTTCACAGCCATTGCACCTCAGTTTTTATGTCTCCACACTCTGTTTGGCCCGAGCTCCATAATTCAACAAATAACCGAGATTAAAGCGCACAGAGCCTCCCACCGCCCCGTTAGTGTCTCATCATATTCGGTGGGGTTTCTCTCTGATGTTTTTAACTCTGTTTTGTGTGCAAGGCAGCATGGCACTGATTGGATGCAGGAAAATGTGTATGTGTGTGGAAGAAAAAATCTGCTCTCATGCGGAGGCTGGTATGGCGCTAACACATGCACATATGGACACATGCACGCACACACCCTTGCTCCAGGCCGTCTGCTAGTTCAAAGGTAGGCTTGCTAAATGATCCAAGAGAGGGACGGTTCACTTGTTTGATAATGTGGCTGTAAAAGAAGAAACGCAAACAAGAAAAAAGAGCATGGATTAGAGACAGAAGCAAACATTTTGCACATCATCTGCAGTATATACATCTATCTGATGCTGTATATATGTTGAAGAAGCTTGAGCATGATGTGATGTGGGATGTGACTATATATGGAGAGGGATGTTGCAGGATTCAAATCTGCAACTTTTCAAGTATACGACCCTCTGTCTAAACACTGTTGGTAAACTGCCAAGACAACACACTTAAAAATGTACACACAAATATGAACATTTAATGCAGAACCTTTAGTCTCTATTCCTAAATGTCTAGTTGGAATCGGCAAGAGAATATCTGTTTACTTTGTCAACATAGAGCTGCTTGTATTAATGCAGAATCATCATGAAGGATCTGAATTAGTTACCACTATGCATACCCCAGCTTATAGGGCTAAAAACTAATACAGTCCTGCAATTAAACCCCCCTCCATAATGAATCAACACCTTTCCTCAACAGATGTCTACTGATTAGTTTGTATTGATTATACATTTGTTTAAAGATATGCACCACCAAACAACAATACAAATAGCAAAGATAAAGGCCCAGAAGATGATGCTCCTGATTTCTACCTGATCTTGAGGCCCATTTTTTCAAAATCTAGTTTTCATAACTGTGCAGTTTTGTATTTTTAATGGATACGATGCCTAAATGCCACTTATTCCTAAGTCCCAAACAAATTCATCCCCAATTAACATGTGGGTTGTAGCGGAGGGCATATTCCAGTATACAGTAAGAGTATTGGTGGGTTCCCTTGGCAAAAATATTGAGGTTGCAATGACTGTTGTTTACACACACACAAATTCTTCACAATTATTCAGATTCCGTCAGTATTTAGAATTTGTTATGGCTCATGTAAACAGCTTATTTAGTTAGGATATTCTCCATTAGGCCTTATTCAGACTGTAGCATTTAGCAGATTAAGACATGTGCAATATATCAATGTTATTCAGCTTCCTTGGATAGCGCATATTTGTCTCAGTTTGGGTTTTTACTGCCTGTATACGGTCAGCTCTGTGCTTTGTCATGGATGCATTGTACACAAACCAACTAGCCAACAGTTTGCAAGGCTGGTGTAGAAACACAAACACAAGAAAAAGCACATTTCAGGTCCAAACAATATAAAAGACTTGGTTTTTGTGCAAATATTGCAAGAAAATGGTTGGAGGAATGAAAAAGGGATGCTGTGTTTGCATGGTCAAACAAGTCTGCCAACGGTGGTTAATCCAAGTCTGCACAGCTGCATATAAAGAGGATTATTGGTGGAATATTAATTTTAATTAGCCATGTAAACCGCTCAGTAGGAATGTTGTCTTTTTCAGAATAAGGGCAAAAATGGAAATATGTTGTGCATGTAAAAGTAGTTACTGTCTAGTCTGCTATCTGCACTGTACCTTATTGTTTCCTAAACTTCAAGATTGAGGGTCAGTTGAAAATCAGTTTATCAAGCATTTTGAGTTGCGCTGATGCTCACGAAGGGTTACTGTAAGGTCAGTAGAAAGAGACATTCACCTGACTGTAGCGGTGGCGGATGATCTTTACCTCCACCTCAGATTTCCTCCATTTGTCTCTCTTCAGCTGTCTGTCAGCAGTCTCTCTGTCAGCTGTGTTTTCTTTGCTACCTCTTCTCCCCCTCCTTTATTCTCCCTCAATCCCTTCATCTCACCTCTCCCCAGAACTTCTTTTTTTCCACTCCGTCTCATGTCACTGTCTTTCTGCTCTTTCCCATTCCCAGCATTCCTCTCTGAGTCCTTCCCTGGCCTCCTTTTTCTGTGTCTCCTGCCTGACTGGAGCCTTTTCCCCGTATTCCACTCCCTCCGACTCACTTACTGGTATTTTCCTCTGACCTTTACCCCCCTCCTCCTTCTTTGTCATATTCTCTTTCCCCCCATCCTTGCACCATCATCTTTTCCTCCACCTTTCTTCCTCTTTCGCCGTCTACCTTTTATTCTGTGATATTCATAATGAGAAAAGCAGCAGGAGGGAGTTAGCGCACACCTGGCCCAGTTCTGTCTCTCCAGCTGTCACAGATAACCTTTCCTCTGCTGAACGAATAGGTCACTCTTCTCTTCTCTTCTCTTCTCTTCTCTTCTCTTCTCTTCTCTTCTCTTCTCTTCTCCAATCACTTTTATTATCTCCATCTTTGCAGCGTGGTAAACCATGACTCTGCACGGAAACATCTGAGAAAGCCAAAGCAACCGGTGTCAGAAGTGTCCGACCGTGCACGCATGGACGGGGAGGAAAACATCCAGACACATCCCGTAACACATGCTAACAAGGGCCATCGCTCTGTGGATGTGTATTTTGTTTTCAAGGCATGCAGGGAGAATGATTGCTCATGTTATGAGTCAAGTTAGCGGTCTTTGTGGGATAGTGACTCAGGGCTTACACAGCAGTGGCAGTAGATCACTTACTTTCAACATGATTACAGTGGGGAAGAAGAGGGGTGCTCCCGCGAGTCCCCCACACAGATAAGTACAGTTAAATGTACATGCTCATTGTGCGGCTATGGGCTAAAGGATTTTCAGTCTCTCTAAAAGCAGCAGAATTGATTTTCCCCGGTAGATTTCATGTACCCAATACTTTTACAGTGTTGTTTCCTGCTGTAAGAAAACACTGGTCAGCAAAAGTTTAAGTAAACACAGTCCTCATGAAGCAAGCACAGCACAAGAGTGTACTTCTGATCATAGAAAGTGAGGGTGAGGGGTGAAAAAGAGGGTCAGAACACAAACAGTCCAGGAAGAACGCGTCCCAAAACCCAGATATAAGTTAAGTTATATAAGTTTTTGTACTTTCGGTTTGTTTTGTTTTTTTAATGGGTTTTCGGTTAAATGGTCTAAATAAGGTATGTGGTTAACACAAGTTTATTTTGTACTACAACATTTATAGTAGTTACTTAAAAATAACAAGTGGCTAAATGAGACTCAGATGTTGTTGGGGACATTTAAAGTCATCACGCCGAACATGGAGACTTTTCTACTCACTAGTCCATCCTCACAGGTGGACATCGCTTGCAAACTATTCTACCTAACTATTCTAAAATGTAAAAATTGTAGATCAATTTATAGTTAAGCTTGTACAGCACGGTGTAATAAGAGGCCTGTGGTGGCGACGGTGAAGTCATGCGACCATGATGTAGCTTAGTTTGTAGCCTAATGTTAGCTATATACTCCTGGTGGTCATTTATGCTTCAAGAATCATAAAAGTGGTGAAGATTATATTGTAGAACATTTAAGTATAATAAACTTGTGTTTGCCACAGAGCTTATTTTCTTTAATGATCCAAAATCCAATAAAAAGTCCCATTGGTTTTTCGTAGAGGGAACCAGGTCATCTCTGCAGCACTCTAATAGCCAAGCTTTGACAAACACCATAATGAAATCAAGATCCCTATCTGAGGAAAAAATTAAGGATATTTGTGTTTTTGGGGGGATGGAATCAGCTTGTACATGTTCTAAAATGTGCTAGTTCAAAACCCAGGCCTGACTTTTGTGTCTCCCACTCCCAACCTCATCTCCAGTAGCTCCCGTAAAGCTCCTCAATAAAAAAACGCTGCGGTTGCAGTTGGTAGTTCCCAGGTGTGAATGTTTGTAACAGTTTGAATGTGAAACAAAGTGCAGCTGAAAAACAGCATCAATCATCAACCCGTGGGTTGCATTTAAGGGTTGACTGTTTTCGATAAATAAATAGCAAACACAAACCAACCCTCAGACGCAGATGGCTGGATGAAAAGCTCGTTCTGGTGGGATAGTGGGTGGTGGTTGGTTGCTGTACCCTCCCTTGGCACAAGCTTTTACAGGGCGCTTAACAGAGCGAGCACACATGTTTTTTTGGAGCGGTTAGCCCTCACATTTAGACTCATCATTACCCACAACCAGCATCTATGTTCTCATTATTTTCCACTTTTTTTTTCAATCCAGACATGTCGGTTTTTCTTATTTTCTGCATTTTGTCTGTGCTGGGCTTATGTAAGGGCCAATAAAATGCCAAATGGAAATCATTACTCTTTCTCATATATTTCTGTATGTTTACTCTGAGCAGCAGTGTCGTGTGAGGCATTTTCTTGCGTGCATTTGGTGGAAATTCTATTCAGATTGCCTTACAGTTCCACATGCGCATGTTTGTTTGAGCATTGGTGGCCCCAGTTGATTAAACCCATTGTCCTCGCAGTGGATTTACGTTGTTTAAGAGAAAAGGTGATCAGGTAATTCCCTACAGGTGGTACATGTAGTTAGAAGCAAACCAAAATATTTATCTTTTATATAATATCTATATCGGGTCTGGTCATTTTCAGACATTTTAATGCAGAAATGTTACCCATTATATCTTTAAAAAAGCACAAAACACATGTTGAGAGACATCCTTTTATGTGAAAATCATGTGAATTCTGCTCTTCCATCAGTTATAAAAAATATTTCCTTTCATTTAAAATATGGTCACGGTGGAATGTTTTGAAACCTGTGAGATTTTAATTCTGAAATGCAAGACAGATGTCATTTGGCCTTCCTAGTGTTACCCTGGCAGTGTTGGCGCCATGCTGGACACACTGAGAGACAGCTTTCGGAGGTTTACAGTTGTGGAAAGATCATGCAGGTTGAGGCAGACTCAGTGACCCTAATGTAGTCATGAGGTCATTGACTCACTCAGTGGTGCGTGACCCCTCCAGCCTCAGGCCTGCCTGCAGAGCATTGTGGCAGCATTTGATGTGTCCATGGCCTTTTGGTAGCAGTAAATTGAGTGTGAAACTGCATGTTGCGAAGCTGCAACTGGAGCCTTGTGGGTGCGTGTCTATGTCTGTGCGTCTGTGTCAATAAAAATGAAATGAGGGATTTTACAGTAATATAAATTATAAAGCAGTTTTTCAGTAGTAGGGGGCTTGGTGGTTGAGTTTTTAATGTTGCTGTCTCACAGCGAGAACAACTTGGAGTCGAGTTCTTCCTGTATGTGGCTTGCAGGTTCACGTGTTCATGTACTGTATGTTGCCTGGTTTATAGACATGTAAGTAAAGTGTAGTCTACTGTATGCTGGGTTACACACAGACCCACCGCAACTTGAAACAGGACCTGGCAGATCTAGGAAATGGATGAGTGATGATTTTTCAGTGCACCCCAATATATTATTTGACCATATGTGAGGATTTGACTCCATGTTTTGGAAAGCCAGGTCTTAATGATCCATATCTGTCCCACAGAGGTCCACTGTACTCCATTCTCAGGGTTATTCTATCGCCCTTCTGCTGTCTTCATATCACTCTTCCTCTGGGCCGCAGGTGGGCCTGTTTTCCACCAAAGAGCAAAGCATCTTTCCATTAAAGGAAGTCATTTCCGGCTCAACACCACAACCTTATTGCTTCTGCTATTCCACTGTAATAAGTTTGCTCATAAAGTGTGTTAACTCTGCCATTAATGAGTGTTCAACATAAACTACCAGCCCTTGACAGTGTCTCAAGAGATGCCAAGTAGAAGTCTAATACTACCCTTGCCTTTTGCTTTCACTTTTCCCTCTCTCTTCCTCCTCCTCCTCCCTTCACTGGCCTCCCCACATGGCCAACAAAGCTCTGCTGTTGGGCCAGGACAAGTTTTCTCACAAGATAAGTCTCCTGACACACATTGGGGTTTGGTTTTATTTACTGGCCGCTGTTGTTGTTGCTCCCACGTGAAAGCTCATACTTGCTTTTAACCACCCTGGGTTTTTTGTTGATGTGTCCTCTGAGGCCTTTTTGGAGATCTGCTCATTTCCTCTCCAAACCCAGCAGGCCCGATTGTTGTCACTTAAACAAGCAACGGTTTGTTGAATTGCATCTGCAACTAGGAGAGTGGTACTGCCAAAGCTTACACCCGCTGGGAGTCTGTTAATCTGTGATTTTCCCCCTGTCAAACAAGGAACAGTTTCTTCTCTATTACTATTGATGATTAGCACTCACTCCAAAATTCATATTTTCAGCATAATCCTCTAAATGACGTACTGGCCCCCTCCTGTAGTAAAGGAGAGTTGAATTTTCCACACAGAATCTTTGTCTCTGTGAACATTGGAAGGCCATTGCCTCAGTGAAGGGTTCATAGGTCAAGGTTTCAAGGTCATGTATTAGCCCTGAAGGGAGACTTGTGTTGGTCCTAAAAGCTCGGGCAAATGAGAAAACATTTTCCCTCATAATCCCTTAATAATGAGGAAGAGCTTTTGGCCATCTTGGTCTGAAGAGAGTCATTACTGGAGTCGTGATGAGAGGACAAGAGGCTCCTTGTAGCAGCTACCAGGGTTCACGTGCTTGCAGGCCACTTGCCAATAGCTTGTCTGACCAGAGTCAGCTGCTGCCCCATAGATAAAAGAAAGAAACTTTTGTATTTCTTTACACTGCGTTCCAATGCAAGTATCTTAAACGGATGTAAAAAGTTTAGCCTCCAGTCTTTCTACCTAAGGCCCCCGGTTGAATTCAAACTTGGGAAACCGCAGCCCATGGTTGGGACCTTCAACCTCTGCCCTCAGCCTCATTTTGAGTGCAGCTCTTATCCATTGGAAAACAAACAGTATTGGAGTGTTCAGAACCACCACTGACTGGCAGCACTGAATGATAATTCAAGGGGTTAGTGCTTGGAAAAAATTGCAAAGGAGAGAACATCCAAAGAAAGGGATTGAAAAGATTGTTTGAGTGCAATTAGAGTGAGTCAAGAGGATATGATTCATGTGGAGAGGCTGATGCAAGGTACTTCACAAAAAGATGAGTTGCCCATGACCCAAGCTTGTGACATTCAGGCAAAGGGATGGCCATTCAGAGAAGGGCAAGTGAGTGGCAGCACTGTTTCTGTTATTATTCAGTATTTATTCAGAGAAGATGTGGATAGTAGGAGTTAACTCGCCTCTGGATTGGAAGCAGATGCAGGCATGTCATTCAGGTTTAAAGCCTTAATCGCTCCCTGCATCTGGCACCCTCCTCTTGACCTTGTGGAGAGAAACAGCTGAAGGTAAGCTACCTAGAGGGTGGGGGTTGAGGATGTGGAGGAAGGAAATTGGGAGGGTGGGAAGGAAAAGTGTGAGCCTGAAGGGAGAGTAGAAATAGTGGTAGTTGTGTCAGGGACACTGCCTTGCACCATGATTTAAGGGGCCAAATATCACTCTGTCGGTTACAGTTGGAGTCAAGCCATTTGAATTAAGTTGCGAAAGGGCGTGAGAGCAGAAGAAGAAGGAGAGGAAGTGGAATGAGGGTGGAGGTCTCAGAGCATATACCAGGCAGATCTTATGGGATTGGGAGGTGAGTGCATTGTGGGCCAGGTGCTTCATGTGAAGAATAACTGACACAGAAACACATGTTGGACCGTAAAATCCAAGCTGGTGAACGCTTCTTCAATGAGATCCACATCTGGGTGTAAGTGGGGGGGATTTGAAGTCATCTCCAAATGATCTGCCAAAAGTGTAATTTAAAAGTTTTATGCTCTTGGTAAATGAACAGTTTGCAAGTATCCTTGGAGGCCACCAACGTGGAATATTCCTTTTTGCCCAAGATTCGATCATACCCTCTCCCTGCCAATCACTCCATCCATCCATCCATGCAGAGAGAATCACACAGAAGTGTCTGGATGAGTGTGAATATGTTTATGGAAGTACTGAAACAGGCAAATCCCTTCTTCTCTTGCTGTCGTCAGATCTGTGCTGGCTGATATTAATTTCCGTGAGCTTGACAGGGGCCATTAGTCTTGGGGAGGAGGTTTGAGTTACAGTGTTTAGGGGGTAAAGATCCCCTGGTGCAGGCAGTAGTTTATACAGTGTGTGTTATACAATAGCATAGACCACAGAGAGGAGGAGAGGCCGAGAGGGAGAAGCAGTTGGACAGACAGTGTTAGAAGAGTGCAAAAGATGAAATGTCTTTCTCAGCCAGTCTGCCTTGCATACGAGCGCATACTGTAAGATGGTGACCTATTCGCAATAATTCATCTTTAGAGCGCAAGACCTGTTCAGTGGCTTAAAATGTGAACATATCTTATTTGCTGTTATCTTGTTGGATATACAGACTTGATGCCTACTGTAGAGGGCAGCATCAGTCATCAAGTACTCAAGGGAAAACACAGTAATTCTTTGGAGGGGCTCGATACGTTGATAGACCCATGTACCTGTTGGGGCAATTTGTTTATTAAGCGCCGGGGAAGAAAACCCTTATGTTGTGTGCCAGCAGATCTGAGCCAGACTGACTACACTCATTAACGCCGTAGGGTCTAATTTTTTGTGCTGACTGTGCTGTTCGCCAGGATGTTTAAGTTCTCCTCGTGATCGCTGTGCTGCTCCCCAGATGTGTTGAATGAGCAGGAGGAGGAAGGGCTGGTCTCACAGGGCCTTTTGGCTGTCTGCTGGTCAATCCCATACATCGTTTCTCTGGTATACACGAGAGACTGAGATGGAGATAGGGCCATTGGGTTGAAAGGTAATGTCCTCTCCCACATCCAACAAACCTCCACCCGATGACAGATATCTGGGTCAGTCTTGCAGCGGCTGCACTCCCACCCAGCGCTCACTTCCTCTTTCACTCATAGAATGACGGTTGCTGGATTACATCGAGTGCAGTGGGTGTTCAGCATGATTGACTTGATAAACAAAATTCAAGACAAGCGTCACACAAAGGTCCAGGGCAAAATTAAACAGGATGTCATAGAAAACCTAAGGTGTGTGATGGTAAAGGCGTAGCCCTTGCCCTTCAAATTGAGCTAGTGGTGCCCTGTAACAGCACTTTGCTCTCTTAAACAGTATAACAAGGAACACTAAAGAATGGTCATGTAACGTTATATCAGATGACAGGTAATTGGCACAAGGAACAAGGAATCCCATTCAGCAGTGGCATTGCTTCACGACTTCTCATTGTATATTGTTTTTGAGGGCCAAAAGATGACTCCATCTCTTAATATTCGCTTTTAATATGCATTATACTCAATCACTAAAATTATAGTATTATTGTATATTGTAATAATTCATATTTACTTGTGCTTCAGGCAGGAACTCTGGTTGCTGCAAGTTTTCATCCTTGTAAAATGTAATAGAAGGAACTGCAGCTGTTACCTGTCCTCTCCATGCTACCAATTAGCATGCATACATACATGTGTGTGTATTTGCATGTGTGTGAAAAGCACGTATCATCCTTTTTTTCCCTGCATTTGTATGTGTGCATGTGCATACACTGTTGAGTAGATTGTGTGAAAAAGAGAGAGGAATGTGCGATTGCCTTTATGTGTGGGTACGTGTTAGCCTTGTTTTCCCAGGTCTCCGCTCCAGAGTAGCACTTGGCGCTGAAAGCCCCGGCTGTAACACTTTAATAGCAGAGTTGTTTACTCTTTATACCAACCCACCTCACCCCCATTTTGGGAGGGTTCCTCTGCCTTTGGCGTGCAGCATGTAGACATTTTTTACAGCTTAGTATGCTCAACACCATCCTGCTAACAGATTTTATGGCCCAGTGGTTCTAGTGTGTGTTTTTATGATAACTGCAGGTTATGCAACCAAAATATGAAAAGCCAGAGGAGCCAAATGCTTGATCGTAGCGCTTGGCCTCTTCTGTAAACTCAACAGGTTGCTGAAAGTGTCTATAATCTGCATGTATATGCTTATTCTGTTGTGGTTGCATCACTTTTACGATGTAGCTTACGGATGCTAGCTCCAAGTGTTCCAATCCTGCTGAGCTATGTTTAGGCAGGAGATTGTACCTTTACTTTTACTGTTACTTTATTATGTTAAAAATCATTAATAAAGAAGAGTTTCATATTAGAAGAACAGTCTTCAGTCTTGAGCTGCATATCAGAAGGCTAATGTCCAGTAAGCCGGTCATTATTGCAAAATAAGCTCTGACTGGTTAAGTAAAAAACCCCAATGGGAAAGTGGTCATTATATAATGACCAGCTTGGTGTATATCGTCCCATATACATACAGTAACTGCTGCAAACGACCCCACAAAGTCTTAACTTGAACCACAAGTTCCCTTCTAAAGGCTAGGTGCAGACATTCCAGAGGATTTGGAGATTATCCCATTTAATATCTGACATTTTCACAGATGTTCCTGTGAAAATGTCAAAGCGGCACCTTGCAGCACTATGGGAACATACTGTATTGTTAGCATGGGTGGCCACAGTGCGAATAAGACCCCAAACCCCTGGCAGTGACTTACAGAGGGAATTTGTTCGCTGTATCAGCAACACATTACAGTGTGCCCAGAAGGTTTTACTGTATGCATTGTATTAATATCGCAGCTGCAAACGGACATGAAAGCTTCACCAACACTACAATTATTCTGCACAGGGCCTGAAGGGGGAAAGTGCTGTTACAATATGATGATTAAAGGTGATCAGCGCTTGCCAGGAAGTTGACATTTTCAATATTTGGCTGCAGCAAGAGGCCCTGCATTGCACGCATGCTGAAACTTTTCATCTTGTGAAAGGGCTCCAAATGGAGTAGTGGGAACATGACTCAAGTCACTGAAGGGAGGAAAAACTGATCAGTTTGATAGGGTTTGTGTGTATGCGTGTGCATTACAGCATGATGTTTACAACTGATGTCAACCATGGATCTGCTTTGGTTCTTTTTTTGTTTTCCTCTGAAGAACCGTCGGTCAACTGCAATATTAAAACCCACTCTTATTATCCTTGACAAATACTGTATAGCAGATTAGTGTTAAAAGCAGGTATGCAAAATAGAGTTTTACTGTCTACAGAGGTTGCTCCCAACCTGTGCATCTAGCCTGGGTTTTTCCATCTGTCCTTACTCTGCATACAGTAAGAGAACTTAAATCAGACTAAATAAATCTTAATATATAATTAGTATAAAAGTAATGTTTAACATTATTAAGTGTTAGCATTAGTGGTAGCTGTCACCACCATGAAAAGACAAGGTGGTAAGTGGAAAGAGGGACACTTCGGCCTAAATGAGTCATTTTGTCAGCAGACAGTCGGTGTATCAAGAGGTGGGGGGAACATTAGGACGGAATTATGGGTACATTTTCCACCACTTTTCTCAAATCTGCCAAGCCCAAACACCGAGCTGAGACAGCAGCCAGCTTATTTAGTGGCTGCACTCTGTCTCTCTTCAGCATAAGACACTTCAGCTAATGCCTTGGGCTGCAGCATTAGCCGCACTGGGTAGAAGTATGTTTGCCTTGGAGGTGGCAGCAGGGCCGGTGAGCACTGCCATCCATGTCAAGTGGTACACCGTATAATATCGTCCCCGGCAAACTTGGATGCCTAACGTGAGGAATTACATCTGCGGTTGTTTCAACACGAGCCCTGAAGTGGTCGGCCCAGAGGCAGTATCGCATCCAGAGGTCAGGAGGGTAGTTATTAGGGGAAATCTGTTTAAATATTTTAACATGTTTATTGATGCTCTGTGACATGTGGAATTATGCCCCTCTTGCGTCAGGACTGCACAGGCTTCCCAGTAAGTTCTCTTTAGCGGCGAGCCTCCATCTGTCCTCACTGGAAAAATCGCATGAAGTCTCCATCAGCAAAGCCGAGTGTCCGCACGTTTTTCCTGTATCAATACTCTTTGCAGGCTTCGATAAGTCACGCTCACCCCGAGGCAGTTGGGAGTTGGCGTTTCTTCCACTGGCATCCGGTCAACACCCTCCTCTCTAGCTTTTAACTGAGAGATTTTACTGTGAAAGAGCAGATTTCTGTCTTTCTCCTCTCTTTCTTTCTCTGTTTGTCCTCCACTCCACCTTCAGTTTCCACCACACAGCCGTCATCACACACACGCACACACTTTCCACTTCTACTCTCTTCATTCAGTCGCTGCAGCTTTGAGAAAAAGGCAGTCCAGAGGTCACAGAAGCACTGTGGTTTCAATATGGGATGCAGAATTTGAATGAAAAAGCTTTTAAGTCTGCAGAAGTGCCCTTGAGCAAGGCATAGGACCTCTAAGTCCTCTGGAGCTTCTCGAGCCAACAGATGACGACTTCCAGACATGAAAGTGCGGAACATTGTGAGTGTAAAAGTAAGGCACTGCTGCAAATGCATGCATGCTAAGTCAACCTTCCCTGGATAAATAAAAACTTTCAGACATCCAGATTTAGGTCCAATCCTGCTCACGACCCACTGCAAACACATCAAGGCCCAAGAGGCGCTTTTTATGGTGCAACATATTTTTGCCGTAAATCACAAAGATTCAAAAGCCTGTCTCTTTCAGCAATGTTTTTATTTTTTTTATCTCCCAAGCCAGAGACACAAACGCAAAAACATTGGGTTTTTTCAAATGTCTGGAACTTAGAATGCTCAGAGGGTCGTAAAAGACTCAAGGGTGGTCGCCTGCTCTAACAGGCCAGGGTCAGCTGATACATGTATAGATTGTTTACACCGGTCAGCTGCTGGGAGCTCCGGATTCGTGTGGAGCCTTGTAAACACTGGACAAGTTATCTGGAATTTATCTGTCCCATTGTCCATCCACTACAGCGGCCGCCAGCCGCTGCTCATTCATCCTGAGTGTGCTTAAGCTGTTAGAGAAGCTTCTGATCTGTGTCTCGTTGCCTTCCATTCTGAGACTGAAGCTGGTAATTATCAGGTAGTAGCTCATAATTGCAACCTCTGTATTTTCTATTGGACCAGTTCAGAAATACGAGCAGGGAGACAGAAGCCTGTAAGAACATCCTTAACTGACGCCACCGCTAATATTTAGGAACATTGGCTAGCTTGACTGAACTGCACAATGTGGGATAGTTACTTTTAGCAATATAAACATGTTATAAATAATGCTGTTTCGCTTTTAAAGGTGTTGACGTGACATTTGAGGAAAGTTGGGGCGGAGAAAGTTTCCTACTTGGAATCATCACTTTGAGGGCGGCTGCATTGTATTATCCATGTTAAGAAGTCAGAATTTCCAACTTTCTGAACCAATGGTTCAAAGAAAAACACTCAGCCACATAGACAAGACACCGTGAGTCATTAGCAGCCTGAAGGCCATGCTCAATTCACTGAATTAACGGTGGATCTGAAGCTGTAAGCTTGGACCAGAAATGGTGAAGTGCTGAAAGAATGGGTGAGAGAGCACGAGAGACAGTCCTATAAAGAGAGAGAGGTAGATGCAGGGGTGGTCTGTTTAAAGATTGGCTTCGAGCCCTCACACTCAGCACATGCTGTAAACACACAAGCTTGACATGGAGTGTGTGTGAGAATGCTTGTTTTCCTACATTGAAACACATGTTGCTCTATGCTCCTGTTGGATGGGTTGCCATGAAGTGTTGCGCCAACATTCATGTTCCCCGGAGGATGTATCCTATTGACTCTGGTGACTCTTCCTCTAGTGCCACCAGCAGTCTGACAATTTTGGCTTTTACTGACAAATATTGGATAGATTTCCATGAAATTTGGTACAGATAGAGTATCAGTGATGCCCAGATGATGAATCATAATGACTCTGGAGATCCCCCGACTTCTCCTCTATTACAACCAGCAGGTTTTAAGTCATCCTGTGAAATATCTACCAGATGCACTGACATAAATTTGCTACAGACATTTATCGTAACGAGACAATGAAGGCTGATGACTTTGGCAATCCTGTGAGTTTTCCTCTGATTCCACCATAAGGTTCACATCTGAGGTTTAGAGTTTAATTTCTCCTCATATTGGATGGATTGCCATGAACACTATTTGGTACTCTCATTCATGTTCTCCGTAGGATATAATTAAAAAAACAAACATTTATGATCCAAGGACTTTTCATCTAGCATCACCATCAAAGTTTCAACTTGTCCAGTAATTTGGTTTATGGTGGCATTCCTGCAAAATTGATTCCTTTCCCATCAAATACATTTGTGTTCTTTGTTAATTGGCAAAATGTTAGCATGCTAAAATGCAGAATAAAATAACCAGGGTAGCTGCTTAACACCAGCATGTTGCAATTGTGAGCATGTTAGCAGGCTAAAATTACCATTTAGCTGAAAGCATGTCTGTGCTGTCTCCTGGAGCTGTTAGCATGGCTATAGATGTTTAGTCTTGTTTTCATGCTTCATAAGTTGCTACGAAAGCTGCACACCTTCCGCTAAGTTTTCTATTTACAACGCTCTACCAGTTTCAACCCCTAAAACTCAGTTGGATTTACCATCATTTTTAATAACACTCCAGCAAGGATGATGTTTACTGACAATGGTGCCATCCCTGTTACGCAAGTTTTCAGGTTAGCTAAGCAAATCTGGCATCTCGAAAGACGCTGTCATCACAGCCAGAGGCACATTTCACACAGTGCTTATTTGGAAACAATTTCATAGCAGCATAATAAGCAACTTTAACAAAGAGCCCATATCAGAAAGCGTATGGCATGTATTCAGACTTTCTGTGACCTTACAGACAGTCCAAGAATGCAGAGGGAGTTCTTCGCAGGCCTCTTGTACAGTAAGGCGGAGACAAGGCCATTGATTTGTGTAATTTTAATTGACATACTTGGGGGAAACATCTTGGCATCTGTGAGGAAACACCACTGATGTGGGGAGATTGTGCAAAGCAAAGTGACCTCTGTTTGATAGCCTTTTCTTGTTTTCCTCCGAGAAGCTGGAGCTGCTTCAGACTGTATCCAGGCATTTCATTAAGCAGTGAGGAAATGCAGACCGCAGCGCTCCCTCGCATTTCTTGATGGATTGTGTTTTTAGGGAGGGTGCAGAGGGGCTAATTTAGATGTGGTCGTAATTGTTTCAGTGGTCAGTTTTTATAGTGGGAATGTAGAAGAACTTTGATTGCCAGTTAGCACATATTTTGCATGGAGAGAAATCAACTTTTAACTTGGCTCTCTTACCATATCTGATCCACTTCAGTTCAGTTCTCAATGAGGACCATTAGTTTGCCGACATAATTTAATAAAAAGCACAGTAAAAACAAGCAGTATAACATATCACAAAATGCCTCACAAATGTGAGCTGACGAGACCAGATTGGGAATTAATAGCAGGTTACAGTGCAATGAATGATTACTCATCCATGCATAATATTAAGTTAATAAATATACACACGCACGGCTGAGTGATTTAAATGCAAATTAAGCAATCAAACTTCAACATGGGGAATACTTTTACTGTTGAGCGTATGCATCGGCTTTAACTGCTCTCCAAAGTGGGGAGAGCATGTGGGGGTCAACTTTTTAAAATAATATTATCTCATCACATAATACTGACATTGTAGGCCACTGACCAAGTTTATTGCTGGGATCAGACAACATGGCAAAAAATATTTGGGATGGGGTACATTTTAAAGATTAATTTAAGTTAATTGGAACCAAACACATAGTCAAACAATGAAATGATTACCCAAGCTGACCCATTATAAACATCCATTGAACATATTCCTCTGACATAACGCTAAATTTAGGAAGCTTGAATGCCGGGATAATGTTATACGGCTGTGTTTTAGGTTGTAAGTAATATAAATTTAGGGAATCTTACAAATTGTTGCCATTTCACAACTTCCTGATTGATCAGCAGCTGAAAAGATGAAGGACTGTTAAAATCTGGAGGGACATTGGGCCATACTGTATTTCAAGGTAAAACAGCACATTTGGTAACCCATTAGCCAATGTAAGCATTCAACTTCTTCCTAGCTAATATTACTGTTTGATTCCATCCAGTGTGTTACACTTACAGGGTTAAATACATGTGTCCAAGATGCGTAAACAGTAATGTTAGCTAGGCAGTGGTTCAATGCTAATGTTTGTTGCTCGTCTGACGGAAGCTAATGGGTTATCAAATATGCTGATGTTTCCATGCATGTCTTTTCGGTTGCTGTACGACATTTGAGCTTCCCACCCTGAGTGTGATGTCAGAGGAAAATGGCCACCTTGAGAATACATACTATACAATACTTTTGAAGCTTACAGACTGACATAATGGTTCAACTTCTGCCACTGTATTTACTGTAGCATTACAGCCAATATTAGGTGTGGCTACATCCACTTTTACCTTCAAAGACATTGCTTTAGACACCCTGGCTCAACAGTTAGCATGTTTACAACCGGTCCAGTCATCTGGCCGCTCATGTTTCTTGCACCATCAGACGTTTCTGTAGCACTGCCATGTTCCCAGATCTCAGCATCCAGTTTGGCATGTACAATGTTACAAAGACCTGATAGCCAACACTACAAAGATAGGGTCCAAGTGGTAATAAACCAGCATTATCCTAAAGGGAGAGGAAATACTCATGAACTGTAAGAAGCTAGCTGGCAAACGGTGATGGGAGAAAGCAAAATTCTGTGTTACTGGAAAATAAGAACCTTAATTGGCTGATTAGGACATGCAATTGCTTGTTCGGGCATCTATGTCTTTCCTTTTCTTTTCTGTTTCTTTTCCTTTTGACGCAAGCTGTTGCAAGTAGTTTTGTTTTATGCAAATTGTATCATTATTTATGTTTTTCAGCTTTCCTAGTTGAGATCTTCTCTGGTTCGTGTTGCAGTGGCTACATAACACTCCCTGTAACTGTCTCAGCGAGGACTGAAAATGTATAATTAAGCTACTTTTTCCCCTGTCTCAATATCTCTGCTGTTTGGTGGTTGATATTTGCACAAGCTTATGGGATTCACAAGCTCAGCATTTCATCATGATAATAGCAGCCTATTTTGTTCTAAGTTACTGCGTGGCTGGAGAAGTCTCCTGTTTAATAGAGTGTTTTCATGTTTGTCTTTCTGTGAAATTGCACTCTCGTCTCTCAAATCTTCCTCCACCGGTTGCTCTAATGAAAAAGTTCTTTGTGCTCCTCTCTGCTTTGTTTTAAATACTTCGTTTTTGTTTTTTCTCTCTCTTGATTGCTTTTTTTTAATCAGTTCTACTTCACATGACTTGTCTGTGATTACAAAAGCATTTCTCAGCCTTGTTTTCATTTGTTTGTAATGTGGAGTTTTTCAAAATGTGTAATGATAAGGGACACCAATTTTTCTGTGTTTTAGAGCAACCACTGCTTTAAACTCTCTCCATACATTTAGTTTGTGATTTGCAACAGCACTCATAAATCTTATACATCTGGGCAAAATTAGTGCTTTTGAAATACAACTTTTTTCTCATTGCTTATATGACTATTCCTTGTCCAATTGGAGAGAAAAAATCTTGCTTGTTCCAGATAAGCAAACAGCAAACAGGCAGTGAAAAGTAGCCAGTTAAGCACAATGATTTCTTCCATCCAACCAGCGCAGTATTTTTATGTAGTTTCATAACTGTGCTGTAGAACTTTCCGGGTCTTTGCTCCTGATAGCTCTGCTCCGTCATCTTGTGAAAAGGAGCGTGACCCACGCTGCCTTCATCTGATATGCAGGCAAAATATAGCTGCTTGTGTGTGTGTGTGTGTGTGTGTGTTAGTGTATCAGTCTGTATCTAGGCTTTATCACGTGTGTGTGTGTCTGGGAGCTGGTGGATTTGCTTCAGTGGCTTGGCCCCGGCGATACAGGAGCTCGGCTCGGCCCGGCTTTGATGTCGCGAGGTCGAGGCCCGTCCCGGCAGGAAGCGACAGGGGCAACCATCAGGAGGACTTTTGTTTGGCAGGGCAGCTAAAGTCTGTCTGGACTCAGAGAGAACACAGACACAACTAGAAGTGAGCAGAGTTCATCTCGTTATCTTTTCAAGGCAGATCTGGCCGAGAGATAGCCCTCTAACTCGCTGTGTTATCAGAGGAGGAAGAGAGGAAGGAAGAAAAGTCAACCGCCATTGCAGACACATTCAAATAGGCAAAATGTAGAATGCATATACAGACACTAGAGAAAGTCTTTCCTAGTATCCAGATTTTATTACAACTCTTTCTGCACAATTGAGAGAGAGAAAAGCAGTCAGTGTGTCTTTAAGCTGAAAAAAAAAACTATCATTTGTAGTTACTGTGTGTGTGTGTGTGTGTGTGTGTGTGTGTGTGTGTGTGTGTGTGTGTGTGTGTGTGTGTGTGTGTGTGTGTGTGTGTGTGTGTGTGTGTGTGTGTGTGTGTGTGTGGGTGCCCGTGTGGTGTCATTGAGTATCGTTCCTCTGGAGCTTCAGTCTGAACACTACACGCTCTGACAGACAGAGAGCTGTCTGACGTCTCTGTTTGAAGTGACACTGTGATGCTAGCTGAGTTTACAGGCCGCCACTCTCAGCCCAGAACTCTCAGAGAAGACTTTTTGTCTTTTTCTGAGAAGAGTCTGGAGGTGTATCTCAAAGTCGGCCGAAGCCTCTGGAGTGTAGGTGCGTGTGTGCCAGCATGCTTGCAGATGAAATACAATAATATACCTCTAAGACATCTTGGAGCGTGTGTGTGCGCGCGTGTGTGTGAGCTCGCAGACGAAATAAGATATCCCGCAAAGTTGAAGCTGTGTGTGCGCTAACAAGTGAAATGAGATATTCCACAAAGACAGCCGTGTCACGTGGATTTATTGTGTGTGCGCGCGTGTGTCTGTGTATGTGTGAGCGCGCTACCAGACAAAATAAGATACACCTCAAAGACAATGCCGGCACTTGGAGTTATTGTTGGTGTGTGAGTGTGCTGGCAGCAAAAGCGCCCTGTTAAACCTCAAAGGCAAGCGTAACATTTGTGGTTATCGCCTGTGTGTGTGTGTTTGTGTGTGTGTTCCTGGGAAGCTGTCGATGTTGACATTCTCCTCTGAGCTTCATCCTCTGAAGTCTCCTCCAGTGGTCGGCTTGGATTCCTCAGAATCCCACCTGCACATTTGATGCGAAGCCCTCTGACAATAACTCACCCATCCATACCTGTCAGTCCGCCTCTGACGCCTCGAACCACCCGCAATGCAAGACCTGTCACCTGGCTTTGAAGTGTCTGAAGTGTGTGTTCTCTGACTGTGTGTGTTTCTATGACCAGATTCCTCTTTTAGATCAGGAGTCTTCTTTTTTCCAAGGATCGCTTAGCTGATAGAGTGACGGAACAGGGACCTTTTACATATATTACCAAAAATTCTGTGGCTCACAAGAGTGTCCTACAGATAACCGGCTAATATGTTTCAATAACACTTAGTAAGCTAACTAGTTGGCTCTTATGGATGGGTACTGTGCAGTGATTTAGCTTATAGTTATCTTAGCTAGCTCACTTGATTGCAAAAGAAATAATGAGTTGATTGTCATCAATAGGGTTGAATATTTTTTTTTTAATTTACATTAATTTACAGTTCTTTTTTGCAAGCAATAGGTTGGATTCGTGTTTTTTCAGACAACTACATTTTTTTGAAAGAATAAAAACTTAAAAAGTGTCATCAAACAACAATTTGGCGTCCCCTCTGAAGGAATTCTGGGAACCCTCAAGGGATTGTAGTACCCGTTGAAGACACAGACTCTAAATCTTGTTTCGAAGAGATCTTGATGTCTATTGGAGACAAAGTATGTAATAATGCCGCTCAACAATACATGCCTTCACTTCCCAAAATATGGATTAAAAGGAGCAGAGGTATCAGTTGCAAGAAGTACCCAAAAGCAAGTTAAAGTATAGTAGAAAAGTATCTGATATTAAATGTACTTACATAAAGGTCAAAAGTCAATTACCTGGTAATAAATGTATTTAACTATCAAAAGTGACCGTAAAAGTAAATTGTACATGTATTTACATGTAGAGTGTGTATTGACTGTATACCATGGGTTGACTGATTACCTGGCCAATTATCAGATCTGATATTCTACTACTATTACTACTACTATACTATTCTACTAGACACTAGTTACTACAGTTATCAAATAAATGTGATGGAGCAAAAAAAGTACAATTTCTCCAAAACGTAGCAGAGTGAATGTTTAAAGTAGTAGTAATGAAAATATTTGAACTTTTCTTTACTTAGTTACATTCCAACACTCGGTTTCAGAGGTGTACAATGCTGCAGCCCCCCATTTGACTACTTGTCATTGTTTCACCATAGCAGCTAATAAAAGTCAAGGTACATGTGTAACACACAAATTTAATAAACAAAGAAAAAACACAATGCCATTTAAAGCAATGAAATTCCATAATGTATCAGTTATGGGGATTAATTGATTATGTGTTTTTTTTAATGTTCATTTAAAATTTGTCAATGAAAACGTGTGGAGTCACGTTTTTATTTCGTATTTTCAAGTATAATATAAAGGCATAGCTCGTGTCTCTCTTCAAGTCCATTTTTCTCTTATCTCAATACACACTCTCTCTCACGCACACAATCGTTTTGACTCTCCAGCTCTGTCCCTTCTTTCCCCCTAAGCAGGAAGCAGCAGATCAGGACCAGTTCCCATGAGGATAAGATAATACAATAACCATAAAAACCCTCCTCCAGCCTCCACCACACAAACACACACACACACATACACACACACACAGTTTGCCTCGCCTACAGCCTCCTGTTGGGACGACCGTGCAGTAGCACCTGTTTGGAAGCTCTCCAGCTCCGCCCGGCTCGTTTCAAATCACCTCCCCGCTGTAGCCTTTTCAAGTATTTTACAGGCTTGTATCCAGTTCAGCGCTGAGCAAACCAGGCTCGTTGTTGTGTACTTATCCCAGTTAAGACAGGTTTTGCACCTGGCGGCTCAACACGGCAGCTGAGGGTAGACAGTATTTAAAGATGAATCACCGAAGGCACTTGCTGCACACTTGTTTTGGCTGAATATGCAATACAACAGCTAGCTCTTTTGCAAAATGTAGCTCTTTATAGCGTGTTTAAAAAAAGGGATGTACGCACTAATTATCACTTATTAATCATCTATGAAACATGCTTTTAGTGTGTTGCACGAAAATGTCTTTGTAGCCTAAAGACTACAAAGCCTTTAACTTATCCTCCTTATCTTGCGCACCCCCCGCTCTGGGCCTCAAAATTCGGCCGTTAAGCACATTCCCAAGATGCACTTCCACTGTCAAGCTCTCACCAGCACTGAGATTAAATCCAGCAGGGATTGCCTCGGCCAGCAGGAGTTCCTGTGTTGCAACTCTTCTCTGAGCTAAAGCCCGTTTCTCACAAGAGAAAGGAGTAGGAAGAAGAGGAAGATGCCTCGGGGAGACGCAGGAGTTGACACTGTCGGAGTTCATGAGAAAGGAAACACTGGGAAGAGAGAGGACTGGCAAAGATCAGAGCCTTAATGACTTGCAGGGCCTTTTTCTGTGATCCGTGGCTTTGCCTTAACAATCAGAATCAACCAGTCATGAATAGTGAAAGTAAGAAAAAAAGACTTCAAAATATATCTATCCCCACTCAATTTGTGACAATCTCATATGTGAATCTTCTTTCCTATGTGGTATCAACGAGTCGATATGTGCCTAGTTTATGGAAGCTGTTGAAATTCTTGGTGTCTGGTAATATGCCCCATGAAAAATCCTTGGAAGCACAAGAAAATATGTCTTATAAATTTCTTTTTATATCTGATATGTGTGTAATCTTTTTTGGCGATGATTGGAGAACAAATTACAGCCACCAACAGAACTGTAATTCTGTCACCGATGTAGAGCGAGGACATGGAGGAACGATTTTATTTCCTTCATCTGGCAGTTTGTGTTCACATTCTCTCTGATCATACATCAGTGTTGTGGTCAGTTAAGGCCAACACCCTAGACAAGGCTGCCGCCCCGCCACAGGATCAGAAACTTACGCGAGCGGTCATGTTGCGTTTTACCACAACACCCCGATTTTCAAGGTCCTGGTCTCAGCAGGCCACATGACTTTGTGTCAAAGTTGCTCTCCCCACATTTCAAGGTCTTTGGAAAACCAAGGCTGCCAGCAACCGCTGCAGAGAGGCGGATGCTTTGCTTTCACATCATCCGATCCAGAACGGAGGGGCAAATAAAAGGAAGGAAAACAAGAGTGTAAGACATGCAAACAAAAGGAGAGGGAGTTGGGATTGGTAAATCAAAGGCGGAAAGAAAACAGAATAAAAGGAGGATATGAAGGCTTCATAAAGGAACAGAGAAACCCAAGGGTTTTCTTTTCTTCAAATTAAAAGTTTCTTGTTTTCATCAGATAAACAAGCTGACAATGGCCTGGCAACAAGAAGGTCTCAACTCAGTGAACTGTCATGTTTTACATCTGGTCTCATTTCCTGCCTGATGCAGATTGAGAGAGATGAGGGGCTGCGGCGTGGAGTCGCTCGCCTCAGGAAGGAAGCGTTATCAGGCGGATATTGAGCGAGGATGCTCTGCACAGTCATTTGGAGGCAACAAACCAAAGGAATCAACTTTAGCCCTCCTCCTCCTGGGTTACCGTGGTGACAGGCCCTACTAATCCACTGACACACTTACTAGATTGCTATCTAGCTCTGGATTCAATTAGCTGGGTCTAGTTGGAAAGAGATAAACGGCCTTTATCAAGACTTTGATATCCTAATGAGAGGGGATCAGAGGCATATGTTTGATTCTGTTTAGGAGTCAAGATACGAGATAAGAGATACAGGGAGCTTATCAGTGACATTGGAGGAAAGGAGATTAGTCTCAGAGCATTAGTGGCAATGTTACATGATACAGTGGTTAATGATGTGTAACAAACATGCTTACCCTTGCCTCTGCTTTGTTCAATATGCTAGAAAGGGAAAAGCGAACAGAACGAATATTGTTGAACCATAATTTGTTCGACAGCGTTGCCCCTGCAAAGATGAAATTTCTCCAGCTTGTTCTCGGCGCATAATTCCTTTTGACAATTACACAGACACGCCATTCATCTTTTATGGCATGTTAATTGTGTTTACCAGCGGTCACGGAGGCTTGTTTGTTGGCTCCCATCAGTCATACGCCGACACGAGCTCGGCTTTTCCCAAGGAGGCTCTGCCCTCCCGTCACTGCACACACAGGCCAGCTGGTGGTTTGATCCTCATGACAAACCCTGAAAAAGAGCTACCGGCGACATGATGTGCTTTCATATTTAGAATGCCTGTCATCAAACACAAGTACAGGGTCAAAAAGATTGGGGAGTTCTGCATGGTGCCAGATCTTCAGTGAAGTTCAGACAGGTCTGTGGGGATGGATAGTACACAGATAAGACTGTTCTGAGGTGTTTGAGTACCGTGGTACCTCGTGATCTTCGACCAATGCCACCAAGACACATTCAACTGTACATGTTATTCTCAGGGAACAAAGTGAAGCTCATTGTTCCCAAACCTTTAAAAACACTCTCCTGGATGAATACAGAATACTCTCTACAGAGCCAACAGGATCTTTAATCAAATCCTCATTTGTGTTTTCACAAGAATTGCCCTTCCTTTCTTGCTCCTGAACCTGTTTCCTGTTACCTTAAATGCCTTGGAAGAAAATTGATCAAATCAAAGTAAGGGAGAGAGCATAGAAGGGTACGGACCCTGTGTGACTGCTGTAGTTTGAGATGTAACATTGAGTTGAATCTAACTAGGAGTATGGATTTAAAAGGATGCCTCCATGTTCAGAGGCACGACTCTCTTTTCCTGTTACTTTCTTTGCTTCTAAATCATTGAGCCATTGGTATCGATCAGCAGTCCTCTTAGCTCCCTGCAGATATATTATGGTCTTTTTGTGCCACTGGAAGTAAATTGGCCTTCAAACGAGGGTAAAACACAGTAGGCAGGGAAAATAAATGCAAAGCAATAGACTTGAAATAAGTCAAACCATTTATTTCGAAAACTTTCTCCTCTCCGTCTTCTCCCTCATTCCCCATTATTCATGATTGATGCAATGATCATCAGTCAGCTATTGTTGCACAATTCTGTTCTGACTAATACTAGCACTGTGACATTCACTGTCTGTAAGTCTTCTCACATTAGCTTCTAAAATACCACCAAGCCCATGTTACAAAGCCCAGCACTCTCATTCCCCCTCAGTCTTCGGGGCTTGCAGAAGTAATTGACCATATCAGCTTTTGATGTGCTTCGTTGTTGCACAACCTTCTAACGTGCTGGCTGCCACATTCCTTCAGGGCTCATGGTAAGGTGAGGTACCTTTCCAGTCCCAGAAAGGCATTACTACTAGTTTGTTTGACAAATGGTCGGGGGCGAAGGTCGACCCCTTAGGACTGCATGCTGGCACAGCTCAAGGAAGCTTTCAGAAATGCTTTCAGACAAAACCTCTGATTGACAGCTTGGCCGCGTTGAAACTATGGGCAGTGAGCTTGAGGCACATAAAACTGACAGCTGATTTTCTTGTAGAAATGTGTGGCATTGTGCAAGAAAGAAAAAAGGAGAAACAAGTAAAAAATTGGTCACAGTGATTGCAGTGTAACACTGAATTATGGTTGCACCATCTTTTCATTCATTTTAACCATAATCCTAAGGCAAGATGTTCCGACATGTCAGTCGCCAAAATTTAAACGGATTTATCTGAGTTATGAGTGTGTGGCTTTTCTCTCCTTTCTTAGAATATTTTATTTAGCATTTCCAATCATTTTAGTCAATAAAACCATCACTTGGGGGGCATTAGTTGGGGTTAGGGTTGCAGCTGCAAATGTTTCCTTAACTCTCAAGCGCACATTTTTCAGAAAGACTGGATTCAATCAGCCTCAGTTTTACTTTTATTAGTAATAGTAAATGCCTTCCAAAACCCATATTGATTAATCCTACTTCTAAAGGCGCATTTTAAAGAGTGTACACATGCATTTGTATTACAAATATTAGAAGAGCGTGTTCACCTGTTTTCAAAGGGACAGGTTCTCGAGATAAGGATGGTACTGACAAGCCTTGTGCTCACCAAATAGCTGACTTTGTTTACTTAAGGTCAGTGTATGTTTACCTGACCAGTCTGAGGTCACCCTGGCTGTGGGAACTACGTCCAGCGCTAGTTAGGTATTGTAGGAACTGGGGGTGACACACATTCCCAGTCATGTGAGCATTCAGAGGCATGCTGAGAAATGTGGCACAGTGTGAGAGGACGTGTTTACCTGCACTTGGGATTACGCACGATGAGATCTGCTGAAGCGTCTTCTCATATGGGTGTGATGTACCTGAATCGCTGCAGGCTGATGTTGACAGAAATGTAGACTGATGCTGACGCTGACGCTGACGCTGATGCTGTGAACGATATGTGAGGGGTTACAGGGTAAATGTGATGTATGAGCTGGTTTTGCAATGAGGTTTTTAAATAACATGTTTTTAAGTTACATTACCATTATCTTTTTTTTCCACTTAACATGGATACACAGATATGAGTAGTGGGGCACATTTGCACCTTGGTCAAAGTCAGTTTGGTGGTTCTTTTCTTATTAACTTTCCCACAACTTTATGGAAGGAAAAAAAGCAGAGTTAGTCGTAGTAGTAGACATGCTGGCAGTATCAGTAGTAGTGAAAGCATTAACAATATTTGTAGCAGCATCCCAGAAATATTGTTTCTAGCTGAACCTAACAGGAGGGCAAAGGGCATTCGAGGTTAAAACCAATCCTGCCAGATGCACTGGTCACATGATAAAGCAGCGTGGATCCAATTTCAGCTCAGAGCCATTGACCCTGCTGAAAAATACTAAGTTGGAGGGAGACGTTTCAAATTTAGGGCTCAACATTCTAGAGTCAGTGTGATTGCACAAGCAGCAGACCCAATCGCCAGAATAAATGTTTGCATTGTACCCCTCTGCAAACCAAGGATATGTTAAAACTTTACATTTCTTTATGGTAGAACCTTACGTTTCTTTATCTTCAGTTTCCATTTTTATGAGGCAACAATACACTGCTTATGGCCGACTAGGTTTATAAAAGCCAGAAAAACCACTTGCTTAAGGTTTGGAAGAGATCATGTTTTGGCTTACCTGGTTCACGGCTGCAAATTGTCCCAAAATCTTGTCAAAAATATTTGTTTTTGATGCAAATTAAAACATCTTGACCATGTCCCGACATCTCATTAAAAATATCCAGTGGTTTCACGCTTATAAATGCTGGAACACCATCTCGAACACTGGTCTCTCGCTCGGAAGTTGTCTCGCCTCCTCATGACTGGAAAGCGTCCAAATGTCTGGTTACATATATCCAGTGGGTTTGTGCTTACAAATGTTGAAACATCATCTCGAACAGTGACTTCTCACATGAAAACCTTTACAAACAGTGGTCTCTTGCTTGGAAGACATTATTATTAGTGTATAAGGCAGTGGTAGAATATAAATTCACTCAAGTACTGTAATTAAGTACAATCTTGACATACGTGCACTCTAGAATCTTGCACTTTATTTGAGTATTTCCATGTTATGCTACTTTATACTTATATTCCAAATATTGTACTTAAATCTTTTCTACATTGACAGCTTCAGTTTCTTGTGACTTTACATGTTGTAAGATAATAGAATCTACTGTTATAGATGAAGCCAATGGTTTTTGATTCAGGACTTCTTCTGTACTTTTTATGAAGTTAAGGATCTGGGTACTTCATCCATTGCTGATATTAGGGTAGTAAGATGAGGTTTGTGGTGATGGAGGCAATTCCCCTGTGGCTGCAAAATATCACTTTCTCCCTGTTGGGGGGATGGATTACTGTCACGCACCACAAAAACCAAGTGGCCCCGGGGTCTAAGGTTTCAGGGGCCCACACATTCAAAACCCTCCATTCGAGCAGAGCATATCGTTTACAAAGCCTTCCCTGGGATAGCAGTTTTTATTGGTGAAAATGACTCACTGTTTTTTGATGATTTAGTCTCATTTCGAAGAAAGAGACGAATTGACGTCACGCAGCCTCAAAGCCATGTGGAACATTCTGGGTTTTAGCGATAATTAGGGGGTTGCCCACTCTAAAAAAAAAATCATCACGGTTTCACAAAAGCAGATTTTTCCTTCATTCATATCCCCATCAAAGCCTATTCAATTTTTTACCCTGATGAACGTTTTTTTTTTTTTTTTTTTTTTTTTAAGTTTTCATTGCCAAGAATATTTCAGTTGAAAGGTTGCGGTGACCTCAGCGGATGATGGATGGCATGGAAAAGGCACAGAGAGGAACAGAAGGACAGGGACAAAAAAGATCTCGTAAAAAAAAAAAAAAATACAGCCAGTCCTTTATAAAGATCAAGTTATTTAGGTTGGAGTGGGCAAAGAAGTGGAAAATTAAACTTAAACAGATGTTTCTATAGTATCTACACAATGCAGTCTCTGAGTAATATTAAAAATCGCATGGTAGATGATCTGACTTTTGTTGTTTTGTAATAATCCTGCTCTCATTTGGAATTGATAGTTCGCTGTGGCTCCATCAATCAGCACAGACTAGGAACTGACAGTGCTTTTAGGTGTAAAAAGTCTTGTATCAACATAATAGCATGGTCTGCTGCAATGCCTGCTACTATAGTGCATGAAGCCACTCACTTTAAATTGCAAGTGACTGGCACACACACCATGGCTGTTAGGATTAACTGCTGCGAAGCCAGAAACTGCAGGAACTTGGTCTTGCACACACGCTTACACACGTAGTCCCATTTCCATCCACATTTAAGAAGCCACAGACTCTTTGTGCTGCTGTTCACACTGCAGTCACTGAAGGCAGCGAGGTGCCTTCGCAGACAGAGAGACACTATTCTGGCTTTTCTTTCTAATGCTAAATCACGGCATGCAACCCAGCAGTAAAATGTGCCGTAAAATGGCAACAGCCACCTAGATACTGTCTATTATGTTTATAGTTGCTACTTCATCTGTGGCATAAATGAACAAACTGTTTTAGGAAGCCCCACTGGCAGAAAATGACTAAAAACAAAGATCATTATCCACAGTTTATTATCCTCCAGTCGCATCTAATCTGCATTTTACATTGAACCTCACATTAGCTGATCAGATAATGTAGTTTTGCTGCCATCACAGGCTCATTCACATACAATAGTACTATTCTCACTAGTTATGATGTAAAATCTAGTATACAGTGCATTTTAACTGCATAGTATGCAATGCAGCTTACTGCACATACATGTACTCAGCCGCCCCGGAATGCATCTCTTTAGACTGTCGAAGGAGGTTATGTTTTCACCCATGTCCTTGGTTGCTTGATTGGTTGTCAGCAGGATCACACAAAAACTAGATTTCCCCAAAACTTGAACAGGATGGGTCTGTACCCAGAAATGACCCCATGACCTTTTGGTGTGGAGCTGGATAAACTCACTGTAAATATAGGGAGTAATAACCTGCTTTCATATTGGACCTCTATGGTCGTTTTTCTGTAGAGGGTTCCAGTACGCAGCATATACTAATTGAGTATGTAGTAAGCAGTACATTAGCATGCGATTATAAATACAGCCATTGCCTTTTTGTCTTGCTCTTTAAAACAAACTGAGCAGGGCCAGGGGTTTACGGGAAAGGTGGTTTTCATTTTGAGAAATCCAAACTGCTGGCTGATTTACAGGGTTGGGGGTTTGATTCCCAATGGCTCCCAGCCCTGCTCCATACTGAAAAGCACTTTGGCTTATAGCCTCCAAGAAATGGCATAAGTTATACTGTATATTTATATGTCAAATCTACAACTGCAGCTCGGGGAGCTCGGGGTCTCGATCGAGAATCCATCCGTGAATGAAATGAATTGCTATCTGTTCCCAGAAGCGTTGCTTGCCTAGCCTCTGGGGCCGCCACATTATATTGGGGAGGTAAATCAGAAACACACCCCGGGATCTCTCCTGTTGCCTCTCGTTGAGTTTTTATTCTCTGAGCTGTCGTAACCGAACCTCCCTATCAGGATTTGTTCTTTATACACTTTAGCCAGAATGGAGACACAAACGATGAGGTGAAGAGCGAGAGAAGATGGCAGAAGGTAGAAGAGAGGGTCTATCAGAGAATCGTAAGAGGGAAAAGAGACAAGGACACAGACGAGGACACCGAGAAATAGGCAGAGTTTTAAGGCCAGAACCTGGCTGTGAACCTTTGCTTACTCAGTCACATTATGTCATCCAGACAAAGCACCTGATTCTCTCATCATCTCCCTCCGTCTCACAGGCGAGACCAGACCTCTCTCCCTCCCTCCCTCTATGTCCCACCACGGCTTTGTGATCACTTGTCTGGGGGAAGATGAGGAAAAAGGAGGGGATAACGTGAAGACAGAGGAGGATATAATGGTAACCAAAGATGAATGTGCAAGAGAGTACGAGAAGGAAGGTGAAAATGGGAGAGAAATGGGAGACGAGGTTGGGAGAGAAGAAGTGGGAGACGGACGAGATAAGAGAGGAGAGAGGGAGAATATTAACAGCCGGCTTGGATGTTGAGAGCAGAGAGGAAGGGAGATGGAGGAGCTCTTGTAATGGTACAAGATCAAAGAGGGTTTTGCAGCATTTTGCAACAGCATGGATATCAAGCTACAGAATATTTTAGGAACATTTTGTACATCATTCAGCTCAGTTCCCACTGTGTCCCATCAAAGTGCAACAATCACTCTATTTGCTAACGTTTTTAGGTTTTATTCGATGGTGTCTTTTGAGGTTGTTATCCTCCAAACTTTTCTCTTTTCCCATCTTTGCTGCTCAGCGCTTGTAGTTGTGGTTGTCTGCACTGCATATCCCAGAGATCACCTGTCAATAAAACAGTGTAGCTGATGACTTTTAATGATTTCCTGTAGACAGACATCGCTCTTTTCTTCATCAGATGGCTTTACATCCACTGCCTTAGGTACACAGGTGAAATGAGCTCAACCTGCTTTGTAAAATGTTTCCTTGTCCTAGATAACAACAATTACTACAATGCTCAATTATTGTCTGGGCGGAAGTATGCAGTATGTCAACTTGATTCATAGTAATATGAAACGTGATATAAAGTGATGGCCTCATCAATACTCACTTATTCACTTATTCGATCGAAGTGCTTGTTGCATTGTTGAAGGCTGTCAAAACCGTTTCCGTCAACACCTTTCTGGCATCAAAATAGAGCTTTTTCACAGCAGACACCTTGGCATGTCATAGCAGGAAAAGCACAGGCGTAATTAAAAGCATTTACAAAGACTGCATTGTGTCTGGCTGGCTCACTGTGGAGGCTTATTGGAGCACTAATGGAACTGAGCCACGGTTAACAAAATTTGTTTCACCCATGCTTTTCCTGCCATGACAAGTCAAAATGTAGGCCATGGAAAAGGTCAATTGGGGGCCTTCGTCTGACAATTTCTGCAACCTTTTCAAAACCAGAAATCCAAAAATAATGTTCCTTCACTGAGTGATTGGCCAGGTATGCACATGTGACAAAGTACCAAGGTTTTTCTCTAAAGCTCTTTTTTCAGTCTTCACACATCTACTTCTTCTATCTTCTAACACTTATGTGAGTGTACAACTAAGTATAACACTATGAATGACTGTGTGGAGAGTCAGAAAGTGAGCTGGTATCCCTACTTGTATGAATCATTGAATTTCAGGTGTTATCATGTGTGTTGATACCCTGAATTATTTGTGCTTACTGCAAGACAAATTTCCCAAACAACCAACTGGCACAATGAATATAGGAGCTTTCGCAGCTTCTAGAGATCAGTTGCCCACTTTTCCTGGTTGCTAATACACCCTTGAGCCTGGCAGCTGAAGGCGGACCAATCAGTCAAATACAGGCAGGGGTGTAGATGGTGTGATTTCCCGCTTGATAAATGTCCAGTCAAAAAGTACTCAGGCTATTCGTTGTACATACAAAATGAGATGTAAAATCAAGATCTGACTAGAATCTGAATAAACAAAACCATGATTCAGAGGCCAATTCTGAGAACCAGTGACAGTCATAGAACAGCCAACTTAAAATAATGCCTCTAAGAAGCATTCGAAGGCTCATCCAGTCTTCTGTGACTCATCTTGTTCCGTGCCAATCAAGGAGGCCCCTGATCCAAGAAAATAGACAGAGGTATTTCTCGAAGAGTGTTTTAACTGAGAGGAGAACATGGTGGCTTTTTCTGTTGAGAGTCCAGTAAAAAAAGGTCAGCCTTCAAATTAAATCAGCCTTACAGGGCAGACACAGATTGTTCCATCATGGCAGGTTGAGGTGATAAACTAATTTGCTCCTGTCTTTGCTGTACTGCTTTTAATTGAAAGTTTCTTCAGGATTAAAACACTAGTGAGCAACTTTCCTTCAGTATACAAAATCATATCACGTTCACCAGCTGGATACCTCTCACTTCATTGAATAATGAACTTGAGATAATGATTTTTTTACTCCTGAAGCACTTCTGAATAGCACGCTTTATCTGCTAAACCACAGGCTACTCTCAGAGACAGGTTATTACCTCAGAACAGGCACTGATTGGTCGCCTCTGCATCATTCTCCTCCACCGGGTCTGCAGATGTGGCTGGATCACCTGCTTGTTATTCACTGCAGGTAGCAGCACTTGACTAGATACTTAACACTCCCTATCACAATCTCTCCTCTGCTCTGACCAGGCAGATGAGAGCGCTGATAAAGAATTCATTACTTCCTCTCTTTGTCTCTACTTTTGCATGTTCGCCTCTCATCCCTCCATCCTTGTCGCACGTTAATTTCACTCTGTTACTCGCTTTGCTTGTGCGGGCTGTTGTGAAATATTGATTGTTGTTTTATTCAATTTTGATAGTGTTGTAAGCAAATATGTTTAAGGCTTTGTGTACACTTGGTGTCTGTTGGGGCAAGTCCAAGCCAAATGTCAGGTAGTTGTAACCGGCCCAAATCAAGTAACAGGCCCAAGTTCAGTTGAGAAAAGTCCAAATCTAGTCCCAAATCTTGAGTAAGTGGCAAGTCAACTACAAGGATGTGTTGGTCAGAATTTTACTCTTGTGATGACCAGCGAGAGAAGCATCGTTTGAAAGTATCAATGACGGGTCCTCAAGAGGTTAGCGTAGCTGTTATAGCATCAGTTATATCAAAACTGGATACTGTATTTCATTGAAAGAAGGGCAAAGAACGGCCCTGAAGATGTTTTCACTCTTCTCTCGACTGACTTTGGCAGGAGTTTGATTTTTGCAACTTAATGGACCAGTGTGTGCATCCGTAAACTAATAATCCAAACAGCAATGTGCTGTGGAAAGCAAAAGGCTTTCACGCATTTACATGCTGTACTTTTGACTCTTCATCTCTCAACTCCATCTGCCACTCACATCTGAAAGCTGAACTGTTTCATTGCTTTCTCTAATGTTTGATAAACAAAAAAAAAAGGCTGTTTTAGAGTGAAAAGGTGTTGGACAGAATGTTTTTATAATGGCACCGCTAACAGCACAGCGTACACTCTGTTGGAAAAGCTGACCCTACCCACAGGCTTTTCAAGGTCTCATCTTTTCTGGGCGGATTTTGTTTCTTCTCCAAGGTCTTATGTTTGTAAAGATTTAGCATAGATGCTGCTGCACATTGTTAATGTTGCACTCTTTTAAAATGTTTCTCAGTGCAAGAAAGTTACATTAGTCAGTATAAAAACCTTCTATAAAGCAATGAAAATGCAGTACACACACACACACTTACATCCACACTTCTACCGCCTTTTTTACATTTACACCAACGCACACAGTCATTTTTTATAATTTGCTCTCTCTGCAAGGCAAACAATCGATCTACAACGACGCCAGACCCCTGGGCTCTCCAGATTGTGTGTGCTGGCGTGTGCTGCAGTGCACTCTGGGAGCATGAAGCGAGATTGCTTAGTCGGTGTCTGTCTGTCGGAGCTGTGCACCTCCTGGGAGTTTTTTTTCAGCTAAATAAGGGGAAAACAAATCAATCAGTGTTTAGCGTAACTGTGCTGACTCGGAGTCAGAAGAGCGGTGACCTGGCAGGTGTGTGCTTGTAATTTCTCTCTTCATTGCACTGTTCGCCTGTCAGAGTCTTGATGACGATGCTTTTTTTTTTTGCTTAACCAATGGGGGAATAGTGTTTTTTTTTTTTTAAAGGTCCCATATTGTAGAAAAGTTAGATTACATTGTGATTATTAAGCAAGTCTAGGTGCTGTATAAATACTGTGAAAGTATTGAAATGCTCACTCCATGGAGAAATTCACAGATAATCATATTATAACAATATTCAGAAACTTTGCCTTCAAACAAGCTGTCAGGACTTTCTCAAGGTTGTGATGTCACAACTAAGTCACTGTCCCCAGCAGTGCTCCCAGCACATTTGTGGTGGCAAAAACACAGAGCTTATACAAAAACACAGTGGGCGGTGCCTGCTCAGGCCTGTGAGAGCTGACCAATCAGAGAAGATTGGCCTTTTCAGGAGGGGGGGCCTTAAAGTGACAGGCACTAAAACAGAAGGTTTAGACAGAGGGTGAAAAGAGGTGCTGCAACAAGACAGTGTGAGAAAAAGTATGTTTTTTGAGCACAATGAGCAAAACAGTATAAAAGCATACACTGAAAATGTGCATAATACGGGACCTTCAAGCTCAAGAGGTTTGAGTAGTTTCTCCACAACAAAGGAAGCATATAATTGCTCATTTAACCTGTAATTAAAATCGCCATAAGTTGCTCCCTGTGAGGTTATTTTTTAAGTTTCTTTATGCTGTAATTGGCTCGCATGCCCCGGTGGGACTGAACCCCTAACTCTTTCAGTTTAAGTGCCTTACCCCTCCCTAAACTCTGGGAAAATGAAGGAGTTGAAGTCGGTGAACAGGAGGCCCGTGGTCAGTTCTTCAATGGTGTAGAAAACTCCAGTCCAACCGTCCTTTTGATCGTCGGACACTGATTATCAAACACTGCGCCACAACTTTTTGTACATTAATCAGCTTTGGAATACACACACTGCACTTCCTTTTGAATATGCACATTTCAATCCCTGCCTACATCAAACACTCTTACATTAGACTTTGATCCTCGGCACCAAAATTCGATGTTTAATTTATGTATTTATCCCTTGGAAAGGATTCAGGAAACTGTGGAGCTTTTTCTCTGCGCTGCTTAAGACTTCTAATTGCCCTATTTAATGGAAGCTAATGGAGGAGAGGGAGATTGTTTACTGTGCTGTAGCAGGCGTGAGCTCTCAACTCCACCTCCAGAGCCAGAAGAGATGCATGCTGCCACAGTTGAATGCCACAGTTAAAATTCCTGTTCCCTTTTCAGGCACCAGAATGGTTTTGGCACAAAGTGTCTAATGTCACAATAAACCTATTCAGCTTTATCTGGAGCACTGGTGAAAGAATCAGATGCGGTGCTGGTGAAGAGTCGTTAGAAGATAGTTTCGGGACGGGGGAGTTGACTCGATGGCTATCACTGGAGTTCAGTGTCCTCAGCTACTCCACACTGCGCCCTTTCATCAGTATTTTTGGACTCTGTCTAACCTCGTGTCTGCTCTGTAATATCCAGGCTTTTTTATTGGGCCTGTCCCGTTGACTCTGGGTCTAGACGCAGGGCAAATAGACTGGAAAAACGCTCGCTGTCTCGTCCCAGACACATCTCTCTCCATCACTCTCGCTCCTCAGAGAGACGAAAAGTTTCCTCGCACCGCTTCCTCTGACCCGTCTTCCTTCTTGTTCACTTCTTATCCTATTTTCAGAGCCCCCCCCTTTCACCCACCCATTCCTAACCCGAGTGGGGTCAGTTACAAAGCTGTCTGTCATCCTCATGGGCGTTAGCGTTGTGTTGTCTCTGCCTTTGACCCTGCCAGTTGACTGAAACTGCTGTCACTCTAAATCCATTAGGAATGGGTCATAAATAATGTTGTCAGCCGCTGGGTTCGTGTAAGCTGATCTCACCGTCCCTCACCCCTGTGTCCCATCTGCAGAGCCCCCCCTTTGCAATTTCTCCCTTGGAAGATCTGCGGTAATTAGGGAGGCTAATAGGCGCCCAGCTTAAACAGGACAGCAGCCGAGAGGAGGGGTGCTGTTAATGCTCAGTTTAAAAGAGCCTTTAAAAGAGCTGTGATGAAGGCCTCCTAGATTTTCAAGCATGATATGATCTTGAAAAAAAGTTCCTCCAGCCTCCCCTTCGACACAGCGTCTCAAATTCCCCTCCAACAAGACAAGGCTGAAGGGGAAAGGGAGGAAAAAAGGTCCCGTCCCTTCACTGATCTTGACAAGTCGCTCTTCAAACAGCGTTTTTCTTCCACGGTACAAAGCCTCCTCGCACACGCACACAACTCCTTTGAACGCACTTGAAGTAGCACGCAAGCTAATTGGCCAGGCTTGCCTCGACCTTGCAGCGACTGGCGAGCCCAACTGTCCTGAAGCAAAGGCTGTGTTTCTGTGTGTGTTTTGTTTTTTTTTTCTGGCCCAAGCCTGTGCCAAACAATAGAACTCAGGAGCGTAAGGAACAAAGTCGCAGGGAATAGGAAAGTCCGCGTCGTTTGTCAACCTGACTCCGGTCAAAAATAGCTGTTCATGTTTTCTTTTCGCCCTGGCTGGAAGTCCTGCAGGTTCACTCATAAAAAAGCCCTCGCTTCCCTGTGCTTCCTTTTGTTTTCCTTCATTTGGTTCTCTCCCCAGCACTGACAGCAGGTGTTTGTCCTCGGTCCTGCTCCTATAGATGTTTTCAAAATTCCAACTTTGACTTTGTCTTCAACCAAATCCTGTTGCACTTTGGGTCAGTATGTCCGACAGTGTAGTTTGGAGTTTTAGACCTTTAATTGATTAATTAATGTTATTTTACTCAATAGCACACAATATAACTTTGACTCCAGGGCAAAATAAAAATGGTTGTATTATATTTTTGACTGGTATGAATGTATTAAAATGGCAAAAACACACACTAGCACTAGCCATTTTCATTTTTTACCTCTTCCCTTATTTCCTTCTCCCTTTCAATACACATTTACACACAAATACACACAGTGTGTGTGCCTGGACGTTGTTTTTGTAGCTGTGTGTGGGGACTTAGAGTGGAGTGTGTATGTGTGTGTGTGTGGGATGCAGAAGGGGACCCCTCCTGTTGCTCCATGTCACCAGCCATCAATGGGAAACACGGGGTCGGTAGGAGCGTGTTTCTAGCTGTGTCCTGTCTCCATGCATCTGTCAAGACAGGCCTATTTCCCGCTTGGCCGAGGCAGCTTCTCAGGTCACTTCTTTTGGAAAAGCAAAAGAAGGAAATCCTGACAGAGCGCTGACTGAATGAACTCTAACCTCTGCTGTAACAGCTGCATGTTGCAGCCTGAAAAAAAGGAAAAAGGAATGAAAACAAAAGAGAAAACTGAAGTTGGTTTGATTGCCCTGATTGCTTCATTATATAACACAAGTGGTGAATACGACAGTGTGCGTCTTCTCATGTTGTTACTAGCCTTTAGTCTATGTATCACTAATTGGCTGCAAAGTACCAAACCTAAGAAAAATATAACATTTTAAAATCTGAGAGGAGCACTAAACTCACTACTACAGAACAAGCATCCATTTTTTCCCTGATAATGCTACGTTGTTAACAGCAAATCCATGTTGATGTTTGCAGGAGACAAGCTAGGTAGCAGTAACTCAGTGATAACAACAAAGTAAGGAACTTTGTGATCATGGGATGGTTTACCTTCACTTCTGTGCAGTTTCTGGGATGGTGGTGAAAACTGTTTCATCAAGAGCCTTGGAGGATCCTGCATTTCTTCCTGTTTTAGAAAAAGAGATAAAAGATTAGCTGGTTAATATAAAATTATCCATCATTTATATAAACAATTGTCAGTTGCAGCCCTAGCAGCGGTAGATGCAATAGCAGTAGTCCTACAGTATTAGCAGAAACAGAAGTAGTCGATGATTGATAGCCTCAATTGAAAACGTCTTTGTCATCAAAACACAGAAAACAGTCAACACAGATGAGGGTGCTATCCATCAACAGAAAGTGAGGACAGAGATGACAGGAGAATAAAAACAGAAGGCTGATGGCAACAGTGACACACGAGGCAAGAATGAGCGACTCACAGTCTGTTAGCAAGTGAAATAAGAAGAGGCATCCAGCGAGGCTGAGAGAAACCACACTCTCTGTACTCTGTGACTCAGCTGCAGTCACCTGTGATTCAGGGCCGAGTCACAGACCCCCGGCCCCAGATGTTTAGCACATCCACACTACATTTACTGTAAATGTCAGGGCTGATGGGTGCAAGCAGCCAAGCTGACCGCAACATTATTTATGTCGTGTTTTTACACTGTGTTGGTGTAACTCTTTGATGGCTGGTTGCATAAGCTCACTGTTACTGGAACTCCATGTCTGGAGGTGAAGTTCAGTCTGGGGTGAGTGGTCGTCACTGTGTCGTATCAGTCTCTCTTTGGAAACATCAAGTTTCCATTGATTTTCAAGCATTAGTTTCAAGTTCTTCATTTGTCATACGCAGATCTCTTACCAAATCTCCTTAGTAAGATGCAGCTTTTAATTTCAAGTCTCCTGTGGTTTAATCAAAGATAACTAAATAAAAGGAGAGATTAAATCAGATTAGATTGAAATGCTTAGGATATAGTAAAGATACTGATACAGCATTTGTCCTGCTTCTGCCCTAGGTAGAGGCTCTCATTATAAGCCTGCAATTAGCAACTAATTCTGCTGCTGTCATTTCCACTGTCATCAGATTTATAGCATCAGGGATAACTGATTTCATAGAAGGCTCGGGTTTGACTGAGCCGGTGCATCCACAGTAAACACCGCGGGGGATTAACGGCCCTATCACTGGAATCACTCAATTAATAATCAGCCCCATTTTTTTCTGGTCTGCAGGTCCCTCTGCTGGTGCCAGCACAGAACTGGCAACCCAGCGCTGACTGGTTACCATGATGGCAGGGAGGGTTTATTTACTGGTGTGAAATGGGTTTGTGTGGGAGTCTGGCAACATGCCCATCTACTTGGCAACCCATGTGTCAGTATGGTTTCTATTTGTGAGTACAATTCTGCAGAGGTCTCTCTTTCTGCTGGCTGCTTTTGGTTTGTTGTAGCATTGTGGCCTCGTCCTGAAGTTCAATTGTGTAAAACTTCTCTTTTTAAGCCATTAAAAGTTACAAGGAGTTGTTACCCACTGAAAGTTTGTGTGTGTTAGCATTTTAACTGAGCTCCGTGCACATACGATATAGAAAGAAGAGCTCCAGTGACTCTGTTGACAGCACCATTAGACAGCCAGTGAGGGTCACTCGGTCCCCGACCCCTGAAGGCCTTGACCCCAATGTCTCCCTGATTCTTTCATACTCAGCAGCACACACACCTCTCACTCACTTTAATTAAGTAATGACTGTAGATGGGTGTGAGGAGAGCATAGAGGTCATGGAAGCCCACAGTGTGCACACTCTCACACGCTGAGATGAGCAGTAGGGGAGATGAGGGTTTGATTAGCCCGATTTGGCTCCTATGAGGCCATTTACAAAAGGAACATTATAGTCACTGGTATTTTGAGACTCACTAATTTACCTAACCCTGTGGAGAAAAGCTTATGGAAGAAATAAAATTAAATACAAGTCTGTAAGTTTGAGGCCTTTTTGTGTTAGTTTAATGTAGCAGGTGTGGTCATAAACTTAGAATAACTGTGTACTTAAGTTCATTAAAAAAGTTTTTTTTTAATCAAAATAGTGGTGGTCACAGTGTTTTTTTCATAATGCTACTTAATTTCCATGGATTACCAACATCAATAAGTATGCATAACAATTGTTGCATGAAACGAATGCCACATGTTTTTGCTGTAGAGCAAAATCGTCTAACCCCTTCATGCCCTGTGCTGTCACTGTTCATGTGGTCCTGGAAATTCATTTGGTTGGGAAATAACGTGAGGAAATTCAATTGAAGCGGAACTCCACAGGATTAGTGTTGCACTTCCATAAAGTCGGTATACTAAGGACAGTCAAGATTGATGCAGCACAGGACAAGATATGGTGACTTTTACTCCCCGATATGGGTGAAAACTGCTCAACAATACATTTCCCATAATGCAGCTCAATATAGTCTCTTTATTAGACCCTGCCTGGATAGTAAAAGCCCACATCTTTCAATCTTTATGCCCCGACATGACATCAGCAGTTAATTTATTCATACTTTTTCATAGTCACAGAAGATATTAGGAGTGTTTTCACAGTCTTAAGCAGCGGTGGTGATGAGTCAACTCATAGTGATGTGTGAAATTGATGGAATTTGCATATTTGAAATATTACCGAGCTATGTTCAGTTTTGATCTGATTTCCGTACTATTAGCTTTCAGTGATACGGAGTGTGAGTGAAAACATAAATTAACCTCAATCTGAAATCATGATAGGACAGGCTAATATTTAGAATTACATAAGTTACAAGTAAAATCCTCATCTAACCTACACCCCTTGTATCCCGCCTGTTATGGTATACTCATTGAGGTGAGTTTAAAGGGGCATTTCATGGATTCTGTCTGTCATTTCTTACTAATCTGTTCTTTTAAGGTCTGGACAGGGGGAATCTGGTTTAATGGTTATGGCTGCAGAGAACAGAGGGAAATATGCCTCATTACAAACCAAAGAGCCAAAGCCACTCTGCGTTTGAAGTGGCCGGCAGTTCTGGCTTTCACTCTCAAACAGTGATTCACAGATGATCCTTGAATGACTCATTAAGTTCATCTGTTCCGACCCCCGACTGCTTTTCGGCAGTCGGCAGCTCCACAAAAGGCAAACTCGCTTGATTCTGCTGCTGGATGAGGAGGCTGAGGGTCAGTATGGTGGAGCCCTCTGCTGGTCACTGTGTGGAAGACACTTTTCTTCAGGGTGGAGCCATAAGTGCTGTAAAGGTGTTGAGTGCAGTCTGACTTTGTTGTCTAAAGGCTGAACAATCCCTACACAGCCTCAGCCTTCCTGTTGAACTGGAGTGGATTTCTTTCCTATCTCACGTTTCAGCTGATTTGTGAACACTTTATTTCGGGGAAGGCATGTGACCAGGCGCTGTTGTTAGAAATTTGCCATTGTTTCTCAGTATGGTTGGAGGGCCAAAAGTGAAGCTTAACGATGGGCCACAGGCCAAAAGTAAACATCTAATATATTGTGTTTTATTGTCCAGATGCCAAATAGTACTAGGATCTCAAGTTCCCTTAATTGAGTGACTTCCTGAACTCTGCCTGTGGTGCTTAGATTAAAACAATTAATAATGATCCTGCTCATTTAAAGAGGATTTTACCTCACAAAAATAAAAATAAAAACATGAATAGTGCTTTATATTATACATTTTGAAATGGATTTTGTTTTTGTTTTTTTCATTAGGAACATCTTTTTGGGACAAATCACACGTTGTGGTTGGGCCAAATTTTCCCCAGGGCGCAGGGCCACGGATAGTCTTGCGACAAGATATCGTGCATCATCTTCTATATCTGGTAGAATTGGACAAAAACTTAACACCAGAGACTTTTCATGCTGCTAGGCTAATTGATAGGGCAAAAATGAAATGAAAAGTAAAGGGACAGAATGATTGGTTTCACTCTGTCTTTACAAAACAGCTTCCATCCATAATAAAACCAATCACTCGAAACAAATAACAAATGACATCCTCTCGTTGCACCATCGTTTGTTATTATTGAAGCTAAAGACTTTGCTCATATTCGTACAGTCGGTTGTGTACACAGCAATCAGCGTGTTTAGCAGTCTGACCGCTTCGCTAAGTGCCTGGGCGTAGTGTCGCTGTCCCGTCCTCGTCCTCCAAAGGGGCTTGTTAATAAAAAGCGGCCCAGGCTCCTGGCAGTCTGGACGGCACCCAATCAAAAACCCATTAATCTAGTGATCTACATTAATTTGTTTCTCAACAAGCAGATGGCAGTCCCGATTGAAACCAAACAGACATGTGTTGTGTACTGCATATAAATGGGCTTATAAATTGGCTTTTTGCACAAGCAACAAAGGCCAGATTCGTTCAATGGGGCTGATACCTGATCAAGACCTGAGCAGTTGGTGGGCCGCTGATAGCTTTGTGGGCCTAGAACACTGTTTGCCATAAGCTGAGGGCTGTAAATATGAGTGTTTGTCCACAAAACTCCACAAACTTTTGACCTCCCATCTGCACAGGCCTGATTACAACCCCCTTGTGTTCTTATTTCTGTGTTTTCCTTGTCATTTACATTTCATACAAGGGCTGTTCTACTGAAAATAAATCCATTTTATCACACTCCAGAGGGGCAACAGTTGCTGTGAGGGAAAGTGCTTCCAAATCAGGCCTAATTGGAGCCCAGACAACCGACCAAAACTAGTGAAACTCAGCAGCTGACTCATCTTGAGTTAATGAACAGTGAGCCAGTCAGATGCTGTGAGGAAGTGTGACTAATCTGTACAGGCCAGCAGTGAGTCACACCAACACAGATCATGTCCTCCTGATTTGGTTTTTGTTGGACTCAGTTCGGAGGATAATTCAAACCCTCTGGGGGAACGATAAGGATCTGATTATGCGCATCTGCATTGCAACCGTATATATCTTGCGGAGCTTCTCGCTGCAGCAGGGGCAGCTGATGACACGGTGGCTTGTTTGCCTCTCCTGATTTATTTGTGTTTTGGAGTGGGCGGAGCCTGCAGAGGTCTGAAGGAATGATTACAGAGCCCTGCGGCATCCCGGAATAGACGGGTGTCAGCTGGAAGCCCCAGGACGCTTGTTAAGGCCGCCTCCAAGCTGGAACAGTTTGCCCGCCGTTCAACGCAGCTCTTCAATTAGAGCAATTACCACGACAGTGAGGTGACGCTGTGTGTTGTACAGTGACGTAAGCCTGCGGAAGGAGCTCATGTGAACTAGCGGCTTAGCACCTTACAAACACAGGCCTCCTCTGTGAGCCTGAATGTCACCTATCTGCTAGCTAGCTTTTTTTTCTGCATTTTCTCAACTGGTAACAGCTGACCTGCATCTGAAAGTTTAACCTTTCTGTTTTTTTCTGTTTTTGGATAGTTATTTTTGTGACGCACAGAATGGGTGTGAGAGGGAGGTGAGAGCCGGGGAGAGCTCAAAATGATTGTGAGGTTGCGTGCGACTGCCAGTGTGTATGCGTGTGTGTGTCCTTCACCAGCACGACGGTGGCACTGTCTGGCTCACATGCCACAAAGCCAGCGGGGCCAGACGCTGCCTCACATGCTGTGGTTAGCATGGTAAGGTGAGATACTGCTTGTGTCTGAGGGCGCAAAAGTCCCATAAACCTCGCTGCGAGGATACAGTGCGTGTGTGAGCGACTGCTTCAGCATCTGCTGCAGTCTACATGTCTGTAGTTTAAGGGCAGAGATGATGGCTGGAACACACGGCTTTGGTTGAGGTTATTTATGGGATTTCAAGTATTTTTATCTCGGTAATAAAACACACTGTAGAGGGGAGGATGTTAAATAACAGTGATAAAATGAAATGATTCAAAAAACGTACAGTGCATGACTGAAATTTATACATATTATGAAATATGAAATGCATTTATCTATAACATAGGATGATTAAAAACGTTAGCGTGACGTGAACAGTACATTCCTCCAAAATAAAAAACATTTTGAACACGTACTCACGCTTGAACTTGAACTTTACATTGTTAATATCACTTCATGATTGATGTAATGAGGCAGATCAAATGATTGCTGCCATGAAGTTAAACGCAGAGTAACAATAAAGTCATGATTCATATTGCTTATGAATAAACCACATTAATGAAGAAGAATCTAACAACTCTTTCTTTAAATGTACCTAATTTACAAAACTAATACTCAGCCTGTGCACGGTGACTTTTATATGCGATACAATTATACAGTTTCATAAAAGTCACTAGAAGGATACGAGTGGGTGCGATTAGAAGTTAAATTTGCTCGGATCGGCATAAACTTCAAAGATGCATCTCTGTTAGTTTTAAATATTTTGCTCTTGTCCTGAAATTATTAATCTTTTTTATGAGTACACAGAGATGAAAAGGAAAAGGAGAGAGACTGGAAGGAAATACTGTAACAGGAAGAACTGAGTTTCTAAGACAGAGTTGGCGCTGAACTCACAGTCACACACAGACACACTCCCACACATGGCATACACAGTTACCTAGCTAGCTAATATTACAGGCAAAACTTTGCTTTCCATTTAAACACCTTTTATAGTATTATAAGTCAAATGATGTCGTATGTATACTATATAGTTTAGCAAAGAGGACAAGCACTGTGTACTTTTTCTTCAGTCTTTGTATTCTCACAAACCTATACTCTAAGTTCTATTAGTGCCTTTTAAATGTCTCCATAATGGCTCGATGGGACCGTTATGAAAACATTTCTCATTTGTTCTTCAGTGTTTTATTTTTATATCTTACTCCATAAATGTAGTTTTCACCACTTCACCTCTGTGTTTTACGGCTGTGCAGACTAAATGACCTGTTGGACCCAGAGACGGTGTAAATCTAATCCTCTGTCTTCTGGTTTGGGGTCAAGGCTGCCGGTTGAGGAAGGAAGGCTGTTTGTGTGTTCGGATGTGTGTTTGGAGGTTGTATAAAGCGACTCCCGGCTTCCTGAATGAGCCGCTGAATTTAACTGGTCTGGGTTTGTTGCTGCTTCGTACATTTTCTCCGCGCAGGTCAGAGGTCAGCAGGAAATTGATGTGTCGATGCTGATGTTCCCAGTCATTGGGTTACATTGTACCCCGTGTTTTATAGTTAGTGGATAACCATGATTTAGATGTGTCCTTCATGTGCCCGGCTGGCGCTATGAAACAGAATGATATCAGATATTTTAGCATTTTTCCTGGCAAAAAAATAATGGAAAGCTGTAATAGTTCCCTCGTGTGCTACCTTAAAATTTTGCTGCTTTGGCGAATGATTGCCAGTAATTGGCGCTTGTAACCACTGACAGTTTATCAAATTGGTCAACAATCTTTTATTCTCGTCTGCCTGCTGCTGTCTGTCTCCAAATTGTGTTGTTCTCATCTGTCTTCAAGCTGCTTTAGAGCTGTCATTCTCCTTCCTTATCTTCTCTCTTTTTTCTCTCATTCTCTCTCCCGTCCTTCCCTCGTTGGCCTTCGGTTCCCGCTGCGATACGAGAGATCAGCGCATGACTGACGTGTGCGAGCGCATCCAACATGGATTGTGTGCCCAAACTTCTCCCAGCCATGCAATTATGTCATTTTGTGCTCAGGATTTCCCCTGAAACGACAAAGTGGCTTGGCAGATCGTGGCATGAGGGAGCGATGGCTGAAAGTTTTAGTTTTTAGCAGCAGGCTCATCTCTCGTCTTATCTGCTGGTCTCGGTGAAGACATTTGGTCAGGGCCGGACTGAAAATTGTAAGGTTCGATTCTTCTGGAATAGCTTAGAGAACAAATCAAATTCACCTTTGTCTTGCTCTGCAGTTATCTGCAGTGATCGAGCCACCTGTATGTCCGACTTCTTGGATGGAGCTGCTCAATGACGTACCACTCAGCGGGACCTTGAACACAGCGTGCATGTTAATCAGTTTTCCTTGGAAAAAAATAAGCCAAACAAACAGTGATGCACGCTTATTAGGCTCTTAGGAAATGTTGAGTAAGACTTTGGCTGCGGAGTCAAAGGAGCTTTCTCTTGGCAGGAGAGATTAGAGTCAATTGACATGTTTTCATAAGCCTCAATTTAGATTTAGACATTAATTCTTGCTTCTATTTCACATCTGCAGTTGCATCTGATTAGTGTTTTATCACTGTGTGTGAAGCTGCTTTATCAGTCTTGTAAATACAGCTGGACAGATCTCCTCTCACCCCCAAATCCTCCAGCCGCACACACCCAGACTCGGCTGTGATTGACCGTTGGCACGGCAACAAAGGGTGTTCTCCCCGCTCATCCCATTCATGTCCTCCAGATCGCAGTCCGTTTCTGCCTCTTAAAATTGTTGTGGAGATCGCCGTCACGTAAATAAAGTTATTATTTTTGATCCCTCCTCGCCAGCGCCAGGCCACAAGGAAACTCTGAGTCTGCGATTTGTATATTGTCAGAGTAAACTCCCCACTTGGGTGTTTGCGAGATTGGAGTAAAGCCATGTTGGAAAGCTGCCCGCTGCTATTACCTCTGGATTAGGTGGGTTTGAAGGAGGGCCTCTCTATTCCACTCCCAGGACAAGATAATGATGGTTTCAGAGGGAATAGAGATGCGTCAGGCTTGTCCCAGAAAACAAGGTTTATATAGTGGAAATGGCTTCCAGGTGCTCCGATAATGTAGTTGGACACTGACAGTTGTGCCTGCCCCTGAAGGATTTCTCAAGGTTCAAGCCTCATAGTTATCTTTCATTTGGACCTGCTCTGCAGTGGACACACTGAAGGGGAAAGGCAGCAGATGCTCACAGTTGGATATCTCCAAGATTGACCCTAAAAAAATGGATCCACACTTTTCCTTCCTCTTAGATTTGCTGTTTGACTGCACAGCTGTCCAGATACACAAACTTTATTTTTAGAAAAGTTATTTACAACTCAGCATCATCATCAAGCCAGGCCATATGGCTTTTTTTTACCACAGTCTTTCTTCACTGACTCCATGTTTCCAATTTAAAAGATATCACAAGTCCTTGAGCCTTGATCGACATAACTTTCTTCCTTGTAAATTCAACTTTAACATTACTCAAAATATGTTTTGCTGTTAGATATTTCGTTTGAACGTTTGACCTTCAATATGCAGAATGCTGAGTTTGACACTTGAGGGCTGTTTTTACATTAATCTGCTGAAGGAGGACAGTTTCTCTTTGCTCACCTTAGATGTCAGTGTGTACTTGTGATTATGGTCTCATGAAATCACAACTACTTTGGAGGCCAGAAGTATGGGAAGTATGCAACAAGGGTGACATGGAAAGTTTAGACCTCAAGTACACTGAGAAAGGACTTTTCCAGCCCATCCTCATCAGAAAAACAACCATGAAGGTTGACTGTGAAAGCAGCTTGTTACGACCCAAAAAAGAAAAAGAGAAATTAACTAAATTATTTTAATAAATTAAGTTATTAACAGTATGTGAAGAATATAGATGTTAATGGTCCAGCTGCTTGCCAGCATTCCCTACTTGGTCTTCCCTGGTATGAAACCTTCTCTTCCCGACAGTCCAAACCTCCTGTGCTAGCACTGTAAATGACACCAGTGCTCCCCAGTGGTTCAAGCTCCAGACTGCTAGATGCACCGCTAACTGAGCCAACTCGCTAAGAGCAGCTACAGTTAGCAGCAGTTAGCGGTTGCTCTGTTGAGATGTTGCCCCCTATGTGTTCGGAGTATTCAACAGGTGGTCAATCATTACATACCTCACCTGTAAAACTGTCTGGCGGGGATCATTTACTTTTTCTACAAACAGAATTTGCAGCTGAGCATTATACTGTGTACAAACATAACACTTTTACTTTCCTCTAACTGCAGGCAGAAAAAATTGTTTTCATGAAAATGGCCAAATTCTGTTGTTTGAGATCACCTGTCAGCAGCGCAGCCAGTCCAAAGTTTCTGATGAGCTTGACTTTCTGTGTGTCTCTTTTTGTCTACCATGCTCCATAAACTGACTTGACAGCGATGCCACCATCCGATCCTCTCTCCATTTCTCCATCCGTCCATCACCCCTTGTTCGTCATGACCCAGAGACAGAGACGAGGCGGAGAATCATGGAGGATGCTCCATCACATCACGACTTCATCGATTCCACTAGCTCATCGCTCGTTTAGTTAATGCAGCTTTATGTTGTGTTTAATTACATTTAGGACCCATGCGGGAGCGACGCCGGTGCCAAGTCCTGGTTTTCTCCGGCCAGTGTAGCCACAGAGGAGACGTCTCTCCAGGCTTGCCTGTTTCAAACAGCATTACACAGCTAAATGTCCTCCAAGTGACTGCATATATGCTCAAACCCCTTGAATGTAATTCAGTTCTTAATTTATTAGACGATGTTGGAGTGATGCCCTGATTAAAGAGCCCATACATTAACAGGCATTAAATGGGATCACATTATTAAATACAGGGGAACCAAAGTGAGCCCTGCTTACTTTGACTCCCTCTCTGCCCCGTCTCCTCTCACTCCAGCATCTCATCTCTCTCCCTCTACCCGGCTCCCCCCGGAGGCTGAGCAGCGCTACTGCAGCCTGTGCCAATAATACCTGCGTAGCTGTAGTCACTGCATTGTGATCAGGACTGTTGAAGGCAGTTTATCTGCTCTGGGGTGAGAGCGGGCTGTTTGTGTGGCGGCGTTTGGGATCCCCGGCTCCCAGTGGAGAGATCTGCAGAGCAGGTAGAGAGGAAGAGAAGAGAGGGCAAGAGAAGAAGATACTTCTTGTGGCATCAAAAAGGATAACATCATCACAGAGAATGGACTTGTGCTGATTGATGCTGGCTGCCGAAAGGAAGAAAAAGGAAGGAGGGTGGGCAAGGGGAGGGGGATTCACTGTGTTTGCTTGTCTGTTAGTGGCTGGGGAATGTGTAGATTGTATGTGCATGTATGTGTGTGTGTGTGTGTGCATGTTGTCTCATCCAGCTTGTGTGTCTCTATGATGTCAGTAGTCTCAGTCAGCACCAGTGAAGGTGGCGTTATTGCTGATGTTTTGTCTCTGTCGTAGCTCTGCTTCCCAAAGCGATTGGGATTCAGAGAGGAGCGGCTAACGAGTGCAGGAGGCTGACAGACTGAACTCTGAGGAGTCGTGAAGTGAGAGGATCAGTGAGTCGGCGCTCACGCAGAGACAGGAGGCAGCCTTCTTAAAGCATGTTTCTTTGATGTCTGCTTTGTCAGGAAGCCCGGAGAGGAGAGGAGAGGAGAGGGGAGCAGAGGTCTCAGGTCAGGTTCGAACCCAGGACACTGCAACTTAAAGCCTTTTTTCTAACTGAACTTTAAGTTCTGTCTTCTCTCATCTTTGCCTCGATTTGTCTGAACTCTGCTGAAGTTGATTCTTTGCTTGTAATGTTTCAAACTGATCTGCTGAGAAGGGAGTTCTCCACACTGTCCACACTGGCTGACACTTCCTGCAGCTGTTTCACGGCAGCAGTTATCCAGTTTTCTTCAGATTCCCTGAGTTGACTGGCAATTTGTAATCCAGTTTGATCTTTGTGTGAAACAAAACAATGTGAATCAATTGTATGCACTCAGTTTATACAGCAATAAAGTCAACCGAAGACGGGTTTTGGCTAGAAACTTAATTATGTCCCTGTGGAAGTGCTGAAAAAGTGTTTTCCAGCATCATGGCTTTCACTTCCACAAGTTGACATATTTCAGCTGAAAACAGAATTTCGGAGTACACGCTGTACCAAAGTGGGCAGGTTGGACCAAAACAAACCACAGAAAGTGACTCAGCGTTATTGTGAGCTGTCACAAAGTCATCAAAATAAGTACATTCCAGCAACTGGGGCTTTTCAGGAGGAGGCAACAGGGATTGAATGACGTAAAAAATCTGTTCCCCTGCTGCTCCATAACAAAGTAAAGATAGACTGTTTTACAAGAAGCTGAAGTTTTTTTGCTCAAGTGTTTGCTAGAAGTTAAAAGAATGTGGTCCAGATCTGGTAGCCAAAACACAGGTGCCTGTAACAAAGAATAGGGCCAGCTATAGCCTGACAGTTGGCTGAGATATTGTTATGTCATGGGCACCCTTGTTCTGGTGATCAGATTTGGACCACCTGTGGACCATAATTCATTGCTGTATTAGGTTTGGGTGGAAGGGGGATGTGTGGTCCATTTCGACCTTGATGGGACGTCCAGATTCATATATCCATCCATTTCACTGCAGCTCACTCGACATTGAGCTTCTGTTTAAACCACAGAGGGAAGGCAGCCATTCTCAAATCATTGGCAGAGAGCTGTTTGATACATTTAAAAAGAATGACGCTTGTTGGAGTCCAAGCCAGACTCCAATTTAATTATTGAATACCTCCAGTGCCTTGTTTGATCCATTGTAGATTCATATGCGCAGGCTTTATATCAGTCAGCAAGACAAGTGTTTGCAGACAGGAAAAGAGTGTTTGCACGGAGCAGGCTGTTAAAGTGGATTTGGTTTACTTTCCTGTGATTGTCAGCCTGTGTGAGGCTGAATAGTTCTCGCTGTGGCAAACGCTGCTAATCCACTGCAGCGTGCAGCATAAAGACAACTGTCCAAGTCAGATGCAAATGTAGTTTGACCTCCAGGCTGTGTAGGTAGTGTATAGCCCTGGGAGTGTGTGTTTATTGGTATCACATCCCTGCAGGAGCTGCAGCAGACGCAGAGGCAGCTGGCTATTTTAGCCACAAACTCACCCAAATTGAATTACTCTGTTGGGTATCTGGATTGCTCCCTGTACCTCCTCTCCTCATTTCTGATTTTCTCCCTACACGGGAATTGAGAAAATGACTGAATGACCTCTCTTTGCAGAGAAACATTGATAGTTTTCTATCCATCTGTTTTTTGGGGCATTTTCAATTTGCGCAGTGAAAAAGCAGTTGAAATTTTGCATAACCATAGAAGGAAAGTATCATTAAAAGCAAAATGCAACAGAGTGCAGTGGAAACATAGATCACAACATACGGGACACATACTGTATGAGTTAAGGTGTTTGAGTCCTTTTCACAGCTACATCACAGAAAAAGAAACAAAGATACAAGAACTAACTATTTTATGTGGTGGAGAGTGGAGGATTAACCGAGCAGCCTCACAGCCTGAGGAAAGAAGCTGCTCTGTGGTCCGAGGGTATGGCAGTGGATATGCAGCAGATGATGGTGGTGTCGTCTACACACACACTTCAATTCTCTTGAACTCTGGGAGTGAAGTCATGAGTGTTCAGGGTGAACAGGAGGGAGCTGAGCACACAGCCCTGTGGGGTGCTGGTGTTGAACTTACTTACCTGTCACTCTTCACGAAAAACTCTGATCTGTTTGAACATAATTGCCATATTTCCATCATGTTCTCCACATCACATCTCTTCATTTAAGGTTTGATTGGCAGCACTCTTTGAAATACTTCTTCTTCTTCTGCAAACTTGTAATGGCACCTGGCCTAACTGGGGAATTAAAAGTAGAAAGAAAAAGAACATTAATTCACACTTCTTTTTGCATATCTTCGGGACATTTAGTTCCATTTTGAGCAACATTTGGATTGAAACCTGACATCTGCTGTCTGGAGAGTCTTTACTTTGACGGTCTATCTCTCTGTTCCTCTGCAGAGGCGTTAATCCTCTGTACCTGCACCTTTTTAAGGGCAAGAGAGGAGATAAAGAGACAGATGTATGGCAGTCAAAGGTGGCTGCTGGGACAATGAAACAAATCAAACTCCCCTCCCCTTCCTCTTCGCACCAGGTCTCTGAGGATCTTAACTGTCCGGCAGCTTGGTGGAATCTGCTGCAGCCTGATGTGACTGTCAGCAGGAGCAGCACACACTCTATTTCTCTCTTTCACACACATTTTCTCCACTCTCCTGCTCCACTGTTTGTTTACCTGCCCCCCGATGGGAAGTGGCTTGCGTTTGAGGTGTGATTTTCTGTGTGCGTGTCCGTTTGTGTGCAAGCAGGTTTGGGTGGCTGCGTGTTTGTCCATGTTTAAATGTGTGCTTTCCCCTCTGACGGCTCTCATTTCGTTGCGCTCTTTACGACGTCTCATCATGGAGAGAGTCGTAGCAGGAAACCACAACAGAAACAAACCTCTGAGAGGCGGCATCTTTATAGCAGCAAAAAAAGTCTTGCTTCCAAGAAAACAAAAGAGCGGGAGAGGAATGGTTTTAATTGGGAGCGGTGTGTGAGGTAAATGAGGGGAAAAACGGATTATTTCATCATGAGAAACAGTTAAGTTTTATTAGGGAATTCCTTGGGGAAGTGTCTACCATTAGAGATGCTGAAAACCCTGTTCTTGTTATAGAAAGTTCGTCTGCAGAAAATCCAGAGACAGAGATGTTAAAGTTGTTTGACTGAGAGTAGGTATTGCACAGACACCACATGAGTATGAACTTAACATCTGAAGTGATTCTACTTCTGGACATTAAGGGACTCGTTTTATAAGGTCCACACCAAACCCTCATGGAAGATCTTACATTTCTTTGGGGATTTTCCTCATTCAAAGTCTCTCATGCTGTTCAAGCCACTGTATTGCTTTTTTTTGTGTTAAATCCGGGCATAACAAGAAAAGTTTGAGGCTGCAGTGCAGCAGTAAGTGTCTTTATATGGGCTGGTACAGACTTTTTGTGGGTCCCAGACTCTCAGTTCAAGCCTAGCAGAAATAAAGATGTTCCTCCATGGCTGTCTATGGAAATTTGCATCAAACGCACCCACTGCACAGTGGGAGGAACCGGATCTCTTTTCTAGTTAATGTTGTCATTTCTCAGGTGCTGTCTGGTTCTTAGTGAGAGGTGTCTGGAACGAAATCTCAGAAAGTTTGGTGACTGGAGGAAAAAACTGCAGAATGAAGTGCTTGGGCTGCTTGAACCAGGGACAGAGCTTCAACCTTTAGAGTTTTCTTCGATCCTAAAGTTTGTTCGTGATAAATGTTTCCACACAAGAGAACCTGATTCTCTCAGTTTATGTCTGCTTTCATGAGGCCAAGAGCTTCGAGGCCAAATGTGATTCACATCTTTCGTCTTCGGAGCCTGGAGAAACCGCAGCAGCTGTCGAGATCAATCTGTCGCCTGGCGGACGAAGCGACGCTTATCGGTCAGCTTATGGGCTCTAATGAAAGACAAAGCGGCTGTTAAGAGGTTTAGGTGACAATACAAAAGATTATCTGACATGCTGCTCTTCCGGATGTAGACACATTGTTGGGATAGTGAATCCACCTGTTGCAGCTAACGTCTTGATTAAGACTGGATTCATTATAACAGTCGTTTAATTTAAATTAGATAAAGATTCCATTTTAAGATTGTTGTAAAAGTAAAGGCAACTAAACATCCAGCAGACATCTGAAAGATTGTGTATTGTCTTACATTTGGGTACTGTATTGAAAAAGGGTTGTCACTTAAACATCTATCTATAGTCAAGGTGCTTGTTTGGATCCTTTATGAATCTCATGGAGACAGATCATAAACAGTGGTGTTCTCTGTGAGATTAGAGTGCCAAAGCTTGATGAAATATTTGTGTTTGAGTAGCGGAGACGTGCAGGGAGTCTGAGTGTTTGGACAGCACTCCCTGGCAGGACATTTAGCACTACATTGTAGAGAAAACTGAGAGGCAGAGCAGTGTGCTCAATGAAAGCAAATCTACGTTGGACAGAAAGTCTCAAATATCAAGATTTTCACAAAAAGATAAGAAATGTCATGAAAAGGAGTTTGTTAAAATGTTTCACACCAGCTATTGATTATGTTTAGAGAAGTTATACACCTCAGAAAGTCCCGTAAAGTCTTGTGAGTTGAATCTTTACTGCTGTAAGTCATAATTTGGATTACAAATCTCTTCCATGGCCCTGGCACAGAAACTGAAGCAACAACCATCTAACTTCCTTACTCTCACAATCAAAATGGTTTTTAGATTGAATACATTTTATCTGATTTTTTTCCATTTCCATGCAGCTTTTTAATATGTTACTGTTTAACGCACACAGAGGCACTTGGATTGAAACATACTGTAGTTACGTTATAGTAAAAGGATTTCTGAATTTCAGATTTCCCAAATGGACTTTTGAACCCAGAGAATTCATGTTCAGATCATATAATTATTTATTACTATATGTTATATGTTGTCATTTTGTTGTGTTATTTTAGAAATGCAAAATCGAAGGGTTAGGGTTGGAAGTGTGTCTTCTCACATCATAAAATGATCAACAATGTTCGGTTGTTAAAGTGTCAGACACTCATTTTGTGCTCTTGTGTACACACTATATTATCATCGAATAAATCAATTTGCCGTACAAAAAACAGGAACACCTGTAAAACCTCGGTGTTGGTCACACAATTTACGCACACCTACTCTCTGTCTCTGTTTCTCACACACACACTTACAGGATGTTTTTGTGTTGTTGCAGATCTACACCGACTGGGCCAATCACTACCTGGCCAAGTCCGGCTGTCAGCGCCTCATCAAGGACCTGAGCCAGGACGTCACCGATGGAGTCCTGCTGGCACAGATCATCCAGATCATAGGTAGGGATACTAACACACACACACACACACACACATCTGTGTCTGTGACTCTAGTCCCTCCCTCTCCTCTTCCTCCTAGCTTTCTCCATCTTTTAATGCCCAAGTGATTCACTTCACACCTTTCAGTCCATTCAACTCTAATCTGCATAATTATCATGACAGAGGAGAAAGTTCTGTTACCAGCGCAGTTTAATGTCTCACTCCAGGTATTACTTTCAGTGTTTAAAAGAAATATTCATAAAGCAAAGACGAACAAATCCAGTCATAAAACACTGCATGGGTCTATAATTCATTCTGTCTGGTAGATGAAGCGACCACCCACACACACACACACACACACACACACACACACATACACACACACACTTTGTTGTGGTGAGTTGGAGGGAAGCTGTTCCTCAGTCTGATACAGTATTTGGGCCAAATCACAGCAGCTCTCTCTTGTTTTGGGTGCTGGGCGAGCTGCAGCAGCAGAGATCCATGACTCTGACACCCAGGGGCGCAGCAGCATGTGTCTCCAGTTGGACCCCAGAGAGAGTTTATCTCTCTCTCTTCCTGTCTTCCTCACTGTCTTCCTGTCTGTCCCTCACTCCCCTTTTATGTCTCAGCGTCTCTCTTCCTGTCCGGTGCTCTCCTTCTCTCTTTCCCTTTCTCTTTCCCTTTCTCTTTCGCTCTCTCTCTCTCACTCCATCACAGTTGAACTTTTTCTGGGTCTCTCTCTCCCTCCGTCTCTCTCAACCCTCATGTCTTTCATTTCTCTCTCCAATCCTACTTTCTCTTGCTCTCCTCTTTTTCTCCCGTCTTTTTCTCGCACTTGCTCTAACCAGAGTTGGGCAATAACTCATTACAATATTGTGATTACCATTTTCAGCAGTAGTGTGAGATTTCCAATTAAAATGCAGTAATGGCATTTAAGTTGTTAATCTCAGTAAGTGTTCCTTTGATATTTTTGAGATTCTGTCTTATGGACGGCAGACTGGTCAGAGACGTGTTGGCTTAGGGCAGCAGCTGGAGGTGGGGGGAGGCATCCTCCTGTAACAACCCAATCACCAGAAGAAATGTTGGCAATGTACATTTCTGCAAACCACAGATATGTTTAAATTTTTTTCTCTTTAAAAAAACATGTTTTTTGGCTGCAAAGTGTCAGTCGTAATAGTGATATGCAGCCCCACAGAGTTGAGTCACTGATCACTGCTGTTTGGGTCTGGTGACAAGAATCGTTTTGTAGAAATGTTGATATGAAACGTACAAACTTGAACGTATCCATAGCTCACAGAAACATTTTATTCTGGGCTTCTTGTAAACCTTAGACTGTCTACAGCACATGCGCACTGATCGATTTGTACAGTTGGTGTCTGCATACGGAGACGGGATCACACATTTGTTGGCACATGCATTCTATGTACAACCGATTGCTGGTTTCTTTAACTATAATTACACTCTTTCCTCAAGCAAAAACAAGTACTATTTACTGAAACACTAACCATAGAGGTTGTATGGAAGGAAACAGTCATACTAATCATTTTTGAAACAGTCTGCATTGTGGTAGGCACCGCTGATAGGGGACGCAACATCAGAAAATGCTCAAAATTCACTGACTCAGTTCTCTTATGCAATTGTGTCTTTGGGTCTTTTCAAAAATCTTCCCTCTCATACATTCTTTTTCTTCCTCTTATGTCTGTCCTCTCTTCCATCAACTTTTCACTTTCTGGGACTCCCTCTCCCTCTGTTTATCACACACACACACACAAAACACATTTTCCTCTCTATTACACATGCTGCCTTCTCACTGATGCTGTCTGTCTCCCTAAGTCTCTCTCATTTTTTTCAACCCGTCCAACTTCCTTACTCTCTCTAACTTCTCCCTCTCTCTCTCTCTCTCTCTCTCTCTCTCTCTCTCTCCGTTGGATTGAAACTTTACCCTCCCTGCTCGCCCGAAAAGACAATGAGGCCAAGCTGGCCTGTCAGAAATTCTCTGGCAGCAGCTGACGAATTAGGCAGCTTTGCTTCCCAGACCTTTCCTGCGTCGCTCTGCACGTCAACACATTCGCACACACACACACACTCACGCACACACACACACTCTCCCATGCTTAACTCAACGGAGGGTTTCCTGCTGGATTTGTGCACCTGAACTCAAAAGTGATTAGACGTGGGGACGTTGAAGTTCAGAATGGGACGACAGTAAAACTCTTCATTTCCTTTTCTCACACAGCGAATGAGAAGGTGGAGGATATCAATGGCAGCCCCAGGAGCCAGTCGCAAATGGTGAGTGTTTCAGCTTCAGCCATCCTTTAATGCACTGTTACATGAGGAATATTTATCTGAGGTACCTACTTTTAACTGCCCTGCTGTTAGGCTGCAATGAAGTTTCACATTTGTGGTTTTACGTTGTTTTTTTTAAGCTGAAAATAACAGAGCGCAACAGTATGATGAACTTAAATTCCTAGATTACATGCAGCCAGTATGGTGATGGAGAAATAACACAACATTTCACAGAAACCAGGTAATGCTCTTATTTCTTGCTGATCTAGAGATGACTCTAAAATTACAGTTAAATGATAACTCCGCTTCCATGAAGTAACTAAGTATATTTACTCATTTGCAATTGTGAGAAACTTGTATTATACTTGTATTCTACATTTCAGAGGGAATTATTGTGCTTTTCACTCCACTACACTTGTTCGACAGCTGTCATGAAATAATTAAATACATATAGAAAGCTTTAAAAAAAATACATTGTGTTGTTAAACCAGAGCCTCACAACCTTTTATGGCTAATGACTCCTTACAAAGCGGTGTCTGATTGGGGAACCTTGTCACATTGCAGAGGACTTTGAGTTGCTAGCAGTTCCACCAAAGACACATTCCCCCTCTAAACTTCTCTAAATGTAATCTTGGAGGCCCAAAGAGGTCAAAATGATCCCATATTTCACATAGAAGCAAAGATTATATTTCATCTGCGCGATACTGACTATAATATAAGTGCAATACTTCTGAACTGTACAATTTTGTGCAATATTTCAATTCAGTGCAATATTGTGTAATTATACTAATGTTGTTTTAGCAATTACTCAACTCTGCAATTAGTGTACTGCAGCATTATACTGTAAATGATTGTCAATTATATTTCAGTATTACTCAATATTGCCTACGCTTTAGTTACAGTGTAGTATGAGTATGGATCCAGGAGGTATTTTTGTGAAATAAAAAATTGTGTGTATTTAGGTGGCTGGTGTCTGTGAGTGGGTACATTAGGGGACTGTTGGGTGGAGGTATGCGCTCTGTGCCATTCTAATTGTATGTATGTTTATTGACACACTCGTTATATAATCTCTATTTAATAGTTTCTTATGATTTCTACTTTAACATTTCTATTCTAGGAGTAACTGTAACAATCCAGTTTCCCCCTTGGGGATATCATTTAAGTATTTTTCTGATTCTGATGCTAATTACAGAAGACATCGTTATCACAGCGTCCTAGTTGGGAACCAGCGGAGAAAGCTCCCTAATCATAGGAAGTAGATGCAAGTATCTACAGCTCAAGGATTGAAATGTGACATATTTATTAGTTTATCAGTGTAATATCACTCAACCAGGCCAAATATAATTCATGTAATGAAGAGTGTTTGTACATTGTTGAATTGATATTGATATTAGATGATTTTAGTTAATGACATGAATACATTGTTCACCTCCTGCCATGCACCCTCACATGGGAACACCTGAACAAACACCTTTCACTGATTTATATTTGCATGGTCACAGTTGGAGAAGTAATCGCAGTGTCCGATGGTCAGTAGGGACAAAATTTAAGAATACTCAAAGACTGTAGTGACGATGTGATAATTGATCATCTCCCACAGACAGTTTAAACTCAAATCACAAACCATATCCATCTTTATTATTCAGAAAGATGGTGATGACAGTAGTTACATCATGGCCACTTGTGCAAAAACCCAGTAGAGCTGTTAAAGTTCAGACCCTCACATATTTGACTTACTGTGCCGTTTTCAATCGTGTGTGTGTGTCTGGCTGCCATGCGGCTGAGCGATGCTGGCAGTGTCGTTTTCCCCTCTGTTAATGAGATGACGGTCTGTATAACCGCTGATTGTCGTCACTGTGAGATAATTACCCCTCACTTTAACTAGAGTTGACTAAGTGTTTATGCAGTGTTTGGTTTGCCCAGGCATTTGCCCTCCTGCCATTAAAAGTGACTAAAGCCGTTTAGCTGCTTCGCCGTGCTTTCTTAGTAAGACAGTGTGGGCGAGGAGTGTGTTCGGTCCTGACGGCGTGTGTCTTTGTGTGTCAGTCTTTGTTAGAGCTGTTCTTACTTGCTTGCTTGCTGTACTGCAGTTTTGCATTTATTGGACCGTTTTCTTTCTGTCTTGTCTGAATATATGTCAGTATTTCACTGTTTCTGCTAATTAATAGAAAATTCAACGGATTAGATAAACTCTCTGGGGGCGTCTGAGGAAAATCAAGGAATCTTTTGAAAAGTGTCCTATCACAGGAATGTAGCACAATGTATTTTACAACTGGCTTTTTCTCAGGTTTTCACAGTATTCAGCTGTTTTATTTTTTCCTCCTTGGTGGGTGCAGCTGTAATGGAAGCAGAATGTGCACTCTGTTAGAAAAACAACATTAAAGAACCAGGAAGGAAGAAAACCTAAAGTCGTTTGAACTCGGTAACCTCTAATGTCACTGTGTGAGTTCAATGTGTCAAAACCGGCGCTGGAAAGATAAACAGCTGTGCTTTTATTTATTTATTTATTCATTTATTGTCACATTAAGTGATTGTGGTCCCGGCCAGAAACAGCTGAGTCCAGACTGACGCACTGGTCACTAAGGGCAAGCTGCGAGCAGCGCTGCAAGCATGTGGCTCGATATGCCAACGACCTCCGTGTGTGGTTGTGTGTGTTGTTCAGTTCTTTGTCTCAGTGACTTACTAAGCCCATTGATCCAACACCTGCTCTGACCACAGCTTGGGAATCTAAAGTTTGAGGAAGCATGGTAGCTTATAGTGTGGGCACAAAGGGAAGGAAACATCTGACAGCCACACACAGACAGACATACACATAACAGCCACAAAGATGTAGAAGCTAGCACAATTACTGTATAGAAAAATCAAAGCTTTATACTGTTGAAGGTGAAAGGAAAAGTTCATGAAGAAGTTGCTTTGAAGACATGCTGGCTCTGAGTTTGCATCAGACAAAGTACAGAACAGCACAAAGTTGGTTAATAGAACAGGTGCAGGACTCAAACCTACTGAACTGTAGATGGGTTTAACACTTGCATTTAATGGGATTTTAATATCTACGTTGGTTGCATAGTGTAAAGAGAAGAGGACTAAAGGTGCTTTCACACCTTGCATGTTCAGTTTGGTGCAATATCTAGTTTGGCTCAGTTCGTGTGAAAGCTGTCAATCAAAGTCTGTGGCAGACCAATTATCTTGGCCAAGACCCATGGAAGTTTTACTCTGGATGCTCTCAAGTGCATGTTGTTTGTCTTCATGAAGCAAAATGGACCAACTACAGTACTTTATAGTGATACATATGTGATTTTATCCTAAATGTAAAAGCTAAACTTCTTTTAAATACATCTTCTGGCCATGATCCATTAAGGAAGAGATCTTATAGTCGATCTGTCTGAGCACTGTATGTATTTTTGCAAGTCATTTGGTAACCACGGTAACATATGCATCAGCAAGGACTGGGATTTTCCTCAAATACACAATATGTAACTTCTGCTGCTGGGGGATCTCTCAATCTGAACAATGAAAACAAATGTATTTTGATGACATCATGAAGTAGCGTGGGATGATGGGAGTTGTTGTCTTCACTGTTAAACTAACCATCATAGCTGATGAAATTCTATCTGACTGGACTGTTCACGGACGAATTAATGCTTTAAAGTTTTACTCACGTTGATTTTTGTCTTATTTGCCAACTTCTACCTCACTCTTTCTCAGAAGTGGGTATGGACATCGTTGAGAATGTTTGAGATGATGTACACACCTAAACGTAATATATAGAATAAAGGTCTAGTCCTTTTTAGTCAGTGTGGTGCAGAAAGAATATATTTTATATTTAATAAAAAAGCAAAAGTTAATTTTCTACTCCATTTATTTTGGCGGTTCCTCGTTTAAAAAGAAATAAAAGTCAGTGACCATGCAGGAACTATCTCTGTTACGGTAAAAGAAACCTCTTTTTTCCTCCTGTTTTTGGTTATAATTATTCATAAAATGAAGCTGAGTTGCAGTCTCTACTATTCAAGCTCAAAGTCAGTTATGTCTCTGTGAACTCTTGGTGACAGGGAATAAAAACTAACATTAGGCACCATAAACTGCAGCATGACTGCCTGTTAGTCACCAAAATTCGATGATGCAGGATGACAGTTGCCAAACTCCCCAACCACTGAATCCATGTTACTGAATGCTTACAGCTCTTGGTTCATTTGTAAAAAGTCAATGTGAACATGAAGCAGAGCAGAACTAAAAGGCATTAATGTGTTTTTTTCCTGCTTGGCCTGATGAAATGAGCCAAACTAACCCCAAGAGATCAAGGTGATGACACAAGAACAAATGACTCACCAAGTATTCTGTTTGGCTCATTTATCCCACGGGTTTGAGCACTAATATCAATCTGAAACTTTAGTTATTTACTGACAACTTTTCCCCTATACTGACTAAATCTGGAGCTTTTTTCTTTTTTTACTTTTGGCTGCATATTGACAACACGAGCTGTGAATTTTGGAAACCTGCCACTGGCCACCTAGCACCTGGAGCTTAAACGCCTTGGCCAGAGACATCACAGTAGCAGCAGCTGTCAGTGGAGGGGCAGATGAGTCTGATTTACTTCCTCTGCACAGATTTTTCCCCATTTGGGACTTGAAACGGTGATCCTGCAGTCACAAGGCTGTTCCTCTAAGTGGTGGGTCGCTGCCGGTCTGGAGGGTGGACAGAGGCCAACTGAGCAGCTGCTGGAAGCTGACGAGCAGAGCTCAGAACGGCACCAGCATCTGCAGGCTTTTCAGCTAATCTACATCCATAATGCACTCTTTTTGTCTAAAGCCATGTTCACAATGCAAGAGATCCGCAAGTCAGTTTAAGAGTTAGCGTTTCCTGCAAGGCTAATCCAACAGAAAAACTTGGCCGATGTGTGGACAATCTGTAAGAGTGATTGCCAACAAAAGACTGCTAAGGCTCTTCAGAAATGTCGGCCACCGGCAGCCAATTCCTTTGACTTCCTGTTTCCCTTCCAAAGATAATTCGTATCAGTTGCATTTATCACTGGAGTTTTGGTAATATTTACCTCCACAAGTAAGGGTTATGTTTTCACCCATGTCTGTTTGTTGGTTGGTTGGTTGGATGGTTGGTTGGCATGTTGGTTGGTAGAGGTATGCGCTCTACTGAGTGCGACTCTGGTTAGTTATGAACTTTGATACCTGATCAGATCAAGCTACGGAATCTCCACATTTCCTTTCTTTGAACTCGGCAAGCCACTTCCTGCCTTCAAACTGGCGCCTGAATACTTAGTCCTTATTATTATAAAGCCAAAGGGTACCACCTCTGACTGCTCAGAGTGCTCATGGGATGGCACGGCGAAGAGCAGTAGAGTTATGAATTAATAGCTGCCCTTTCCTCGTTTTCCCTCCTCTACTCGGTCTAATTTGCTCTCATCAAGAACAATATGTAAAAGAATCTGACCTTTGATCTCTTTACTGCTACAGTGTACGATGAAATCCTGCATTTATAGTGTGCGGGCATGCTCTATTAATCCTTAATCGTCAGCCTTTGGTCACTTGATTGCTCATGTGAAACTGAAGAAATGTCACAGCTTTTAAAATGCGGTCCCTTGATCCTCCTCTTAAGCTTGGACTGAAAATAATGCAATAAAAAAAGGAGCTATAGTTGCACTTTAAGCCTTTAACTAATAGCTTGTTGATCTTCTCTTAGATCCCCCAAATCCCTCATCTTACTACTTTTAATTCCTTTCTTGGTGTTTCTCCTGAGGATAGAACAAAAGTGCAGGAGCCATTACCTTTGTACTGTGCAGTAGTTGCTTTCAGTAATGGAAGATTTTTGCATTCCTTGTAGGCTTGTGAAACATCTACATTGTTAATTCAAATGGGATTCCTCACATTCGAGGTCCCAGTGGTCAGAGCGGTCAAAATCGTGGCCATGCACGTTTTTCCCAGAAGGGCTTGTGGCTGCTGTGTTTCGTGGAATAGTTAGGTTGGATTTATTGGTGTAGGAACTCGTGATTGCTGGGAATTTGTTCCTGAAATTGAGAGCGGGGCTTTTCTACAGAAGCAGACCCCCGACCACATGTTTGGTCCCAGAAGGACTCATCTGCAAACCACCGAGGAAGCCAGCAAAGGTGATGAGAATAAGAAGTGACAGGAGTGTGGCGATAGGGTGAGGGGCTTTCAAAACGGAGGAGATTTGAGTCTGCTTTTGTTTCTTTTCCACTGGGTTGAATACATCTCTTTGGTGTTTTTCAGCTTTGTGACAATAGATGAGAGTAGAGATCAAAAAAATTTACAACATGATTTTGATTCAGTGGCTAAAGAGTGATGTGAGGCAGGTTGGACTACAGACAGAAGGGTCATCAGAGGAAGAAGAGTGTCACATACACCCAATTTGTTTGCCTTCTCCTCTTAGTTTGGTCTTTATTGTCTTTATTGTCTTTGTGGAATTGCAATGGATGGATTTGACCCTCTTCTCATTTTAGGATTTTGTATAATGGCATATGATGTAAAACTATAAATGCCTCCCGTGGATTAAAGCCCTCAAACGTCTCACTCACCTTGCATCACACTCTGCAATCCCTCCGCCATGTAACTCCTCACGCCCTCTGACAGTGCAGTTTCCCGTAATTGTACAGACATCCAAAGGAATTAGATGCTCACCCAGGTTTTTTGAATGGAGCAAAGGTTTTTTTTTCTCCATTCCTCAGAAGAGTCATGCTCAAACACAAGAACGGCAGACGAGGGATGGGAGAAGAGGCCCATTCAGCAGAAAATATTAAAGCCCCGCTACACTAATCCTCCTCATTATAGACAGACATCATTAGCAAACCACAGAGCGCTTCCCTGCAATACGGATGACTGTGCAGTTTCACTTTCTGGGTGTGTGTGTGTGCTTGTGTGTTGAGCTTCGGGCGACCTCAGCAAAGGATTTCAGGGGAAAAACAAACACTTGTCAGAATCTTACAGAAATGCAAAGATGCAGAGATTCTGTCAGCCGAAGGCTGAGCAGGTCAGAGTAGGAGAGATTACATCGAACAGCTCACCACTTTAAAGTCGGCCCGTGTTTGTTGCTTTTCATTTGTGGTATTGGATTTTAAAGTGTGTCATGGATCATATTTAGATCAGCTATTTGCAGCTCTAGCTAATGTCCAATCCAGTTTCATTTGACAGTGTAATTTATCTCGCTGTTGATTTACATTGAGGGAGTGTGTGTGTGAGATTGTAATAGTTTGTCAAATTTAAGTGCACAACATATTTCAAGATACACATTGCATTGCATAGAATTGCCACAACAAGGAGAGAAAGGAAACAGTCTGATGGGAACATTGTTCTGCAAGTAACTGGTTGTAAACCAAAGAATGTCATGATAAAGAATTCAAGGATTACTACAGTCATTAGGATTCATCCCAAAGGAGACATGAATGTCTGTAAATTTCATGGCAATCCATCCAATAGTTGTTAACTTAGTAGAGATGGGACCAATCCAATCCAATATCATTATCAGGTGCTGATACTGGCGTGAGTTACTCATCAGATTGATGTCATCGATCCATGTACCAATCCAGACTCCATTGTCTGATGTTTTTATTTTATATCCCCCTGCTGCTAACAACAATGGAGCTAGTAGCTGTGGACGCTAACTCGCAGGGCTCAACAGTAAAGCTTGTCCAGGGCAAGTATACTCTGTGATACAAGTGGAATGCCTCATGAAGTTGTCCGATCAGGCAAGTGAAAATAGATGTGAGGTCTAATGCAACATTATCTAATATCCAAAATCCAAACCCTGAGTCACGCATCAAACAACACAGAGCCTGAAAGGGGAAGCATAAAGCTTTATGACTGGATGTGAACCCAACCACAGTCTGGTTCTAATATCGTTAGAAGCAGATATCCCAATTCAAGTGTCTGAATTGGATCAGAACTGAAGTGGGTAACTTAGAATCTTTCCACTAAACCAAACTTACCAAACCCATCTGAATCAGCAAGTGATTACTAATTTCTACTTAAACTAGAAAAGTCACACAGCTCAGTATTTTGGCCCCAGAAACACATTTGGACTTGCTGCCTTTGAGGCCTAATTGAGTCTAGGGTTTCTTGGAGACCATAAAAGCCTAGCAGTTTCATCTGGTCCCCATCTGTTGGCAGCCCGCACACCAGCCAGACAAGAGGACACACGACACGAGCCACTCAGTAGTATCATCTTCAACCGCCTGACGCTCCATCATCCGCCCAGCTCACTATTAATCTCTGCTTCTAATTGATCGTGTTCCTAATTTGAGTCGCTGGCCTGGGTTCCTGCAAGGCCAACCAACTGGCATCTGTGTGACACTATTCCTCAGGTTGTTAATTTGAGTATACCAGCCCTGGCTGTCAGGCGACTCACCTATTATGAGAGTCAGTTGGTCTGGAAATACATCGACAAATGGATGATGGGAACTCTGGGCCTCTGAAACATCCCTGATGTCATTGTGCATGAGCAGCGTTTGGCAGCAAGTGGTCTAAAGAGGGCAGAGGCAGATGGCCAGTTTAGACTGATGTAACTATACAGGAGTTGTAATTCATTCTCTCTTCTTGTTCACAGTCTGGATGCCTTAATAGTGTAGAGATGAGCTTCTGAAAAGGAGGTTTTAAGTTCAAATCCCTCGAGAGATGGTATATCTGGCGAGCAAAAGAGAGTGAGAAATGCCTGCTGAGGCAGCAACAAAACAAAATCCTTTTAAGGCAGACTCTAGGCTTTGAAAAATCTTGTCTAAAACATTCATTACCATAAAGGACAAAAGTGTCAAATCCATACACAGCAGCTGTTTCCAGGAAAAACAAGTCAAACATAAACACAGTGTACACTACATGCCCAGTGCCAAATGGCAGACAGGCGAAGTTAGCGGTTAGCTGATGAACATAGTGGAGTATTTAGCAGCTAAAGAGCCAGGTCATTTTCTCTGGAGCTAGTGGAAACCAAAAACACAGCTAAAGGGAGAGTGAATGTTGGACTTGGATTTGTCTGGTTGCCAGCAATGCATCTCCACATGATAGCTCACATATGTAAGTCAGTATCATCTGTGTGTGTAATACAGGTAGTTGGCGACAGTTAGAGAGTTTGTCAAGCTTTCAACACAGTATACACAGTGTGTCAAAGAACAAGATGTCTTGCGTCGGTATGTTTCTTTATTAGTGCAGTTGCTGTTGAAACGTGTGGACGATGGATGTGTGATGCCACAGATTGGGATGTCTGGAACCAGTGCCAAGGACTTAAGAGTGTGATCCAGTTTTAAATGTAAGGCTGCTCAAGTGCCTCGGCAGCTGTTGTGCTCAAACTCCTCACCGCTGTGTGACACACTGTGTGAACAACTCTCCATGACTTTTGTGAGGCTTCTTTGGGGTCCATCTCCTTTTTCTCTTTGTTCCTCTGCAGGCGCCAGTGATTTTTTTATGACAAGAGGTGTGTGTTCTAAAGCGCAGGTTGACCCTCTCATATGTTGGCCAGTTTAGCAGCATGAACGGAGAGCACCCGGGGGCTCATTAAGGGCTCACTTGTAGCTCAATTGGAAGCTTTTAATCACTCATTATAACTGAACGACATCGGCAGATGTTCTGTTAAGGGAGCAAAGAGCCGGCTTGTTAAAACCGTCGCAGTGAAGGGCTGGTAACCTTTGATCCTGCTCAAGTTTGTTTGACTGCAACGCACCAGCTGCAGTCTCTCTTGACTATTCTGAATCTTCTCTTGTTTTGGAGAATGTAATAAAGTATAAATCAATAAGCCTTTTCACAAATTCCCTCTGTCGTAGCTCCACAGAATTCGGCATAATTCTCCTCCTTCGTTATCCTCCGTCTCTCTTCCTCCCATGATATTGATTTGCATTTGCCCGAGGACCCATGAGCAGCTCATTCCCAACCAGTGCCGTTAGCTTCCCTCTCGTGCCTCCCTGCCCTCAGTGAACCCGACCCGCCTGGCACCCTCCCCAGCCACCCGCAGCGTGACATGGCAAGTGTCACGGCTGCAAGTGATCACTGAGCGTCACTCTAGTCCCTGCCAGCCCGAACAAAAAGAGGCTTGTAGTTCCCAGTGCTTTATGAAGAGAAAAAGACAACTGTGTTTTGTGAGTTGAAAAAAGTCAAAGTTCATGACTTTGGTTTAGATTTATTTTATTTATTTAAAATCCAGCTGCAGAATTGTCAAAGCCTCAGACATCAGAGTACGCGCAGATGTTTTTGTTTATCACCAAAGCTTTATACTAAACCAAAGGGACAAAGGAGCTAAAAGATTCTCCAAGTCAAAATATGGGAAGAGGGAAAATACATGTCTACAACCAGCCGCTGCACCTGATTTATCACTGCTGACTGACAATTGCAGCAGAGGAAACTGTATCTGGCATTTAACATCTGGGAAAAGCTGCTGTAAAATCTGCAGCGCTGTTTTATCGGACACCCACAGAGGGTGAGAGACCACAGCCAGGTTAAAAGAGAGAGCGAGAAACAGGGAGACAATGTCAGACAATGAAAATGCTAAGTGACTGCAGTGGCCTAAAAACTATTGCGGCAAATTACAGTTCCTTTCACATTAGCTCTCTGTTCAGCACGGATTTTATTTTACGGATTCATGTGACGATTGATTATTTCTCACACAAGTCTTACTCCACATCACCTCCTGCTTCATTTCCCTGATTTATAATGGCTCATAACAAGTTCAGTCAGATACGTTGATTGAGACAGCCAATAATGCTCATTAAATTGGCCTCATATATTACATTTTATCTGTATACTGCAAAAAGCTTCACCAGGAATCTCCCACGCTGATTTTTCATAACGTGTTCCATTAGGGGGCTTTTTGTTGAACATCAGGCTGTTTAACTAGCACTTCCTCACATACAGCCTCCCTGTTGTGGGATGAATGCACATTTCTAGCATCAGAAGTGTCTTCTTTTTCAGCCAACGTTCCAAGTTTAGAAACAGATAACACGATGTCATGTTAATGTCAACATTTTGCGGCCCTGGCAATAACTTGCAGCAAGATTAATGAATATTCCCCAAAGGTGTTTTCATATTTAAAGGGACAGTTCACCCCAAAAATACATGTTTTACCTTCTACCTGTAGTGCTATTTATCCACCCAGATTGTTTTTGGTGGGACTTTCTGTGTTTTGGAGATATTGGCCTTAAAGATGCCTGCCTTCTTCGGTAATCATGCAGAAGGCACTTGGCCTGTGGTGCTCCAAGCACCAAAAAATACATTTGAAAAACTCAACAGCAATGTCTCTTTCCAGAAATCATGACTCAGATACTCAAGATAAATCACAGACCTTGTTGTAAGCAGTTTAATTTACGAACTATTTTCTGTCTATCAAACTACACTGAGTTATAACGTTAGTAAGCTTAGTAAGCTAGTTAGCCAACTTTTGTCAGTGAGTAGATGCACACCTCGGTGATTCAGAGGAGAGTAGTTCCTACATGAACACAACAATGTCAAATATCAAGTTCAACGAAGAAAAATGTCATTTTGATTTTTGAAGTATCCCTTTAAGCTAACACCGCATTGTTCATTATTAATGGTCATGAGCAGGTACCGTATCTGTATCCATCTATCCCCCAAAGACGTAACAACGTATATAAAAATGGTGTCTTCTCTTGCAGTGTCATATACTATATTTTCAATTCCGAAGGCGTTACTTTTAACCAGTATAGTTAAAAAGAAAAGGCTGAGATCCCAAAAGAAGCAGCAGGTCTATGGAGGTATTTCTCACCTTGCTTCATAGCTGGTCAGCAGGTCATGCAAACAGATGCCTGAGGAGTCAGCAGCTCAACCTCTCTGACCCTTTTGGGATGAACGGCCTCAGACGGACTGACAGCCGAATTTGTCACCTGTCAACAGTAATGCCATCCATCGTGTTGGTGATGTTTACCTATGCAGAACACGACTGTAACAGTGCGTACGTGACGAAGAGACAGAAGACAGCCGTGTCCTGCTGGGATTTAAAAGCCATCGAGAAATACTTATCGTGGTCCTCTGGCCCCTGACAAACATCCTCCGCTCATTTATCCTCCTCTGCTAATTACTTTAATGTTCTCTGGTAAGATGATGAATAATAACGCCTCTACATCTTCTTTCAGCTGTGCATTTACTTACAAAGCCATCAACTGAAATGAGTAAACCAAGATTAATTTTCCAACGCCATCTCAGCCTTTTCTCGAGTTTTTCAGTTGTTTGACATATTTTACCTTAAAGGGACAATCCACTTATTTTTACATGTCAGTGTCTCAGTGTCAGGATATCTCAACTCAGATGATGTCATTAGGATTTACCTGATCTGACATAGTGACTACACATTTGTAACCGAGAGCCTGTGTTACAGTCCTGTGGAGTTTGAAATTTGTGGACATTTATGTGGCAGGCAGTGTCTAACAAAACACTGTTGAGCTGCATTATGGGAAATGTAGGATGGAGCTCTACCCAAACTTGAGACTAAAAGTCAGGATATCTCGTCCTCTGCTGCTTCGACTTTGACCACACTTTAAAAATCTGTCTCCTGTGAGTCCCTTAACCTCCTGCAAGCACGTCACTAAATTTCTGGAGAACCCTTTTAAATCCACATCCGTGATGAAACGTAGTGTAAATTGTGAGTAGAATTACACATAATTCTACTGTAATTCAGCTTAAAATGAAATGAAAGACAATGAAATAGAGAACAGAGATAGAAAAAGGGGGACAGATTAAGTCACAACAAAGGCAGTCTTTGCATGTGCTTTGCATCATGTCCCTTTTGTTTTTTTAGACTTCATCATCAACAGAAGCGATAATGAGATCTGACTCGAGCAGTGAAAAAGGATTTATAGAGATTAACCCAGAGATGAATGAGGTGCTTGTTAGTCTTTGTCATCCATAAAACGTCTTTGTTTGACAGTCTCTGTGTCTCTCTTTCTCCGCCACACGTCCGCACACAGCCTACCGACACATGTGGACACACACCCTGTCTGTGCAGCAGATGCGCAAAAGCCGCATGGAGGCCCTCCAAGTTATTTGATGCTGTAAACATCTGAAATCTAACCCCCATATATAATTGAGAAATGCATGGATATAGGCATCTGTTGCCATGCAGATCCTGTTGATTATACATCATGTGTGTTTATATGCTGACCGAGCTAGTACAGCAGTGTCTGCAGGAGCAAGGAACGTCACAGCCAGTAAAATCCTTAAAGGAAATTATTGTTTTATTTACATGAATATGAGGTATGGTGTGATAAAAATCAGTTCGGAGTTTGTTTTGTCTCCGAAGTCTCGGCTACTTGAATCGAATCATTTCGTTTGGTTTTTCAAGTTTTATGGTGCCCAGTTTCATAACATTTAGGCTGCTGTGAATGCAAACACTGACTGTGTGAGCCTAAGCGGGCCAGATAAATCTGGATGTGTGAGGTTCAGTGGGAGGTTTTACACTCTTGGTGTTTCTAAAAATGAGCATAACCTCTTTTTCAAAGATTTTAGGGAAAGACAGATCCTCAGCTTTCAGCCAAGATTTCACTCAGGCAAGGAGATTATTGGGACTGCCACCATGATCATTATTGCAGAAAACATTTCTTCAGCTGATTCCAGGTGAAAACAAGTTTCCTTACTTTGGATTCTGACATGATGAGCGACGATCACTGGATTATTAGACAGGATCCTTTAACCCAGCCTCACCTCTGCCCATCGGCTCTAAAACGCTGTCCCATTTGATTCTTTCTGATTCATCATCTGTCAGCAGCTGTCTGCTTCGGACGCACTGAGAGTGATAGGGCACAGTGAAAGAGGAATCAATGGAGTGTTTCAGGCGAGACCGGTGGAAGCACAAGTGTCAGACCCCAGACTGAAGAGGGGAGTTGACAGAGAGGTGATGGACAACGAGAGAGGCGGTTTGTCTGGCGAAAAGAAGGCTTCACATTGTGTAGTGAAGAACTCTTAAGCTGCCATGTCCTTCAGGTATTCAGGAAGAAAAACAAATGATTCTCACCTTATGTCTTCAAATCCTTTGGGATACAAGTGAACTGCAACGAGCACAGGGATTTGGCTGTGTCTGCATGTAAATGTTTGGCTTTCGAAAGCAGCTCAGCTCAGCGGCAATGATTAATAAAGTATACTCTGGCTGTAAAAAGCCTCAGCATGAGTGATGAGCTCTGCCTCATTAGGTTTCAAGTGCCAAGAGGAATTAATAGGTACAAAAAGTGTGAATTCATCTTCTCAACATGCTGCCATGTGCGCTGAATGGAAGAATAAAGCAAACTTTGATTCAGGGGGTGTCTAAGGCAAAACTGATTTTTGTTAGCTTTAACTGCTATTGATTTTGATCTGCCGGGAGAAAGGCTTAAAATGATGACACAGAGGTTTGAAGGATTTTGATTCGATTTTTATTTGGATTCCCCTGACTTATCACTAGACTTTGATTTCTGCCTTGAGCAAAAGAAATCTGAGGAGATGCTTCAAAAGCCGATCAGCCCTTCGCTGTTTCGGTTTCCTTGAGGAACACAAATAACCCACAGCCTGGAGTGTTCCTGATCCCCACGGGTGATTCAGGTTCCAACCTCCAGGACAAGATTTGAGCACAATGCTCATGTGGGTGTCAAATACATTAATAAACATTGACAACATTGAGAGAATAATCACCGGTTTGGAAGTAAAACCAACTGGAAAGAAAAACTAGAAGCAACTGAGTCATCCCAAGACAAACTCACAGAATCGCTCTGTTTGTGAAGCCTGAGTCATCACTGTTGTTGAAATACTGACTTAGGGATTTAAGGTGGCGTGTATTTTCCAGTGGAGATGTAGCATTTTGGGCTATAACCCTTCAATTATTCAGCTGCGCTCATGTGCTGTAAAGCGCTAACGCCTGGTTTTCCAGTCCCGTCCTGAAGGAGGTTGTTTTCTGTCCCGCAGGAAGTTGTAATTAAGGTGTTGGCCCATTTGTATTTGACAGTTGCATCTGAGGGATAACACTTTCCAATTCCAGCCATCATACATCAGTCACTTGATGCCTTTGGAGAGGCCCCAACGTGCCGCAGCACACAGAGGAGGCACGTGAGGGAATTAAGTTGCAAACAGGCAGATGTAGCCACTGTCTCATTTTGTGCCTCACCGAGTCTCACTTTTTACCAGGAGTGGAAAGAGTTTCAAAATACACTGTAAATACTTCAACTGTTGAGATTAACCAAATGCGTTAATGTCCATGTCTGTGCAGTTTTAAAAGTACACAGTAGCCTTTTGATGGAAGCCAAAAAGTGCAAAAACAAAAAGCCACTGTGCAGTATTCTTTTCATGTTAACTGCTAGTAGAACTCCAAGTGGCCAGTTTACAGCTTCGCAACTTGTGTTGTCATTTCATCAAAGCCAAAACACACTTAAACTGGCAATAGACAAGGTTTTCACATTAACTTATCATTATGAGTGAATGTTGACTGCACTTTTTAATTGCAATAGAACAATGAGCCCATCAGCGTTTAGATTGGTTTCCTGTATATCTCACTTTCACTTTTATTTTGTCCGCCACCAGGCAAAAAAATCTCCGGGGAAAATGAGGGCAGCCTGGCGCCATAATGATCCATAAACAGACTAAATGAACATATAGAATCAGTTTTTGTCTTTTGTTCTTGGAGTTGCTGCTCTGAGGGAAATGGAAAGCAATCCAAATGTTTGTTTTCACTGTAAGTAGTGAGTGGAATATTATGTTAAAATACTAATAAAGGTGCACATGCACAACAAACATGAAGGGCCATACCAGTGATTTTGGATGTTTAAGCCAATTCACTAAAATGATATATACATAAATCATAGTAAACGTTAGTAGTCAATGTGTTTCCTACTGTTTCAGGCAGCCATTGGCTTCCATTCATTCATTCATTCATTCATAGTTAAATAAACATCATTTTAGTTCATTTAACATTGTTGACTAATCCGCTGTCAAAAACTGCCACAAACAACCATGTCTTGTTTTCCACACCCATTCTTAATAAACAATTATAGTCAGTGCTAACCTGGGTGTTTCCTGTGACCTTCCTGCAAAGTCAGTTCCTGTTTTGAGACGGAGAAGTAACGGATACAAAAAGAAATTTCGTTTTTGTCCGTCTCTTCCTTTATCTTTTCCCTCAATCTCTACACCTTTCTTAAAGTACTAATGCAGACTCCTAAGTGGTTTTAGAGGAGACTGCAGAGGACAGGTTGAAGCAGGGAATGCGGTTTTGTAATCTGCAAGCCGAGTGTCATCATCCAGCCATGGCCAAGTTTTATTCCACTCTGCTGCCTGTGTGAGTTGGAACGTGATGTTTGGATTTGTACTGAGGCTCTGTGAATGAAACGTAACCTAATCAAAACTGATTATCACAGAAAATTAACAACTCCTACTCATTATTCTTCCAGGCTCGGTGACAAGTTTCCTTCCCACAGCAACATGTGCTCTCCTGTCACTCCTCAAAACACGCTCCCCTTTTCCTGCTCTAAGTGCTCCGCGATTGGGTGAAGTGCGCCTCATCAAAAATGCCCCTTCCCAAATTGCTTTTAATGGCTTATGCGGATCCGTCTGATGCCAGCCCGCGTCGGAAAAATAAATGATGTCGGTTTCTTGAGAGGCTGTTACAGGATGCCACAAAGCCAAACAGCCCACCAAACTAGCAGTTAAACATCGCCAGAGCCCTGCGGAACATTAATGCCCCGGCCGTCATCAACGCCTTCAATCATTATTCCGCTTGTTTACGTCATTTTGGAGTTAAGGCCGACTCAAAACAAACAGCGGTTTGGTCTAAAAGCCTCAGACTTTCTGGTTGGAGTGTCAGATGAAGGCTTAGAAGAAGAAGAAGACACGGGTTTCACCAGTGATGCCGTTAAAAGAGATGTGTCCAACAAAAGAGATTTACTGCGTGTTTATGAGCTTACTCCTGTTTTGTCTTTATCATCTATTAAACCAGCCTTCAAACGAACACATTAACACACACATCGGCTGTGGAACAGATGCAAAATGCGACAGCAAGGACTCCCAAGCCTTTTTGTCATGAATATTTGCAACTGAAGGAGCCAAATTGAGTCGTCGCTTGATACAAAACCAAAAAAAAAAGACTGTTATCATGCAAATATTACTGATTACATATCGTCCGTGCCTATAGGCTGTTTGTTTCGGAGGACAATTACATCCCACATTGCCCATTGTGGTCAGTCTAATTAAGACAGAAGTATTCGCAAACGCTGCTCGGCACATGTCGCTCCGCATACAAACTTCTGAGAGTTTGTGTGGGATAATCAAACAAGCGAGCAGCGGGCACACATGTGTCAGCCTGTGTGTGCAGCATGTTTTGAGAAGAATGTGGAAACCCACATGTGAGGGCGTTTGGTGCCTGCTGCGGGAATGTGTGTGGTGTAGGGGAGTGGGAGGTTGTGAGTTGTGTCGGGCAGATGGAGAAGCTCTGTGTGTGACTTCTGGTCGCACAGGACTCCCTGTTGATACAACCAGTGTAAACATATCAGTCTGTGGAGGGAAAGTGATGGAGGAGGGAGGTGCTCCTCTTCAACAACTGCCGGTGCTGAGGATGTGTAGTCACTAATCCTTTGCCGTAAATTAGCTATCAAAACTAGCAAGTTTCCAAAGTCAGTGAGAATTGAGTAGCCTACTTAAATCTGCCATTTCACTACTGCAATGTTATTCCAATGCACTCTTTTGGCAAAGCCGACGTTGTTAAATCTTCAGTGTGTGCTGCCATGTCTGCTGCCACACAGCTCACCTGAAGGCTCTGCTGTCACTTGCTCAGCGGAAAACAGAAGCGTCCAAATAGTCATAAAAAATGTCATTTGATGTAGTATAAAGCTCAGTACAGTTGAGGCTGTGGTTGATGGATCTGTAGAATAAACACAGGACTTTCCCCAAGCAGACTGCTGTGAAACCAAAAGTCAACATTGATTTGTACATGGACCGAATGTATCTAATTTACTGTATACGTAATGTAATATAAGCTAACATAACAGAAGATAACGTGACGTAACAAGGCATAACGTGAAGTAACTCATTTCAACTGTAACCTTTTTCAAAACCTAACCAATCACCCTATGGGTGATGCCAACAAAGGTTACTTGACTGTGACTCCTATAACTCAGACACATAGAAGCATTATCTGATCCTACACCAGCAGGACGGCATCATTTGTCAGTGCTTTTCAAAAATGTCAAACTAAATCAGTTTAATCATGTGACAATGCTCTGGTTAAAATTAGGTTGGGTTTTGGCACAAAAACCACTTGATAAGGTTTCAGGTTAAACTCTGTTCTTAGTTTGGGTTAATATGACTACTTCACAGTAAAAGTAATCATGCTTTGTCACTTGCGTGTAAACAGACGTCATTTTTGGGGCAATCACTGAAATAAATGTAGTCATTTTTCTTGGTAAGATAGTCTCTACTTGCTGCTACTGCCACGGCTGCTGCTGTTCTAGATGCATTTCAAAAGCCCCAGCTCCACCCCCGGAATCCACCTGTAGGCTTTGAGCCTACTTTTTCCAAGGTGGAAAGTTACTACTGTCACTCCCCACTCCCTACTGTGCTGAGCTTGGCGCTTTCTTTTGGGGAGTGACAAGGTCAGACTCTAGATGTCAAACATCAATGCTTAGTACATATTCTAGATTCACATATACTGTTCCAAGCTTGTTACAACTACAGAATGAGAGGAAAAACTGTATGAAATTTCCAATGTTCTCTTGCTGTCTGTACATTAAGAGAGAGCTAAATCTCTCAGTTGAATAAAATGTCACAGAAATGCACATTATTAAGCCACGGGGAACAATAAAGTTCAGCTCAGTGTGAGGAAGAGAAGAATCAGCAAGTATCCAAACGGCCTGTGTGCCGATATGACTCATTATTCTGGTTCTACAAAGTCTCTCACTAATAAAGAGATGCAGCGAGCATTAAATATAAAGAGAGAGAGAAAGCTTTAGAGAGCTGAGGGGAGTTACAGCTCATGAATCATCATTGCCCGCTGGACGTCTGGCTGAGTTGCCCATCCTGCCCTTTGTGTGGCCTTGGCACACTGTGCTGAAGCGGAGCGCTCCGACCTTTGACTTCGTCATAAGAGACCTCCTGAGGGGCGTTGGCAGTCGGCCACCGTGCTAATGCAGCCACCCGATAGCCGCTGTCAAGGAATGCAAAAATCCCCCTAATAACTGCAATCTCACTGGTCCTTTGTGAAACTAATGGCAGTTTGCAGGGGTGACAGTTGTTGACTGTGCTGTGAAAGGCCTCAAGTGGGCCACATTGACCTACACACCCAGTGTTTATGTACAAATGTGTGTGTGTATGTGGATGTGAATCTACTTTCTGTATGTACTTATTACTGCCGATGTATATGTATATGGCATGTGTGTGACATGCCAAATGAGGCTGCATCCCAGGGCTGTGTAGGTGGCGACACAGTGCGGTCAGTAAGTCACGCAGCCGGGTGCCAGGGTTGAGTGGGGGTCGGGTAATAACCACACAATGACGTGCTTTATGGGTAATAACGCTGATCGTCTCCGTCCTCTGAGCCCTCTGGCCCGAGACATTTAGGCTCATTGAATGTTAAGTATGGTCACATTCTTGCTGCGTCTGTCCTTTGTGCTGACTGTGTGCCGTCCTCTCCGCAGATCGAGAATGTGGACGCCTGCCTCAGTTTCCTGGACGCCAGAGGAGTGAATGTACAAGGGCTCTCAGCAGAAGGTAAGAAGAATAAACAATACTCAATTCAAGGCCTGAAGAACTCTTAATTGAATCAGTGGAGCAGCAGAAGAGGTATCTCCTTGTTGTATTTCTAATCTGTAGACCTGGAAAATTCGTTTGGCTCCAGCGCCACCCAACCTTCTGTGGGTAGCTTTCCATTTCTTCACAGCACCAAATATCTTCAAAAACTGGTTTAAACCTATTTCCAAGACATACTATTATACTTCACAGCAATGGAATTTACCACGGTGGTATCATGACAGGGCACACAGTTTCTCCATCTCCAGCTTTCACTATGGCAGCGTAGGCAATCATTAGGGCATCAAAGGGGATTGTGGGAGGATAGAAACTCCAGAGAGGGATTCGCCTCCAGACCATCAGGGTACACAGTGCATGGCTTACATGACAGCCGTGACTACAGTAGTGCTCTGTACTGAATGACTGCTGGCCAAATTAAATGATAAGCTAAAATTGTCTCACGAGGCCAGGGTTAAAATTACAGTTAAGTTCCAGACTACAGTACGTGTCACGATTTTGTTTTTCAGTTGAGATTTACTCTGCAGGAGGAACCCAAGATTCCCTCAAAGAGTATAAATGAACTTAACTATAGTCTGTTTTTCACTGCATGCATAGAGCTTCTGTGAAGTCTAAAGAGAAACACACAATAGATGTGGTCTGAGGCATTGCATCATGGGATGTGTCCCATTTGACGACTGTATCGCACACCTGACTTGCTGTACATTAAAAGTAGAGTCGAGGTACAGTAGCTAAATGTCCTAATCTAAAGAGTGAATTGTTGTTCTCCTTTAAAAACTGTGTATGAAAATGGGTCTATTTAGCTTAAAGGTCTGTTGTGTTGGAGAACCTTTTATATCTACAGAGGGAGTGGGTCCTCCTCCACAGGACTACCTAAAATCTTTGTATTTCACCTGGATGGCGCTTAATGTCCTGCATCACATGGAGTGTTGTGTGCCTGATGGGCTTTCTCTTAGCTTGCATCAGGTGTCTTGTCACCTGTATCGTTATTTTAATCCAAACCATGATCCTTTCCTAAACCTAGCCAAGTAGTTTTGTTGCCGGTCACTGTGCTTGTCGAAGCATGCATTGCTGTACCGTACAAAACCAGCCCAGGCAATACCAAATACCAAGTTTTAGTGAGACCCCCACTTCCACAGAGTCTGCAATGTTGCATTGTCATGTTTCTACGGTAGCTCAGAATGGACAAACCAAACACTGGCCCCAGAGAAACTTTTTTTGTTTTAAGCGTCCATTGTAGGGGAGGGTAAACTAGTTATGCGTTGGTCACATTCTGCATCCACACCACTAGATGCCACTAAATTCTACGCAATGGGCCTTTTAGAAGTCATTTTGACTGGTGCTTTGGTTGGCAGCTAGGGTCAGATGCCAAAGCGTCGGTATTTGGCGATTTTGGGATCAGATTTAACAATCAATTATCCCTGTCCAGGAAGTTACATTTTGTTGCTTTAAAAATCCCTAAAATGGAGACTCGTCCATTGGCTTTACCAGACAGGGATAAAATGGTAATCTGCTGCTTTTCTGTAGCTTTACCATGTGTCAACAGTGAGAAATGCGAAGCTCATTGGCATATCATAATGTTACCAGTGCAGGATTACATGGAGAATAACAGGTTTGGATGATTTGACACATCAACATGTCAGCAAACATGTCAAAAATCAACATGTCAGCAGTTTTTTGTCATGAAAACTAAACTCATTCACTCCAACAGTTTTCCCATATAGTCCCATACCTACAGGCATGTCTCAATTATTCTAGCAGAAAGTTCCTCCAGCTGTTATTTAGGATCTGTACTCGTCCGGACCCCATGTTGTCTCTGCTCCCCTTTAAACATTAAAGAGGTGAGTGTGCCCTTGACCTCTCCAGCAGCAGAAATAGTCTGACAGCCTGACACACTGACCGACAGCTCTAAATTCTGCGCCCCCCCACTAAAGCACTAAAAGCAGCAAAGTGACTCGCTAGGCCTGGAATTTCAAAGTGGGTCTGTAAATATATGGGCTATTGGGTTACTCTGCCCATCGCTGTTGCTGCTGCGTTTCATCACTCCCTTCACTCAGTCTATATTTCTCTCACTCACTCTCTGCCTTTGTCAGCCTCATTCTCAAGACTTAACTCTGCATGTGCTGTGTGCATGTGTATGTGTTTGTGAGTTGAATTGGATGGCCATGTCTGCCCTCTTATGTCTAATTGAATCAGCCCAGGGATTTCCAGGTTGTGTTCGCTGGCATGTGCAGTCTTTATTATCTTTACAAGGCATGGGAATAAAACAAAGTGAAATGTTTGATGTGCATACAGGCACATTTCCTGAGAGAGCCTACTTATTATAATAACCTTTCTAGAAGTCTCCTTGCATCTCTCTGGTGGGAGGCTGTAAACCGAAGTTCCGGAAAAACTCATCTTGTTGAAGAGAGTTATGGTTCCCCTCAGATGTTTCCGCTAAAGGAGGTTATAGGCCTTAATGAAAAGTCCAAAGTCTTTTTTTTTTTTTTATGCAAGTAAAGAAAATTACAGGAAAGTATGACAGTCATATTTTGCAGAGGGCTTGAGACTAGTACATCTACCGATCAAAATCCAGATCATAAGAATCTGATGAAGCAACATGCTATATATCACCCTTGCCAAAACAACATGACCGTTGCAGCGTACCAGTGACACACAAACCCGACATTCGTCCTACACTTGCAGTAGTGTTTTTTTTTAGTGATTAAGCACTTAAACTACTATGTTGGGTTTACGAAAAAATCATTGTTTGGGTTAAAATAACTACGTTTTTTATTTACCTTCACCTACACATACTTATGTTAAGTACGTAACTGCAGTTATGTTCTGTACTTGCAGAACTTCCCTACATTGGTAAGTTAAAATAACTCACTGTGGACTTCTGGTTTCACACTGACACTTACAGTGGTCTCCTGAACTGAAGTCTATTTTCACACCATTTTTTTAAACCATGAATTCCAACAGCTATAATAAAGATTGTAATTAAATTTTGTACAGACATTCATGGTTCTCAGAAGATGAACCCTATTGACTTTGATTGACTTTTCATCTATCACTACCAGCATGTCGAAGTTTTCTCATATCTATGGAAAAACCTGTATATCTACAGGATGGATTGGCAGAACATTCTGTAAAAACATTCATGGTTCCCAGATGATGAATCTAAATGACTTTGGTGGCTTTTCCTCTAGCTCCATAGTTCGAACACAAAGTGGACATTTCACCCAGATAATGAATATTTTTAACACAATAGCTGCTTAAACATCAGCATGTTAACATGTATTTAGTTCCAAGCACACGAGTACAGCAGAGCCACCAGTGTGGCTGTAGACTCTGGATCTTGTTATAAAGAAAAAAGCTCCACCCACTCAAACTCAAACTCACACTTGACCCTTCTGCACGAAAAATGTAATCAAAACCAACAACAGAAAAAAAGTTTTACTACTTGAAATGTGATAATTATCGACAGGAAGTTCTGTCTACCGGTACCAGCCTTTAAAAAATAGGTTTAAAGCTCCAAAACACACATTTCCTGCAGTTGATAATGGGTTACAGTGAGGGGTCCTTACAACAGGCCATTAAAGCCTCCTTCCACTGCAGGGCCTCTGCAGCTGAGACCTCAGCAGAACAGGCTCCCATTGGTTGTTGTAGTGCTAGCGGGAAACCTACAGTATGACCTGCTCACCGCAATAAAGTCCCTTCTGCTTGATCTCAGTGGGTGCAAATGTTGTTAAAATAGGTCTGATTTCACTAGGCTACTTAAACACTCACCTGTGCTGGGTCATCAAGGGGTACAACCTGGTTCTCTGACCAGAAGGTGAGGCCTAGGGCGAGGGTATGCAAGTGTGTTGCCTATGCTTTCTGGCTGCAAAACATGGCTAACTGTGTAGTACGAAGTGGGCTAAAAAAACAAATCATAAAAGTGGAACAATGGTTGTTTGAAAAGTTAATTGGGAACCGAATTGAATTAATTAAAAACAAGTTTACACAAAGACGCTGAGGGCAACAGCGGAAGCAAAGCCATTAACCAGCTGTGGAGTTGTAAAGAGAGACCTTGGCTGGACATGTGTTGTCTGAGGATTAAACCCTAGGTTGATTAAGTAGGTGAAGACATAATAAATAGTGCTTAAATGCTGGTCTTCTTCTTTGTATTAACCGGCCGTAATAAAACTTTTCCTTCACCTCCTCCAAAGCCCTCTGTGACTCATGAACTAACCTCTCCAAACACAAAGAAAGAAAAAAAAGATTGAATGAACCCACGTCAACCACTTAAAAGGCCTCCAGAAGCAAAGGCACATTTTCATTGAGCGTGAGCCAAGCAGAAACACTTATCCTCTACACCGCTAGCAGCAAGAGCCCTCTTGCTTTTAGCCGTGTATTGCTGACAAAAATGTCTAATGGGAGCTTTCCCAATGTCCTATTGCTGTCTCACAGAATCAGGCAATCCATTTCTCTGTCATTACCTCTCCCAAAACACTCAGAAACTAGAAAAGGGTGCAAGGAAAACACTTACAGATCTTTGGCCAGGTGACAAGATGAGCTGCAGACAATTGATGGTCAAGAAGATAGTTCTAATGCATTCTGTGGAAAATGTAATGCAACCCAAGTATATTTTATTTCAACTTAATGATGAAATGTTTACACTGAACATATCTGCAAAATGAGGAGTGCACTGCTGAACTTACCTTATTAATCACACAAGCGTTACCTAACCTTCAACAAATGTTTCAGTTGCCTAACCCTCACCACATCTGGGGCATGATCTCAGGTTTTTGGTATAAAATCATGCCTGGTTAACCATGCACCCTGATGTTCTTGTACCAAAGAGCCAAAAATGCATCACCACTTTAGCAAACGTTTCTAAGTGGACTATATCTGTGTACAGCATCAGTGGGCAAGCTAATGGATGGAGTGATGATAGAAGAGGTTGTATCAGGGTTGAACCTCTCCCATGAGATGGTGTCAGGACCAGATTCTCTACTCTTCTACTCTAACTTTTAGAAGTCTTTTTACTTTTCTACTTTCTCTAATGTAGATCAACAGCAAACAAATTCATTATTTGATATAATACATATACATTCTTTCTACTGCTACTGGAAAGTTATTTGGTGTAAAATGACTAAAGCAGAGCTGGGGTCGCACTCTTGGCTTCACCTCTATTCTTACTGACAATCACCGTGGTAGCCTAGCCCTTAAGCGTACCCTGCTTTACAGTTGATTGTACTCATTATGCTGTATCAGAGAGGACTTTAAACTAGCAATTTAGACCATAAACTCGTGAAGAAATTGTGTGAGAGGTAGGGTCATTTTCTCATAAGCATACAATAGGACTTCTTTGTGAAACCAGTCGAGTTGCCCCCTGCTGACCATTAGAAAGAATGCAGGTTTAAGGCCCTTCCGCATTGGCTTCACTGTTCAGCCTTGGAAATTCTCTCCATATTTTATATAGTCAGTGTTGAATACAAATAAAGTTATCATTGAACATCTACATGATGCTAATAATTATAATGTACAATGTCATAATGAAGACCATCCATGAATTTCTTTCAGTCAGTGTACAATACAAACAGTGTACAGTTTTTGCTACAACATAACATAGCTCAAGACTTGTTGTGGCAAATTTGATCAAACACAAGAAAGTACTGCAGGATTTTTCAACATATAAGCACGAAACAGAACTAATGAAGTTCTGAAAATTCAGATTTTGACACAGGGACATCAAGACAGGGCTTGAAGATCAGGTAACATTTCCACACGGCTTTGTTTCCCGTCCGTAACTACCGAAGTTCTCATAGGAATAAATGGAAAGAAAAATGGCAGAAACAAGGTGCCAGGCTCTCATCGTGTCAGTTAATACTCTGCTTCCGTGGTGCACATGCCAAACAATTTCTCAAATATAATAGCATAAAGCAATAACGCTTAAGCTCTGGGGGAACAGCTGCTGCCCAGTTTGCCCAGTTGGTAATGTAAGCTCGGTGCAAGCATACACTCTGCTAAAGTTTCTTTGAGTAAGAAAAACTCCAATGAGCTGCTATACAGCCAACCCTGACCTCAAGGGCAACTTCCCTTTTGGGAATGATGAGGTATTATTCTTCCCTGTTTCCTCATCATTATTATTTTCTATTACTTTTACCCGTTGCCGCAAGTTTCATTCCGCAGCGGCTCTTTGGTCGGCTGAATCTGCAACATTGTTCTTCCCTTAAGCACAGAAAATGCTGCTGTTCAGATTCTCTCTAAGGCCCAGTATAAATTACTGCCCCTGGGTGTTAGAAAATGGAAAACACCCCCAAGAGATTAATCTTCTCCAACTTTCACAGTCTCCAAACAGCATAGCCATGGATGGCTGGGAAGAATGTTTGAGCATTGCCAGATTGAAAAATCGAGCAAAAAGCCCTGCGTCAGCCACTGCCATCCTTCCTGTGCCTGTGTGTGCCAGCTCTCACTGAACGTTTGATATGAAAAGTCCATTTCACAAATGGCTGCGTTAGGCACAGTGATCAATTCTTCCACCTCTGTGACTGCTGAATCCCCTCTCGGCTGTGTCTGAAGGAGTCAGTGAGAGATGCATTTGTTTAAGTTTTATCGGAGATAAACTCAGGAACTGTTGAGGATGAGATTAACACGCCAGACAAAGTTACTCTTTGATTAGGAGCTTTCCTTGCTGTTGCCAGCTCAGCATGTTTAAAAGGTAACTTTATCTGCAGGGCTGCAGTTTCCTGGAGATCATGTACCCAGAACAGGGAAATAATCTCTTTAACTCTCATGCATTACTTTGAGTTCTTTTTCCAATATGAATATATTTTGGATCACTGCGGTTTATCTTTCTTCCTGCTCTTATATGTGCTGCTGTTTTGTAGCTTATTTCACTTTAGATAGTGAACTCCAACTTAGTTGTTATCATTTTTCATTTTCAATCTCATGCCTTTAGATGATTTCACCTTTATCAAAAATGTGTCATTTCTGCTACCATCCCACCGCTGCTCCAGTTCCTCATTTCATGGCAAAAGCAGAACTGTAATTGAAGTTGCTGTTGTATATTTTTGGCTATTTGGCCTCAGACTTACCCCCACACCAGACTTGTGCCACTAATACGTCAGTCCAGAAGTTCCCATGCTGAGCCTCACTTCTTAAATGAAGCAGCTGTTTGATGATTTAGTCTGCATCTATTACAAGTGGTTCCTCTTTTGAGCAGTGGCCTAAATTAAAAGTGTTGCTTCATGTTTAATACAGTTAAGTGACTCTGTTTATATAAAGTATATTAATATATACGCCAGCTAAAGTCAACGTATAATTACTGTTATAAAACTCATATTCTTGCTGCACAACAGCTACACTTGAGCTCTATCCCCAAGTGCCCTTTTTAAGAAGAATTCAACATATGCTCACTTTAAGTGTTTGAAAGATGAAATAAATGATCTGGAAAATGTTCATTTTTAGCCTCACAGGACACTGCTTTAGTTGTAGACAAACAAAAAAACAATAGTTCCATCTTTTTCCCTTGGTGAGCCAAAACTGAAGTTTAATGGTGTACCACAGCCCCAAAGCAAACGCCTGGTGTATTGTATTGTGCACATGCAAAATGGTACTACAGTATAAAGAAGCGTTGAGATGCAAGAGAGGTAAAAAAAACAAACAAACCTGGTGATCATTTTTTTAGTATCTGATTTAAATTGTTTTCTCTCCTGTGTTTGACTGAATCAAGTTCCTTGATTTTTTTTTTCCCCTTGCGAGTTCCCTTAATTAAGATGACTTCCCGCACACTGTGCTCAGATTATGAAAAAAAAGCGGATCCTTCATATTTATAAAGCATTTTTATCTCACAAAAAATAGAATAAAGCATAAACAGCAAATTGTATCATATTTTTTTCGTATTTCTTTTTTTCATAAGAACCATCTGGCAGGCCAAATCAAACCTTATGGCCCCACTTTGCCCAGCCCTGTTCTAAACTGACTATATTCCAAGAAAATGCATCTGTTCTGCTGTAGAATGCAGTGTAATGTCTCACTGTACACACTGTAATATATGGCTGCAGGATGTATTCACATGACTGGGGAGTCATGAGTCAAAAGCAAACGCTGACACTTTCCTTCCATTTTGTCCCTCCAGAGATCAGGAATGGCAACCTAAAGAGCATCCTGGGTCTCTTCTTCATCCTGTCGCGCTACAAGCAGCAGCAGCAGCAACAGCAGCAGTACTACCAGTCCCTGGTGGAGCTCAGCCAGCAGACCAGCGGCACCGCACCGTCCAGCAGCAGCCACAAGACACAAGAGATGCAGTCCAGGTAGGTTGCACTCCAGTTACTTGTATTTTCAGTAGTTTGGGTCTGCTTTGGGGCAGAGGTAGCCTAGAGGTCACAGATGCAAGCCAATGTCACTGGTTTGAATTAGTGGACCAATTATAATTTTTTTTTAGGATCCATTTGGGATAGGAGTTGACTGATTTATCGCCTTTGGATGCTTAATTAGGTCCAGTTACAGCTTTTGTAAACAGGAATTTGATGGATATGACCGCCTCTCAGCGGTGTTGAAAATGACTAACAGCCTTCACTGTAAATGGTTCTCATTAGCGCTTTTGCTGCATCAGCTCAATATGTAAGTTTTGACAGTAAAGAGTCAAGCTGGCTGACTGCAGAGGAGAGAAGTTACATTAGAGTGGCATTTTTAATGGAGTCCTAGCCTCAGATTGTGGGGAAGGAGGGATAAATTAGAAGACTGATACCACTAAAAATCTGTCTGTTAGACATAAAGCCTCAACTAGCAGCCTGTTAGCTTAGTTAAGCATAAACACTGGTAGCCTTGCCATTTTGACAAGCAACTTTAAAGCTTGTTAATTGACTAAAACAAATAGTCCAGAACATTACTTCCCATACTGCAAATTGTCATTTCAATGCTTTTGTACGTATTAAAGATTATATAACATGTTAATCAGATAGCTGTTAGCGGTAGCCTTACATTTAACAGACAGATATAAGAGTGGTATCAATCGTCTGATCCAGCTATCTGCCAGAAATCCAATTCATATATTTCCCAAAGTATATAGCTTTTGCTTTAAAATCAGCTAAGAAGATGTAATTGTTATCTAAACAATAGCAGCTTAAAAAAAAAGTCAGGAAAAAGTTATACATTTGTGGAATAATGGAATCATGGATCAAATTCCGATCATCAAGTTTCGTTTCTGGTTGTAATGCTCAAAAAATTTATTCCCTGTTTTACAGCCACTCCTCACTCACTCAAATGGTTATTTATAGGAAAAATGCTTTTTAGGCCAGTGTGCATCATGTGATGAACGCACAATATCCTGTGCAGCCACGACGCCAAAACTGCTTCACAGCCCAGTTGTGTTCCTTGGGATGTGGCGTTAATTCTGATGGCTGACTCAAGTGATGTCATTTGAGTAAGCTTACCATGCTTCTATAGCCTGCTTCTCATCTTTGCTTGTAGCTAGCAGCTCAAGGCTAAATTAGCTGCTCGTAGCATAACACAACCAAATCTTCAACTGAATTGTCAGTGTTTGAGTTGCATTGTGGGTAATCAGGGTGACATTTTTTGACAAGAGGAAGAATATTGATGAATAAACATGAGGATGTCTCTGCATCTCAATTGATTGAATGTTATGAGAGTGCCATGCTAAATCAGTGGAGAACTATTTTAAATATACAAAATGTATTGCATTTCTGCATGAAAATATCTAAAAACATAATAATTTTACTCACGATAAGGATGCAAAACATCAGATGATTCGTCAGAGAGCGAGAGGAAGTCGGCGTAGGGTAGCATTGTTTGTTAACCATGAAGACGGCAACTCCCAGGATCCCAAAGCACGTCTTTTGTTTTGTTATGGCAGAAATTATTGTGTGTTTAGGGGATGGTGAGATGTCCTCAGTTTAGTAGTTGTTGTAGGATTAAAATATGAGGGAGTTCATATTAATTTGCGAGGTACATTATATTATGAAGACATTGTACAGTAGAAGTGTTGGCACACAGGCAGCTCAGCAGTAAAAGGCAGTAAAAGCAAAGGAGGCCTGTCCCTGTGTGATGTAAATAGACAGAGCAGGCCTTAGAAGAGCATCTAAAGAAAGGCCTGACATGCCACACATGAGCAGCATTCCCCTTGACCAGATCAAGTTACAGCACGGCCGCTCTGTTCGACTGTGCTGTGTGTGTGTGTGTGTGATAGAGTCTTTGGCAGTATATGTGTGTTAAATCAGCGCAATAAGAGCAGTTAGTCTCAGCACTTGAGGAGAGGGCATGCGAGTAAGATGATATTGTCGAACGCTTTAGGCTCTCTCTGTTCGGACGAGCTGGGAGTTTGCAGCGATGGGGTCAGTGTATCGTGTGTATGTATGTGTGGGGGGGTCATTAGGGGCACAGCTGCCTCTCATTCCCACACTGCTGCCTCCCCCCCAACGACAGGTGGCGAACGCTCTCATACACACCGAACAGTGAAGTTGGGAACACATCGGCTGCATCAGTCCAGCCTGGCAAACACGCCAAAACCAACACACACAATATAGGCATTACAGAAGTCATAAAATACAAGGAAGTGTCTGATGACAAGCTGGTTGAAAGATATTTGAGTATTATTTGCAGAGATCTTTGAGGTTCTTCACCAAGACCCCCTGCCCTCACTGTCCACAGCCTCAGTAATGTCTCACTGCTCTGGGCTGATAAGTTAATCACGACTCAATGCCGAAGGCCACATCCGAGGTCAGAGGATCACTCCGTGTCTGTCAGTGATAAAGTGAGCCATTAAACTGTGAGTTTTTGGGCACGTTTGAGCCACTCAGCCCTCTCTCTGTGGCCCAAGAAAGTCTGGAAAGGTGTGAAGAATGATTTTCATCATTTCTGTTGGTGGAAAAATCAGGAAATGGATGAAAAAATGTTGCTCATACTTATTGTGTGAAGAACAATGTGGCACGAAGAGTAAGTTGGGCCATGACAACAATAAGCCACTGTCAATATAAAGGACTTGTGTTGGGAAAAGTGTGAATTAGTAAGACCTCTGATTGTTCTTGTGGTTGGTGATGATGTGTGAGTGTATGTGTGTGTGTGTGGTGGAAGCAGAATGAGATGATCATGGGTGTGTGAGTCAGACACAGATGATTTGCTCCATGTTGCAGTTGAACAAAATTCCTCTGGGAGTTGGATCCCATGCTCTAATTTCCGTTTCTAGCTAAATTAAGAAAAACATTGTCTAAACAACTTCCATTTTTTTTTTTCAATTTTAAAGGAACCATTCTCCATAAAATCTTCTGATTCTGATTTGGATCTACTCACACCCATACAGGTGGAAAGTGCGTGAAGGGGTGTAAATGTGGACTTTTTTTTAAACTGAAAAAACAACTTGAAAAAAGACTTATAAAGACTCCTTACAGGTTTTTATGTTTTTATTAAAGACCCCATCTACTTCAGTTGTTTAGGAGAATGCTGCATCTACAACTTGCTATGTGTGTGGTGATAAATGAATGATCATTTTTGGGTGAACTATCCCTTTAACCTCTTAAATGCAACTGACTCACTGGTTGGTCATCCATGATGAACTCATGCTGTGGAGTCAAACATCATTTTAAACCCGCAGAGCTTTAATTTTAATTCCAGCAGAGATCACAGATTCTCAAAAGGGGACGAAGATCAAACATGTCAGACTGACTCTGTGTATGCACGTGGAGAATATTTTAATTTGACAACATGTCATTTTGGGTTTGAATATTTCACTCACTGTAAAGATTACATAGCTTTAATGGGGAGCTGGAGCAGCACCATACACAATATCAATGACTCTGTCACAGTGTGGAATGAAGGATGATTTTTCAAACCCTAAAGTTGTTTAAGAGCAAATAAAAGGGAAAGTGTGGAGATTAAAGGGCTGAAATCTCTTGATGATGCATTGTTTTGACGCATCCTGTTGTTTAGCGGTGCTCCTTTAGAATTGGATGTCAGACACATTGAAATTAGGAAAAACGGCAAAGAAAAGCATTGTCTTTGTAATGGTAAACCGAGACTCTTAGTTTAAGGCAAAATACCTTTTTAAATTAAACAAAGGCAACGTGCTTGTCTCAGCCAGACTGTGTACAATTGGCTTTATCTGAAGAATCCACTGAATGTAAAGTAGCTGATCTTTAAGTTTGCCTTCCTTGCACTTTTTACATTGCACCATGTAAACTTTAAATTACATTAATGATTTGTAATCTTCTTTTGTTTGAAGCTTCAAACCCAGCTGGTATGCAGGCATCTTCCCCCCTTTCGCCCATCTTTGGAAACAGTGAAATGTAATTAAATGTATTCATAAAAAAAAATCTGCTCTGATTCTAATTTTCCACAGTGATGAATCTGTGTAAGCTCTAGCCGACCCTGAAGATTTAACATGTCTGAGTAACTTCATAAAATAGAAGATAAGCCAGAAGAATGGATGCTTTAAATTAAAAATGTTAAGCTTTTCAAATTATCAAATTATCTGTCTCGCAGATTTACACTGTCAGAGACACACACGCTCAAACACAAACACACGCTCACGCATTTGGTCCTACTGCACATCTACAGTTGTGGTATGGAGCTTTCTATAGACAGCACCTGCTGGTCTAACTGGTGTCTCTGGGGCAGGGGATGGGATGTGTGTGACTGTGTGTGTGACTGTGTGTATGTGTGTGTCCGATGGGGAACTCCCCTTTGGACAGATCACGACAGCCCGGAGCCACGGGAAGTTTTCAGTGCTCTAGAAGGCAGGGGGGGCCCAGGCCTGACAACCCTCCCTCTTTAGCTCAACATGTCCCGGGGCGAACAAGTTGACCCTCTGGTCTGGCGCTCGTCTCGCCTGCCTACCGCCGTGTCTCGCGACAGGAAGAGCCGTTTGCCTTATGGGAGAGCCAGCAGCCTGGCGAAGCCTGACTCGTCTCCGAGGTACAGTTTTAGTTTGTGCGGTGTGTCTGTGGTTACATGAAGGCAGCAGAGTTTGGATCTTTCTTGAGAATACATGTTGATATGAGGAGGATGGATTAGTGTCAGTGGCATCATGAACTGGTAAATGGTTTGGTTTGTTTGTCTTTTTATGATAGTTAATACATAGATAGAATTATAAATAATTCCTTGATGTTTGTCATGGGGCAATGTCAGTGAGATGGGTTGGTTGAAGTCGTTAATTAGCCTTGCAAACAGCTTGTTTGATGAGATGTGTGCTGCATGTATGTTGAACCAGTTCTCTTGTGTTTGCTTCATCGCCGAGAGGATGTGTTTTTATGTTTAGTTCAGTAAATGTCTGTTTGATAAATGTCAGAAATTTGGAGAGGAATTTATCATTTCCTACTGGAAACTGAAGACTGTCGTTATCTGGAACCACTCAACAATGATCTACGTTTACGCTTCTGGGACTTCTTGTAGCTCTGCAAATGATGGCTGTTGTCTCTGAGAAGCAAGTCGGCTGTGTCGTGTAGCTGTTGACGTAGCTCTAAATCTTCTAGGGAATGAGTCAGAGTGGATGGTTGGGTTGAGAAATCATCTCACTTTAACACCTAGGACAATACTGTTTGCATCCTACAGCATATCCTACAAACAGGCGATGTTTCTTTTAATCATGACCATGATCATTTCCCTCCCAACTTAAAACTATCAATTTTTAGTTTCCTGAACCAAACCAACCCTTTGTACAAGTTCTTAAAAGTACTGATGAAGAACGTCCTTCTGATCGAGATCATAAAATTCTCAAATGGGTCTCTCAAAAGGCAGTGAGAAGTTGAGAGAACTATTTGTTTAAATATATTTTGGGGAATTTTATTTACTTTATCACTTAACTGTACTTTATCAGATAGTTGAAAAGTAGAAAAAGACAGGAAACGAAGTGAGAGAAATATGGGGAAGGACAGTAAGCAAGCAAGCAAGTAAGTAACCCAAGTCTGACTTGCGGCGTCAGTTTACTTCATCAGAGGTACTTGTTGGATGGTCGAGCAGCTTCAGACTTCCCCTCCACCAGAACCAAGGAAGCTGCATCCAACAGTTTCCTGAAACCAAAGTTTGACATTCTCATCCACTTCATGTAGAGATTGGCCAGGTGAGAAAGTAGTTGGGGTTTGAATTTGTCTCTCAAGCTCTGTTCCCATATGTTACACGACTATCTGTGTCACGTTTCATGTGTACAACACCTTGATCATCTTCCAGAGGAGCCTGTCTGAAAATGTGTGCCATTAGCCCCATATTTAAGCAATTAGCACGCGTTAGCCCAACAGACTTTTCAAACACTTTTACCTTTCAACATGGTCGACAAGTAGGTCTTTTCTATCATAATCCGGCTTTTATACCAGGGATGCTGTGGTTTGATTGTCACCGTCCTGAACCCCCATTCCACAGGGGCAACCAAATGACCTTTTTTTTGTTGTTAGGGTTGGAGGACTTGTTGATATATTGGTACTACAGGACAGGTGCAAGTTGAATGCCAGAGCTTCAGCCACTGTAGATACTCCTGTGTACGCAATGAATGCAAGGTGAGGTGCAGCAAATAAAGCATGAAGGCCAGTTTCCAGAGCAGCTACCTGTAGATGTCTGCAGTGCAACATGTGGCCAGATGCTCAGATGGATGTGACTTTGTGTGTTGTGATAGTGTTGATCGCGCTTTGAAAGGGCCACATTGGACTGACCCCCCCCCGGACACAAAGGTCGGGTGACATCTCATTACCTGCTGTCATCACGCTGGCCTCAATGCCCGAGCACCCGCCATTTTGGATCTGAGACCCATCAGTTTGCGTTTGCCCTCAGCGCTGCAGCTACAATCAACTTGAAACTGATATTACTCACATTTAACAGGACGGCGACGGCATCCAATATGCGCGCCGCAGTGTCGTGGAGTATTAGACGGAGGCCCCGCTGATGTATGTTGTATTAGATCAAAAGTGACAGGCCGCACCCCCTCTCTCCTTCTCCTCTTCACCACCGCCACCACCACCTCATCGCCTTTCCACACTCCCAGATCCTGCCCTCGTGTGTTCTGGTGTCTTTTTCCACATTGGAAAAGATCTTAAATGCTGTGGGTTGGATGAGCACTCCAGGCCGGGGGGATCTATACCATAGCCTTCATGTTTCAGTGCATTTTATAACGTTGGAGGAGGGGGGAGGGAAAGGATGGGTGGAAAAATGTGCACCACAGCACCTCTGATGTATTTTACTGTCACTGTAGGCTGCGCTGACATTACCTTCTCTGAGACTTGTGCTGCCTTTGTTGCCTTTAACCTAACCCTCATGGATAGCAGCGTCGCACTTAACTCCTACTCTGAATATAAACAAAAAGAGAGGATAGACAGAATAAAAGCAGAAGGACAGAGGCTGTATTCCTTTAGAGGAACGTAATGCACAAATGTAAGATCTTTTTTTCCCAACAGTAAGCTGAAAAAGCATTTTAGAGTGCAACAGGCTCCATTAATCTCCGTCTAAGCTCGTCTTTTCCATGTGCTAAGTGCCATTTAGGGTATTTAATAGAACACAAAACATACTACTGGGAGATGAACTGTGGTCTGGGTTGTGGTGAGGGGGGGCTAAGGGGGGCGAATTTAGTCGCTAGACATCATTAACCGACGTGTCATGTATCATATACTTCATTAATAACATAATACGAAGACGCTCAGCCGCTATAATGGCAAACTGCCCTGAACTTGTTTCCCCTGCGTTCTGCTGTCTGCTCCGAAGCTCGTTAGCATAACACCGCATCATGAAAACCGGCAAGGTCAATTAGAGATGTGCCGTGACTGGGCACTTCATCACAGGTGGTTTTAAAAGCGAGCTGAACTGTCCACGGGGAGAGATGTAAACAAAGAAAGACTGTGGGTGTGTGTGTGTGAGAGTGTGTGTGCACATCACATCACACTTTTTGAGAGCGAGACAGCTAATTTAAATTTTTGCCCGCCACCTTTAAAGATCCTTGCCGTTCACAGTTCGACCTCCCTGAACAAAGTATTAAATATGGTGCCGTCGCTCTGCCGCGGCTGGTTTGATTTTACAGAATGATGAAATTTATTCAAGATATTGACTTAAAGTCATCCCAGCAAAGCCTGAAGGTTCCGCACCACTCCTCCTTTTATTGTACTTCTCTATAAGAGAAAATGATGCATGAATAAGAGACTCGTCAGTAATAGATTTTTTATGAAAGTCACGGTAAGTAAGCCACTTTTACTAAAACCTATTCCTTATAATACCAACTTTTGATTTTATATCTGGGTTGTGTAATTCCTTCAATAAAACGATATATAATAGGCCTACTGTTGGTTCTCTGGTAATAATTTTTCTGCTGAACTGTATTTACTTTGAGTCACAGTGCCAGCTAACTGCGTAAAACGCTGAAATGTAAGAGTTTAATTTTGAAACCAGGCTTTTCAGTCTCATGCAAAGTGGAGAGCTGCACACTGAAAAGCAGACAGAGCAGAAAATAAGATGTGTCGAGTGCAGTGCGTCATTCAGCCACCCAGTATAGGTAGTTTATTGTCTCTGTCCACTCACTCACCAACGCCAAACCAGCAGCCCACAATCACAAAACAGAGAACAAGTTGTTCCTCGTTGTCAGAAAAGGAGGACGTCTAAACAGAATGCTGGTGTTTGTTGCTTCCTCCAGCTGAAGCTCAGCAGCTCTGCTCACTGTAAGTTAGAGGACAGTGTGAGGACGGTTTTACAGTTGAGCTTCAGCAGCTCTGTGGCTCCCTGCTCAAAAGGAACTATCTCTGGTCAGCCTGTGGAAGGTAGGAGGAAAAGTCTGAAATTAAGACAGGCTTCAGTCAAGAAAGACTTGTCGTCAGTATTTAAAACCACTTAAAGGGGAAATTTGTTAGCTGCCAGCATGTCTAACTTTTCAGTTAGCATATTTACTAATGTACTACTATAAGTACTGATTCTTTGAGTTGTGTCAAGATTCTGTGACCAAACTGTGATGCTTCAATTGTATTTCATCCTATGGGTGAGTTGACAGCATCCACTAGATAGCCTAGCTTAACCGTCTTTGCTAGCAATCATTTTCCATTGCTCGTTTTCATTATCTTCTTTAGCATACACAGCGACTAAATACGCTGTGAAATGGTTCATATTTCTTTAAGTGACTATGTTTGAAAATAATTCACTATGTTAATTATGCTAACAACAGCTTTTTGTTAAGGTCCTTGTTCTGCTTTTGAAAAACTCTGTTAAGCTCAATGTGAGCACCAATTAGCTGAACCTGCCAAAACCCTGCTTATTATATTTTGGTTACATTTTCAACATTGTCTTTTTTTTCTGTCTTTGTGTGGGTTTGTGTCCGTAATTGCTACTGAAAATGTTGTTTTGCTTGTTTAAAGAGTGAAAAATAGCAGAAAAGGTCACTAATTTTAATGCTAACGTTATGCTAGCTGAGGCAGAGTTAGCCCACACGTCTATGAGGAATCTTTCTTAAGTCATAGGCAGAATATAATTGTGCTGTTGCTTTGAGTGGGTTTTCACTTACTTTTTCAAGCTCTAAAGTCAGCCCCAAACATGATTTATTACTTTTTTTGCAACACTAGTCTAGTGTTTTCATCCATAATTACTGGCAAAAATTTATTTTTGTTTGTTAAAAGAAATGAAAGATGAGCAGAGCAAAGCCGAAAAGGTCAATTGTGTTTTACTGCTAATGTTATGCTAGCTGAAGGCAACCTTTAGCCAAAATGACCATGAGAAGTCTCTTTGTCTTCATAGGCAGAATTTAAAATGACACTGTTGCTTTGAGTGGGTTTTCGGTTGCTTTTGTAGCTCTAAAGTCAGCCACAAACATTATTTTCTTCAGGCATTTGGAACTACTTTTCAAAGAGATGATACTGTATGTCATGTTGATAGAGCAGCTAACTTTCAATAGAGGCTCTGTTCACTCAGTTTACGACAAGGGAGAAACACTCACATGGCTTGCGAGTCACACAGTTCACACAGGACATTACACTCAGAGCATTTACAGGCAGGAATAAACAACAGCTTTACCACCTGGCCTTGGACATCGCATTGTTTACAGGGTGTACGTATGGAGATTAAAGGCATCGCTTTGTCCGTGAAGCACTTTGCAAGTAGCTTAACTACTTCCTGTCAAACATGAATGGAGAGGCCCACGTTTAATTCCCGTCTCCGTGAATGACTAACAGTGAGTGTTGGGTTGTAAACTATGACTGGTGCTGTGGGCATTTCCTTCGCCTCTGCCTCGCGTGTTGTGTGTTTTGGGGTTTTCGTTAAACGGTGCCACCCCGACACTGATTGTGAAAGTTTTTCGGGCCGTTTTATTTCAGCGGCCCTATAAATGGATTGGGAAATGTTATTGGCTTAGTCACAAGCGTGCGCTAGTAAACATGTGTGAGCCATCATGTGAGAAATCAAAGCGATGTGCATTGGCGTCTTGCAGCACTGTACGTCCTGTGTGTGTATTTCTTTTGCTCTGCCTCTATCTGAATGCCTCCTCTCACTGACATTATTACATTAAGGCATGGATTAAAAAAATTTCCAACAAGATGCTGGTCTCATTCCTCCTCTAACTGTGTTAACAGTCTGTCCGTCATCTTCTCTGCTCTCTCCTCAGTCTCACAGCGCGATATGCAAGTCCTCCGGGCCACAGTGGAATAGGGTCACCACAGAAGAAAAACACAAGGTAAATATGGCAGATACTTCATGGACCTCCTTCATTAGACTGGATAATCTGATTCTCACACTTTCTACGTTGTCCTATATGCTGTACACTTATGGTTTTAGTGTTTGTTTGCGTGACCCTGCGCCTTCACATGATTTTCCTTCATGTTTTCATGTTCTTGTGATACGCTGGTGGCACCTCAGGGAGGTCAAAAGGTCAGGGTCAGCTAGAGAGCAGCTGGTAGGAGTTCATTGTTTTGCTCAAGGATGCCTCTGCAAGGTGTACAACCCTGTTTCCAAAACAAGTTAGGGTTAACAGAATGCAATTATTTGCAAATGAGCTGTGTTTACCAACGCTATAGGAAGTGTTCCAGAGCGTATGTAGTAATATCCTTTGAGCAATCATATGTTTGAGTGGTAGACCTCGCTCATCTTTGCTTGTAATCGACTGAGCCTTTTGAGGATGCTCCTTTCATACACAATCATGATACCATCGCCTGTTACAATGAACCTGTTTACCTGTGGAATTATCCAAACAGGTGTTTTTGGAGCACTTCACAACCCTCCCAGGTTTTTGTTGCCCCTGTCCCAACTTGTTTGAAAACTGTTTCTGAAGTTGATGAAGTAAAACTTTAAATATATTGTCTTTGTACTGTTTTTACCTGAGTATAAGTCAAAAAGGAGTAGCAAATTATCACATTATGTTTGATTTGTGTTTTACACAGTGTCCCTGTGGACATTTTTGGCATTGGGGATGTAGGTGTGCCTCATGCCAGCTCACAATGAAAAGATAGTCTCTCTTAATGGGCTGAACATTTATTATAATATTCCCTTTTACCTTTTCTTCAGGGTTATCTAGCCAAATTAGACATGCCTTTTCGGCTCTGAACTACTCACGTACAGTACTACTCTTTTATGTCAAGGCTAATGCAGCCAAATAGACATATAATTGTAAAGGTGCTTTTTTCATAATTTGCTTTTTCTATATGAGTCATGTGTATTCAAGCAAATGAGTGTTCAGTGAATAATTAGAACGAATGACGATGTCTAATTTGAGATGAATCACACTGACACTAGGACTAACTTTAATCAGGGCGACCATAGCTCAATACATGAAGAAATAACATCAACCTTCTGAAACTCAAGAGAAAAACACCTCACAGTGTCCAAATGATTTGACTGACCAGTCACCCCGGCAAGTTTTTCCCCAGAAAGGTTTGCTCGCATCACAAAAGAAGGGGAATTGAGGATCACTGCGAAGTTTTCACACAAGCAGTTTACTTGCACTATAAGTCTGTTAATCTCCATGCTCAGTCCAGCGCTTTTGCTACTTGAGAAGTGCTGCTCTGTGATGTGTCCTTTGGGAATAGCCCTTTTACACATCTTGGCAAAGAAGCTGCTGCTAAATAAGCTACAGTGTTATAATGACACTTTTTGTTGCCAAGCTCTGGACTGTAGCTAGCAGTCAGGGAACCACTGGCTTCTAGAAGTGTCATGTGAGCTGGTAAACCTATCAAGCCCACATATACACATAGGGACACTGACCTGCCTACTGTCCCATACACCTACTGTACACATTTAATGTACATATGAGCAAAAAAACAGATACACTCATATAGGTATGAGACATTCACCCACACACACTGTATGTACACACCCCAGGGTCCAGTTGTCTGATGCTTGCAGCATTTGTTCCAGCTCAGATGCAGTGGGAACCAGCGTGTTGGCAAATAATTCCTCTCCAGCCGCCACTGAGCAATGGCAAAAATGCTGCAGCCAGCAGCTCCAGCCCTATGGGTGGTAATCTGCTCGCTCACATCACTGACAACAAACCTCACGGCTGCTGCTCTGCAGAAATAGCTCACTAATTCCTACACACATGAAGATACACATTCAACACAAACAAAAACCTGTATTGGAGGTCAGTGAGTGTAAACCTTTCTTCTGTTGCTATCTGATTCTCATTCTTACAAACCTAAATTACCACATTTAATTGCTTTCTTGCAATCTGAGCAAGTTATTTTTAATCACCATGAATTGTTTCCTCTCCTATCCCTGAAGCGAGAAAGTTTTAGCAGTTCTAAAATAGGAAAACAACTCATGTCTCTCTCTCATACTGCACTGAATGAAGAGTATTTCCCCCCAGGTGCTGGAGTTTCTTTAAGCTCTTTATTCCGCTCGTTAGCTAGAGCTAAACAAAATGCTCTCTCTACAATAGCAACAACTGCACTTTTCACTTGCAGTCACTCATATAGATTTTTTCCATCCATTTTTTCTTAACGGGCTGAAACATGTCTAATATGTTGCATTATTGTTTTTGGTCTGCTTAGACCATGGCTGTTATAAAATTTGGACGGAGCTCCCAGGTCTGAAAACTGAAGCCAATGCAATCCAATCACTATACTCGGCTCATGCTCCTCATGCTTCCCAGTTAAGAGGGCTTTCTCTGATGTTATTTGTGATCGTTGGCGTGCATACCACTTAAGTATTCATAAAGAAATAGCTACATAGGTCCAAGACAAGTGGTGGCCCTCATTTCTTTATGCTTGGTTTTTCAACGATGAGTAACTGGTGATGATTGGGTGCCACTATAGAACTTCTTATACATTTGTACAGTAATTATAATGGGTTACTTCCAATTGTTGGCGCACAGTTTTGTCTTATTCCTGATGAACCGCACTGTGGTTTTTTTTGAGAAGGGCTCCTGACTAACAGTGTGTAAAACAGTTTTAGAGTCTTAATAAGCCAGGCTGGTGTGAACATACTCCAATGCTGCCAGGGTTAAGTGATTTCACCATTCCCTGGGGTCACCTCTACTTGAACATTTGTATGTACTGTTGGGCTACATTGTGCCTTTAAAAGACAATACTGGTGTGTTTGAAAGTTTAAGCTCCTGTACTACAAATGGTCTTACATATTGTTGCTTACCATTTATGAATACATGCTCTGCAGTTTTAGATGAGATCTTTGGCCGTATGTGTCCTACAGTTCCAGGCAGCCATTGTTTTCGCACATTTTGAGCAGACTCTTGACCCTGCTTAAATTGTGTGATCCATCACAGTAAACGACAAGCCTGGATTCATTTCTGTCAACATTTAATGTAAAATATATCTATGTCTTGTTCTAAATGGGCTGCAATACTGATATGGTCCTTAAAGTTCATCATCTTTGCAGCAGGGGGTGATGTTTGACACCTTGTTGGCAACCTGCTACCATGTGGTCTGTTTCTTCTGTTTTAATGAGCCTGAGGTAGCTCTGACTTTGCCCTGAAGGTAGTGTGAATTGCAGACCAGCTGGTCCAAATAACCTGCATTTGGGCAGACTGAGGATGTTGATGTAGAAATTGGCATAATACAGAAAAGGGTCACTGGTGAAACCTTGGCAGGGAGAATGAATATGAAGCACTCGCTCCTCTGCAAGAACTATTGTGTATGGCTGGTGACTGACAGGGTGAATAATGTGGCTGTCCAGCAGTTTTCTTCTTCACTGTCGGGCAGGAGATCCTCTGTTTCAAAGACACTTCCCCGAGTCTGTCCTGAAGCAAAACGACTGTCCAGAATTTACTTCACAGTTCCCTCCGAAGCTCAATTTTGCTGATGCATTATCAAACATGTGTTTTGGAAGATGAAAGAATCTTATGATAAAAGGGACTCCCTCTGATTTCCATCTGAATTGCCCCAATCTCACCCTCATTTTCTTCTCTGTTTATCTCTCATTTTCTCTCGTCTGGCTTTGCAGCTACAGTGTTTTTTCTCTGACTCTATCTGCATCTATTTCCTTTTCACTCCCATTCTCTTAATTCTTCCTTTGTTCTTTTTCATTTCTTCTTAGTTTTTTTTCTTTCTTTTCACTGTTTGGTCTCTTTTGTCCCCGTCCTTGTTGATTGTACCTGTGAGAGCTAAGGGCCGTATAGCTGTGTGTGTGTGTCTGGTTATTGTTTTGAGGTATGTCATTTGTACATTAAAATTCAGCATCTTTTTTCCTTCCTGTCATTTCTCTGCTCTCTGTTTTTCTCTCCCTTTGTTAAGTGTTTACTCGTCCATCTGTTTCAGCCCTGTGAATGGCAGCCTCTGCTCTAGGCTGAGGACCACCTCTGGCTGCAGCTCAGTGCGATCACTCAGGCAGAGCACCAAGTCTTTGCTCTCAGACCTAGATCAGTATCTCTAAACAGTCTGCTGGTGCTACTGTAGATGTACAGTCGGATGTTTTAGGATCTAAAACATTTAAAGGAACTGAATCTAGGCACTGGCACATTTACTGCCTCTTGATGTCAGTGTTTTTTGCACTTAAGCACATTTTATTTTTGCACAACTGTCTAAATAAAACAATGTCTGCATGGTTCAGCATATGGGCTGACTTATTAGGCAGTTCTGCTCTGACTACATGCTGTGCAGGTTGCTTAATCGCTGAGCCTTGTTCTATTTTTCAAGGGAGGCACCCAAAGCAAGCTTGAAGTTTTGCAATTATACACAGTACCATTCAGGTCCCTCTGCTGCAGTAGTGCTGAATATTGTTATTGCATGCATTCTGTGTTTCTCGTTGCATCAGAAAATGCAGCGGATGGTTATTTTGATGAGCCCTGCAGCTTAAAGCATAATTTTCCTTGCTGATATCAGTTAGTGGAGCAGCCTTCCTCTGCAAATCAAGAGCTGTTTTAGTGATTTTAAAAGATGAACTGAGAGCATAAGCATGGCAAGGTGATGTTTCTTTTACTTTTGTCTGGTACTGTATGTGAACATAGTGCAATATCCTATATTAAAATGAATTTAGTCTTTTCAAAAAACAATACTAAAAAGTTGCAGTATGTAAGAATTGGCAAATTCATACTCCAAGCAAATAGTTAGTGTATAACTACAGGCCCCCAATCACGCAGAGACTCATCACTACAGGCGCGGCCGCTTCCAAACGCTTTGAAAAAGTGTGTTTTGGGGGAAAAAATGTGGTGCGCCCGTGGAGCAGCAGTTAGCTTGTTAGCTCAGTTGGCCATGCAGCTAGCAGTCCTATTAACTGATTCTGCATGAACTTTACCGTCAGACCTCTTGAAGTATAAAGTGGTATTATAAGACAGAACTGGCCAAGGCTAGCTGGTTAGCATGCTCACTTCAATAGACATCTCTGCAACATAATACATGGATGTTTTTAACATAATGTCAACGCTGTTGTTTCTTCACATTATTTTGATAATTTTAAATTGATTTCTAAAATGTTTGCATATTGCATCTCAAACTTACCTTTCATTAAAAGGGTCGGTAATTTGAAAAATAGACTCCATGTAAAGCATTTAACAGAGACAGTAGGCTACAGGCAGCAGTACTGTATGTGTGGCAGGAGTAACGCAGGATGGTTCTCAGACTTTATATAATAACTATCTCTCTGAACTGTCAGGTCCTATCTGGACTGTCAGCCCTTTATTTTTTATGTGGACTCTCCATCTTATAAAACTACTAGGCTGACCTTAATGTGTTCAAAGGAAAGTCCAGGGAAATGAAACTCCCCAACACTACCTTTATTGATTTGGTCATGGACTTGTCTTGTCTTGATCCAGTGCAGGTTGTCCTACTGGTGACTGATACTTTGATGGCCCCTCACAAACAGAATCAATGTTTCAAAATAAAAGTGACCTGACATATTTGTGTGCTTTGTTTGATTGTAGAGGAAAAAGCTTGGTGTACTGACTGGTAGAGAAAAGAAACTGTATCTATTCCAGATTTTTTGCACTGCAGACAGTTTAGGGAGATATTTTTGAAAAATACAGAAGTTAGTAGTTTATCCACGCTCCACATCGACTATTTGTCTCGTTTTATTAAGTAAAGGCCTTAAAGACAAAATGGAACATATGAAATCTGTTTGTTTTTTTCTCCCTGCTGGGGCTTTTGACCACTTCAGGATTTCACCCTCGAAAAAAAACTTTCCTCTCCGACATCTCGGCTCCATCTGCAATACAGACCGAGTGACATATTCAGCGTAGCGAATCAATTATCTTTGTTAGAGGACGTCACGACAGCATTCAGGCTGGGAGACAGAAAGACACAAAGTTGCTAGAATCTCTTCAAGGATTTTTCCCTCCCTCCTAATATTGACACAGACCAGGCTGTGAATGTAACCACCCACGGCCCTCTGATGTGAGAAAGGCCTTCACTCAATACCCTTTTTTCTGCATTACCTACCTTTAATCCCACCTTTTTTGTGATGTGTTCCAACAGTGTGTCAGCTCTGAGACGTGGGATGTTTCTGTGCTTTTCTTGTCTTTTTTATCCCTTGATGGGACATGCATTTTGGTAGTAGCAACATACAAACAAGTAATCTAAAGAGATTCAGAGGCCAGGTATGAACCATGGACCGTAATGTATAATGCGGTTTTGGAATCAGTTCATAAAAATCACATCAAACCATAACCATAGTGATTAATGTTGGAAATAGATCCAAGCTGTCATAAATCCTGTCATCTCCAAACCAGATGCCAAATCTGTTTTTGAAATAACTTACCAACAAACATCTGGGTGAAAGCATCTGGCAAAATGCATGTAAAGTTATTGTACAATAACAACAGGTTTTTGATGAGATAATTCTTTTAGCGGCCCCAAGGGAGTCGTACAAATCCTCCAGCTGCAGCATGGCAAATCAACATTTGACACTGGCAGCTTTGACAGTCGAGAGAAAAAGATTATGCGAAAGTGTGTATGTGTGTGTGAGTGAGTAGAGAAACTGACTGAAAACCCAAACCTCCTCAGTGTGCGTTTAAGTCCTGGTTCTCTATGCAGTGTCAGTAGAGGTAAAGGAGTGAATAGTGACTACACATCATTTGTCTCAAATGTCTATTGTCATGTACTTGTACTTCATTTTTCCCATATTGATTTGTGCTGACAGATCTCAATCAACCTGTTGTGAAGCAAACTTATGTGTCTTTTTATATTCCATCTCATAGTTCCACCAAAACTCAAAATTCACTTCCTTCTTTCATCCGTCTTCCTCAACCCACATGGGAACACACACTCAGTCTTGCGGCACTCCCTTGATCTCTTCATCTTACACACTGACACATACTGAGCCCCGGGTCAGTACTGTCTGTACTGTATAGTGTCTATACAGCACAACTAAAGGCCTGACTGAGGGTCTTTTGTCTGTCTTTTTGAGTCCATGATATAGTATAGTGATATGATAGTGTCTTTAGTTTTTTAGTTCTGTTTAAGCAGCTTCTTTCCCCATGCTGAGACTCCTCAGTTCATCCTCAACACTTCATTTTATAAAATAGATTGTGTTTAGGTTTTTTTTCTGTGAATGGAGCACAGACGACTCAAACCTAGCTTTGTTTTTGTAAACTCTAGTGTTGAAATCACCTTCGGAAGGGATCTTTTCATGGATAGTTCGGAGAAAAGGAACAATCACAGCGAGCAACAACTCTGAACGTACATATGAGCATTTTCATGTCCTGGTCACAAATGATGGTGTCACGCTGACCTTAAACTTGACTGTAGACATTTTTGCCCCAAGAGGAGCTTCACCTCAAGGCTTTTTTTCTAAAAAGATTAACCTTCAGTATTGTATCTTAATGTCCAAACCCTCTCTTTTGCACTTGCCCCTACAGGTTACCAGGCCCCTCTAGAGTACCTGCTGCAGGCAGCGGGGCCTCCAGGAGCCCAGGCTCATCCAACCTCAACCGTCGCAGCCAGAGCTTCAACAGCATCGACAAGAGCAAGCCTCTTCAGTATGCCAGTGGCAACGACAGAGGTAAGAACATCATATTATTGTCTTTAATACCACAAGACACACTGTAGCACTTTCAGAAGTTAGGTTTGTGATGAATGATGGAGTTGACGGTAGGTAAGGGCACCCACTTTAAATTCTCCATCCGACCACTTGGTGGCACCACCGACTCAGACAGACAGGCCAAGGGCTGCAGTGGAGTCCAGTACCTTGCTTTACCAGTCTTCACCAGTCTGCTGAATCATCCCCAGTTCTTTATTCCAAGTGAGTTATAATGGATGCCATTAAGTGGAGGCGCAGACAAATTTTCACACTGTGGAGAGAGCCATTTGAGAGATGACCGAAGGGGCAAATTCAGGCTGCTGCTCTGTCGAGCATGATGAAGCTAATGAGAGTGTTTCTGTTTGAGAGAAGGCTCTCACAGCAGCTGAGTTAGAGCGTACAGCATTTCATTCAACGCAGAACTGATTATTCACAAATAAATAGTTGTTTTAACAGCCTCTTCCTGTTGTGAAGAGTAAATGTATCAGCACGCAATGTTTGAATTACTTATCGGCTGCTGTTGGCTTTAAGAAATTCCCTTTGGCTCGCTCAGAAGATTCATCATGACTTATTGGCTCATAGAGTGATTATAATTAAAACCTATCCCGTTGCTCACAGTCATTTTAATAATTGAAACCATTCCTGAAGAGTTTATGACATTATAATGACTACCGTTTGCTTTGGCTTGCAATATATACAATCATAAAATGTTTTAAAACTAATAAGAACTTGCATTTAATCTTATGTCTTAAATCAGATTGTCTAAATATTAAAGCACTGCCCAGTCACTGAGGACAAACACTGCAGGATTCAGTCTGTAGATTTGGAGAAAATCAGTAAGGGGTAATGGAGGTGGAGGTGAGAGATGCAGTGAGTGACATCAGGCAGCAGTGAAAAAAAGGCCTCCAGTTAACTTCCTTTTTGAATTGGTCTTTCTGTCTTCCTTTAAATCCTAAAAGTTCACACAAAATGTGTACTCTGCCTTCTGATTTCTGTCTGAAACTTCAAACTATTCAAGCAGAGGAAGAGGGAGTGATGATGGAAATAAGAGGGTGGACAGGGAACGTTGGATCAAGTGTTTGCAGCTGAAAAGAGAGCAGAAGGAAGCAGAGATTATTAAGAAACCGGTTTCTGTCTTGTACTTTAGCTAAAAAATCAATTACTTGTGGAGGTTTGTCCGTCAGCAAACCTCATCATAAAGGATTCAATGCATCAGTTTCTTTTTATTGTTGGGCGAAAATGGCTTTTTTAAAGGGAGGATTCTTCATTTTGGACCTTTCACACAGTGCAGCTGAGTCCTGCCAGAAGACAAACTTTGAGTTTTTTTCGAGATAAGACAACAGGCGTTGGTGCTTCACTGCAGGGGAGATGAAACAGTGTTTTGGTCTAAAGTAAAAGGAGAAAAAAATCAATTGTGGGGAAATGTCAGCAATGCAGACAGAACCTTCTGGGCAAAAGCAGGTAGCAGAGAGAGCAGAAGACAGAAATGGATACAGGAAGTGTGTGCCACAAGCCATTTAATACATCCTCACAAGTTTTTGTTCTTTGTCTTCTTCTCCAACTTTCACTACGCCCTGTCGGGTTACACATTCTCTTGCTCTTCCTTTCATCTTGTTTCACTTTTGGCTTTACGAGCCTTAATTGTTTTATGTATTATATTTATATTTTATGTATACAAATACATTATTAAGATATGAACACGTCGTTGTTCTCAGCAGATACAAACAGTATCTGAATGTTTACAGTAGTGTTTGTCTCAGATTTGTTTAAACTGACAGGCTATAAACAAAAAACAATAAGGCTTGCATAATTTGCATAAAGTCCTCAGTTACATCACCAGATGTGCATTCAGCAAAGCTCGAAAAGTTATTTTTACCTTATGATCCAATAGTGAAGTCAGGACCTTGTAGGTGGTATTCAAATATGACTGTTCTATTGCTTGATTCATTTAAATACAAGGTTATTATACTGCATAGTTTTTGGGAACTAAACATATATACTCTGTATGCAGAGTTTAAATGGCTGTAGAAAACACCAGACATTGAACAGGACACCCTCCTCCCCTAGTGTTTCCCTGTGGTAAACTGTTAGTGCCGCTGTTGCAACTACAGCGTTAGCAACATGGCTGCCTGCTAGCAGCCTGGCCATTGTCCAAAGCAAAAGACAACCATCGGCACACAATTTGACTGAGAAACCCTGATGTCAGTGCTATGAAAAGGCAGAGTAAAGCACCTGGTTGTATTAATAAGTAGGCAGGTGTTGTTACTTACTGATTTAGTGGAAAGAATGCTGGTTTTGAAGCATCTGAAGACATGGTGTAAGGAGGAAACACATATCAACAGGGGAACATACTTTGACACAGCACTAGAGCGCTCTCCATCAAGTGAATGCTTGTTCACTCTTGTTTTACCTCGGTTTCTATCACTCTCCCTCTTCGCCGTCTTTGCCTCCTCCATCAGCAGGGGTTCTTTTCTTTTGGAGTGGACAGTTTTCACAGAAATTCCACATTTAAGTTTTGTTTTCAGAGAAAAATCCAGCCTGGTGGCAGACCGAAAGCATAGTGAATGTGAGGTTTATAGTCAATCTGTACGCAGGTGGTGTCATTTTCCCACAGTCATCACACTGCGCAATCAGTATTCACTTCAAAATGATTAGTTAGAGAGAGAAAAAAGTTGTCTCTTGCAAGTTTCAACAGTTTTTTTTACATACAGGCATGTATGGCCTCGTGGGGATGAAGTGAAGCCTTTAGAGTGTTGTTTTGTTTCTCTACTCAGACACAGTGAATCTCTGACCAAACAGAACATGAGCTCAAAGGGCACATGGAGCATTGCATCAGTTTTGTTGCCATGCAACTACCTAATTAGGCAACTAAATTGAAGCATGAAAGGGCAGGGTTTATTAGTTGTAAGTAAGAATGGACTGAAGAAAGTTGTTGATTGCCTTGCTTGGTATAGGATGACAATGACAAGGAAATTGACAAGGAGACTTCCTCCAGCAGGGCGATAATGTATTATCTGTCTGACAGTGATGTGATTGGGGAGAGCAGCTAAAGTTGAAAGTTTAAAGTGTCACAAAATCCTCACAAAACAAGAGCTGCAGAGTTTGGAAGAGTAGAAGAAAAGCCTGTTGACATTATAAGTATGTCCATGGACCTGTATGTGGATGTACAGTACGTGTGTGCATGTGTCATTTCTTCTTTCCTTGAATCCAGGCTTTGTCTTGTAGTTGCAAACAGCACATACGTATTTGTTAACAGAGGGTCCACCACCACCCAGAACAAGTGACATTTCATTCCTTGGCCAGTGAGGCAAAAAAAAAAAAAAAAAAGCAAAGAAGAGTCTGTTGCCATGGCAACGGCAAGTCACTGCACGGTGAAAAGTGTGGTGGCGCTACAAAACAGCCTCCGGGATGAGGAGGGAGGAGCGGGGAGGAGGGAGGGGGATCTTAAGAGAGGGGTTAATTGACTGGACACACATACACAGAGTTACACAAATGCTTGTAACCTCTTTCATTCACATTCATAAACTGCCTCAAGGGCCGCAGCGCTATCTCGAAAGATGAAGGGTGATACAGAGGACACACATGCAAACACATAAACACAAGAACAGATGCTCTCTCACATTTGTATGATGGGTGTCTAGACTAACGCACAGACACAAAAAAAATACAAAATTATGGGGTTTATCTGGTGAAGATCTGTTGGTGAAGACTAACCTCTAACCTCTGCCTATCTGAGACCTGCCTGTATTCTCTGACTCATCTCAGCTTTCTAACCTGCTAACTCATCACAGGAGTGTCTGCCAGTCCACTGGCCTTTTAAATATGCAGAAACAGTATTTATATACAAGCTAGGGGATGTTCTGCGGTTGTACGATCACACGTTCACACAACTCACCGACACATTCAGAGGAGATGTGTGCATACTTTTTTGCATGCCTGGATATTATATTATATTTTGTACATTCAGAGATGTAAACACACACATTCACATGTCCACACATGCACGTGCAATCAGATTTATACCTACAGGTCCATGAAGGACATACACATACTCTTAGAAACACACAAATATGACACACACAGCAACTATGTAGAATTAGTCTTCAGAATTAGAGAAAGATGATAAGTTTCATTGGCCACAGTTTTAATAGCATAAGGTTGGTAGGCTATAGAAGAGCTTAATTTTCAAAGTATCAATCTGAAAAATTCCCACCCTCTCGCTTCAAAGCCACTCCACCAAAACACATGAACACGCACTGCCTGCTGACACGGACTGCCCCGTAGATCTCACTAGCCAGCTGGGAGATGTATTAGCAGCTTGTTTGCTTCATTCAAACAAGCTCTCTTAGCTTTTTTAGTCTACAAAATACATTAATAAACTGTTAAATGCCACACTCATGTAAAAACAAGCACAATAGTTGTCACAGGTGTACGTGTGTCCAAAGGGGTTATGTGGCACGACAGTTGTTCCTTACTGCTGTAGGTGTGTGCATTGTGCTAACGTTAGCTGCTAAAGGAGTGTGTCATTGCCTCAGCGACTCTTTTATGGGCTTAGGGGCTGTGTGCTTTGTGGTACTCAGTTAGCGGCTGGACAACAGTCTTGTCACTACCACTGGCTCTCACTTGTTTTTGGCTCAGGATCTGTATGCTTAGAACTACTGAGTTAGCTAACAACTGACTCAGTGGCTGCGTACCGTGAGCACAGCACATCATTGTCATTGCCAAACTAATCCAACTACCTCTTGTCAGAAGATTTGATTTATTGACTGCTGTTGGGATGTTAAGAGGAATTCTACAAATATAACAAAAAATGCTTGCAACTTACCAACCCTAGCTTTAAATACAGGACCTACAAAAAGTGTCCAGATAACTAGCAACAGCTGAAGAGCAGTATGTAAATGTTGGGTACAAAACTGCCTTTAGATTGACTTTAATGGCCTGTATCATTAATGCTTCAACCATAGATGTTGTATATGTACAGTGTGTTTCGGTCAGATGACGTAATGATGCTTTGTTGGCAAAACTGATGATCGATATGTTTTAGTAGCCAGCTGGTTTTGTTGGATTGTGTCCTGAAATGATTTCAGCAGGATATTCATGATGCCATCGGCGTTAGCAGTTTTACGCCTGTTGATTGGCCACAGTCATAAAATGCAGTCATAAAAAACATGAGGACCAGAAGTTTCACAGAAATAGCAGTGATTTTCTCTCTTGCAATCCTAATGAGTGCTGTGTTAATGGTGAAGAAATAAAGAATAATAACATCCTGTCTTGAATGAAGACATGTGGAAGTAAATAAAATACCCTGACCATTACTACACATTGGGAACTGGATTCCATTTTATACACCACAATGTAAAGAAACATCTCTGTTATATTCTGACAGATTGCACTTTTCACTTTGGATGTGACACGGTGCACTGAGGCGTTTTTGAGGCATGTTTTAAGGTTTTAGAGAATGTTGTCAGAAGTGTAAGCCGGCTAAAGTCTCTCGACCCCGGCCTCAGCTGAAGCCAAACCCCCTCCCCTTCCCCTGCCTGAAGGGGCTTTAAACTGCAGACTGGAGGTGACTCACAGCCAGCTGAACCCTGCTCACTGTGCTGACTGACAGCCAGACAGACACTCAGTCTAATGGTGCATAACTTCATGCTGTCACTCCGTCGCCTTCTCCACTTTATTCCCGCTCCATCTCTGATTCTGCCTTTCCTTTTTTTCTCTCTCTATTTATCTGCCTCTCTTCCCCTCTCATAACTCACATCCTGAAGATGCATTTCTATCCGTCTGTTCCTCCCTGTCCTCTGTTGTGTCCATCTTACTCAAGTACTATACTCATCTGTCAGGTAGTGGATCTTCTGTGTGTTTATGTGTGTGTCTAAGAGACAGTCAGGGAAGGACAAGTCCTGATGGCCAGAGTATCAACCAGCCAGGAAAAGTGGGGTGTGTGTGTAAAGGTCAATGCTCAGTGGCGGACACTAAAACATTTATTTTATACGCATGATGGATGTTTATGTGCTCTGTGTGTATGTGTGTGAGGCTTGGCTCAGCATGTTATATTTTCCTAGCACCATTTCACTGAAAATCTGCTACAAGTAAACAGCTTTGTCATGCATCATAGCTCAGCATTCAAGCCTGTAATGGAATAAATGCCAGTGAATGTGATAAGCAGTTAAAATCTAAACAGCTTGAAAGAATGTGATAACATATAAAAACATCTAGACAGATATATTACATAATTAATTTGAATAATTAATTATCTAATAAATACCTGAACGGCCTTTGACTTTTTTATCACATTATGTGACATTGATTGTGTGATTATTGGTAAATGTTTCGTAATACACATTAGAGCTGCAATGATCAGTCGATTACATACATACCAGTACAGTGATGTAGCAAACTCGACGGCTTTGGATGAATTACTTGTTACTACTACAGTACATGTGGCTGCTCCTACATTGATGTATTTTAGATAACACAACATGAGATATAGCTGACAGTGTGGTGGATGGGGAGTTTGTGCCAAGAAAGAACTATCTCAAGTGCAATTTTGTGTTTTAATGGTGCAAATGGAGAAATTCATAAGCTATTTTAAGTCTGGCTCTAGTCTACATGCCATTTCAAATTTAGAAAAAAAGAGCACAATTTAGATCTTGCATTATGACTACATAAAATAGACTGTGATAACACTCTTCTGGCCAGATAGCCTACCTCTACTAGAGGTAAAAAAAATAAAAAAACACCACAGGGTACTTTTTAATGGCAAGTCTAGCTTCAAATCTAACCTGTACCCTTGCAAAAGTTCTTCTTCGTGTAGATAAATGTCTAAACGTAGATGACATGGTGACCAGATATTTCCAGCAGCTTTGAGTTTGATAGCAGGAAATGTTTCAGCGATTGTGGTTTTGATGTGAGCTCCTGAGAGAGCAAGGTCTTTCTTCTCGAGCTGCCATTTTCCACCAGTGTTGAACAATCATAGCAAGAGAAATCCTGGGATCAGAGGCAGACACCAATTTCTACACCCACTGCAGCCTCAATACGGAAGACATTTTCTGACTTGAGGTTGCAGTGCTCAATTTTTTTACAAGTGGAAAAGCTCACTTTCTTCTTTCTACTGCACTCGCATGTATAGCGTGAGTGAATTCAGTATAATCCCACAATGATTCTAGGAAAGGCAGAAAATCAAAGTAAAAAAGTAGGTAGGTTCGGGGAAACTTCCCTCACGAATGAAAAAAAAATCTCCTTAAACTCCTAGAGCTTATTGATCATCAAAGGACGATGATGAACAGTGAATCTGTGGGTTGATGATTTTCTTTACTTCCATGTGAACATGGCTGGTGTGATCTCTTTTGTTGTCACAATGTTTGTTGTGTACAACATAGTAGCCTGTCCCTTTTAACCACTGTCATCCACCTGCAAACGTGCTGTGACAGGCCTCCATAGAAGTGTAAATCAGGAGTTGGAGGTTTGAACAGGAAGTTACAGCATGCTTGAGTTCAAACTCCTTTGAGACACCAGTGTAATAATAACAGTGAAATCTTTTCTTTTAACCCAACCTGCTGTTGATATTCTGCCGATTGGGAATAAGCTCAATGTTTTTTACTCTACACAAAACTGAAAACCTCTGAGTTTCCCATTTTTGTTTAACCTTTGAGCTGAATGTGTATAAAACCACAGAAGAACACTGTGGAGTACTCAGAAATGATTTCTCATGTGAAATAAAGAAGAAACTGAAAAAGTTTGCCACAAATACAACTTGAGTCTTTGCTCCGAAGTGTTTCATTGTGGGTCTCCACAGTGAATTACACTACTGTATAAAACTGATTGTACATGCATGATGATGATCAGAATAGACTGGGATTTTTTCAGGGGAGGGGCCTGAAAGAGACAGGCACTAAAACAGAGTGTTCAGACAGAGGGTGAATAGAAGTGCTGCCGCAAAGGACAGTATGAGAGTAATAATGTGTTGCTTGATCATTAAAGCATGTTAACATTTTCTAGTAGACACCCAAAATCAAAGTACTATGAATACTATGGAACCTTTAATTATAAGCAATGATGAACTAATAATCACCCTGTTGTGTTTCTCTTCTTCTTTGGTTCAGAATTGGTGAGGGGTATCCCAGCACCTGGCGGGATGAATGGGAGTGGTATTGGTGGGACGGTCCCCACCAGCCTCAGCGGGCAGCAGCTGGCCTCTGCCATCCCCTCACCCACCGCCGGCAAGTCCTGGCGCAGCAAGTCCATGAACCTCAAGCACAGTGCCACTTCGTCCATGCTGGCAAGCCCCACACACTCACCCTCCCCCACACATTCACCCCAGGGCTCTGAAGGCCTTCTTCAACACGGAAGTGATGGATCAAAAGTAGGGTCAGCCGGCAGTGGTGGACCCCAGCGATCCATGTTGGATAAGTTCCGCCTGATTAACCCTAGATCGGCTTCGCGAGCGTCGCCATCTGTGGCAGAGATGGCTCTGCAGGAAGAGGATGACCTGTCGGAGTATGGCGAGGAAGGATTGACGCCCATGGGGTCAGTGTGCAGCAGTGGCAGTAGCAGTGCTACAGCCAAACAAATGCCTACTAAGTCCTCTGCATCTTCTCTCGCTACACCAAGCAAGACTTCTTCCCCCCCTTCGTCTTCATTTTCAAAAGCCTCTGCAAATGGCAGTAGATCCATGTCCAAAGTCAAGGACGACAAAAGCAAGTCTGGGAAATCTTCTAAGGACAGCTCTCCACCCAAAGAGGAGCATGAGTCGTATGCTGACCCCACCAAGAAGACTTCCAAAATTGCCAGCCTCATCCCCAAGGGAGGGAAGCCTTCATCTGGAAAGAAAGATGGCCTCTCCTCAGCTTCCAGCAGCATCCCTAAGTCAGGACTTAAAGCTCCCTCCACCACAAAGTCTCAGAGTCAGTCGCAGAGCCAAAGCCAGGCCGCCTTAAACAGCAGTGGCAACATGCGGGGCGGAGAGGTGGAGAGGGCCAAGCTGACCAAAGGAGGGCAGGGTGGGAGTTTCTACATACAGCGCTCCATTGGGGGCCCAGAGGGCAAAAGGACCAGCATGACCTCCTCCACCAGCACCTCAGCCCTATCTGGGTCCAGTGGGATGCTGGGAGGGGGTGGTGGAGGTGGAGGGGGGGTTGGAGGAGGCGGAGCAGCACTTGGAGGGAATGGAGTGGTTCAGCTTCCTCAGCAGCAGCAGCACAACCATCCCAATACTGCCACTGTGGCCCCATTCATGTACAGGTGAGACCTGTGCGTGTGTGTGTGTGTGTGTGTGTGTGTGTGCGCGCGCGCTCGCGCATGTGTGTGTGTCTTATGCACTGCAATACTTCTGGGATACAGAATAAGTGAGCAAACTTGTTTATTTCCATCTCTCCCACACATTTCTAGCCCAGAGAGGTCAATATATTGACCCCTTTAGTCAAAGTCTGCACACATTCAGTCACACATTCACAATGTATCCACTCACACACACCCCATGAAATCCTGGAGCACTCCCAGTGATCAGCTGGCGCTCCCCACCGTGCATCTTGCTCTCGCCTCCACATCTCTTCACAGTCATTACAGTACAAATTAACATCCACTGCCTGCCGCTTGCCAAAGCCTATTATTAAACTGTCTGGGTTTCATCTTTGATGTGAGAATCCAGACATTGGCAGCGTTCAGGAACCCCTTACCCCTCCTCTTCATTCAACCGGTGTTGTTTTGATGCATGCAGCTGGCGCGTGGTTCCCTGACGTTACAGCCATCGGAGGTGGAAGTGGGTAAATCTGCCCAGCAGGGCCGATTTTCTCTTACAACAGCCGAGGTAATCCAGGGGGAAAAAAATGGTGGAGCCGCCAAAGTCTCTGGAAAGCCTTTGTGCTCAGAGAGAAAGAGAGTTAGGAATCCCATTAAACAAGACTTAATCCTTCAACCCTTCTTTCCCTCTCGTCTTCCTCCTCCGTTGTGCACAGTCAGCTCTGCCACATTCAGTGGTGCTTCTTTCGAGCATTAGCATTACTTTAATCCCACACATTTAGCAAGTTAAAACTACTGCGGTTATCGGTCCTGGGCAGATAGTGAGTGATAGTCAGTTATGAGGAAGAGAACCGAAATGTGAAAAGTGTAAAAGCACACACAGCCCACTCAGTGAGCATAAAGTAAAGGAAAAACACTGAGTGCAGAAAGTGTACCATCTGTGATGTCAGCCACAGGTTTCTGAAGGACCTTTTTGAAGCCTTGGCTTGAGTTTACCACTTGCTGCCATTTGTATCAGAGGTTTGGGCAAGGAATTACAAATGTGTCCAAAGCAAACGACAAATGTTACAGCTACTCCCAAACAAGCCTTACATTTTTAAGAGACCAACACATTTGCAATTTGTATTTGGCGAGAGAAGCCTGAAGTTGTTATCCTCCCTTCAGTACAGTTTAACAACAAACTCTGAAGAGTCAATGGTAAAGATGTAAAATTGAGTCTTTGCAACTTGAACTCGAGTTGACCTGACTGTTTTGATGACTTGCCCACTTGACAGAAAAAGAACGACTTGAGACTCAACTTGGGCTTGGAAGTTAGACTCTTGACTTGACATGACTTGTGACATAATGACTCGAATAACTTGTCTCCGTTCATTTTATGTTTTCAGTTAAATGTCTTTTCTTTTGTTTCTGGCTGGCAGTCGTGTTTAAAAAATGATCGAGAGGGATTTTTTTTTTTAGTAGAAATTAAGAAATAAATGTATAAACTTTTATAGTTATTTGTTTTTTGTTTGATTACATTTATTTCAAAGAAAATCAATAGTTATAATACAGATGTGTCATTGTCATACTTTTTGAACAATGAGATGAATTGAACATTACTATCAATATTAGACAGGTACTAATACCTTGTCTTTTCGGTTTATAATGACCACGTTCTGGAGTTAAGACACGATTTGCCCAAGAAAAAAATGACTTTGCACCAAGTTGAGAATTGGACCAAATGACTTGGGACTTACTTGAAAAACTGGACCAAGTGACTTGGGACTTACTTGATAGTTGGACCAAATGACTTGAGACTTGCTTAAGAACTGGACCAAATAACTTGGGACTTGGGACTTGGGATAACTTGGTCTTGGACCAAACGGCTAGAGACCCATATCTGGTCAATGGGCAACTGGGCTGTTAGCAGCTTCTTAGCCTCTGTAGTTAAGGCCCCGTCACATCAGAAATTCATCCACCCATCCTTACGAAATAATAGGTCTTTGAAGGTTGGTGCTCTCAAAGCTTTTTTCCTGTTGTTACTATACCGGGCGGTTTACTCTCCTTGGCATTTTGTTCTTAGAACTGACATTAAATCAGTCAATAGAGTTCCTGCAGGGCTGAAAGCTCTCTGACCTAGCAAACTTGCCTATGAAAGATTTGTATAGATTTGCTTTAACCCCACAAGAGAATTCACTGATCATTGATTTTGTCTTGATTATGCCCTTTGATATGCTGGTGTGTTCGGGCCTTTAGACAGTTATTTTCACACATTAAATAATAATGCATTAACACTAGTCCTCACTGTCGGTGTCTTGGACTATACACTGGACCAAAGACTGTATGAATCCCCTGGTTGTATTGCTGACTTTTCTTGCCTTTGAGACACGTTGCAGTTTCATGTCTCTCCTCTACCTTTTTTTCCTCTGTGCCGAGATATTTCCTTGTAGGCATATTTCTGTAGCCTCCATCTTCTACCTCCCCTACTCTTGCTATAAATGTTCTTCCTCACCAGCAGGCCTCACCCACAGCCGTCAGCATGCAGACAGTAAGTGTAAAGGCCTCCTGCAGTGCTGCAATTTACCATCATTTTCAGCCCAATTAGGCATCCTTGTCTTGTTTCACGATCTACGCCCACCTCAAGTTATTGTCTCTGCCAAGATTTATAGACCAGTGTGGTTGTAGGACTTTGCTGCCCACACACACACACAGAGTTGCAATGTCGTTAACTGTATCTTAGGTGTTCTCTTCTACTCCTATAGCCTGAACTGACCGGAGTTCAGAAACAGGATCATGAATGATAGAAATACTGCAGTGACACATATAAGCTGGGTTCAAAATTGCACAAAATTGCTACAGTTTGAATCCTACATTAAAGACAGGCCTTACCGGAGTCATCTTAGTGAAGTTACCCATCCCTTCAAAAGTAGCTGAATCAATTTTTACAGAATAATTACTCATTACTGCAGCAGTCACCTTCTCTCCATGTATCAGCTTTCATATTTTGGTCCCAAATATCTCTGTCTCTGCGTCTGTGACTCCACTGAGGTGAGGGAAGCTGGGAGGAAGAAAAACACAAGCTGAAGTCACAGGCTGATGCTGCTGTCGCAAATGGGAGCCAATTTTTATCTGCAGCTCTGCAGGTGGTGGTGGTGGTTCCTGGAGTGTGTGTGCTGTGTGTATGGGAGGGCATGAAACTATAGAGTAGTTTGGGTTTATATCTGTCTGTGTTTGTGTACTGAAGATTTACTGTGTATGTCAGGGTTTGCATGTGTGTGTTGTTAAAACTGATAGTTCACATGCTTTTCATCGTGTGTGTGTGTGTGTGTGTTCCTCCGAGTGTGCATTTTATTGTTTTTGCATGTGTATCATCTGTCACTGTGTGTAACTGTGTGTTTGTCTGTGTCGCTGTCAGTCTGTTTTTTACATGCGTGGTTTTGTGTTTTTCTTATTATTTCCTACGTGTGTGTAGGACTGTTATCTCATGAAGTGCACTGGACTCTATCCTTGTTTCTTCACATCAGCAAGCAAACAGTGGAGCGTGATGCAGCTCAAGGTTGAGGAGGAGAGGCAGATGCACACAAAGGCATTTTTTCCTGCACACACACACAGAACCATTCACAGAAAGCAACTCATCGGAGACCGTCCCCCCCTTCTGTTTAGAGGTGTCCATCTGTTGAATATATGACTCACACCAGAAACAAACTTAGAAATGCAAACACTACTCTCGCTTAACATGCAGAAACACAAAGAACAGAAGAAGAAAGGGAGATTCTGACTGTCGCTTTAAATAAAACACTAACATCTCTCACTTACTGGTCTTTTGATCCCTTAAATTCCAACCAATGCATCTGCTTGCCTCTATATTAGTACTGGACCATTTTAGCCACTCCACAAACCATAAAGTGTTCATGAACTACTATATTTTTAACGTGACTGTAGTTTTGATGTCAAATTAAACTACCACGGTACAAAAGGAATTTTCACCCTTGAACAAAACTACGTCCTCTTGAGATTGGGGCAGCTGTGGCTCAGGAGATAGAGTGGGTCGTACATTAATCGGGGGTCTGGTTCAATCCAGGCTCTGGTTGCATGCCGAAGTGGTCTTGGCCAAGATACTGAGCCCCAAATGGCTTCTGAAGGCTGCTCCATCAGTGTGTGACTGGTAGTGTGAATGGCTGAGCATAGAAATATTGTGTGACGCTTCGGATAGAAAATGTTGTAACACTTTATAATACCCATCATTAATAAATGGGAAATTTATAGTTAATGAAACCTTTTTAAGTGTGTTTTTTATAAACCATGTTTTAAGGACTGGTTTATTGTAAAGTTGCCACTGATAAATAATAATAATAAAGCTTTACGTTTGCTTAGTAAATTGTTTATGAAGCATTTCATTGTTCTGTATGTTAGTCAAAATAACTATTAACCAATGTTTAATTAACTATAAATCAACATTTCTTAATGATGGTAATTATACTATTTACTGTACCATATTTGGAGGCAACAACATTATGTTAAATAGATACATTACAATACAATACAAACAATCACCTTTACAACCACCTACACCAACTTGTAAAGTAGATTATTGTGATGAACATGATTCTGAAAACTTCTCCCCCATCGCTGTTTTAAACCAACCGTTGAAGCTCTACTCTGCTTGAGTTTCCCCGATACCTCAGCCGGTCTATGTAACTGCTGTGTATTATTTGTTCTCTGTGCCTCCAGGACATTCTCAGAAAACGACTGCACCATGGTGGCCCCAGCCGACCCCTGCCTCAGCCCCACCAAGGGAGAGCTGGTCTACAGCAAGACAGCCAAACAGTGCCTGGAGGAGATATCAGGTAGAGCATCATCACACATGCTGTGGGCTCTGCATATGTGATATTTCTCTGTGTGGGTGTGTGAATGCGCACGTGCCTCTGTGCATTAACATTTGTCTCTTGTGATCTTGATCATATGTTTAACCTTCATCTGCTGCTCAGCATCTGTTTACCCGGAGTTGACCTGCAGTGCCGATCTACATGTGAGAGGACAATGCATTTACCCTCTTTAGGAAATAGAAGAATTGGTTTAGCTGACATTAAGATGGTTGTATTACATTATGGATTAGCTGCACTACCTAACATTAGAGAAGGAGCAGACTGCAGGCTCTGTTTCAGTGCTAATGGACGATAGTTAAAGGGTAGCTGCAGGACAGAAGAGGTTCTGAAGGCTACTGCTGTGGATAGCACAATGCACTGGTGTCGTGCGATTGGTGTGTGAGTGTATTTTCCATGAGTATGTGCGTGTGGTGACGTGTTTTGTATTTGTGTTTACTGGGGGGATCCCTGTTGCACACTGGTTTCATGTAGCGAAGGGAAAAGGTCAACGCTGACAGCCGGACACAGGGAGCATCTGCAGCTCTCTGTTTACATCCCTGCGGGCTGACATCATCTGTTACAATCCCAGTGCTGCATCACCACCAGTCACATGACACATCATCGTCAGTACAAACACATCATTTATTGTTTTCAGTCTCAAAAGAGGAACGGATTCTGCAAATTTGATGTCTATTTTTGTCCAGAGCCCCTACAGTTGTGTTAGTTCAGATATTTGAGCCGTTTCTAGATGGAGGAATGGACGGACTTCACATAGAAACTACAATGGAGCATGAAAAGTGGGTAAAAGAAGAGTTCTAAGCCTTAAAGCAACAGAGATATTCATTTAGTAACGGCTGTGTTGAGAGAGAGACGTTGAAATCACTCAGAAATGGAAACATTTGCTCAGAAAAACAATTTACCTAAAACATTGACTTTGAATTTCTATTAAAGAATTATCAACATGACAACAACAAAGACTTTGCATTAAATGTGGCCCTTTACATTGATAGTGGAATTAGATGGAAATGAAGGGTATGTTCTCCTTTATTTTGTACATTCTGTATGTTTAGGGTTAGGGTCATGATCCTGTCATAACACCTATACAACCAAAAAGTACTGGTTAAGTACTGGTTTGTTTGTGAAGACTGAAAACATCTTTATTGCCCTTTAATTGTAGTCAGCGGACATCTGCGCAATGGAGCAGAGAGGTCAGGATCGAGGGACAGTTTGAGGGAGTTTCTACCCATAAAGTGAAATTCCTGACAAGGAGTAAGATGAGAGGTTAAGGCAGGCAGCTCACCATCAAAACACAAACCGCTGGCACAGAGAAATTCTATTGTTTTGAATGGATTTTGCCGGGCTCAAATGAAGACTTCGGTGTCAGAACTCCTCTGATCCTGTTTTACATTAAAGATCATTGTCTTTCTGGCATTAATCAGGCAATATTGACTGAATTCTGAAGCACAGTTCTTTTGTAAGTGATTTAATGTCCAATCAAAATTTCTGTAAATGATTTGGATTTTACGTTTTTAGCAGAAAATGCCCCTTAGTTGAAATGTTGGATATGGCCATTTGGAATGAAACTTCATCCTTGTAATAACAGGAAATATAGAGGTTAACTCGGACGATAAATCAAGCAAACAGTGAACTCAGTGAAAAATAAGATGTCAAGTTCAAAGTGCCAGTGTGCACAAACAACAGCGTGTGATTGCTGGTTTGGTTTGTCAGGTCGGCAGTGACATTCCAGACATTTTGCTCTGGTCTCGGCTTTTACGAAACCCATCATTTGAAGGATAAAATTAGACTGCGGCGCTGACCATTCCCTTTGTTTGGGGTCCATTTCAAACACTTGCTTTTTGTCGTCACACGTTTCATGGTCGGTGCACATCCTCCTTCTGTCCGACTCTTTCTCCATAGAGGGGCAGAAAGGAGTCTCTGAGAGGGAAATTCAAGCATACGCACACCGCAAATACCACATGACAAGCCTGCTCGTATTACATATACAGGCTGAACCAATGTCAGGGGTGACGATGTCCAAACATCAAGGCAGTACCATTATATAAAGTCTTTGTCCACATGTTGATTTCAGATTTTATAAATTTATTTTTAGACAGAGAAAATAAAAACAGCTGAGGGTATGATCTGAAGTACTGTGATTGATTTTTATCAGTTCATCTGTTAATTTTGGATTTAAAAAAGCACAATAAATGTGTGATGAACTGATAGCTGCAGACTAATATGTAATTGAGTGTGAACACATGACAAGGATAACCTTGATGATGGTTTTCGGAGGCTTCCAGTTCCTAGCTACTAGTAACCAGCATGAAAATATGTGTGGAAGACAGCTGTGACTAATAAGGGCTAATAAAGCCTGCATTGATTGATGGGGATATGTCGGTTCTGTGGTCTCATTGTTGATCCATGATAAGCTGCGGGCTCGCTTTTTTAGCTCCTCGAGATAGCATTTAATTAAGTCGGCTGGCTGGCGCGGTGCAGCAGGGGCTGCGAGCTTACAGGTGCACTGTCCAAACAACTCACTGTCATACTGTGAGCAAAAAGATAGAGGTAGAAAGAGAGGGTGAAGGATAGTGTGAGCGGGGGAAAGATAAGGGCGAGGAAGAGGAGGGAAGTGAACAGAAAGTGAGAGAATGAGAGGGATTAAGAGGAAGAGCGGGTGATAAACAGAGAAGGAGGGCTGAGAGAGAGAGAGAGAGAGAGAGAGAGAGTGCTGCAGGCTGCATGCTGGAATGAACAAGCAGACCGAGAGCTACGTGAGCCTGTTCGCCGGCTTCACCAGCCGTTCATTCTCCGCTGTGAGGAGAGAGGGACCGTCAGAGAGTCAGAGGGGAGGCAGGAGAAGTGTGGCAGTGAGGTGGTAATTAAAGGAGAGACAGAAGGTGGAGGGAGAGAGATAAGAGTGGATGAGGAGAGACTGTCATTTAATAGGGGGAAGAGATAAAGGGAGTGTTGAGCGCAGGAGGAAGGGAGAACGTGTTTGTGAGGGAAGGGAGATGTAGCGACTCATTCATCCACGCCCCTGACTGTGGTGGAGGAAGAGAAAGGAGCCTGGAAGACACAGAGACAGGAGAAGGAGTGGAAAATGAGTGTTTGTGTCATGCTCACCGTCTGACCATGAGTATGTTCTGGCTCAAGGATGGATCTGGACTCTACCTACATGCCTGAGAGGGAGGTTTTCTCTCCGGTCTTCGCCTTGCGCCTGCTTTCCCTCCATCCCTCTGAAGCCTGGACCTCAGTAGGGAGGCGTGGGACATCTCTCTGCCTCCTCCGTCCTCCGGTTCCTCTTTCCCTCCATCTGCTCTCTCAGTGACAGCCAAGATGTGAAAAGGAGACAGGTAGATTCGCTTGCACACATAGTTTCACTCAGCGAGCCACCAGAGGCGAAAAGGTAAGCCGAGAAAAGGGAGGGGAGCAGAGATGAAGAGAGGAGCGGAGTTTTCGGTGTACCAGGGGGGCAGCCCGGCTCGCCGGCCTCCCCAGCCTCTCCCCGACAACCTCAACCTGCGGATCAAGCAGCGCTCGCTCACAAACCTGACCCTGCTCAGCGACGGTGAGCAGCGGGTTTACGCCTTTGAGCTCGACGAACCGCCGTCTCGCCTTTCCCAACCTCAGAACTCTTCTGTGTACTCCTCCACACAGCGGGCAGGAGGTAGCCTGCAAGGAAGCCCTAGGAAGGAGGCAACCGCAAGGGGCGGAGGTGTGCGGGGCACCAGAGCTCGGTCCCTGTCACTCTCCCTCACTAAGGTGCTTTCTCAGTCAGAACACTCCCTCATCCCGGTCCCTTGGCGATGCACGGGCGCAGGCGGGCGGCCTCAACGGGCGTCATACAGCGGACACCCACGGGCTGAACCAGCACGGAGGTCTAGGGGGGAGGGCGGGACGGATGAAGAAGGCAGCAGCGGCCGGTCAGACGAGGAACCAGCAGCAGGAAGGGGTGGTGGGAAGCGTGGGGGCAAGGAGAAGGACGGAGGGTACTGGGCGGAGGAGGAGGTCTCAGGGGGAGGTCCTCGTGAGGGAACAGCTCAGCTGGATAAAGAGGTGATTCTCACCATGCTGGGCGACCTGGAGCAGGCGCTGCACACACAACCTCGCCCACCACGTAAGTTGACACAGTCAGTCGAGTCCAGGAAATTGCCATATATGTGGAAGGCGTTACATACCTTAGATGCAAGTAATTTGGGGATTACATACCTTCAACATTAAGGGATTACTCTGACAACACCACAAATTGGACACTTTGTCCAGGAAGTAAAATAACTGGGGTTAAAGTGAGGTCTTGGTTGTTGAAAATGGCGAACTTGAGCAACGTGAGTGTGTCAGAGCAGAAAACGCCTTCAATAAGCTGGTTATTTTCTTAATCCTCACCACGGGGAAACCTATTTCTCAGAGCACACTATTAGCATTTTAAGACATTATTTAAAAGCAATTTGTGCGACAAGGCTGTGAAAGGACACACACACCTCCCTCGTGCACGGTGTTGTTAATGTGTCCTCGCCCACAAGATTTACACAAGCAGCAGCAGGAGTTTGAATTCATGGACAGAGGCAGATAAAAAGATAGCTTTTTTACTCTTACACGTCCTTTTTGTCACACTGTCACAGCCTACACATGAGGCACTCTGCTGTGGGTGCAGCATTGTTAAGTTCTGCACTGAACTAGCAGCTAGAGTCAAACCTATAGCTTGCCATGAGACTGTGGTTTTTGCTTTTGGAATGAGCACCTGTGCACAAACCTGGCTTCGACGTGAGAGGAAAGGGGATGTGGGAGGGGGAGGTTCAGTTGATAAGATGGACCGTTTTCCAGGTATTAGTGACGGCAGAGACTATTATTGTGACTGTGCAGATAAAGATGCACAGCACAGCAGGGCGAGCTTTGGCAAAGAGCAGATTATCGCTGTATTCCTATAAGCAGGTGGAGGCATGATGCAGCATAAAGCAGAAATACCTTGAGGAATAGATGCTGAAAAACCAACACCTCACCTACTGATAAAGCGCAGCCCCCTCACTGCCTGTGAGTCACACTGCCAACGTGATCAATACCTTATTATAACACCTTTAATTGTGTGTGTGAATGCTTATCTACAAGCTGTTTGTGCATACAGGTGCTTTTAATCTTTTCGCCTGCATGCATGCCTTCACGTGCATGCATTTCTATGCATGTCTTGGAGATCTGTCCAGATAGTTGCAAAGCCATTTACATTTTTAAATAACTCTCTCATCCTGTCAAAGTTGGCTTTCACAGTATCCAGCTGCTGCGGTGGCAGTGTGCGCTTTTAGCCTCGGGGAGCAGTTGTCGTTGATACGTATTAACAAGCTCTCAATGTGCTGCAACGCCTGTGAGGGAACACATTCAGCAACAGGGCCAGAAGATTGCGTGTGGAGACATCTATCTGTGTGCATTTGTGTGCGTGTGTGTGTGTGTGTGTGTGTTTGTGAGATAGAGAGAGAGAGAGAGAGAGAAAGCTGCAGTAGCCACACACCAATGACTGACAGCCAAAGCTTCATTAAGGCTGATTTGCAACATGGGTAGAGCTAGCATACAGTTATGTCGAGTAGTGTGTTTGTGTGTGCCGGCATGTGAGTGTGTATTATAATTAGATGACTGGGATGGTTCCCTAATAGTATTCAGCTGAGGCGAGTGGCATCAGTACCAGCTAACATGCATTATTGAAGAGAGGGGGAGAGAGAGTGAACTGGCGCTGAAGCACCCACTGGTACAGTGTGTGTGTGTGTGTGTGTGTGTGTGTGTGTGTGTGTGTGATGCTGGAGTGTGTGTACAAACGTGTCAGTCCCAAATGGCACTTATTTGCATTATCTTGTGTCAACTCTCTCGAGCAGTGTTTGTTCCTCACCACATAGTGTGTGTGTGTGTGTGTGTGTGTGTGTGTGTGTGTGTGTGTGTACCTTACTCCCTTCCATGCCCCTGGTCTCAGTTTGGCTGCTTCACAGCGTCACAGGGCCAAGAGCTGGGCAGCAGCTTGAATTCAAATGAATGCTTTGTGGCTTTCTCACCTCTCTGTACTGTTAGATGGTGAAGTGGAAACACCAGCTGTACATGTGAATAAGCAGCCACTGCATTATGATATTAGGAGTTAGGGACTGAGCTAGAGCTTAATCGATTAGTCGATCAAAAGAAAGTATATTGGCAACTATGTTGTTAACTGATTAATCGTTTCAGTCAAACAAAAATATCAAACAAATGGTGGCTTTAACTTCTCAAATAAGGATTTGCTGCTCTTTCTTTGTCATTTATGATCGTAAATGAAGAGTCTTTGTGTTTTGGACTGTTGGTTTGACAAAAGAAGCAATTTGAAGATGTCATCACTTTGGACATCAGCTTTTTTCATTAGTTTTTCGACATCCTTTACTCTTAAAGATTCATCAATTAATCATGAAAATAATCAACAGATTAAACTATGATTAAAATAATTCTTGGTTGCAGCCATGGATTTACTACTGTAGGATATTTGAACATAATTTACTATCAACTCGTCAAATATGGCAGCTCGGTCAGTGGCCTTAAACTTTGAAATATGATGCTCTACCCACCGCTCTAGTGTCAGTTTTGCATATGAAGACTAAAAAATTAAGCTTGCTGTCAAACAGTTCACATATGATGACATATTATGACTTTTGGAATGTTATTAACTTTGTCAAAGGGTCACTCTCTGGTCAGGTATAGGAAAAGATTGTACTTTGTTAAGATAATAATAATTAACTTTATTTAACTAGATAACTACATTCAGTCTGGAAATAACCCGCAGAATGTATGAGACGTCACTCACAACATAATATGTGAAACATTACAAATGACGTAAGTTACGCCATTTACGTATGTTTACTTACTAACGTTATATGAACAAATCACTCTTGACCCTTTGTCACAAATGGCCACAAACCAAAGTCTCCGGAGGGCAAGCCCTATGAATGACCCAAACAACCAGGACTCTGACTTTTCTGTAGACGGGTAACTACAGCGTAGGGCCACTGACCGGGCTGCTGTATATGATGCGTTGGGAGCGAGAACGGGCTGGACATTTTTCAGTTTTAACAGGGGGATGGAACTGGTCTTTTTGATTCACCCGCAACTAGCAAACTGACTCTTTTGGTTTCAGAGCCATGGACGTTAGGTATAGGTTCTAACTTGGGACTTCAGTCAGATAAATGATCTATGAGTCAGGCAAACTAGACTAAGAGATTCAACTAAACAACCCCTCTGTCCCTACTCTCACTGCTACTAGGGCATGAAGAGAGGGAATAGTAGGTTAACAAGGGGGATGCATTTTGGTCATTTTGTTAACAAGGGGGATGACATCCCCCCTCATCCTCCGTCAAATTGTGCACTGTCTGCTACTCTATTTGATCCACAAAAGGCTGCTGAGCTGGTAAATTGCTTACAGGCGTCGTTTTTGGAATGAATATTCATTTTCTAACTCAAGCCTCCAATGTGTGTGCGCATGTGTGTGTAAAGTGTTGTTTTGGCCGTGGGATGCTGTTGTATTGCCGAAAATTCTGCTCGCCTCTATACTGAGCAGTGCAGGTGAGACCTCTGCTCCTGTACCGCATCGAATCGCTCACACACTTGCACTCAAAAAACATAAATGCACACACACGCCCTGGGCTGCTTCTCAATGTTGCATGAAGTGTCCGTTCTTGTTGGAGACTCCAGGGCCAGATCTCCTCATATCATTTTATAATGGGGCTGTAATTGGATCTTTTTGGAAGGGGCCCTGCTGAGGGGAGAGGAGCATGGAAGACACGAAACAAGGAAGAAGAATTACAGAAGAAAGAAAAAACCTCTCCATTTCCTGTTAGATTCTTGGACTGGATGTCCTTTCCTTAAGGAGCTGCAACCTTCTGAAAAATGACAATATCGTACCATCCTGTGCTTCAAAGGAGAGTTTAGTCTCTTGTGATCCTATCGGTGCTGTTTCAGATGTATTCCATCCTGACAGGAATAAATTCAGGGCACGGAAGCTTCTGTTCATCGGCCGTGAGCACAATTTTGTCACAATGACTTGATGTATTTCTAGTAACTTTTAGACCAAGATCATATGTTCCTCTTGGATTTGTAATTACTGGCCACGGAGCGAACATCTGATATGGGGTCAGAGGTGAAGAACATGAGGCATCACCTCAGCCTCACACAACCTGCAGTCTGTTTGCTCTGCAAAGACAAAACATGACCTCAATTATGCCAGACTGCTCTTTACCCTGTGAGGTCACTCACTGCACTATACAGCATAATTGAGGTCGAGTTTTGACTTCATTTTGAAAAAAGATTTTTTGAATGCGGACATTGTAGTGTTTGGATCTTTCTCGAACTGTGAGATCTTTCATCATTGTTACTTAGACTATGTTAACTGGCACTGAATATTGTAATTGGTCGCAGGTAAAAAAAAAAACATACTTATCTGCTACTGTTTCTAGCTTGATGTGATTCAGTGGTATAAACTTTATTTCAAAAAGGGCTGCAACTAAGGATTATTTTTATTGTTGATTAATTTGTTGATTATTTTCTTGATTAATCAATTAGCTGTTTGGTCCATAAAATGTCAGAGAATGGGAAAAAAAAGGCAACTAGTGATTTCCAAAGCCCAAGATGACATCAAATGTCTTATTGGCTTTCATATTCAGTTAAATGTTCAAATTTTAGAAGCTGGAATCAGAGAATTTTGACTTGTATTCATTTGATTTGATTAATCAATTATCAAACTAGTTGGCGATTAATTTAATAGTTGATAACTAATTAACAAAGTGTTTCAGCACTAATTTAAGCGGCTCTTTCTACAGGAGAGACGTGGCCGACAGAGCTGCATCAAACATAACAATTGCAGCCTGTAATAGAAGTGAATAGATTCACTGTCAGTGTCACCAAGGCAATTTTCTGCACATCCATTGTACATAGTGACTCTAACAATGCGCATTTTCACTGAGGATACACAAAACGGGAAGATTGGTGTCAGTGTGCCACATCAGCTACACACTGGTAGCGTTGTGTGAGCCTGTTCAAATCGAATCATTTTCAGTCTGTGTGTAGAAATGCCAGACATAATGCAGAGCACAATTTTGCACACTGTTTAATTTGAATGAAATGTATACAGTCTGCGTTTTTACTTGAGAGTTTATCCAGATGCCTTGAGGTCAACTCTGAAATTCTATAGTTATCTAGGGAAAACCAGCTTAGCTTATCTGCTTGTTTTCAGTACCAACCTGCCATATATTCCTCCACATAAACACCTCATCTCTTTTCTCCTGGCGCTGAGTTGTGCCGCAGGAGTAACCGGGGGCCTTTACAAACCTCCAGCCTACCAATACTCCCATCTGCCCCCATTTGCCCCAGTCAGTGTAATCACAGTAGCTTTCTGTCAGTGTGTCTGCTCACAGCGCTGGAATCAGCACACGGTGACAGAGCACAGCTTCTCGCGCTCATCTTCCCATCACACTACATTGTCGCCTTGTAGTACAAAATCTGCCGGCTCATTCACCAGTTTCCCTTGTGAGAGCACCTTAGAACTGGAAAGCAGTGTGACCGGCATCCATTCTACTGTACGTCTCATGCCACTTTTTAATTACCCATTCTGTGGTTCCTGCCTGTGGATATAGGCTAACTTGACAAGCTAAAAGAGAGGCTTAATTGGAGCAGACAAGCAGATACTTTGGTGCGCCCACAGCTCGCACTTATGAAATGTTGCCCACCCTGTGCTTATTAGCAGGAGCTCTCTCAGAATGGGCCGAATGCCTGCGTGAAACAAGCACTTCATCTGGAATCACTGAGAAGAATGTGAAACATATGAAGTGCGTTCAGAGCTGTGTGCTGCTGTAGGGCAGGGTAGGAGGACGTGGACTGAAGCGGCAGCGTTTTCTGACAGAGAGGCACAGGAGCTCTGACAGAATTTGCTTTCGCAGGCACGACTGTGTCCCGAACTAACTGACAGAGCGCATGGTGTCATGGCACGACATTTCTGCTTTGGCCTGAAGGAAATATGTCAGTACTGCGTAAAATAATGTATCTACTTTTTTAGACTAAAAGAACTGCGTGTAGTGCAGCCTGACAGGCAGATTCATTGTATAGCTTCCAAATTGTCAACATGGGGTTTAGGGACATGCAGCCATGCTGGCTGATTGGACATCCAGTGACATCCAATAAAATGCTGTATGTCAGATGTCCTAGTCGCTTCCTATATTGTGTGTTTATGCGTGTGGAGCCTTTGTGTGTATAGGTGACTGCTGTCAGTAAATCCTTTAAAATGTGTGTCCCCAGGAGAGGATCCTGAGACGAGACGCATGAGGACGGTGAAGAACATTGCTGACCTGCGGCAGAACCTGGAAGAAACCATGTCCAGTCTACGGGGGACACAGATCAGTCACAGGTAGGCACACAGATGGGACTGCTCATTACGCACAGGTCATGCTTAATGAGTCTGGTGTGGTACTTGGTTAAGAAAATCATGCAGACAAAGAATTTGTGAGGACATTTGTGTGCCCATGTAGATCTCACGAAAAAAACAAGGGTATAGTTATTTGCCATTTAAACCCCTTGTCCACATTTTCCCAGCCAGTCCTGGATTCAACCCATCAACCCTGAAGCCATAAGCTTAGTGAGCTGTCAGGGCTGTAGCTATAGCACAAGCAAAATTGAAATTCACCCCTGAAACATAGTTTAATGCTTCCGCTTCCTTGTTCTTCTCGTCAGTCTGATTCAGCTGTGGCATTTTTATTTATGAGGTTTTCAATAAGCTCCACCAATCAGAATGAATTTTTAAAAGCGCTTTAAAAGTTTAACCCAAAGGACTTGTTTCAGGGTTGAAGTGAATTATTCTACAAAGCCTGGCTAAGCCTCTACATTATATAACTGAGACAATAGTGTAATGTAACACCTCAGATTGGATCATTTATAACTCACAAAAGAAAAACTTATCCCATCTGCTTCTTAGGTGGTTTACTTAATTATTTATACTTTTACTGGCATCAGATGACTGTAACTGTGTGTTATGTCTGACAATGACTGCATCATTTGCCTGTTCGGCTTCAAAGATTCGACCGGCCACCTGGCTCACTGCAGGCATCATGCAACTTCACTCAGGCACTGCTTTAGAACTAAATCACATGCAGACAAAAGGGATGTGGCTGCCAGTAGCTACTTTAACACACCCACACCTGTTTTAAGAGACTTATAATACAGTCACAGCTATAGTTTACTGTCTGTCTGAACAAGAAAAGTAAAGTTTTTGTTGTAAAGATTCTTGTATTTGGTTTGTTTGAGTGACTCTGCTCAATTAACAACAGATGAGGGCTTTAAAAAAGGTCCCTGAAAGTCACAAGTAAGTCAAGCCCTCACTAACTACAGTCTTATATTTATTTAACTTATTTAGTGTTAGCTAGTTAACCTTAAAGTTCCCATTAAACGACTCGTGGACTGCTTCGTGCTTCACCATAGTTAGGGAGAAAACAAGAAAAGCAGAATATATGTTCTCTATGAAATATGATCCAGGTTCACCCAAATCAGAAAATAAATGATGTTGCAATTAAGTTACAATGTTTTCAAATTACGAGAGCATTTGTTGGATGCAAAATTAGTATACGCCCTCTAGTGCAGGATGAGTTATCAACATTTTTTTTTTATTATTGTTTTTGCCACCTTTTTGCTATTGTTGGGCCTGCTACTGCCACATTGGAGAGATATTGAGCAAGACGTAATCAAAAACACATAAGCATTGATTTTGACGTCATGGAAAGTTTGAGGCTGCATTTTTTTTTTTTCTGGCCACTTGGGGGCAGCGCAACAAACTGTAAACACAACACTGACCTATTATTAAGTTGATACAGAGAATGTATTGGTAAATAGTGACTTATTTACACAGCCAGCATAGACAGAGACACATCCGTTTTCATTCTTTTAGCTCTGTATTTCTCTCCACCATCTCCTTAGGGAAATATCTAGCTATTTAGCTGCAAAATGCATCACTGTGTTTACCATCTAGTCGCTTATAACAGATTTGCCTCAAGGGACTTTACAATCTGTAAAGTATCTGAGTTTAATGTACTGTTTGTTTTTTAGAGCTTTTTGGCTGAATCCAGCTGCCTGCTGCATCTCCAACCAACACAGATGGTGTTGAGAGTTAATCAAGGCAATAAACTTGCAGGCCAAAACAATGAGTTAAAAAATGCTTAAACACCCCATAGAACTGAAGAAAACCCATATGATCCATTGTAATCATTGGTCAGCTTTAAGAAGCAAAGCTGCAGTGACTACCTCTGATGTTGCCTGCTGCTATAGATAGTAATGTCTGAGTAGCCCTCAACAGGAATGAGCACATGTTGAAAATGTAAAGAATGTGGGTTAAATGTCTTTTTCCTGCAAAAGAATTGTATCATCTCACCCGAGAGCCGCAGCACATATAGACCTGCCTCACACTGACAAAATGTGTGTGGTGAGTCTAAAGCGAAGACATGTTTTACTTCCTCAGTGCGTCATAGTCAAAACAAAAGACACACGCTTTACAAAAGACCCACACATGTCACGACCAAACCACTGAAAATAACCAAAAAGAAGAAGAGTTTCTTTTGTGAACACAGTTTTGCATCTCAGCAGCAATCATCCCAGTCAGTTTCCTCGTGCATCCGTTGTCCTTGGAAAATAAAAGCAGTTCCGATTTGGGTATTTCCAACTCACCCTGCGCAGTTTATCACACTGATCCGACAGCGAGATACGTCTCCAACTATTAATGATGTTCCCTCTATTACCATGCCATCTTCTCCACGTTTCCTGGAGTTAATTAAAAACAGGCTTCATCTTACTCACCAGCTGGCACACGTGTAATGACATTCTGGAGTTGATGGACAACCAAAACCTTGAAACGCTGTCCCATCTGTGACCCATGGGCAACGCAGAGAATCAAACAGTGAAGACTGCAGCTCAGGCGAAGACAAAATGATAACCATTGGTTTCTGTCAGCTCCCTAGGCAGTGGTTCTCTGCTCGTCCCTCTCCTTCTCCCTCAGTCTATTATTTTGTGTGTTTTGCCCCATTTGCAGAGGAAGATGGTGGCCAGGCTGCCGACAGCCATGACAGATGGCAGTCAGTGTGTGTGTGTGTGTGTGCAAGTGTGTGTGTTTGTTTTCTGCTTCTTTTTTTCTTCAGAGGAGTCTCAGCCGGGCACGATCAATACAGCGCCATTGTCTTACCACCACATTTAATCCAATGGGAGTTGGGGTGGGAGGTGTTTGATTGGTCTGAGACTTCCAGGTCTCATTCACATGCATCAGACACACAAGGACAGTCAGCATGAAATATGTGCAAAATGCATCATCATACCTTCACATTAGCATCACATAGCAGTGCGTCTGTGTGTGTGTGTGTGTGATTCGGAGCAGTGAAGCAGTAAGCACTGGTTTAAGATGGCAGCAGGCCCGGTGAAATAGTGTATGGGCTACTGCACTGTTTTCACCCATTAGATTTAATGGGAAAAAGAGGAAGTGGGCTCCTGAGTGTGTGTGGCTGTGTCAGGTCTGTTTATTTTCTGAATGTAAGGATAGCCTCAGAGTATGCATACAAATTCTGTCCATGACAAAAGCCCGTCCAGACTGTTCTAATCTCTCCCCCGGATAAGAAACGGCTGTAATCACCATGAAGCTTTGAAGCACCTTAAGTAATTAATCACTGTTACGCTCGAGCAGACATGACCGTCATATTCATCACTGTGTCTTTCTCTGTCGTCTCTCTTTGGGATTCTCCCTCTATACCTGTTTACACCCCATTCATGCAGACTGGGTGTTCAAATGTCCAGCAGGAGCGCTCAAAACATAAAAATGCAGTCCACCACCACAACAACAGCCACCATAGTTTCCTCTTTAATCAGCAGTTACTATGCTTACGCTACGTTCATTTTTGCTCACAATAAATAAGAAGTCTATTTATCTGTAAGTGCTGTTGTTGTATTTGTTTTGATCCTTGCCACAACCATGCACCCGATGCAGTGTTCTTGTTACTTTTCAACATCTCCTCTTAAATCAATAATATGTATCTTCTGCAGCTAGGGGTCCCTTAACAAAATTAATGAAAACAAAAGACTTAGGAAGAATAGCGTTGGATCATGGGATTGTTGTCTTCATTGTCAAACAACCACTGTTGCTGCCGACAGTCTATCTGACGTGACACAGGCAGAAATGTGAATGGACGCGGTGATGTAATAAAGTTTTATTCAGGTTACATTTAGTTCTGCTCTGTCGGATCGTCCAATGTTTTCCCCAGTAATTATAGCAACAGGCAAGAAAATGAAAGACACCTTTACCTTTAGTAAAATTACAGATATCTCTAGAATTTAACATTGTTGTAAGTACACAACTACAAAAAAAACTGCTGCAAAGGTCTAGTCATTTTCGAAATTTTAATTCAGAAATGTTACATATCATATCTTTAAGAGAGAAATGGAATATCAAACGTGCCCAGATGTTATCCAGGGTCACCGCATTCCATGGTCAGTGCCATCAAATCCTAAATCCCCAAGATGTCCCATCATTTTTCAATGTTAAGTGGCTTTTGTACATCTTTGGCCTCTTTGTTGTTCCTTGCCACCCCTGAGGCTTGTGTGTCCCATCGCCGCACACAGGTCATTGCTTGCCATGTACTCCTCACTCCTACATGGAATTTTTTACTCATGCTAGAAGGAAAGATAGTTATTGTAATCGAGGGTGTGCTTGTTGTTAGTATTAATGGAGCAGAAAAGCTGGAATATTTACGAAACTAAGGTACAATATAATTAATTTAACAGTTTCTCTTGGAGTTTTCAGTGAAATGTAGGGCATCTGTCACATTTGGGATGATGTTACTTGTCACATGACCATGAAGACAACTTGTGTACAGCATTGTCATTTACTGCATTTTGGCAGCTTCTGAGAAGGAATACACTTAGGCAGATGTTTTCCCCATCTGCGTTTTGATTAAACTGAAGTACAGAAAGCCAGCTCTACGCAAATACCACCCCAAACACCAAGTCTAAATACATTCTAAAATGTAGAATAGACTTACCTGTCGTTATACAGTCTTTAGCCCTGTTCACTGCAACAATTCATAAAATATACTTCTGTGGTGGTTATGTAGCTCACTAATATCTGCTCTTTCCACCATTAATCTTATATCATTATGTGCTGGGCCTCTCTGCTACATTTCCCTGCTCCAGAAAGACACAGAAAATCCACATGCATTATGAAAATGTAGATTAAAACTGACTAAAACCTACAACCGGCCCACGGTGAGGTGCAGCTTGCTGGAAGCCGGTGGCAGCTAATGTTACCTAAAATGACTGACCAAGTTGAAAAAGCTCTATGTGCTTGAGCTACAGTTTCATGAGCACTGAAACCATGTCCCTTTCTTATTGAACTGACCTTGCTGCTTTGATGCGGCAGTCATCATGGCAGCTCAATTCACATCTGCAACATTCTCCAGAGATCCAGATGTGTTGGGGCCTCCCCACACAATCTTTATTGATCAAAAAACACATTTAATTTCCCTCTGCAGTTTTTTTCTCCATCCAGACAATGAAAAATGGTATTGATTGACATTTGAAGGGAAGAACAGCTCCATGTGTGAAGAAACGCTTTGATCTTCAAGGACGAACCTGGCACAGCAAACAGAAAAGGGAAATCCACCCAGCTCTTGTCTCCCTGTCTGTTCAGGCCTGAGGGATCCCTGTCTAGTCCTGGGGGGATTCAGCAACCGCCAGATGACATTTGAACATAATAGCCTTACCCGGGCGAGTTTGTTTATTTTGTGTTTACATTTTCAAGACAGAAAGAATTGGGCAGGCTAAATTATTCATTGCTTTGGAAGTGAAGAGATAGCTGTTGGTCCTATTTGCGTGCATGTCCGGGATTCTGAAGCAAGGCCGGGTTTTTTTTCTTCTGTTAATTTTCATTTAGCTGACGCTTCAAAACCGTACAGCGAGAGCAAAAAGTAAAAGTCCTAAAGCACCAAAATGACAAGTCGTAAGAGTAATGATGGGTCAAATTCAGACACACTTTTCAATCCCAGCCTGACAATGTTCAGACTGAGTGGAGAAGTGACATGATTCAGCTGGAGGAAGGTAATACAAGGCACTTCTTGACAAGATGAGTTTTCAGTGTGTGATGGAAGACGGAAAGTGACTTGGCTGTTCTGGCTGGAGTGTGTGTTGCATGGGTGTGAAAGATGGTTGTGTTGGCGATTGGGCGGGGACACTTTCTCAGGGTCCAGATTGAAGATCTGTGATGTGATGGCGGTGAGCAATTACTCTGAATTGCTCTCAACCTAGAAGAGTTTAATATCTGCCAGTGCTAATGCCAGTCTCACCACACACACAAACACACACACACACACACACACACACACACACACACACACACACACACACACACACACTATGCATAGTTAAGAGTATACTTCTACTAACAATACCAAAATACAATGTTCAAATATTAGTCATGATGCAAAGTGGTGATTCTTACAAGAAGTGCCTGAAACCTTGATTTAATATTCACTATGGAATTAATAATCATATGTGTTATAGAGGGAGTTGTAACTGAGTGTACAAGGGAGTGATTTTGCATGCAGCCATTAACGGTCTTTGTTGTGATTTAATTCTCTCAGTTTATGATGCGGAGTGCACCCGAGTTAATACCAACTCCCATAGAGCCATAATGGGGACATTAATAGTTTAGTCCAAAGAATAGTCTGCACACAAACACAGCATCTGGACCTTTTCACTGTTAAACCAAAACTTGTATTAGTCTTCCAAAATATAATCATCTCAATAACTCTTGAGACTAACCCTACATTCACGTACTCCTCAGATGTTGCCTACGATATAGCACTTAGAATTTACCTGACATCTTAGTAAACAACTTGTCTAACTAATCCAGGTCACTCCATGTGGACAACAACGGTTACAACCTGATACCATATTACACAATTTACATGTAAGCAAATTAATAGAAAGTTTACTTTTGTCTGCCATGGTTCTGAGATGTTCTCCAGACTTCAGACTTTCAGGTGGTTTCGTTTGGATCGTTACTTGTAAGACAGCAAATAATTGCTAGAAACTTTAATCTGCTGTCATAACTAGATAATATTCCAAAGGTAGACAAGAGGTTTACAATGATTTTATGAACTTTCGAAGGTTGCTCCTCTTCTTTGCCTTCAAAGGGCAGATTGGACCGCCATCATAAATTTTACCTCAAGCCTACAGTACCAATTAGGGCATTTTGACAGAGAATCTGAGATGCTGCTATTGTACATGGGTTAATTAGAAACTTGGATCTGTGGTCAGGAGTAACAAGCCTATGTGGCTGTAAAATATGAAAGAACTTCTTTCATGAAGAAATACTGTTGTTAATATTGTACATGAAGTGTGTGGAGAGCCTTTGAAGTGTTACTGCAGAATACCATCTTTACTGAGATCAGTGAGTGAACCTTCAGGAGAAACACGCGTTTAACTGTTAAACTCTCCGACCTCGTTAGCAGCAGTGGGAGAAAGTTCCTGCGTATTTATATTTATCATTGCTCAGCAATAACCAATCCCCTGCTGTCTACATGGATTGTTCTCCTGCTGAGCTCTTGGCTAAACACAACATACTCTCCCTCTGTCTGGATTTATTTTGGATTGGTTCTGCTTTATACCAGATAGTGTCATGATGCAGAGATTCTCATAAAGCAGCAGGGTTTGTGGGAAATGTGGTTTTCATTTTGAGACATACTAGTATGGAGTGTGACATATACTATAGAATTTATTATAGTGTGTTTTTTAATTGAACCTGTGTGTTCGTATGTGGTAGGTTGAGTGCGTAAAATATCTCGGCACCTTTCCTGTTCTTGCTGCTCAGCCATATCCTTCAGTTTGCATGCTCATTTATCTCAACACCTACACACACACACACACACACACACACACACACACAGTCTCTCTCAGTTTATCTGTCTTTTTTCCCCTGCTGCTGCCTGGAGATAAAGATAAGCTGATTTAGCAAGCTACATTGTGTACGAATGGTTAAATGATTCTGATTTCTATACCATGGGAAATTGATTTCTGTATTTTCATATTCCACTGTGATCGCTTGTCAGATAAGTAGCTGGGGTCTTTTTTGTTTGCATTGTTTGTTTGTTCATTTGACTTCACGGCACTCTGACATGTCTGTGTCTTTGGGCTTGTGTGTGTGTGTTAATCTCAGGAGGTGTTGATAGAGATGTGTTGTGAATATGGCTGGCATCGCTGCCCCTCTCATGTTGGCACTTGGCATCACAGGGGTGCGGTGTTCTGCAGTTCCTCAACCGTCACACACACACGTACCCACACACGGCTGACCTCACACCTCTCTCGCTGCTATGTGTGAGACACTGCTCCAAGATGTCATTGCTTTTGTCACCTAATGATGGCAGGCATCAAAATAGGTGCACATATACAGCTACTGCCCTCTTCTTTTAACTGCATCATCAGATACAATCTTCCCTTTAAAATTATTTATTTACCTGAACAGAATCTCCAAAAGCAATATAACAGCAGTTTAACAGCAAATATGCAGTAAACTGTGTGGTTTTTTGTAACGGCTACATCTGCAAATTGTTTATAAATGAGTACTGGCAGATAATCAGTTTATTAACATTCAGACATCATATCTTTATATTTGAAAATCAAATACGATAGACAGTTTATTTCAGCGTTGGCATCTAAGCCCACAGGCACATGTTAAGCCTCAATCTTGTTTACTCTTGCTCCATGTGTTAGTCCTGTTTCCATGGCAATATATATTTAATACAACACACCGTTATTTTGATTGCACAGAGATGTGAGCAGAATACACATTAGCAAATTATCCTAGAATTTAGAGCAGCTTTGTGGTTATCTGTCAGGTTTTTTCTGTCTCTGCTACATGTGAATGTAGTGCACTCTTTTTCCCAGCAGAGAGAGCTCCAGCTAGGTACCACTGCTGCCATGTTTTGCTCTCTGTATCCACATACTGTACAGCCAGTTTCAGGGCTTGGTGTGTGAGTGGCTATGAGTATATTATTTTGTTTTCTGTTGACTCATGCGCAGCATTTCTGTCATTCTGTTGCAAATTTGAGAAGAATTAGGAATTTGCTTTTTTTTTTTCGTTGAAAAATCTAATCTTACAGGGCATTCTTTGAAAGATTGGATTATTGTGTTGTACAGAAGTTCCTTCAATTAGATCCTTCGACAGCATTAGAGAAAAAACATGATTGTTGCAGGGCCAATGGAGAATATTCCTGACAGTGCTCTATCAGGTTACATTTCTTGGCTGCTTGTATTTGTTAACATTTCACTTATTCTAACACTTAGATTGTTCTCTCTCTTTCACATAAGATCTCACTTTCTCAGGATGCTTTTTCATCCCACTGTTTCTTTGCTAATGGTGATATAACAATTTAGACAACCTGATTGGAAACGACAAAATCAAATACAATTCATTTCTAAAGTCTACAAAATTTTGTGAAGATAAGTCACTATATAGTCTGTCTTTGACATGAAGACTGTAATAATTTGATATACTCTTATGGCAATTTAGTAAATTTCATGGTATTTTAAAAGAACGGTTTTGTGTGATATGACATTAACAGCTTTTTCTGACATTTCAGAGGTTTATTTACTTAACTCTACAGACATGCATTTGATTCAGATTTTATTTTCTGTGACATTTCAAAAGTTTTTCTAAAATACACTTCAGAGCTATCTCTCTCTCTCTCTCTCTGACTCTCTCTCTCCATCTCTATGTGACATGCCTTCATGGTCTGACATATATTCTCATGGGAGCCTTCACAAGTTAACACACTGGAAGAAACAGCACTTTAGGAAAGCCACACACACATACACACAAACACACACACACATAAAGCAATGTTTGAGGAAACCGCATGTGATTTGAAGGGAGTGGCACTCAACTGAAGCAGACAGCTCTGTGCTGCCAATGTGACTGATCTTTTCACCTGAATGATTTGCCCTTCGCTCAGGAGCACGCTTGATATAATGCCTTCAGTGTCTTTTTTGCATTAGAGGCAATTTTCTTAAAATCCTTCTGAGTCTTTCAGGAGGGTTAGCTGTCAGAAAACACCATGCTGATAATTATCAGCTTTCACTGTATCATGTCCGGAGCTAGAATTAATTCCCTTATTTTCTCTCTCCACTCTTCTGTCTCCACAGTACACTAGAAACAACCTTTGACACCACGGTAACCACTGAGGTCAATGGGCGGAGTCTACCAGCCCTCACCACACGCTCCTCCCCCATGGCCTGGCGTCTGGGCCAATCCCAAACCCCGCGTCTTCAGGCAGGCGACGCCCCCTCAATGCCCAGCAGCTATGCTGCGCCCAGGGCGAGCACGACGAGCGCTGGCACTACCACAGGGCGCTACAGCGGGCACTCGGACCCCTCCAGGTTTGTGTTCAGCGCCCCCCTGAGGCGAGCGGCAGCGGCAGCAGGGGCAAGGGGGGCGGAGCAGGGGGAGAAGGGAGGAGGAGGGCTGGAAGGAGGGAAGCAGATGGAGGTGGCAGGGTACATGAGTGATGGGGACATCCTAGGAAAGAACGGCCGGATGGATGAGATCACCAGCGGGTAGGATGAGTGCAAAGCATGTTAGCTTCCTTTGATGCACTGACTAATTATGAGTTCCTGCTTTAAAGGCCTAATCAATACTTTGACCACATTATTTACAGGTATATTTGCATACAATAGAGTCAAAAAGTCTGAGAACACTAGTCAAGATACTTCTATTTTTTATTTGTTTAGAATATAATACTCTTTTTCTTACTACAAATGATAATATCAGCTTAACAGTTTGAAGGAAAAGTTGAATCTTGAAATGTCCTTAAATCTCGGAATATCTTAGTATGTTGCTTTAATGACAGCGTGCACTCACGCTGGCAGGGACTCGACAAGTTTGTGTAAAACCTGATGGCTCATGTTATAGTAGCAGATTTTGCACAAACTCGTGAAGTGCATGCCATCAGCAGAGCAAAATGGGGATTTACCATACTGAGATATTCTGAAATCCAACTTTTCACTCTAATTGTTTGGCAATTGTGACTATTGGTCTTAGATTTTTTTGACCCCACTGTGAATAACTGATAAGTTTGACTTCAAGATGAGAAATCAGCATTTTGTGTCTACTTGTCAATCATACCTGAAAATAGTTTTTCCTTGGCTTAAAGGTTTCCCATAACGTTTTCTAGTAAACACAGCAAAATTATGTTCACATTTAATGTTACTCACCAAAACGTATTACTGCATCTAACACTTTTTTTAAGCGCATGTCCTTTCTGATAAAAACATTTCCAAAGCCATTTTTATTATTTATAATATTCTAAATTTTGCATTGCTTGCATGAAAGTTTGCTTGCTAGCAGTCTTCTTATGTGTTGGCGCATTACTACGTTTCTTGGTGTATTACTGCCCCCAACTGTTGATCAGAGGAATATCATGAAAGAAACAGCATCGTCATAGCAAGTTTTAAATGTTATTTTCCAATGTAGGTAATGAGATAAAATAAATGTCAATCAACAAGCGAGGGTAATTGCAGGTACCAAACCTATGTTTAGAATTTTGGTTGTGAGGCCTTTATACTGATGACTGGAGATTTATGTCTGTGTTTTTTGTGAAATGGAAAATATTAAGACCATATTCTTAGACCACTGGACAAAATGGACCTCCTGATTCCCTTTAGTAAATCATTTTTGGTCCTAACTTAAACTTGTTTAAGACATGTTAGCGTTTGCTTTAGCCAGGTAAAGCTTTGGTTTGGCAGAGGATTTGGTTTGATTGAGGTTAGGGTAAGTATTTGTTCATAGATCATCTACCACCTGAAGTCACTTCCAGTTGTCACCCATGCATGACATATTACTAGATAAAAATGTGTTTTCTGCCTTTTTATGCATTGAACACATTACTTACACATTTGAAAACCCACTCAGGTACATACGATTTTGTAAGACTAGTAAGCGTTACTTTCTGAGGCAGAAGACATCAGCTGTAAGAAAAATTGGCCTTATACATCATTTATACTACTTGATGTAAACTGCTGCTTGAAAGGCCATCTTAGTGACACATTTCCATTCAATCTGGCAATGCATTATGGCTTTAGTCCAAAAAACTGTGAAATTCACGGTTAGCTGTGTATTCATACAGTCACCAAGGCCTTCAGCATCTTTCTGTGCGCATTAATACAAATCGCCTGCTGATGCCCACCAAGGCTATCATAGTTTTGTCATGCCTTGAAAGGGAAGGTTCAGCTGGTACATGTGCGTTAACCTTGTGGGCACCTCAACACACTGACAGATTACCTGAATGAAAAAAGATTAGTCAGTTTCTCCCACAAAACATCACGACAACGTGTGTGCGGGCTTCTGACCTTCATTCACTTAATAGTATTAAATGCCTTGAGAAAGAGGGAGGTGTGTTGGAAAAGGAATCCACACACACACCCACATGAACACACACTCCCATGTGGCAGCGATGCATTTAAGATTCCATGAAAAAGAGTTTGGGGGGCGGGGCGGCTGTGAGGGGCAGTTGAGCGAGGAGTGATGGAGTAAAGCATCTGTAGGATTAAAGACGTGTCAGGACAGAAAATGTAACAACACGTCGGGAGGGATAGGTGATTAGCAGAATTATTAGCTCAATTAGCTCAACACTAATGATCTCCATGTCCTATCAGCCGTGTCTGATAGCTTTCTGGCTGTAGCCTCAAATCTTACCATTCATTCCCTGCCTCATACACAGATATACCTGCATGCACCTTTTTTGCGAGTTCACAAAATTGTATATACAGTCTAAACATTGCTCATTAATCGGTATTATCTCAAATGGTTTTGTTTAATTAATCTATTGTTAAAAGATAATGCATAATTCAGACTTTTTTTTATGCCAACTGAGAAACTACAACTCTAATTGACTCTCCTCTCACAGATACCTTACAGACGGCGGCCTTCATCTGTATGCACGGAACACAGGCCGAGCGACAGACCAGGCCTCTTCTCGAGAAGTATCCCAGAGAGGGAGCAAAGAGGTGCAGGGCGACATAGACAGGTAAGAATGGAGTCTGTCAGTCACACGCGCTGCTTGTTTTGCTGATGTGTGTTTGATATAGGTGTGGACCGCACCCAGGTCTAGCTGAGACTCATGCAAGACACACTGTTTACATGAAAGTACATTGTTATATCCAAATTTGCATACAGTGTGAAAGTTTTGAATTCTGCACCTGCAGTAAGTTCGACAGTACAAATTTAAATGGCTTTGCTTGTTGACATTCACTCTCAGCTGTGGCCAGGTGGATGTTTGCAAGGGCAAATCCACCAGACTGTGCTGTGACTGCTTTCCAGTCAGTGATGCATGTGCGTGAGAAAAGTGGTTCGCTGTGATGAAAGTGGCAGAAAGGTTGTGTCAACTTTCTCAAGCAGAAACTGCAGGTACTTCCTCTTGGAGCCAATGGAGTTGAGTCAAAGTTACTGGGCAGTAAAGCATTAATCCTGTGACCTAGCTAACAAATTAGCATGTGAAGATGGAGAAGTAATATTAGCAATTAAGCTAAAGACACTGGTACATTTGGTTCTTAATTGAAAGAAGAGAGAAGAGAAGAACGGCATTGAAGGAAAATGTTATTTGCTCTTTGGTAAGAGTTTGATTTACCAAGTGGTTCCACTGGCGGTAGCTCTCTCCTACTGTTGATCTGATTGGTTGAAGTTAGCCTTTGATAGACAGTGATAGACAAATTGTTTATCCAATCACCTGTCAAGTATCTTTGGAAGTGCCTGCCCTTTTTCAAACAGTTTCCAAGGATGACTTGCCAGATGGTTCTGTGCAACAAAACCTGGGGGTGGGATCAACATGTGAACCCTTTGTCTGACACACAGCATTAAGGATTGTGCAGATATCTATTAATCTCTCAGAGTTGTATTTTTTTTTTTCAATTCAAGATACAAGGTTACAAAAGCGGAGGAAATGATTGCGTATTGACAAGGTGATATGGACGAAGAGCTTTCAGCCTGTGACAGTATCTGGTTTTCACCAAATATGTCAAATATTTTCATAAATAATAACAAAAAAAACAAAAAGCCTCATATAAAAAGTAGAAATGAAGTTCTTGTCCTTCAGAGGTGACTGGCAGGGCATCCCCCTACTGCAGGGACATCCGAGATTCAATGAGGTGAAAAGGAGGAGGCATTCTATCGATTGAACGCTGTCAAGCTAAGATTGTGATGACAGGTCCTCAGAGGGGCTGCTGGGAAAATCGACTGATGCAGTGACATTTCACAGTGTCGCAACTTCCAACTTCTGCCAACGCTTTAATGAGTGGCAGTGTTTAGAGGAGTGGGAGGCTTGGAGAGCAATCAGATATGGCTCTCAAGAATTAGTTGGCTTTTGTTGTAGGGCTTTAGATTAGCTGTTAAAGACACACTAAGCCAAGCTGACAGCCCTCAACAAATTTTTGTAACTCAAAAATATTAATATAAAGCCACATATAGGTGTGAGATATTCTTCTTTTATATGGAGAGACTTGAATTTAAGGATTCCACTGAGGAAAAACAAATGTGTTGAATGTGCGTGGTAACATGAGTCAAATTTAAGCAGGGTGAAGTACGACTTGCAGACATGCTGATGATATCTGTGTCTGTTTTTGCTACTCGTCTATATAATCCGATTGTTTGACAGCCCAGACGATCCTGTTGTGTCTGGGTTACGTGCTCGGTCTCACAAGCATGTTCGTCACAACAAGTCAGTCAAGCCCATCAGCCAGGGGCGAGTCTGATCATATCTGTGATCGGCCGAGCGTCAAAACACGCTAGACCTGACCGGAGGTTCAGAATAGGCGATTAACCTGACCTGCCTGTCAGCATCAGACAGATCTGCCAGTCAGACGTTGACACTCAGGCAAAGGGATGGATAGGATAAGAATAACTATGAACCCTGTGAACTGTCTCTTCCATTTGCCAAGTCTTAGCTTCACCCTGCATGGGTTTTATCTCTGCATTTGAATATTTTGCCTAAAGTGTCTCACACCTTGCCTTGACATAAATCCAAAAAAATTCAGCTTTTCTCAGCTGAAGTCTATGTTAGCACTCTGGGCCTCCGGGGTGATGAGCAAATATTGATGCCTGCTTCCCCTTAAGATGCCTGCAGGCAAGAATCTCCCGATTGGATCAGATTCTGAACCCTCAAACCTTGTTTTCCTTCCTTCCTTCCAACATTTCCCCTTACAAAGCTACACGAATGTACACACACACACACACAAGAACACACAATTTTAATGCATCCCCCTGCCTCCCTCTGACATGTGTGATTGTCAGAAGCCGAGCTGTCACTTCCCGCTGACACACGACAAAGCTCAGGGGGGAAATTCATTTCCGAAGCGATTGCTCACCGGGCTTCACACCTCTGCCTGGCTTTAGGTCCCTCCGTAGGACAGGATCTGCCTTCCATGATTGGTTCCTTCTTTATCCCAAAGCATTCGTCTTCTTTTCCCCGTAACCCCCCTGGCTTTAAGTGAAATGAGTAGCGGATACAGCCCAAGTTCAAACAATCAGCTCACTGACTTTGAAGAACTTTTCATCTTCTCAAATGCAAATACTGGCATTCTAGGAACAACAAACACCGGCAAAGCATTTGTCTTTAGATTATGAGTGAGTCAAACCAAGGATATGTGGTTTCTCCTGCCCTGGTGTCTTTATATTGAGCTATTTTTATGATCACTGTAAACTAACCAAAATAGGAAGTTGACTACTTCTGTAACTGGCAGGTTGCATCAGTCATAGTTTTTTGGGTTTTTTTTGCACATCTGCTCAATTGATGCTTTATTCTATCCCCCTTGTCCAAAGAAAAATGATGGAAGAACACAAGGAATATGGTAGTAAGTAGCTGACTAAAGAGGAAAACCCATCTTGAACAGGCTGGTAAAGTGTATCTTCAATTGATGATGTTCAGGGGTTATTTTCTGATAGAAGCTGTAGTTAATATTTTTCAGAACTCAATATCAAACACCTCATTTAAATGGAATTTTCCCTCAACATCTTTCACCAGTCTACAGAGAAGGAATAAGAAATTGTCAGATTCTGAGAATTAATGGTCAAATATAAACTCTGACTACAGCTTAGATCTAATTACTGTAATAGTCCGACTTTAGAATAAGAAAGACAATCTGTTAAACCAATCAGCTCTGTTCACTTTATCAGAAAATGACCTGTGGCAGAGCTGGGTTGTCGTTGTGGTTTCTTGCTCAAACAACAACTGACAATGTCATCACTGTTGTATGTGTCAAAGACAAAATGTTGTAAATTATAAGCCATGTTTTCCTCTTTTTTCCTCATTTAATGCAACTGGTCAGCAGGTGTCACATACTGTATGTCTTTTACTTAGGCCTTCGCATTCCATGAGGAACATAGGCCATCAGTGAAAGCCCTCCATCCTCTCTGGTCTCGGGCCTCTTGATCCAGTTGCTACCATGACATCCCCTCATCTTTGATCACTTGTTGTTTATTTTGTTACAATATGGCCGAATATAAAACATATACAAAATAGCCTAGAAATCAAGAAACACAGATAGGAAGCTTGATGAAAACAAACTTCTAAGAAAACATCTAAGCAGAATGTCCTCAGACGATCGTCGTTTAGTGACCGTTAATGTTGACTGAAAAGTTTTCTGCAGTCACAAAAGTGAAGCTGCTTTTGTTTGCGTTCCAGAAGGTTGTCTCTGTGGATGTACAGTAGAAGGTAAGGCTTTGTGTTACACATAATTAGTGTGTAATTAATGCCTTGGCTGCAGGAAGTGTGCATAAACAGAAATATCTACAATGGCCATTCCTGTTTATATAACAGCCTTTACACTAAACTTTTCCAAAAGTTTTTCAGGAAGTCTATTTTGTTGTTTTGCTTCTGGCAACTGGACATGGGGTGATAGCTGGATCTGAAGCAGAGTTTGGGACACATTATTAACATTTTTTATCAGTAACAGAAATAATTACTCAGCATTAAAGATCTCCTTCTTCTCTTTTCATCTGTCTCTTGGATTTCCTCTCAATTATGAACAATAATTGGGAAATTATACACATGCAGCCACACACACTTTTTAATGCACCATGACAATCAAGCTTAAACACACACAAAAGAACACATCCCTCCTGTCCCCTGGTCTCCCGCCACACTGGCAGTCGTCGACACAGTTCCTGGAAGGCAGAAAGCGGGAGTTGGTCTGTGTACATAAACTAAGTTCCCATGAGGCTCGTTATATTTCACGCTTTGCTCCGTCCATAACAGCTCCCCCGGCTGCCACCCATGGCAGCTTCACCTGAGGAAATTCATCTAAATGACTCATCAGATTGAGACACACGGCCAGCAGGTGACTAGGACCATCTGGGGCTAGAACAGTGTGGGCTTAGGTGTGCTGCGAGAAACCTTACATGATATATGCACTTGATGTGACTATAGGTGGTATAAGATACTGCTAATCTCCATTTATTGATCAGTTCATCTATGTGGGTGTCCTGTTCAGCTGTAGAGGCATCATTTTTCTGGAGGTGGTTTGCTAGAAAGGCAGAGGAAAAAGATCAGAAGTCCAGATTGATGTGTCTTTGAGCCTTTTCAGACCTGGCATTAACATCCATCCTGAGTGATCCAGTCACAAGTGAACAGCTCTAAGTCCATCAGTTCACACCTGGCATTAGACTGCGTCTTGCCAAGTCGAGTGACCGCTTGTGATTGGATCTCACTTCCCCACTTTTTCCGAATATATACAGTTACTGTTCATAAAGTTAGTTAAAATGGTCAAATCAGTGTTTAAACAGTTGGTATGATGTACCTTAGACAAGGAAGCAGACAAGCCAGTACAGCAATGTCATGACAAACTAACATATTTTACAAGAAAATAAACAACTTAATATATTGCATTTAATGCCCAATTTACATGGAGGCATGAATGATTGCAAAGTTTTTTCTCACTCAACACTTCTCAAAATTGCAAGATTCTCTCAAGGGAGTCTGGGGATATTGTGGTTACTAGTTTGGATCGGTTGAGACAGAAAGTGAGTTCACAAACATCTGCCGCTGACATTGGCAGGCTAAGAGCACGAACATTACAGGTAGCCACATGTGGATTAAACACTGTGTAATCAATTCTGCCTGTTGTTGTGCCTTTTTGTTGTTTTGTGGAGGATGTCAGTTGAGTAGGTGTCCTTCATTGTTGCCCAGAATACATGTGCATACTCAAGGCTAAAAGAACATGTTCACGTGCATCCCAGGCCACCTCCAAATGTGGTCTGAGCGATCGGATCTCAAATGCATCCTCAGTGCATTTGGGGGCCTTTAAACCTGTCCATTTGTGATGGGATCACTCAGGAGGGATGTTAATACCAGGTCTGAACAGGGCCTTGGTCATCACTATGGGTGTGAAGATACTGAAGTACAGTACAGAGAGTCAGAGACTTTTGGCAGTGTTCCTGAAACTGACCATCTGCCCCAGAGCAGCTGAACAACAAAAGCTCAGCTTCCTCTTCTGATCAGTCAGTTTTAAAACAATGGTGAATTCAGCCGCGGCTAAAAGCCCTTCTCTAAAAATACCCTCCTGTCATGCAACATAGATGAGCGCATGCTCGTGGCTTTACTGTCAAGAAAAGACGCCCGAGGAGAGTGTTTTGACACCGACAGGCTTCCCGTTCTCAGCAGAGACATGAATAAGTAACAGGGCCTCGCTTTTAGCTTCCCGGTGTCTCGTGTGTGTGTCTCTCTCTCTCTCTCTCTCTCTCTCTCTTGTCTGAGGGCTGGACGATGGCAGCTGGCTCGGCGTTTTTTTGTTATGCGAAGCTTTTGGGGATTGGAGACAAGTCTGTGTGTGTGAATGTGTGTTATGGTGTTCTTGCTTGACAAAAAGAGAGCTTGTTTGTGTGCATGTCCTGGACTACATTTTAAGTGTGTGAGTGTGTGCGCAGATTTCTGCATATGTGCATGTGTGCTGCTGAGCAGCAGGATCCCGGCTGTCACTCCGCAGCACACTGACAGTCGTGGTGAAGCTGAACGGCTCATCAGTGCTGCCGTAAGCAGCGAGGAGATTTGGAGGAGAAGGTTTTTGCCATCAATGACAGTCGTTATATAAGTTCCTGTGTAGTTCATCTTTGCCAGGGGCGCCACTTAGGAAGAAAATATCCTCTCTCACGTTGCACCTGAAAATACTGCTCCTCAATGCTTCTGCTTTCTAGCTTTGAGAAGTTTTCTGGCGCCCGTCAGTCTCTCTTCTGTCTCTCACACGTTTGTCTTTTTCCACCTTAATGAAGAGCACACAGGCACACTGACTAAACTTAGAAACTGTGATGGTAATTGGGAGAAGTTTCATCGCCGATTTGAGTACCCAGCTGTTTCTGGCTCTTGTGTGTGAGTGTTCATGCAAATGTGGGCGTCCTCACTTGTGCAGGTGCTTGCATACAGATAGATTTCCTCTCAAAAAATTGCAACCCGCACAAACACACACACTAATTAGCCATCTTTTCATTCAGAGAAGCTCGTGGGAAAGTTTGCATGTTTTTGGAAGCTAAGTTTTCCTCTCATTTCTTATTCTCTGGCACTGATTCAGCTGTGTCTTCCACACTGGATGCTGCTCTCTGTATTTATCATTAATCTGAATATTTCCTCCAGGGGAAGCTTGATATCCCCGTTAATTACTGTACTCACTGAATTAATACGTGAAGTCAAGTAGTTACAGAATGGGCAGTGATGAAATAAAAAGACATCCTGCCCTACTTTGTTTTTGTGAATGTGAGTTTTGTGTCTAACAAAGCCTGTCCCACTGCTGAAGATGTTTACACTCGAATGACCGAAGGTAGATTTTCTCCTCCAAGCCTCAAATATACACAGATGCTGTTTGCCAGGCTAAGTACTTTACGAGTTTAGCAATTCTGCATCTATTTGGGTCTAAATGGTCTAAACTGTTTTGTGTTTGTTTGTGTGCGCGCTGAAATAGCTCCCTGATTATTCCTCTAGATGCCTTATGTTTTTAACAAATTGACTGAGATATAACTTTCATATTGTATATCACAATATTTAGAAAAAAACTGTCTTCTCAATATCTGTTCATTTGCATCACGCTTGATGAACAAGGGCTGACTTTACATTCGCGGAGTGCTGTCAGTATATTCTGTTAAAGCACGTTCTCCCTCTCTGAGCCTGACTCTCAGCATGATCTTTAGGCCATATGCCTCTCTGACTGTGAACCACAGCTCTGTCTGTCAGGGGCAGGTTAGTCATCTGCTAAGCCTGGGAGGTGAAAGACAGTGCTCCTGAGAATCCTCTTTTAGATATTATTAACAAGCTGCAATCAAAGGGGATCTATGTTAGAATGTATTAATAACTTTCTTATTGGCCATAAGTCAGTGGATGTAATGTGACATGAAAAAATGAGACCTTCCCATCTCTCTTGGTTGCCTTTACAAGCCTGTCAACACCTCTAGGAGCCTCTTCATTCAATTTCTACAGTGTAAATCATCAGATAGGAACTTCAATAATTATAGTTTGTGTATTTCATTCATTGTAAACACAACACAGCACTTCAGCCACACGGTATGCTACACTTATTTACAGCTACAGTTATTTTCTGTCATGTAGTGAGTTGATTGATTGACATGTACAGTAGTCCCTAATCAACAAACAAGATATTATATGTTCATTTGTCAGGTTTAAATGTGCTAGTAGATGGATTTTGTTACCTACACACAGCCAGGCTAACTGTATCCCCATTGTTTCCAGCATTAGTATTGGTCTTCCATCTAACTTTCAGCAAGAAAGTAAATTTGTGTTTCCTAAACTGTCAAATGAGTTAAGTTGGAATTCTTGTCGGTCTTCACCATGCTAACATATAAATGTCCATATGTATATTAGAACAGTGATGTGTTGAAACGTAGTAGACGAGACACTTCTTTGTGAGGAACCACCAGCAGCCAATGTTGAATAATAATTCACAAGATATTAAAATATAAAACAGATTCAGCTTGACGTTCATGGTGCCCCAAGGTTTAACTTCAGGAGCAGACACGCACATACAGATGGCATCAGACACACAAAGAAGATGTCCCAGGTCCCATAGGTGATCTGTCCACCTGGACTCATCAGGTTGGACCCCGAGGGTGACAAGGCTGAAGGGCTGATGCTGGGTGAGGTCAGACCTGCCTCTCTTTGCCTGTCTTCATAACAAGTCCCATATGGTCTGGTTCTAGATCAGCTCACATGGGTCATTTCAGCCTCAATACCTGCCATATGTTTGGTTGTATGGGAGTAAAGGGACTCTATGAAAGCACTCTATCGAAAACAAAGCCCTCTCATAAATATTCTCTCTGACCCTGAGTTGGTATAACTCATTTCAGCATTAGAGCCAAAGCATAAAAATGTATTGTTATTTAGCTGAGTTTCTCATATTCCAATAAAAACTGATGAATTGCACCAGGTGATGCTGCGGTATGACAATGATTGATTTTGAAAGGGTAAGGCTAAAATAAAATGTATTGACAAAAACTTTCATAACTGTTCCTTTCCTTTGGTTTCGTTCTCTTTCTCCATGTTTCTTGTGACAATCTACAAAATCTTTAAACAACCCTCTGTTGATGCAAATTGTCCCAGCTGTGTGACTGTGTGTGATTTATGGGAAACATTGACACCACAATGATGACTAACGTTAAAGAGACACAGAGGTGACATCAGAGGGTAATAAGACGTTTATATCCCTCCCTAGTGCATAATTCATGTGCTGAAGAGGTCACACATGAAGAATGTTCAACACCACGTGTGAATTTATTTGCATTGTCAAGGCAATACAGCGCTTATGCTTATTTTTTAAGATTTAAGGGAAACAGAGAGGGCATGGTGTTAAAGGCTGCTATGAGATTTAAAGACATTTCTACCTGGAATTATTTATCTTGAGTGTAAGGATGGAATTATAAGATGTCCATAAATGGGTCAATATGTTGTGCCACAGAGCTACATTATAAGTAATGTGATGTAGAGATAATGGGATGTAATGTAAGACGAGAACAAGAAGGTGACCGGCGGATCTTAACAGCGCAGTGATGTAGTGCTGTATTAGAAAGAGAATGATTCTCTCCATTAACCCCAATGGTTCCAATATATCTCGAGTGTTTAACATGCTGTGTGGTCTCAAACTTTTAATCGAATAAGTTTGTCTAGTTAAGAGGCCGAGTGTGTACAGAGGGGAAAGCTGCAGCTTATTTTACTGTTGATGCAGAGCTTGTGCCCCTGAGAGTTCACCCGGATTGGGAATTCATTTAAAAAGATTAAATTGTCTGCATGTTTGTGCAGTTGGAGCGTCTTCTTTGTTATGCAGTTGGCACTAATTTGTGATCAAAAGAAAAAAAAAATTAAATGAGTGCATCAGCTATTTGGCTCATTGTCCTTCTATTCATGACTTTAAAAAAACAAATGGAGCATTTGGAATGATTCTCTTGTGGCATATTTTTTGCAAGAGTAGATGATTTGTGATGGTCTTAAGTCTTTGGTGTAGAGACACTACAGTTTGGTATTACAGTACCAGTGTGCCTGTAGATAACAGTTCTGCTGATAGATTGAGCCAGGATGCCTTCAACAGTGTCTATAGTGCTAATGTAGGATAGATTTTAGGATAAATAGTCTCAGGGGGACGTCTGCTGCGGCTGCATCAATTCATTTGGTTGAAAATTTCCGAGGATACGTCTCCATTCATCATCTGACAGGCCTAATGAGTTTGTGAAGATAAGAATCGACAAAGCTCCTATCATTGTTAATTCACTTTACTGCCATGGAGCCTGACTCTGTTGTGGATTATGAAAATGTAATCTTGTTAAATGACGAGTGTTACGGTGTGATAACGGCAGTCAAACATTTATGAAGCTGCACAGGAGTCATTATTGTTTGTGTTTTTCTTTTTCATCAATAAAGAAAGACCTATCTAAACATCAATCAAACCCGTTTCCACTACATTAATCTGTTTCTAACCTCTGATCATTTGCTTTTTTGTTGTTGGACAAATAAATTGCTACTTTCATAGCCTAAAAGAGGTAAAAGCCTAGATGTATCTTCTATTAAGGTGTCTAGTGTCAGGACATACATACAGTTGTCAGCTAATTGTGACAAGTCCGTCAACTTTGTCTCCCATAGAGACAAAGGATGACTCATTGATTCTGGACACACGCCAAGATCCCTAGTAGAGGGATTCAAACCTCAGCTGAGGGGCTTGGGAGAGCTGCCACTGTGCTTCAGTTGTAATCCCATGATCTGAGAAAGATGAATGATATCCTGTGCCAGAACAGTAGATGATGACATGTTCAATGTTCAGTTGCATTGTGGGTAATTTGAACACAAGGTTTAAAAAGGATAAAGAATTCATGGAGAAAAAAAGGCAAAATTTCTAGTTCTGCCGTATCCATTTTCACATTTGCTTATACATATATACATTACCCACAATGCAATTTAGCCACTGAGTGACATCACTGGAGGCAATTTATCAGATTATATCCTTCAATTTGGAGCCACACAAGTCTTTACACTGCTTTTTGTCATATGCAGTAGTCCATCAGCACCTGAAAACACACTTTAATGTGTAAAATTGGTGGAGTTACCCTTTAGATAGTTCATCCTTTATCAAATTTGTAAGTGACGTAATTGTTTCTTTCAAGTCTATCTTATTTTCAGGCATTTAGATCATTGTAAGTAATAGTATTTTTATCTTGAAGAAGAAAATACAGATATGCTACATACAGTGCAGTGCATGTCTTTGTCCAAATGTCTCCTTTCAGGCCACAGGAGGAGGTTTGCGGTTGGGCCGGCAGTGTGTTGTGAGCACTTATGTGGGCTGTTTGTTTACACATTCACCAGCAGTTTTGCCATAGATGCGAACAAACCCCTGCTGGCTTGTATTAGCTCTGCTGGAAACCCCTCACTGCCAAGCGGCTAAAGATTTTTGTTGTCGTCTTTGACTGCATTGCAGTAGGAAGTCTGGACGTCTTTACCAGCCCAGGCAGGCAGCGCTGACGTCCTGCTGTCTGTCACTGCTTGGCAACAGGCACATTCGCAGCCCGTCCCTCCAAGGTCACTCTGTTCCTTTCATTAATTGAGTTGTGCTGAGCTGAATTGGATTCCACAGTCAATGACAAGTCGGATTACTTTTTTTTGTCAGCATGCAAAAGCATATTTTTTCCCCTGACACAACACCTTGAAATGATTATTTATTTTATTACAACGTCTGCTTTGCTTTACTCTCTATCACCCTGTACCCACGGTAGTGATTCATCCTGTATTCAGCTCTTTGCTAAGAAAAAGGACTTTCCGGCATTAGAGACAAAGGTTTTATTGTGATAAAAAGAAGAATTGCATGGTAAGCATGAGCAGTGAAAAGAAAACCCAAAGGAGAGGATGAAGCAGGATGTTAGTGATCTCTTGGAAGAGATTTCTTGATATGCAAGTGGCATTTACTTTCCTCTGACAGCAGACCTCAGGAGATAAAGACGTGACACTGGGCAGCTCTGTGTGACCGTGAATTAGAATGGCACCGATGAAGTCTTCCTGGAGAAATAAAGGCGAATAACTCCAACAGCTTATCATCCTCTCCTTGCTGTACTGCCCGCCATTAGGCTCTTTCGGTGCTTGAGAGTCATGAATAATGTCCCAACACGAAGCTTGTATGGACAGACATTTCTGAGCCTCTCACGCATTATGAATGAGATCACTTCCAGTCAGAGGCATTCGACAAAAGATGAGCCACAGTCGGCTCTCGTCCAGCTTCCTCCTTGATTTGGCTCGATTCTGCATTGTCATCCTCCTTTAATTAACCCTTGGTAGCCCGCTGCTGACGGCATGTCTGATTGCCTCTCCAAGGGCTGACAGGCCCATCCTGGTGAGGAGGGGAGGGGAGATGAAGAGAGAGGAGGGGGAGCCAGCAGCAGCAGCAGCAGCAGCAGCAGCAGGGGGTGAAAGTGTAAGAGTGAGGTAGTCCTTTCTTTCTTTGTCTCTCGTTCCCTTTTCCTCTCTGGACTCCGAATCATCTCTCAGAGCTTGTACACTAGCTTCTCTGCCAGGTGGGGTTTTGCCTCCTGTGGTAGTAGGCGCGGTAGGGAAACAGACCAAAGACAAGACGACAGGCAGCGTCCATCCACACAAGAGGTGAGTTGACAGCAAAGCTAGGAACTATTCTACACACACAACTTCTGTTGGGAACCTGTAAACAGCTGATTGATGCCACTTTGTGCTGCGTGTTGGAGTTGAGTCAGACTGTTGAGTTTGTTCTCTTTGTGCGCTCCATCAGAGTCAAAGACAAAGTGAGCCAGCATTGGCAGAATAAGAGTAAAGTCATGTGTGAGCACTGCTATATAAATATGTGTATACTATACGTGTGTGGGAGAGAGAGAATGCATTTCAGAGTTTTGTGTTGGACAGATAGTTGTCATGGTTCTTGGAAAAGGACAGCTTTGTTGTGGCTTTTCTGTTTCCTACCCTGCGCACTTTAGCTTGTGATGTGTCACACTGACTTTGTGATTTATTATGGAACCTGAAGCAAGCATTCAGAAAACACATTGTTTAAGTTTTCATTTTAGGCCTTTATCTGATTTTTTAGATGCTTTTATGTATTTTAAACCAACTTAGCTGCTATTGGACATGCTTTTGTTTTGGGGTTAGGGTTTGGCTTTTTTGTTGTACTCTTTGACCATGTGTTATTTAATGTGTTATAAGTGACAAAGTCATTGTAGACTGCATGAAGGATTAAGGTCCATATAGAAAATTAACACATTTAGGCAGTTTCTACAGTATGAACATCTCAAGCAACCAATGGAAGTACCAATCTCCTAAGTAAACAGATGAAGAAATCCTTAAATTAGTGCAATTTCGGTCTTATGTTTATATTTATACACACTATGAAGGTGCTCGTGCTGACTTTCATAAGACCTTGGCATGAGCTTTAGTTTGAAGGCTACATCTCTGTTGTAAATATTTGTTCATTTAGAAATTCTCAGTCCAGACTTTAAACCTCCAGTTTACTGTCAATCAAGCCGCAGGAAAAGCCTCTCTCTTTATTCTGCAAAGACGTTTATTTGTTCACAAACACTTTTTGCACTGTAGACGATCAAAGGATGAGGAAACAGCAGTTCAATCACATGCGTTTTTCTACTTCAGTTGCTGTCAGATGAGAAGTCTTTTGTTCTCACTGTATTTTCCAATTTGTCTGCAGGATTTCAATGGGTTTTAAAAGACAGGTGTTTTCAGATAGAAGTTTAATAAAGTGCTCCTTTAGCTGAAACCGAAACCGAAAATGACAAAAAAAATGATTTAAGATTGTCATAATAATGATCCCATGTCGATTAAGCCATTCATAAATCAAAACTGGTCCCAGTGTCTTCAAATGCCATTACGTGTACAGGTTTTTTTCTCTCTATTTTGTTATGCAAGAGGTCCTCTGAGAAAGTATTGCATTTTCTCATCTGCAGACATCCCGCCTTCATTTCCTTCAACACCATTCCCTCCAAATATTTATCAATCCCCTCATCAAAATCTCATTTATCTCCATGATACAGTGTAATCACCGGTGTTATCCTTTGTTCATGCTGCTAATGACATTTTCTCCTCTGGGCCGCTAAAAGAACAAGACCCAGCGTATTGAATACTGCATGAGATAATGTTTGCATGGTTGAGTGAAGCCACAGCCGTGCATTCATAGCATGGGAGCAGCTAAATGCGGCAACGCAGGAGGCAAAATATCAAGGCCTTGAAATAGTATCTGCAAAGAAATATAAACATTTGGAAGGTTAGATATCGATTTACATTGTCATTGTCTTTGTCCCACCTGTGCGCTCCTCAACCTTGTTGGGGTTTCATGCCTTGCTAAAGGCACCTCAGCAGCATCCGACAAAGAACAGGAGAGTCATTCATATAGATTTTGCCTGCTGAGATTTTCCCAACGGGCCCAAGGTTTTGAAAAACAGGTCATACCTTTTTATAGCGCTAGTTATTATACAGTTCCATACCGCCCCTGCTACACACTGACTGATAAAAGGTTGCACTATGTAGGGCATTACAGTCTAAAGCATCACAGTTGTGTTTGTCCACTGAACAGAACCATCACAAGGGAAATACAGCGCGTTTTCTAAAAGATTCTGAGGGGGAGACGATGACTTGTTTCGCACCATCTGCCCATTTCTGCGCTTATGAAACATGGGAGGGAAGCCAATATCCTCCACAGCAGTCTCCTTGCAAGCATTCTGCTCTGTACATTGTTGCTCATTGTTAATTTAAGATGTTATGACACAAAAGTCCGGCTCACCCTCCCTTGCTGTAGGGTTATTGAGTTCGGCTGTGCCATTTTTAAGGAGAAGTGGTGACGTGAATGTGCGCTGGTCCGAGGGGAGGAGCTTGGTTAGTTCTGTCCCGTCAGTGCAGTCGGAGCTGATCCAGAGAGTCGGCCCGATAAAATATTCAGCCCGTTACAGTCAGGCGGGTTCTCAGGAGGGGGAGCGCTGTATTTTTGTTTTCTTTTTGTTTTATCAACCTTTTATCCCAGGAAAATCCACAGAGCAGGGATGCTCTTTTTCAGTAGTCCCCAGCGTGCCATTCATCCAGACAAAACACAGTCGTCTATTACTGTTCACTGAGCAGCTCCACTGGAGCACTGATGGTGCAGTAAGAAAGGTTTTCCCTGTCTTATCTGAAGGGTTTATGGGGAAGTTGATCAATATCGATGACTCCACTATTACCTCACCTTGTCAGAGGGTATCTGGCTTTCAGAAATTGTTTTCTGACTCCTCTAGTGTGAAGTTTCAAGGTGCTCCCTATACTTTGGAAAAGAAAGCTTGTGCTTTTTGAGCTTGTTTCATAACCGCTGTCCTCTGTGATCTGACATCTTATTTGGCTGTTTGTTTTTGTTTGTCTGGGTCTTTAGAATTTAATTTATAGTATATTGTAAAGTCATAAGCATTAAGATTTCAGTCCTGGTTTAGTTGCTGAAACATGTTGTTGCTGTGTGTAACAGTTAGTTTGGTTTACTTCATCCCCCAGTTTCTGAGGGCAGCAAACACTCATTGAGAAATCAGTCAATAATCAGATTTTTTACAGTCATCCAGTGAACAACCACAGTATGATTTTATGATGCACAGAGGCTGAATAGTTTTCCACACAACAGTAAGTCACAGTAAATTAGTAATATATAAAACTGATTCAGTGTTAAAAATTCCCCAAAATGACTGTCATGTTTTATAGACATATTTTAAGCAAACAATTGTGATCAGCAAAACAATACACTGCATTTCCTGCAAATGCTTCACAATTAAAGCCAGCCCATATTTTGTCATAGGAAACATAGGATTCACATTAGCAGTACCTGATGTCTCCTACGTATACAGCTGTAAGAGAGTGAACAGTGCTCAGTGAGGCTGATATCAATGAGATTAAAGCACCAGCAGTAATTATTGATTACATGCTGCATTGTTTCCTGTGAATCCCTTGTGCATGTCAAGGCAAAGCAATTTTAAAGCCAGTATGTATGGCGCCCCCACCACTAACAATGAAAATTACTACTTTGAGAGATAATCACAACATGCAAAACAATCGAATTTTGTATCAAAAATAGACTTTGATATCATATTCCATTGCCAGCGTCTTAATAAAGGTTAGTGGACTGTGTAAACACCAGGGACAACAGTGTCAAAGTCCAAAGTCTGATATATTGTTTTTTACTACACCAAAACTCAAATACTTGAAGTTCCCAGTAGTGTATCAATGGTGGACATGTATTTTGTCCTCTAGCTCTGTAAAAATGTTCATACAGTACCTCCACTGAGTGCCCTCACGATAATCTATCCATCGCTTGCATTTCAATTAAGCAAGCTAGTTTTGCTTTTCATCGTCTTCCATTGTACTAAACTATTTTATTAAAGTGATTTTGCTGAAAGACTAACATTTACAGAAGAGAATGCAAAAGCTAAAGGGCATCTTTACTGTGTGATTATGACTCCACGAGCTATTCACTGTGACTCATTATGTTAATGTAGCAAGAATTACCCCAGAATAGTTTTAATCATGTTACCCGCAGTTCAGACTAATTCTCCAGAAAGAAGATTTCCAGCACTACACTAGAGAGACCACCCTCGGAGGAAAGAGCGATATGTTGCTGCCAGGGGAAACTGCAAGATTATTCTCAGGTTTAGATAAGAATTGGAAGTCAATGAGCTTCTTCACAGCCATCTGCCTCTACTCGCTCATATTACCACGACTAACCATCCTCTCATTGCTGTTTCGCCATTCTCCTTTTTGTACTAGCCTACCCACGTAAATGAGCAGCACTTCATTTTATCAAGTTCAATTTGTCTCAGTTTGGAGGATAATTAACAGTGATGTGGAAAAAGTGATCCTTATCTCACTTTAAAAGAAGCCTGAGTAATATTTGAGTTGTGCAATTAGACATGAGGAGCAATCAGCACTCCTAAAAGACCATCTGTGTTTGCGTTCTCCTAAATTTCCTCTCTACATCTCACTCTTTTTCATCTCTTCCGTGCTCTCAGAAACAATATTTTTACACCGTATAAATAGAGTTATTCTTATTCTTACAGGGTTTTCTGTATATCTGCAGGCAGAATCTGTGTTTTCAACTGCAGCTAAGTCACTCTGGACTGATTCATTTTGTTGAGAGCATTAAATTTGGCTCCATCTGCCCCTGTTGTCTGTCACGCACTGAAGGCTGGTCTCAGAGGAAGCTGCAGAGTGCACTGCGACTCCCCTGTCACTTCTGAGGAAAGTATAGCTGAGCAGAGGGCTAACTTTAAACCAGATTGTCAAGGTGACCCGGCAGCCCCAGTCGTCACTGAAACTTCAAGACACTGCCCAGCATGGACCGCACATTTAGCCTCGACACTCAGATATATTCCTCAAACTGTCGTGCTGTAAGACGATGCCCCCCTCAACTCAAAACAGATCCAGGGTATCAGCAAAGACAGGCTTAAGTGCAGATGAGAGGAAATGATTAAAGGGAAACAAGCCAGGCATGGTTCAAAGCCATCGATTTCCACAGGCTTTGTTTGTAAAAGCCTTGTGTGAGCAGAAACACACCCACTAAAACACTCAGTTCAACTTCTGTTTGATATCAGAGCTCGAGTCGCAGCGCTCAGCAGCAGCCTCGTTTTTATTAAAGGACTGCAGTAAAGGAGTAGATACATGAACAGCAGCGCTCAGACTGACAGCAAGGATGCCATTTATTTTTTGTATGACAAGCTAGTCTGTGCCTCAAACATCCGTCTCTGAGGCACTTTTCCGATAATGGGCTTGAAATGAAGGAAAATGAAATCTCCGAATGAAAGATTACGCAAGGATTAGGTTCGATGTTCAGTAACAGAAAAGCCTGTTTCCTGTGCTTGTTTTCTTTTTTTGTTTTTTTCTTTCCTCTTCTTTTTTTTAGCTACATGACTGAGGCTGATTTGAACATATTACAAATAGCTAAAACAGTCCATCCTAAAACAAAGCCTGCAGTTTGAGTCAGATTTTGGCTGTGAAGATAAATGCGGCTCATTCTAAATCAGTCATAAGAGCAAATCAATTTTGCTCTGCACCAGTGGACAACTGGGTTCCGAGGTGTCTGCTCTGCACCACATGCATTACAAACCCTTTACAGGCGTCCGGTGAATATTAACTTTTGCATTCAGAATCTAGCAACTGACCTTTACATCTCCACAGAGACTGGTTGTTTCACATTAAGAGGTTTGTTTTACACTCTTACGACTATTAACACTCCCTTAATAAAAGGATCCAATACAGCAAATGAATGGCATGCCTGTTTTAAGCATAACAACTCTTATGCTTATTGATTTTTTTCTCAACAAAACTTTAGAAAATCAATACCGCCATTATCTTCGGCGGACAGCTCCTGTACACGTCCACACATCTCCCGCTCGCCCACACTTCCCTCCCGTCCTCCTTTGTGAGCCTTTTAGAAAATGACTCATTATTCTCTCATTTCCAGCCTGCCTTCGGGTTTCATCCTTGTCTGCCATGAATTATAGATGGCGAGCCTGAATTGACTTGCTGGAAAAAATTGTAATTAGCTTCTGGAAGTTGTTTCAGATTTTTTATGTCAAAAAATCATTTCAAATGCAGGGCGTGTTAGGGATCCATCAGACTGAAAATTCACATCTAAGTCCTATAGGATCTGCTGGTGAAGGCAATTGTTGGCTGTTTGTATTAAACTCTTTGTAATCCGTCACTGTGATGCCGATCACAGCGTGTGGTCGTATTGACTGTCATTTCTCTCTGTTTTCATTATTCCTTCATGATTTAAATTAAACCCTTAAGGATGTTTGGTCAGATTTGTCAAGCAAATTAAGGGTGGAGTCTCACACACACATAGAAATACCCACACTACATAAAAGCAACAACACATACAGATAAGACTTGACATGTTGGCATGGAAACCAATTAGTGAGGACTCTGTGTGTGTCTGTACTGTACATGTGTATGTGAGCTGTCACAGCTGCAGTGCTGGCTCACTGTCATGTCATGTGTGTGTGGGTGAGAGAGGAGAGGACAATGAAACAGAATGAGCGTTAATATATTATTATTGAAGGTGATTTATTGTGTGCGATTGCTGAAAATGGGTTTGCAGATTAGAGAAACATGTTGCAGGAGTTTTCAGAGCTATTAATTTTGGTGTAATTAAAAAGCGTGTGTGTGGAGATGATGGCTGTTCGATCCATACGCTCCTCATTTAGGGGGCTCTCGGTGTCTGTCAGCCTTCCACAACAGCTAAATACTGACATGCTAATGAAGATCCCTTTTATTCCTCCACACACTCAGAGTTAATGAGAAGCTTAACGATTAATGAGCCAGTGCCTCTTTTTTCTCCAAAAAAAAAAAACTCAAATACCCACAAGTCAATGGGGCCCTAAAAAGGAGCACAGCTGTTTGAAGAGACAAATTTGGCAATTACAAATGATCTGCAAGTCTGCTAGCCGAGCTAGTGGTGGGAGACTGAAAATTATACGTGTGCTTCACTCCAGCTCTTTTTTCTGCAATCCTTTAGTGACATGTGGACTAAAGTTTTAATTAGAGTAAGAAGCTGGTGGAGTGCAGGTAGTTTGCATGTTAGCCAAGCACAGAGAACTGCTGTGTAAGGTCTGAAGAATGCTAATACTGCTATATTGCTCCTGTCATTACTACCACTGCTATATTTACTTCTAGAAGGTTTCAAATCAAAAACGGACGTGGACCTTACTGACCTCTATTCTTCCTTCTCCTCTGTTCCTCTCCTCCTGTAGTTGGGACGACAGCAGCTCAGTGAGCAGCGGCCTGAGCGACACATTGGACAACATCAGTACTGATGATCTGAACACACCGGCCTACTCTGCTGTCAGCTCATCACGCAAAAGCAAGGGAGCACAGGTAAGCATTAACCATTAGTATCATTCCTCATCACATGGGGTCTGATGTCACTCAGGGTCAATGGGGACCTTTAGCCACGCTAGCATTGTAGCTTCATGAATGGCAGTATTGGGTGGTCTGTTGGTTAGTCCACCACTTTGGTGCAGACTAAAATACCTCCTCTAGCACCATCATCAGGTCAAAATTTCAACTTCTTTTTTTATTTATGCTCTACACAGTGTCCCAACTTTTTGGGGTTGTACCTGCAAAACTACTGACACGCCATCAGCCTCTGCTGTACTTTTTGTTCAGTGCTAATTAGCAGATGTCAGCATGCTAACACACTAAACTAATATGTTTAGCATGGTAAACATCATGCATGCCAAACATCTGCATTTTAGCATTGTCATAGCGAGCATATTGCCACGCTAGCATTTAGCTCAAAGCACCACTTTGTCTAAGTGCAGCTTCACAGAGCTGCTAGCATGACTGTAGACTGCTGGTCCTGTTGCCTTTACAGCAGCTGTTAGGTGGAGTTAAACAGTACCAGTAGAAGGCTAAAGTGACTACCTCCCAAGCAGGAACTTATTTTCAAGCATATTTATCTTGCTTAATGGAGTTCTTATTTCTTTTCACACCTTTCACAGTCAAAAGGGAGCTTTACAAAGTTGGATGATGATGTCAACAGGGTAATGGGCTTTTTCCGTTTGGGGCTTGAGAGTAGTTGAGTTGTTTTGTTTTTTTTGTTTTTTTAAAGAGACTGCATTAGAAACTAGAAGTGGGCTTATTGGCTGGGAGGGTTTATTGAAATAGTCTATTGTGTAACATAATGCTTGATGTACATACAGTAGGTAGTATTTTAGTAGGTTGAGTACTGCTTTAACACAAAACATGAAAGGAAAGGTATACAAAGCATTTACAGATATTGACCACTAAATAGATGGAAACAAATTGAAATGTCAGCTCTGACTAAATTCACTCTTCAAATGAGTTATAAGCATTTTTGGTTTAGCATGAAATCAATGCCAGTCTGAGTGTGAGCTCTGACATCACAGCTGAGGGAATTAACTGCAGACTGAAGGCCACCGCTCAGCTCTGCTCACCGGCTTTTTGCTGTATTCTGCCAAGTATCTTTGGCCCCTCATCAAATACTCAACAGACTGCGCTCTTAAGAGACTCTGGTGTTGCTAGGGAGACTGGCCATCTGTTAAGGTAGGGTAGTTATCACTGCTGCTTGTGTGTGTGCGTGTTTGTGTTTGTGTGGGTGTGTTTGTATGCGTCCCAAAAGAGAAGATCTGGACATGGGTGATTCCAAAGATAGCTACAGCTTCACAAACAGACACACACCCTGCTGCTCTGTTTGTTCACGGACTCATATCTCTTTGTGGCTGCTGTGTTTAAATAGTCTTTCTTATAGGATCGTACCAAAGATTTTTTAGACCATTATTATAAACTATTATTTGTGATTGTTTCAGTATGTCAAGAAAATATATAACCTAAAGACATTTTAATATATGGTACTGTAGTGATGAGCAGGTACTATTCTAAAATGTCCCCCACTGGTGCATTTAAGATCACTCCAACATTCACATTACTGGACTGTCTATTAATATCTTCATGTGCTTTGTTTGACACCTTCCAGTCCCAGAGAGGAGGCAGGTCCAAGCATGCCGAGCAGGAGGTGAGCAGCAGCTGGGCCGGAGCCGAGGACCTGAAGAAGGTTGAGGAGGAGCTGGACGCAAGCATGGACCCCGGCAGTGGTTCCTCCCGCTGGAAGCCTTCCTCATCCTCCTCTTCCTCTCAAGCCCAGGGCCAGTATGAGGAGGCCGGTCAGAAGGCCGCCGCACTGGCCCAAATGTCCCAGACAGGCTCATGGAGAAGGGGCATGACAGCCCAGGTGGGCATCACGCCACCCAGGTCCAAGGGAACCTCTGCTGCCCTCAAAACACCAGGTAGGACACGCAACATATATTTTTATGGTAGAAATAAAGTGCAGTAGTACACTTAGTGCGATGTGTTTGTTGGGGTCACCTCAAAATATATTTGTCTTTGATACAAGATGCATCAGTGAGAAAGAGGTGACACATTAAATAGTTGCAAAAAGGGTGGAAAAGTTCACAAATGTGCAAAAAGCATCTTGGCCCTGATACAGACACAGCTGGCATTGAAACATTAGTCCTTTAATAAAGTTTGTTGTCTAAATCCATGTGCTTCAGTACACTTGGGACCTTATATCTGAAGTCTGAAGTCTCATATCTGGACCTTTTAAAAAAGCACTTTTAACATATAGTTTTGCAAGTGAAACAAACTATCCATAGCCACAAGGTACCAAAAGAAGATAAGTGTTTTTCATTGTATAGTCGTTAAATTAAATAGTACGCCATGTAGGACATTAATGAGATCATTTGCACAAGCTGTGTTGTTTTTCTCTGATACAAGTGTGTCAAAACCGATTAGTGATGAAACAAGGTCCAGTTTCCTTTATCAATAAACATGTGAAGCAATAATATTCTTTATGTCCTAATGTACAAACATCTATGTGAAACTGCATTAATTTAAAAAAGGTTAACTTGTGGTCCCTTTGAGTATAATTTCCTTTCAGATAAGATTCTTTCAAGTTTATTTTATTGTATTACATTAACAACTTTGCACACATTGTTATGTTTTCCTGGAATAACAAGCATTCAGTCAATTAAAACTTTATCCAACAGGTCATGCTTCATGAACAATCATCAATATCTTTTCACTGCCTCAACTGTTAAGGAGTCCAACAACCTAGAAACTTAACTAGAGCATGTAAAATCTTTACAGCATGTCGAAATCTCTTTAGTGAAATTGTATATAATGTGCTTCACTTTTTTTACTCACAGTGTATTGATTTTGGAAGAACAATGTTTTGGAAGTTGGTGTTATGAGTTGCAGCAGATTAACCTGAAAACTGACGTTTTGATGATTTTCCTCCCGGATACCTGCGCTTGGCAACTTTACAATTGCTCTTAAATTTTCAGTCCACTCAGCAAGGTTAGCAGCTGTGTTGTAGATAAGTATTGGTTTTCGATGCAGCTGGCTGTTGGCCAAAATGTACACTAATTTCCTACCCTGTGGCACCACAGGTGATAAAAACAAGCGCTGAGCCAAGAATCTGCTGAGGCTAATGTTTTTGTATTTGTGCTAATAAGTGTTTATGCAAATTGACAGGCAAAACTGATGATGCTAAGGCCTCGGAGAAGGGCAAGGCGCCTTCAAAGAGTTCAGCTGGCATCCAGCGTTCACCCTCAGATGCTGGGAAGAGTAGTGGAGACGAAGGTAAGAAACCTCCCTCTGGCATCGCACGCCCACCTACCACCGGTTCTTTTGGATACAAGAAGATCCCGGGTCCTACTGGTGCCCTAATCACCTCCAGTGGTGCAACACTCACCAGTGGCTCAGCCACCCTCGGCAAGGCACCCAAATCCTCTGCTGCCCTTGGCAAAGGCACTGGCATCGGTGGTGTGCGTAAGACCAGCCTGGATGGCTCGCAGCCTCAGGATGATGGCATTCTCCTCAGCTGCAGTGGCTCCAAAGTGACGCTGCAGTACCGCTCTCTACCCAGACCGGCCAAATCCTCCAGCGGGGTACAAGCAGGGCGCAGCGGGCATCGCTCTAGCTCCAGCAGCATCGACTCAAACGTCAGCGGCAAGTCAGCTGGAGGGGCAGCGACACCTGCAGGCGCCAAACGCAGGGACGGGAAAATGGGTTCAGACCGCTCCAGCCCCATCACCATTAACCAGACAGACAAGGAGAAAGTGGGGGTGTCAGACCAGGACTCAGCAGCAGGACTATCCACCTCCCCCAAGTCCAGCCCCACCTCCAGCTCTACAGGCCAATCAGGCCTCAGGCAGCCAGGCTCCAAGTACCCTGACATTGCCTCTCCGACGTTCCGCAGGTCAGACACACAAAAACATGCCTTCAGCTTGTCGTCTGTCTTTGTCCCTCACCATGTGTGTTTCTATGTGAATCAAACATTTCATCACATACTTCTTCAGTCCCTCGATTATTAACAATATGGGATGTTTCTTACAGTGCAGTAAGCATGCCTTTAGGTGTTCTATGTCTTATTTTATCAAGATTCAGACAAATTCATCGACACATCTATTTCAGAATTAAACAGTGTTTTCACTCATCATGATGAACTGATGTTTGTGCTGCCCAGTGACGTTTCCCTGATGCAGGCTGTTCCCCAGACTCCTGTAACAGATAGGGGCATTTATTGAAGATGTCATCTGTAGTGGTAGCGTCACACCATGGCGAAAAAATACTCTGTCATCTCTATCAATTTTAGATATGTTTGGGTGCACAAAATGAATATAAGACACTTAATAAATCATATTTCAGCGCCTTCATAGAAAAATTGATTGAGTGAGTTTACTCGGCTGCACAGCCAAGGGGTGCCATTACGTAGATTGTTCCCTTGTGTGTGTGTGATAGCCACTCCAGAAGAAACATATCTTTATCCCAAAGATGAAGGTCTGATGGCATTCCATGCAGGTCAGGCAAATCCAGTCTAGCAGTCTTGATCAGAACAGACAGGAGACAGGAGTTTCTCGGCACGCCAATCCCTGACTCATTAGAACCATGCGTACGGCAGGCGTGTCCAAACATCCGTCCCATCCGATCCGTCAAGTCAACCCGTTTCATCTGCATGTCTTCAAGCTTTTCTTTTTTTTACCTCAAGACAGCGTCACCTATATATTTTATGTGGTTGCGATGACAGACTGGGACAGACGCAGTATGAGTAGCAGACTGTCAGAGCATATGTGGGAGGCAAACAGAGTTGAGTGGCCTAACAGATTAGGTTATTTAAAGTCACAGGGTTGAAACGGGCAAAGCTGTGGAAGCAGATGTGTCGATGTAAATTACTCAGAGTTCACAGCTGAAATGAGGTGCAGTTTGCTGCGAGGGATAAATGTGTGCTCAGTCTTTTATCTGTAGTTTACAGTTGGTGTTACAGTAAAGATGTGGGGATGTTTTACTAACTGGTTTTCACTCTACCTCACTGATCCTTGAGTTTCTTGATGCGTGTGACCAATGCAGTAATACTGGTTCATATGTTAGATAACCTCAATGTAATCCACTTTCTCAACCCCAGAGTATACCAAAAGCTTTCATTTTCCAGTATGGATCTTGCAGATGCTCACCACTAGCCCTTTGAGCATTTCTAAATGACTGCACCCACCTCTCTACCCCCAGATTGTTTGGCACCAAAGCCAGCAGCAAGGCCAGCTCTCCGGGCACGCCCGACTCTGGCAAGTGCCCCTCATTACTGGGCAGCCCCCACGGCACGCTGGCGAGGCAGGCCAGTCTGGACTCGCCCTCCTCTGGCACGGGGAGCCTGGGCAGCGCCGGCGGCCTGAGCGGTGGCAGCAGCCCACTGTACGGTAAAACCCCAGACCTGTGCACTGACTCCCCGGCCTCCAGTCCGGCCTCTGGCCTCTCCCTTCCCTCCAACGCTCGGCCCTGGCCTGCCTGTAGCTCTTCAGCTGGCAGCAAGGACACACTGAGCTGCCAAAGCATGACCAGTCTGCACACCAGCTCTGAGTCCATTGATCTGCCGCTGGGCCACCACGGGCCCAAGGTCACACGAACCGGCAGTGTCAAGTCCACCCTGTCTGAGGGGTGAGTAACAGGGAATACGATTGGGCTGAATCGTATTCATTGTTTCATTTGACAACAGAGACAAAAAGTATATCTCCCTACCCTCAAATGTAGACATACAATGCAAAGGAAGCCTTAGTAATAATGAAACATAAGAAGATTGATAATGAGAAAAAAAAAATTCACTCATCCAGCACACGGTTTGTTGGATTTAAGTTCATTTTCTGGTGTGGTCTGAAAAAAAGAAATCTAAATTCAGTAGATGCTGTAGTTCAGTTTGGTGAGGACATACATGAAGCCGTCCTTCTGGTAGTTTCCCAATATTATATCAAAACATGTAGCTAATGAGTGTTTCTGGGATCATCATTAATAGCATTTAACACAGTCAAGAAAATATTAATTGTTGGTCCAAAGTCATGCCAGAAAAGTACCACAATAAATTTCAGATCATTTCAGACGCTCACTTCCATGAGAAGACTTTATCAGGATGTTTCCATCGTTTTGTCCCCACACTCTGCATGCAATACATCACAGGACGTAGAATAAAGAGGGCACAAGTTTACTTTCCCTTACTAGCTTAGCTGTATGTCTCAAAAAAATGAAACAATTGATTTAAAAATTGCCTGTGTTTTATATTTGTTGTGTGTTGTATTGTGATGCATTAGTAATGTCTTGTTTTCTCCATTGTGTGTGTCTTTACATATGTGCGTGTGTGTTTGTGTGTGTCAAAAGTTTGTAAAATGTGACAAAAGTCTTTTTCTCATGTATCGTAAAAAACGAGTGTTCTGGTGTTCATCTAATTCACTCATCCTTTGTGTTTTTAACAGCATGCCTCTTGACAGAAATACGCTTCCCAAAAAGGGACTGAGGTACAACACATCTGCAGCCATATACCATTCTCAACTGTTCTTATTTTATTCACTCACATAGATCATACATGTGCACGAAAATAATCATTCTGATATTAAGTGTACTTTGCATGTGGATGGACTTGTGGCATGGTGTGGCGGCATCTATAGCAGTGATTCCCAACCAGGGGTAAATGGACACCAAGAGGTTGAATGAGGAATGTGGAAAGATTGTGAAGAAGCTTAACCAATTTGAAAAAACTGAAATTGAAATGTAAATAAAACTAAGCAGTTCTAGGGTTAGGGTTAGGGTTAGGGTTAGCTGAAAATGACTTAAAAAAATATGGATGAACGCTTAAAAAGTGGTGGAATAGCAAAAGGTAGGCTAATGGATAAACGGTTAAAACATTAGCTAAAAGATGGCTAACAGATAGGCTACATTGATTTACAGTATGTAGGTAAAAATGATGGATAAATATTTTTTATCAAAATAGTTAGCTTAAAGAAGTGAGAAAACATTTGAAACAGTTAGCTAAAAGGTATCTAGCTCTTGCTCCTATGGGGTTTGAATGCACCTTTTTTGTTTTTATTTAAAAAAATGACAATGACTGCAATGAGAAAAACATCTGACAGGACTGTGGATATACATTTATCAAAAAAGGTTGGGAACCACTGATCTATATTAGCAAATGTTATCATTATCTCAGCAGCATTTACAGCCCGTGATCAAATTTCCTGCATAAATTAGTACATTACGCAGTGAAGAAATAAAAAACAGTTTCATCTGGTCTGTTATATTTTACATGACTGCTGAGATGATCAGAAAGGCATGTGTTGATCTGTTTGTTCGTATGTCTGCTACTTTGTGCATCCTCATCAGATTCTCGTCTCATGCACTGTCAGAAATGCGGTAAACACAGCTACCATGACAGAGCAGTTCTTCCTCAGCTCCCAAAAATGGACCAAACCTCCTGATAGCATTTGCTCCGTTAGCCGAGGGGGAGAAGTAGAATGGATACTTTGACTTTAGCTGGGACTAAAGGGACTGAGACAGAAATACCATAACCCATTCATCACAGTGGCACAACCTCTGCAGGGAACAACTTCTCCAGCCAATTATGCAGTAGTGCTGCAGAGGGGTTGGATGGGGCATGCTGGTTTCAAACCATTCTTTCATTTCAGCCACATATGGTGCTTTTTTGGGGGCCTAAAAGCATCTGATCTTATACCATACTTTATGCCAGCTGGATGTGATGTTCAGTGCGGACTGCAGTGTTTTCTTCTTCTCAATAGTTTTTTTTTTGACAACAAATTTTTACGGCCGTCTGTTCACATCTGAAACCAGGCATGATCTTTAGATTTCCTACGAGACTAATAATCGCCCCCTTTAGACAGATAAAGAAACACGCTGGTCCTGCTTAAAGGCAATTTGTAAGCACTAAGTAGACAGAGTCAAAAACTGACCCTTGGATTTTTCAGTCAGTTCCATTTCAACTCCAAAGAGCAACGAATGCAGCTGTGTCACACCATTCAACACGCTCTTAGACACCCAATCCCTGGTGGGGAGAATACGAAGCACATGCATGGGGGACTGGAGCAGGGTCAGATGTGACAAGCGTAGTAATGGGGGCGTTGGAAGGAAGACAGCGCTGAAAAGGGATGAGTGCAAACTCAATTATCATCCTCAGAGGATTAAATATGGCCGATTGTCATGCCTGCGATAAGGGGGCCTTGTGTTGCTGAGCCACTTTAGAGCTGGGGAGAGAAGAGATGAACGGCAGTGTCAGTGTGTTTGGCAGCTTTGAGCCGAAGCAGTGTGTGTATACAAGACTGTATGTGTGTAGATGCATGCATGGGAGCATCTGTGCTATGGCTGCACGTTTTTTACCATTTGCTCACATGCTCTATTATGTAGCTCGGCACTGAATTCATCACCACAGAGCGTCACTACTGGGACCTCCAAATGTGTCTCTTTTTCGCCTGAAGCTTACTGTGTCTGTGTGGGCTTCAGGTACCCTCCGTCCTCCCGGCAGACATCTCATGAGGAAGGGAAGGAGTGGTTGAGGTCCCATTCAACAGGGGGGCTTCAGGACACTGGCAGCCAGTCCCCGCTGTCTCCTCCTGGAGCTTCCTGCACCACCACTGGAAAATACCACTACTCCAATCTGCGTAAGTGTATAGTAGGGCTGGCCGAAGTGTTTTTATGTTTTCTGGGAATATTTATTTGTCACTCTTTCATAATATGTACTGCTTGTTTTCTCTTTCTGATGTCTTGATGATTCAGAAGGAAAAATCTTTTTTCCACAGTTTTTTGCCTTTTAATGACTTTAAATAGTTTGAACCATGTTTGTAAATTTCTTAATCAAAATCTTTTGTATGTTCCTAAAATGTGTGACAATACTGTATGTGAAATGGGATATAACAGTAGACAAACTCCCTTGGAAACAAACTGTGAAATTTATGATTAAATGAACATTTTTTTCATGTATTAATTAAACATATATTTAACTTTGGCACATCTGCAACATTACTCGATGATATCCAGCAGTAAATGGGTTCTTTTACCTGCATGAATGAGTGATTACTGATGCATTATACCCATGCGAAAATGTAGCAGGGGTAAATTATAACTCTGATTTTGGTGTTCTGTTCCTCTGTGCAGTGAGCCCCACTAACATCAGCCAGTACAACCTGCCACCAGGCAGCAGCAGCATGAGCCGCTCCAACAGTATCCCAGCCCAGGACTCCTTTGACCTGTACGGAGAGGGTCACCCACTGGGTGGCAGCGCAACCTCCCTGGAGGATCGACCAAGGGCCATCAGCCGCTCCGGCTCCTTCAGGGACAGTACTGACGAAGGTAGGACGCACTCTGGGGCACACTCTGACACACACTGAGTGCACTGTGTTCCAAAAATGAACTCAGCACTACGGAGCTGTTAGTAATAATTTTAGGGCCACATTCACCAAAGCAAAGCCCCATCAGTCATTTCTAATACCAGATTTAATGGGCTCGCGCTGTGTTCATACTGTGAGTGACTTGGCTGATGGCTCGCTCTGTTCAGATCTTTTTGTGGCTGATGTAAGAGGCTCTGTGATTGCTTCCATATAGAGGTCAGCTTTTTAACAGGCAAATCATGTTTTTTCACTGCCTCCTCATGACTGTTCACAACTCCCATCATCTGAATGAGTTACCATAGCAATGAAGTGCTAATCAGTCAGCTGGGTAAACAAGAATAAATAAGACAGCAATTAAGATGACTTTTTATAACACTTGATAATAACCATCATTAATAAATTGTCAATTTCTAGTTGATATATCATTGGTTAATAGTTATTTCAGTGTTAACAAACAATAAAATGCTTTATGAACCATTTATTAAGCAAATGTTTATTGTAAAGTTGCTATTGATGTTTATAAGCCTTTACAATTGAAAAGATGGAAGATGGTTTGGTACTCATTACTCTCCATATCTGCTTACAGTCCATGGCTCTTCGTTGTCTCTGGTTTCCAGCACATCTTCACTGTACTCTGCGGTAAGTAGCCAGCTTTCCTTCCTAGAGGACAGTAGAATTAGTGTTACTGTCAGGTGCTGTATATGTAAAACTAGTAAATGATCGTGTAAACACTTAAAATTCAAATCATTAATTTTACATTATGAATGTATCAATGGACTGTATGTAATGTGAAAGGAGTTGATTGTAGTGATAAATGAATTTTAACAGCTAGCATTTAACAGCTAAAAGACAGATATTTCAGTAAAGAGTTAACTAGAGAACAAAACAGAGCTTAAAGCAAAGTAAATATTTGACTTTTATTCAAAATGTGGCCCAAAACACAACTCCAAATGAATCCTAATGCTGCTTTGTGTCTGCTAAATGTGTAGATATGCAGCTCTTTGATAGCAAGTTTGCCATAACAAGCGTCAATGTTGTACAACTTGTTTTGCTGTCCCCAAGTGGCCAAAACAAAAAATCTGTTAATGCACCTTTAAAGCTGTACTGTCTTATTTTATTTCATTTCACCCAACAGCACCCTCGAATTCGTAAATGTCTCAACTCATTCTTTTAAAACTCAGACAGACAGCTCACACGCTACAGTAGGCTAAGAGGAAATTTTTAGGCAGTGAGATTTTGCTTTTCAACGTGAGGTTCTGTGCTAATTTGAAAGGGCTGCATGCAAAAGAGGGCCAATTTTAATACTTGAATATCCAGATTTTTCAAAGCCTTCAACTCTTCCATGCAGAGAGGCTTTAAATGTCACACACACTCTCTTCCAATATTTTTTGTCTTGTCCCTTCTGTTTCTGATGAGCTAAAAAATGTACTTTCCATCGCTGTGTGCTTCTAACTCAACTTTGGCAGATAAGACTCTGGACAAGTGTTTGGTTTCTAATAGCGCAGGCAGCGCTCCAGTCTTCACGTTCAGTGAGGCAGCAGATTAGTTTTAGAGAGAAAGATCGATTACCACCCACCTCCGCCTGTTTCCAATTGCACTCACAAAGTTGCAGAGTAAAGGGCTGGATGAATGATACACATAGTTTTGTTTACAAAGTTTTCCCTCAGGTCAAATTTATTTGTTTGTTTTGTGGTTATCAAAACCATTTCTTATTTTATTTTCTATATAATGTTATGCACTTCAACACCAGTGATATTGTCGGTCACTTTAATCTCATTTGATCCAAATTTGGTTTAATTTTCACCATCTATGCATTTTCCATTTTATCACTTTCCTTCATTTGATTTTGAAAAGGTGCTTAAGTGAATATAACACACAGAGCCAATATCTTTTTTAATACTGTATGCTTCTTCCTTGCAGACAGAGGAGAAGGCACACTCTGAGGTAAGGATGGGTGATTTTCCATCTGTCTGCATGTCTGCTTCTCTTCTCCACCTTCCTACTGCACATTCATACAATTTGCATCTTGAAGCTGCTCAGTGGAGCTGCAGTGCTGCACTGTTGGCCACTGATCAGCTCTGCTGATGCGGGTGGGGGTTAAGTGCCTTGCTCATACATCTTACCTCAAGGAGTTTTTAATAGTTATTTTCAATTAGCTGATTTTATTTCTAAAAAATTCACGTCACAACTTCCATGTCACGTGCATGTTTTGCTGCCCGTTTGTTGACTCCTGGCTGTGTTTCAGTGTCTGTCTGTCTTTATGTTTGTGTGTCTTTCTGTTGCACTGCACCTACAGTCAGAGAAAATCTGTAGGTGTCGATCAAAGCTCAAACAGTGATATTTATTCAGGTAAATGTGGCCCATTATGGAGGATCGGTTTGAACAAAAAAGTACATAAATACAACAAAAGTGATGGTGGATAAAATGATTTCAAGTTGTTCAATAAAGCAGTTTAACCCCATGTTGCATTGCTTTTTGTTAGTAGTAAACCTTTGCATTGATTCCATCTTGATAACTACAAAGCCTTACTGTGCTTCATAGCTTATAGAATATACTCATTATGAAAACTTACACTATAGTCTACATATGTAATGCATGCCCTGCCCTTTGGCTCTTTTTTTGTTTGGCTTCGTTCAACAATCCTATTCAGTTTATCGCTGATTCTTCTTTGATTTCCTGATTTCTGGTTTGAGTTTCTGATTTCTGTTTCTTTTCCCTTTTCCCTGTCCTTGTTTACTCCTGTCCTTGTAAGCTCAAGCTTGGATCAGACAGTAATGGCAAATATACCGTGGGGTTTGTTGCAACCATGCCAGATGGGTGGAGTTTAGCACTTTGAGACAGCTCACACAGTGCAAACTGAAAATCATGCACTAAAGTCACTGTGGAGTACCACAAGCCAGTTCTTGTTCGTTCTCCTTCAAATCTCATTCATATTTGATGTTTCCTACTTTCAGATCCTGAGACAGGTGACCTACACATGACTCGAATTTGTCTTCATTCGCTTGAGACATGTGCCGTTATGTTGGCACAACAGCAACTTGGCTCAGCAGTGTTGGCATGGAGGATGAGAAAGAACAATGAAAATAAATTATTAACAGGACTTGATTGGAATCCTCAAAATCTTAATCTCCTAAAATGTCAAAGCTGTCAATGAAATGTGTTGGAAAGAGGAGAGAAATATGTCCTTTGTCATATGGATTATCTTCAAAAACAGACAGAAATAGAAAAGTTCTGATGTTGACTGACAGAAATTTGAAACCAAGCATGGAAATATTCAGTGTGAAGGGAACCAAATCCTTTCTTGTGACTGGCCATACTTTATTGCAGTGTGTTGTCCACTTTGGTAAGCTGACACATCTGGCACTTAGCTTGTTTTAGAAAGATTATCAGGTATTTGCAGATACTGTTTGACCCAGGACAGGAATACTTACCTCTGGCTTCCCTGCTCAAGTCTAACCATGAGAGAACCAGTGCTGTGGCTTGTGATAACCTCTTTCCCTCCAGCCACATCAGTACATGCTGTTTGATGGAGGCATGCAACATGGTGTTAATGTTTACTCTTCTCTTTTCAATCAAGGGCCAAACAGTCCTAAATTCCACGGTAATCCCCCACACTTTGTGTTCACACCTCACCCCAGTGTCTTTTTACACAGTTGTACTATGTAACCGCAGTTTTTACATCAAAGTTATCTACAGTACAACATGGGAGTTGCAAGTTCAACGCCTCTTTGCATTACAATCATAGTTACTTTCCTTATATATTCCTCCAGGAGCGTTAACTAGACATTTACCTCTGTACTTTCTTCCCTAACCAGCAAATCAGAAAGCTGCGTCGGGAGCTGGACGCCTCTCAGGAGAAGGTGGCGACCCTGACGTCTCAGCTGTCTGCCAATGTGAGTTTGTTTACTTCAAAAGGCACCGTCCAAACAGTCGGCTCATTTGCATTATAACCTGCTGTCAGAGAGCTTTTATGGGAAGCGTTGCCTATCGAAGCTCTGGAAAGGAATATAAATCTTTGAGACGCCCACTAAATCCTTTTCTCTGTGTTTGAAGCCACCCTGCGTGTATTTAGGCTCTTACTTGTTTGATTTTGTTGGTGTGTGTGTTTCTGTGTGCTTTTCCTTAGATGGGGTGTTTTCTTGTGCGTGTTTGTGTGTCTACGGTACAGAGAGGATTGTCTCTTTGCTTTTGTCTCCGCCGATGGGGGTTTCAGCGAGAACAGGAACCTCTCCCAAATTCACCCAAGCAGGGAGAATCAAATAGAGGTAGACGGGCGTAGAAAGGGAACAGGGAGATGAGGATAAGTGAATCTAGACTCAAGTGCGTCATGCGTGGGTGAAACGGAGTAAGATACAGAGACCTCCAACCCCAAGACGGAGCTGTCTTTGTGCTCAGATGCAGATAGATCGACAAGCTCCAGTGTGTGACTCGCCTCATCCCCCCCCCCTCCAAACCCTCAATGCCAAGCACCTGATCAAGCGTGGAGGCAGACGGGGTCTTTGCTTCGGTCCGACGCTTTGATCACAAAGTTGTGCCGAGCTGAGACTCAAGGATACACTGCAGGAAAACTTGAGGAATAGTAGATGAAGACGTAACTCTCTGTAAAAGTTATGCAGGGACAGTCAGATAACTTTTGCTTTGTTAGGTCATATGGATTTACTCGACAGTGAATCTCACACAGAGCTTCGCATTGACAGTATAGTCTGACTGGGATGATCCTCCATTCAGTACATTAAAGGGGAACTCTAAAGGGGAGTACAGGGGAGTGTAGTTTGCACATACATTCTATGTATATTCTTTTACAGCAATAAAAGAATATATTAAAGTGAAAGCCTGCTGATGCAGCATCATTATGTATAGTGTTTGAGACTAGCAGGATTTTCATCATCATCATCATCATCCTGCAACGAAATGAGAAAGAGATGATGTAATTCTGCTACAATCTGAAGCAGAAAAAACATTCATGGACCAAGATCAAGTAGTAGGCTGGGTGAGAAGAGCAATTTACGCTTAGCCTTGACTTATTGACTTTTGTAGCGTGTTTTTTTGTGTAGCAAAAGTATTTATAAAGAATTAAAAGACACGATTTCAAAAGACTGCTAACAGGGTCACTGAGCACCAAAACAGCAGTGGAGAAGGCTACCATTCTCATGCCTCACTGTGCCAAGCCATATGCAAACACTTGAACAGCAGAAATCCATATGTGCTTGTAGCTCCTACTCATGGGAGCTGTAAAGCACATATGGGAGGTGGGAAGACAGTGAGTAGGTAGTGTGGAGGCTGGTGGGAAAAAAAAACTACTGGAGCTGCATCACACTGTATCTACATGACAGCATGGTGGGCTGCTGGTGCTGTAAGCTCATCTCATCCCCACCTACAGTCCGAGACGAGACACCCACTGTGACGTTGATTAATCATTTATGTACCAGAACACATGTACAGAAACCTACACATAGATATTTGGCTAAACAATACAAGTTAGCCTAAACATGCACGCACATAACAGAGACTCTCATAGCACACATACTGTCATTGACAACGCTCTGTCTTTTTCACTCACACTGAGGTTGTGATGTGCAAGGATACATTTCAGATTGTCACCACAGAGAAAAAAACTGGTATTTTCAAAATGTCACCTTCTCAGGAAGAAGACAGTATCTTTCTTCCCCAATGTGATATTATGTAACAATAACTTCTTTGCCATTTAGTCTGTAATACGCTTATGTAAAGGTGTGTTAGCTAAAAGGTCGTTTCAATTGGGTTGTGACTTCAACTTGCATTACGTATTTGACCTTATCTCGTGAATTTAGAAAAAGCCTCAAGCATCCAAATGCCAAAGTGTTCTCCTGCAGATCAAAATTGAAGTCAAGTCATATTTTAAGGGCACAGAGGGCGGATCAGTGTGTGATTTGAGTGATTTGATGAGGGAAGATGGCAACTCCATTGTTAGCAAAATGCCCAAATTGTACAACCTGCCATCCCCCTCTCCATCCCCTCATAGCATAGAGAGGGGTGGGCTTACTTTACCTGGTTACTTAAGGATTACTTACAGCTTTTGATCTGATCATCTGTTTGTAATTTAATTTGGATCTTGATTAGAGTGTGCAGGTGTGTCAATGCCCTCAGCGTGCTCTCATAGAAACTGACTCACATTACAAACATATTTGCTGTCGCGCTGTCACATCGGATTAATTACGCTCCACAGACGTCATTTTGATTAACTGCGTGTTTGCGTTTGGTTTTGTTCGATCAAAATGGAGCGGAATTAGTAAAACCAACATCCTGTCAGAGGGATTAGAAGAAGAACTGATGCCCAGTTGGTGGGAGTATTGTACGACTCAGTATTTTTTCTTCCCCCAGTCTATGTAGGGGGATACAGCCTGGTCTGACATTAAATCGGGTTTAAAAGTTCAGACAGGCACCCCTCCTCCCCTCTCAATCTCCCTCCTCTTTCTGCTCACCCTTCACTGTGTCACCCTGACCTTGTCAGCTCTCCCTTTCTGCTCAGCCGGCCCTACCCTCCCTGTCTTCTTATTCTACTCCTCCTCCCTCATTTTGGCTGTATCCCTCATTATCCTTCTTTCGTCCCCTCCCCTTCTTGCTGTAGTGTTTAAATAATGTAGCCCAGCAGTAGGTGCTGGCTTAGACCACTGTAGTCGTGACTGTGTCGTCCGTCTTGCACCAACACATAATCCACTTGAGATGTCATCCGCATCTTTAGCGGTGCCGCCTGGCAGCACCAACACCGACAACTTCTGCTCCAGTTCACTGGTTTGGCCCACCGTCAACCTCTACCCCAGTGCCCAGGATCAGGATGATGGTCAGAAAAACTGGGGTTCAGGGGCTAAGCGTGGCCGCCTGGGCCGGGCCCCAGGAGCAGGACAGATGGGTCAGCCGTGGGACGCGTTCGAGTCTGGTCAGCGTCTCCTACAGGGCGGACAGGTGGGCAGGGAGTGTTGAGCTGGAGCTCACAGGTGGAGTTGGAAAGAGATGTGGAGCTGGAGAGATGAGTTGGAACAGTTGGCATTTCTAAAGGTCAAGACCTTTGCTGATTCAGCCAGGGACACAGAGTGGAAGAGGCAGTACAGGGTGCTACCGTGTGTTTCTGTGTTTCTAGATTTACGAGGTCCTTGAGTCCTCAAAATGTAGAAAAATAAGTAATTTTCTCGTTTTGATGCTTTTGGGCTGGGTTGCAGATTTAAGAACAGGTGCTGTTAATTTAAGTACATCAAAGTTCTCACAAGTTTAACGATGCAAATTTGTATGTGTGTGTGCATGTGTGTGTGTGTTTGTGTTGAGCAGAGATTGTCTGATCTGTCTGGGCACGCTGCCCACCTCTGTGTGACACACCAGGCCTGACAGGTGTCTCAGGGTCTCTAGCTAAGGAGGGAGGATGAGCTGGCAGTATACACACACGCACGCACACGGGCATGCACAGATTTTACAGATTTGCACAAGGAAACACAACCACGAACATAAGGCTTCAGCAGACATCCAGACATAAACATATATTCAAAAAACACATGCACTAACAAATCCAGATACACATCCAGACACACGTACAGCAGATGGCGGAACGTCGCCGAACATTTTCCATCCTTCAGCATGTCGCCTCTGCATCTTCAGGTGACAGAGGGAGTCAGGGAGGGAAGACCTGTGTGATCTGCGTGTCTCCACATCTTTCCCTCAGCACGGAGTCTTTTTTTGATAAAAAAAAGTGAATGTATGATGGTTAATTCACAGCGAAGATGCAACAGTGAAGTCATATAAGACGCTTCTAACACGTTCCCTGTTCCAATAAACCGTTCTGAACATGCTCGATGTGAACTTGTCCTTGAAATCTGAGAGTGACTGAAGCTGAAGACTGTCTTTGTGTCTCTGTGCAGGCTCACCTGGTGGCAGCCTTCGAGAAGAGCCTGAGTAACATGACCTGCCGCCTGCAGAGCCTCACCATGACTGCGGAACAAAAGGTACAAGAGCTTAGTCCTGAATGCTGAAATGTACTGCATATGAACTCCATGGCGAAGGGATTACAGGGAGGAGAAATGATTAGAAACAGGCAACCATTTGACACTAGAATAGTGCAGCTGAAAGTAACAATGTCGAGGTCGGTGGTTCTGGATTAATGGATATTTTTATCTTTAAGGTTCAGTTCCTGACTCATGTGAAAGGTTTCCTACTGACATTTCCATTTTCACACACGTTTTTTCTGATTAACGTTTTAGTTGTTGCCCCGAATATTTCTCTAACTTTACTCCCAACTTTAACCAAAGTTGTTTGACGTGCTTGAACTACCAATCTTTTTGCTTTACAGGGAGGTAAAAGTGTCCAGATTTGCACAAGCATGCAATGGTTCTGCATATACCACAAACCTAAGCCCCAAAAACCAAATTAAAGCCACTGTATTCCCTGAGAATTCTTCCACATTTGTCTCCTCCAGGGTCTATTTTTCTATATTTTCTTACAAGTCGACCTTTTACTGACAGGAGGTTTCAGAATAGCACATAGCAGCAGTAATATGTTCAAAGGTATATCCCTACCCCAAATTATGAATGCTTCCCTCTGTTCACACATCCACACACACAGAATGCTGACAAGCCTTGGCAGCTTCTTAATCCTCTATAAATTAAAGCAGACTGGGATCTGGTGGGATGTCTTTGTTAAACAACTTTTAATTAAAGAAGAAACCCTATCTGCGGCCCTCAGTGGGTTTTCGGGCAAGGCAGAATAGGAGACTCCCTCTATCTGATCGTGTTGATTCAACAGAGTAGAGCTTTTTTCATTCTGAGCAGGTGGTGCCGGGGTTGGGGCAAATCCTCCGGGAGACTCCCATCTTCTTCAAAATAACCCACCCTTCAGTTTGGCTCTCATTCCCTCCCACTGATTGCACTCTAATTGCCAGATTTAAGAATTTGTTTCCAGTGACGCTGCTCTTCTGTTGATTCCACACATTTGGCCAAAAGAAGAGCAGTTTTTGGTGCGTCATCCTCAGTTTAAAAACTCACTCTCTCTTTCCAGGAGTCTGAATTGGTTGAGCTGAGGGAGACGATAGAAACGCTGAAGACCCAGAACACTGACGCCCAGACTGCCATCCAGGTGGCGCTCAACGGCCCGGACCACTTACACAAAGGTACTAAGGAGCCAGCAGGGGGTGTTGGGCCAAACTCAAATGATCTGATGTTCTGAGGCCGCCTTAAATGCCTTTCTGTTCCATGAGTTGATGCATTTTTAGCCTGATTGGTCCCCGGGGGAATTGAGCCCCTCATACTTTTGTGCTGCATAGGTCAGTTTTAGAAAGCCTTGATTAGCCATGGAAACAACCTGAATCAGATGTGTAATCAATTTTGTGATATGACCTTTTCAAGTAGTCAGCCTCCTCATAGCTGCTTATTCAAGATGAGCTCACACTACATAGCAGTTACATAACAATTAAGTGTTCACTCTTAAAACTTACAGGAAAAAGCCAATCAGTGTGTTTACATTGAGGGATTATGTTTTCATTGGGTTGTTTTAACACACAATTCACAGGAAACTATGCTCGCATGTAAGATAGATAAATATATAGGTAGCTAGATTTTTGTATTTCAATGTATTTTATTGATCTCAAACTGGGAAATTCTTGTGTCACAGCAGCCGGATATACACATTAGATATGCATATCAACACTAGCAGAGAGATGGAAAAACAAAGCCAACAAATAACAAAATAAAAAAAATAGCTCGATGCAGAATTTAAGAATAAAACCCTAGCATGCTTTATAAATGAGATGTATTTCTATAGAATATCTGTAGAATACACATTCTAAATAATATACTAGAATACACAATATAGTAAGATGTAGAAGTGTAATTTAATCAGTCAGATATCAGTCTCACTATCACTCTCCTACAGCTGTACTGGAGCTGTATGAAGTAACTGCTAATGCTAACCCAACGTTTCTTACTGCTACTTATTTACATTAAGTTTTATTTGTAAAACATAGGCTTTTATTTTGAAGTAGCCACAGGAAATGCACCACATTTATTTCACAGACATTAGTGATCATCCATTAAAAATATGTGTGGAAAACTACTCACCATTAAAAGAAAGTGAGACTGTTCGGCTGTGCTGTATTTCTAACTCAACAAGTGTTTGCTTTAATATTTGACACCACCAAAACATTTTGGTATAGCCATCAGCCCTGCAGGTCTTTCTCATCTTTTCGGTGCTTTAAGGAAGATCTTGTCTGTCGTTTCCAGACCTGCGGATTAGACGGCAGCACTCGTCAGAAAGTATGTCCAGTATCAACAGTGCAGCCAGTCACTCCAGCATGGGCAGTCTGGGCAAGGACGCTGAGGACAAAAAGAAGAAGAAGAAGAGCTGGGTGAGTGGAGAAACTTAAGAAACTGCCAGCATTGTTAGAGAAACACTGAACAAAGGACGATTGGAACAGATATACAACTGTTCTTCTGCACAAAATGCCAGAAAATCTAAAAAGCAATCTGCCGGTCCCTCCCACGATTATGCAACTCAGGTTTCTTCATCTCAGACCTATCCATTTGGTTGCAGCAGACATCACAAGCCTTAAATTTTTACATTTAGTTTTCTAGTCATTGTTTAGGAGGTGGATTTGGTGGTGAAAGCTCCCTAATTCAAAAACATATGAATTATTCAGTAGCAGTAAAGCTAGTTTGAATATACTGTATATGCCTGTATTTAGAGATTAAATGTCTTCTTGACATAGATAAAGGCATTTCCATGGATTAATGAAATAAAGCTTATTGTACTGTTGCACCCACTGAAAGAGCTCCAAAAGCAGCTAAAGGCCTCAAAAGTAAAGGTAGAATGTGTTGGATATTCTAACTCGCCATAGCTTTTGGAACCACAATACTTTTTTAATACAGTTTTAATGCTTTGATTTGTATTTCCATTCTTCTGTCTTCTTTCATCCTTTGTAAAATTGGTGTTAATGTGGGTGTTTATGTAACTGTGTACAGTTGGTCCAGTTTCAAACCAGTACTTACTTTCTTACTGTAAGTGTTGTTTGTGTCTGAAGTTAGAGGGAGAGCATGTTGGGACTCCCATAGGTCATCTGCAAAATCCCTAAAACCCCCAATCATGTCTTGCTCAACACCATCAAACCCCTGTTGCTTGGTTACAGTGCTGAGAAGGTGTAAGCTGAGTGGCTGAGGTACCATCCAGCCGACAGTGCTACCAGAGGGTCAACCACCCTGCAATTATAGCTTGAGACACACTTCAGATTCGTTCACAACAGCATGTAAATTACCTTGGAAAGAAGCAAAGTGGCCACTAACATCATGGATGCTGAATTTCAGCTTGAAACCAGAGCAACAGCTGCCCAGAGGTTAGAGAAGTGCTGGTTGAATCTCTGTTTCAAGTGGAAAAGTCTGGACGGAAGAGAAACACTCTCACTTCCCTCAATATTGACTGTTAAAGTACTTTTGAAAGCACTTAATCCCTCAGTTACTCAACTGGACATGGCCAAGTTTGAAAGTCTAAGATACATCTTTATTTCCCAAAATATTTCACAGAGTTCATTTTCAACTTCTGTTTCCTTTTGGGAAAACTTGGTTTCTTTGATGGCTAAAGTGTCCGTGATGTACTTGCACCTGATTCAGGGATGCAGTCGAGCCTCGTACATTTGCTTTATGCAAAGCCAATCTCCTATTTCCATTTCTGCCAGGCACTGTGTTCACAAATACCCACAAATCAGAGCAACAAAGCCAAATTATCTAAAAATGCAATACACAACCACAGAGCTCAGTCTCTTCTCTCTGATTTCACTGTTCTCTGCTTCACCATGCAACAGCAGCTCAGTGTCCCTGGCTGGAGAGCTGTTATTTGCTGCAGCCCCCTGAGTCAGACAGATGACATATTAGAAGTTCCGTCCCCGCCAAAGAGCACAGAGCCAGAGCCAGTTTTCAGTCTCTGCTGCAATGCAAAACTCCTGCCCTTGAAATGCATGCTAACAGCTAAAAAGTTCACCACTGAGGGTGACACCCTAGCCTGCTATGTTAAGTGAGACCCCCAAAAAATTCAAGTCAGGCTCATGAATACAAATCAATTCCTTATTTAAGCAGTAATTAATTATTCATTTGCATAAATTGTGCCTCGATGCATGCATGGATGGAGACGGGGATAGAGTTGAGCTGAGGTTACTGGGGAGGAAGTGAAGAGTGAGCAGAAAAGCAGCAGATCATGCTAACAGAGCGGCACCAGAAGGATGAAATAATGATTAGTGTCAATAAGGCTGGGACTTTGTGCCGGCAAGCACCTGACCTGCTGAAGTAGCTTTAAAGGATCAGTTTGTAAGATATGGCCAGAATTTTAATTTAAAACATTTAGTAATGAACATTACATCTTTACATTTGTAAAGAAACAACAGTGTTGACGTTATGTCAAAAATTGTGAGGACTTTCCATTGATGGCTCAACATTTAACACTAACATTACATGAGTGGTCGTGTATGTGGGCCAATCTGTAAGAAGGATTTATGTTGTAAAATCCATCCTTTCCCAGAATGCACTGGGCGGTGAAACTATTTGAATTTATTTACTTGAACTTGAATCGTGTGTGTGTGTGTTCTGTTTAGCATGATGAGGGCCCAGTTGATTTTATCCAACATCTTGTACTACATACTTTTTACTGTCTATGCTTGTTTGGTGCTGTAAACTGTAGGTCTTGCAAATAAGATACACTTTAAAACAATATTATATATTTTTTTGCCAAACTCAAACTATAATTCAGTTACATGAAGTAACTGGTGTTGTGTTTGTGTTGTTATTTGTTATGTTATGTCCGAGTGTTTGGACAAGTTGTGTTTTGATGCTTTGGCAACATTGTTGTAAAACTTTCATGCCAATAAAGCCCCTTTGAATTGAATTGAATTGAATTGAATTGAATTGAATTGAAGTAACAACCAAACTGGCTTTGTTTTGCAAAAAACCTACAAGTCTGAATTCACATATGACAGAAAGTGTCATTGTAGGAAATATTAATCAATATGTAATGAGCAAAAGGGGAAAAACTACTTTAACAGGATTTATACTGAAATCTCATGGACTCATTCTCAACTTTTCTTGTATAATTTTCCATGTATAATTGATTAGTGCAGCATGTCCCCTAACTTTTAAAAACTTGTAATGTGTCTCCCTGTAATGCCATTAAGCATTTAGGAAAAGCAGTCATCAGGTGACAATAAATATACAGTATATTGTAAACGTAATCATAATCGCAATCTTTGTTATCCCTATCTGCGCAAAGACAATGACTGTATCAGACACATTTGCAGCTTTTAGCTTCAATCACTCATCAAGAGCAGGAGTGTGTGTTTGTGTGGCTTAACGCTGGGTGTGTTCTGCGTCTTCAGGTGGCTGATTCCATCCCGGCTCAGGTCAGTGGCTCCCAGAGTGTCTTCTGTATGTGTGCTGTGGTTGTCCCCCATCCTCCCTCCCTGCGCTCCCTTATTCTTTCCTCTTTCTTCCCCCTCTGAGAGCAACCTCTTCTATTCCTTTTCTGGAAACGTCGGCATGGATAGGGCAACCCTCCCCTCCCCTGCCCCCTTGTTCCTTTCTCCTCCCTCCCCTCCTCCCTTGTTCATTTTGATTGCCTGTTCAGCCTTATTTTTAGGGTCATTTAAAAGCCTCATCACCTGTTCTCGCTTTCATTTCCATCTCTACTTACGGCCTTGCTTTTTGCCTCCCTCTCTACCCTAAACCAGACAGTGACCATTGCTTGGAAACAGCACGGCGTGACTTCCTGATCTGGCAGGATGTGATGTCAACAGAGCTGACATGTTGTGACTGTAGAGATCGGTGGGTGGCGATATTGACGCCTTTGGCCTTGTGTGTTTTTGTGTCATCTGTTTTACAGTTACGCAGCTCCTTCAAGCAGGCGTTCAGCAAGAAGAAAACCAAGTCCCAGTCGGCCCATGACGAGATGGAGGAGATGACCGACTCGCTGCCATCCTCGCCCAAGCTGCAGCACGACAACAGGCAAGGCAGCATCGCCACGCTGCGCTCTTCGCCCTCCACCACAGAGTGAGTTGTTACACGTGCACCTACTCTTACATTCACATATACACAGGTAATTCTTTCCCCTTGTATATACTTGCATCAAACTGAAAAACATGTACAGTAAGTTGTTTTGTTCCTTCTTCTTCTTCAAGTCTAAATTTTCATCACTGTTATGTTTTTCTTTCGTTCACACATTATCCTTGAATCCTCACCCCACTGTTCTTTAATCTCTTCTCCCGACCTCTCTTCATCCTTTTCTTTAACGTCTCCCCACCTGCTATAGCAAGTGCGTTTGCGATAGCAAGTCCTCCCCCATTTGGACGCCAAAGAAAAAGCAAAACGGTCACATGGTCTACAAGCACCGATCTCGGTAACAGGCACTGTATGGCATGCTCCCAGGGAGTGTGTGTGCAGTGGGGTGTGTTGGTGTGACTTTCTTCTGCATCTTAATGCCATAATTATATCAGCATGTCGGAGGCTGGTTCACTAACTGGACCATGCCCTCTGAAGTGAAGTAGCAGTAGGTTGATTAAAGGATGAAAAAAAGAAGTAGTGATTTTATGACTCATACCAGGAAGTATTGGCTCTGTGTCACTGCCAAAGGGACAACAATTGGCCATTTTGCCAACAAGCATGCACGTACTGTACACATCTGCTGAGCCATGTGGCAGCTGGTGAGATCTTTTTAAAGATGGCATTACTCAGGGGCATGTGGACATGAATGTCACACTGTGAACTTCATGAGTGTGACAGATTATTGTGCAAAATAGCAAAGCATCTAACTGTAGTTGTTGTAATCTCTGCCTGTTAAGTATGAAAATAACAAAATCACAACAATGGGACTGCTCCCCCAGCCCCTTCTGTATATCTCATGCTAAAAGAGGTCTTCAATATAACTGCAACTTTTATACTATGGCTGTTCATTGTGCCAGCAAAGCATTGTGGGATTTGATCAACAGATTGCTCGGCTGGAAAAATAATGAAAATGTGAAAATGGGAAGGATTCGCTGTCCCAAATGTCCCAGTTCCTCATTCACTTCCTTGTCGTACCTGCCTCTGCAGTTCACATCACTGACTCCGGCTTCCCTCTTAACTTCAGCTCTGTTTCCTTTAAGTGTGTGTTATTTCTCTCTAGTGTGTGTTTGTGCGAGTGTTTGGCATAACCCTCGAGGTGACCCCCTCCTCCTCCCTGTGTGTAATCCCGGTTGCAGGCTGTGCGAATGCACCGAAGCTGAGGCTGAAATCGTCCTCCAGCTGAAGAACGAGCTGAGGGAGAAGGAGCTCAAGTTGACAGACATCCGCCTGGAGGCGCTTAGCTCCGCCCACCACCTGGACCAGATCCGAGAGGCCATGAACCGCATGCAGGTGAGATCACACTCTGCGGCTAAACGCAGGCCAAGTTTGTGCTGACTGCCCAGAGGGCATCTATTTATGTTTGACACAGGTCAGAGAAAAATCTGCTGAATTGCCCATTTGTCAGGAGATCATGGTGGTGAAGAACTCACATTGAAATATCAAATTCAAATCGTCTTTAGTTCTGTTTGCTAAACATGAATTATGTCTTTGCCATCAGTCATGTTTACCCTTCTTTTATCTCATAGAGAGATTTTTGGTTGTGATTCAGACTGTCACTGTGTCAGTCCAATTTATTTGGACTAAGGTGCTGCGTTTCTCCCTAAAGGCACTGGAGCATGACAGCTACCAGTTAGGAAGTTAACAATGCATTTAGTGGACGGCTGACAGGGCACCAGCGGGGCACCGGGAGGGCTGAAGGCAAACTAGCTGATTGCACATACACATACAGTATAAACACACACACTAACACAGAGTCACTTATACGTACTTCATTTTTTCACCTAACTGTTGCCAGTAGTTCATGATAATATTATAGCCCTTTCTCTCCATTCTCTCCAGGTGGTCAAGAAAACCTGACAGCCCCTTTTCAACCCATAAGTTGGAAAACTAAAAACTAATATTCCCAGTCACCTCTAAACCCAGCAAAGATAGATCAGTACAATGACAGTGAGGAAATGAGTTTGATTTATAGTATCAACATAATAGATATTATGGGGGGAAAAAACTGCTTAGCTTATCTTAGCTTAGTTTAGCTTATCTTAGCTAAGCTCAGCTTAGCTTTGTGTAAAGTCAGCGAGACGTGCTTTATCAGTAGGTAACAAAATCCTCCTATCAGCACCTTCTAATGCTCACCAATAAACATTTTATAGTTCTTTGTTTAAACTGTACGAGAATCTGTTGTGAAATGACAACAACAACATTTTCACTTCCCTCCTCCTTATTTTTTCAGCCTGCTCTGAATGAGGTCTAGATTAGGGGAGGTTATTCAAGAGGATGTGAGTCTCTGTATTGTTTGTCTCTGATAAAGACGTACCTGGCGTCGAAACGTTACCTTCAATAAAGTTTGTTGCCTAAATCCATGTGCTCCAGTAAACTTCGGACCTAATTTCTGAAGTCTTCCCTGACATAATTTCACTGTTTGTTTGCTGGACTGTTTCTTGGTTTAGACCAGTAACGGTCGAGAAATTTTCCAGCATGTAACGTCATTCTTTCACCTCAGTTTTTGTATGGGTTAAACATAAAATAATTACTGTGTTAATTAGTTTGCTTAGTTAAAGAGTGAGGAGGTGTATGTTTTCCCTTTGCACAGAACCAGGCTAGCTGTTTCCCCCTCTTTTCTGTTTTTATGCTAAGCTAAGCAAACTGGCTGCTGCTTCCAGCAACAAATGTACCTTTCAAACTTCATTGTGGTTTCAACCTTCTCATCTAATTGTCAGCAAGAAATTAAAATAAAGTATTTCCCAAAATATTATTTATTCCTTAAAGGTCCAGTGCAAAGGATTTAGTGGCATCAAGCAGTGAGGCTGCAGGTTGCGACCAACTGAACACCCTTCGTCCCACCCTCCTTTAGCGCCTAAAACAGGAAAGGCCCTCTTTAGAGCCAGTGTTAGGTTTGTCCATTCTCTACTTAGTCTCAGCTGATAATACACAAATTAAAACATAATCATGAAAATTATATTTCATTTCTGCCTATAAAATCCTGTACACTGGACCTTATAATGGGAGAATATAGGACACTGTGACTTGCCAGATGGCTTTCTGATTATCACAAAGCACACTGAGCTGTATCACCTCCAAAAGTAGCAACTAATAAATGACTTTCAGTGTCTCTTTCTTAAAGTCAAGGTGAACACGCTTCAGGAAGGTGGAATGAAATTGTTTAATTGCCCATGAGGCCGAATGGGAAGATAGGAAATAAAGTTTTCTCTCTTCAAATACACACATTAGATTTATTCATATAATTCCTATTCATGTATTGCAATGAGATGCCACCCATCAGTTCAAAGAATAATGTTCAGAGGTGCTGTGTCATTTCCTATTCTTAAAAGAGGTACATGTTCAAAGAACATCACCATAAATGTCTCCGTTGAGTGGATCTTTGTAGATTTGGATTGCCTTGTCTGCCGAAGCCTATAGTCTCCGTTCAGATCTGGGGATCATGTTAGGCTCCTTATCCGAGACTTACCCTTCAGTACAAAGAGAGCCTTGAAGATCAAAATGCCGCTTACAGCCCATAATTCCAATAACACTGATTCAGAATAACAACAGTGGCCAGCGTAAATGCAGGAAAATGACCGTCAGACTATTGCTAAGTCTTTTTTCATTCTCTTGTCATTATACAGAACGAGATTGAGGCTCTGAAAGCGGAGAACGATCGTCTCAAGTCCAGCGGTAACGCCACACCAACAGCCACACCCATCAAGACGGCCCGGCCGCCCTCCGAGACCTCCAGCACGTCCTCTTCCTCCTCGCGTCAGTCTTTGGGGCTGTCGCTCAATAACCTCAACATCACAGACACCATCATGTCAGGTCAGTTCACTGTCAGCTCTGGTGTCTGCGGCAGCACGTTGATCTGAAGTGTCTGTGTAGCAGTAAGTGTGGGAGTGGTGGAAGTGAGTGAAATAGACATAGTGCCGTGAGAAACTAAAAATAATACATCCCTGAATGCTTTTACCAGCCAATCAGGACTGAGCGTTCAACAAAATACCCCAGAAATATTTTCTTGTTTTGGGACAAGTTGTTTTTTCTTTCAAAGCTGTTGGCAGGTGCATTCAGCTAATAAGAATTAAACCTCCGAGTATGGCATTGTAAGTGGCATGTTCTTATGTCTCGTTAAGCTGTAGGACGTACTTTATGGTCCGCAGCAACTCTCAAGGCAGAAGTTTTTTTCTGTGGCATCAAGTTGGATTAGCTCTCTCTATACTTGCCTCAATAAATGTGAGAGAATTGTGTTTGCCGAGAGAAATGATCCGGAGGAGCCGCATGAAATTATGAAATAGCTGCTCTCTCTACAGCGAAGGCTCACAACACAGCAGGAGCCTGCTACACACACGCACATGCATACACACACTTGAACACGCCGGAAATCTCTCCAGGCCTGCTCCGTTTGAGAAGTCAAAGAGTTCCGTCCCTCTCACTTGTCCTGTAATTAACATAGAAGGCACAACTCTCTCCGAGGACTCGGGCCCTCATTAATTGATGGAGGGATGAGCCGAGAGCAGTGACGCGTGGGAAGACGAGTGGGCCAGCGGGCCGTTATCACCCCAACACAGAGCCCACAGCTAAGGGAAGCCGGCCGAATACAAAGTACCCCCTACCCTCTCCAAAATGGAGTCTGGGAAAAAAGAGAATGAAGAGAGACTTATGGTGGGAGTTATCAAAGGTTAAAGGTGGCAGGAAGCTGACATATAAGTCAAACACACAGCTGCAAACGGACTGGAGTGAGCTCTATTTGCTGCAGTTTTGTGAAGCTTGTTGTTAAGTAGTTGCTCATAGTTTAAGCTGCTATAATCATTATTTGTGGATGGATCATATATTGTACTTGCATATGAAAAGTTGGACTCATTGTAACAAACCCACAGAGAATTTTCACCTGACACTGCAGTTGCCCTCGTCTCCTGAGAGTTGTAGCATCTTTCAACTCATTGTTTTGGTTTTCCAGTCTACAACATTACTATTTTATTTATATTAAGTTTAAAAACCCACTGTTTGGTCCGCACTTAATGATACACACGTTGACAAAGTGGCTAGCTGGTGAACATGGTGGAGCATTTAGCAGCTAAAGAGGTACTTATTTTCCTCAAGACCTGGTGGAGACCAAAACTTGATCAAAAAGTGAGTGAACAGTGGACTTCCAGGTGGCCACAAGCACAAGTTGAAATGAATACAAATGTTGCTCTTTGTCTATTGGACAAAGTGATGTGATGTTGAGGAAAAATGTTAAAGGTTGCTGATAAACTATCAATTGCAGTTTGGTCATAAAGGTCATAAAAGGTAGGGATCAGAAACTCAACAAGCTTTTGCTGCTGATATTTGTCGCTTTGAAAGAGATGATCAAGTTGTGATGTTTGTGAACTGATGAAAACAACTCTGTTGTGAGTCTGCCTTCAGTTCTGTTGCTGTTGGTGGAGATTGGCACAAATATCAAATGTTGCAGGTGTCTGATTTATGCTTAGTGGTTCAAATATACTGTGTAGTCACATACTGCTGAAAGGTATTATAACTGTCAGTTTCAAGGGAATGAAAAACATGTATTTCTTCAGAGAGCTGTCTCTTCTCTTGGTTACTTTGTGCTTTTGATAACAGAATGCCAATTCTCTTACTGACTAAATGTTAAAAATGAGTCTCTTTCTGTTGAATGACTTTCCATCTTATTCTTCTAAAAAGTCATTGTCTCTCTCTCCCTCAGATTGTACTTTATTTAATTTCCAAACACACACCAGATCTTACATTAACATTCTGAGCACTCTCTATGAAAACATTGATTAAATGTAAAACTCATTATCACATGAAAGAAACCCATTAGCTATCCTTTACTTTGGGGTCTGTTTGTCCATTTCGAACTCTAATTTGCCAGCAGGCAGAGTTTGTTTATAATGAATCAGATCTCTGACAGATTAAAGTCGGTGTGTTTCCTGACAGAAAGTTTTGTTTTCAGATATTCTGCTAGATGACGGCTACGAGGGAAACCTACGCAAAGAGGGCCGTAGTGTGCGGATAGTGGTTACCATCAGCAGTGGGCCAAATAGAACCAAGGTTAGTGGAAGATGATGTCACATTATTTCTCCTTTTCTCCAGGTAAAACCACTTTAATCTTATTTGTTCTGACTGCTGCTTTTTAAATGAACTTGTTTGACAACTCCTCAGGGTATACAAACCCAGGATTACCTGATTGGGTCTATAGGTGTGAGTGGGAAGACCAAATGGGATGTCCTGGATGGAGTCATCCGACGCCTCTTCAAGGTAAACAGACCGTTGCTCACAAGTTCACGTCAGTTGTTCAGGCACATGTTCTTTTTTTCACTGCAGACACGTTGACTTATCATAGCAGGAAAAGCACAGGTGCAACTTATAACATTAATGGTGGTTCCGGTCCATTTAGGTTAGTTATAAAGTCAAAATGTCTGCTATGAGAAATGCTCCAGAGGAAGCTGCATGTAATCAGATGAATCGCCTACAGTGATGTCACTCAGTCACTAAGTTGTATCGTGGGTAATGTAGGCACAATGTTTAAACAGCTTATAAACAAATGAATAAACAAAATACACACAGCAGAACCAGAGATATCACCTTTTTTATTACACGCATTCTTCTTCCTTTTCAAAACCTGGTGTCCAGATGACCCACAATGCAACTCAGCTACTGAATGAATCACTGGAGGCAATTTATCAGATTACATGCAGCTTCCTTGCCATAAAAAGGCGTTATGCTACTTTTTTCACATATGCAGTAGTACTCCCCAAGACCTGTTAATACACTTTAATGTGTAAAATAAGTTACCTTTTAGTTGTCCATTTTGTAGCATATTTTAATGATAAGGAAAACAAATGCTACAAAGCAACTACAATAAAAAGGCGCTGCGACTGAATCAATTGTTTGCATTTGTCTAGTTTTAATTACAACAAATACTGTAAATTGAAAAAGAGCTTCTCGGTCTCAAATTGAAAAGAAAAAACAGAGGAATGAATGCACTCATTACAAACACTGTATCCACAGAGCCACACTGTCGCTTGTATTTATTAAAGGCATTTTATTCCACTTGAGTGCCTGGATTTAGATTCTGTAATCCATCCTACCCATAGAAGAAGGCAGACTTTTTCATCTTTGAAATTAGTTGAATCTTCTGAAGTTAAATCAGCTGAATGTGTGACAGGCGCATCGGAGGAAGCCACAATAAAAACCTCCTGCGCACTGCTTCCATTACTGCCTGTATGTTCATTTATTTACAATGCTTTGGTAAGCTCAACTTTAATCAGGTATATTAAATCATAGAAACCATCACCGGCTGGTTTTTGATTTTGTGTGTAAATGATTTTGCGTCTGTCATTCTGTGTAAGATTCACAGACACACAGCTCCACTGTCAGTTTGAAACCATGTGCAAGAATCGCAGTCTATATTTAAGCACAATCAATAGTGCAATTCTTCAACATCCTCTCACCCCTCCCTCCCTGCAGGAGTATGTGTTTCGGGTGGACCCTCTGACCAGTCTGGGTCTCAGCTCAGACAGCATCGTCTGCTACAGGATGGGCGAGGTGGTTCGCTCCCACTCCTCCGAAGTGCCTGAGCTGCTGCCCTGTGGCTACCTGGTGGGCGACAACAACATGATCAAGGTCAACCTCAAAGGTATGGCTGCGAGGAAACATGGAGTTTCTATTTCAGGATTACAGTTGATATAGAAACCAGGTTGGGATTCTCAAGTAAAGTCTTGTGTAGTAGTTGGTAGTGAACTAAATGTGTTTTATTCCATTCTTTCCCTACTCTCTTCCCTCTTCTTTCTAGGTGTGAAGGAGAACAGTATTGACAGTCTGGTTTTTGACACGTTGATCCCAAAGCCCATTATCCAGCGGTACCTCAACCTGCTGATGGAGCATCGTCGGATCATCCTCTCAGGACCCAGCGGCACCGGCAAGTCCTTCCTGGCTGCCAAGCTGGCAGAGTACATCATTTCCCAGATGGGGCAGGAAGTGACGGAGCACAACGTGGCCAGCTTCAACGTGGACCAGAATTCCAGCAAGGTGGGATCACTCTCACCCAGTTGGCCTTTTCTGGAGTACTTATGCTTTAGTTTAGTGTCTTCCTACATCCCCCAGAATACAACAACCCAGAGGAGAGTGATGTGTGCATGAAAAGAGAATCACCAAACATATTTAGTTTATTTTGTCATTGGCCAACTTTTGTTTGTTTGTTTCCTGTGATCACAAAAAGCAGTTTTTCATTGAGATAAGGACTCATTTATTGGTTGTTGAATTGGAAGTGGTTTTGGATTGATCACTGACTGTCTCCTCGGTGGAGGCCTGAAAGCATTTTCTAATTAATTTTTTTCTGGTCTCCCACCTCCCACTGTGTCTGCTTAGAAAATATCTGCCCCTTAGACAACAGTAGTTGATGACCCCTGGTCTATATTCTGCTTCTGAGTGTGTGTAAATTGGTCTCTCTGCTTCCTTTATGCTCCCTGTATGATTACTGAATGCTGGTACAAAATTGTAGCTCTTTATGTTTGGATTCTGACCAACTGACTCTACAAGCTGGCATTTTCCTCTGGTGCTTTTAATCATCCCTCAGCATAAGAAAAATATACTAGCAGTTAAATAATGGGCCTCAGAATGTGACATGCAGTGGATTTGGTTTTATGTTAAGCCAAAAACATTGAAATTTTACCCGGTTACCGGTACAGCAGTAAATGTCGAAGGTTGGCTGCTAATAAACTCTCATGTAGATTGTCTACCATAATGAAATATCAGCCTGTAATTTAAATGTTAAACCAGTGTTTCATTTGTATTTAGGTTTCATTTTAAAATGAATAAAAAGGGAATACAGTTGTAAAACATTATGCATCAAACCTCTTCTTGAAATATTTCACCTTCAGAGTATTGCATCCAAATGTAAACCTGCTGATGCTTTCCTCCCCAGGACCTGCGTCAGTACCTGTCCAACCTGGCAGAACAGTGCAACTCTGAGGAGACGGACACAGAGCTCCCCACTGTGGTCATCCTGGACAACCTCCACCACATCGGCTCCCTCAGTGACATATTCAATGGCTTCCTCAACTGCAAGTACCACAAATGGTGAGTCAGAATTACAGTGTAGTGAAAAAATCAATAAATTCCTCCCTTTCTCAGGTATCATACAGTAGCAGTAACACATTTGCATTTTTCTCAGTTATTTAGTTATTCAGTCAGTTATTCAAGCAGCTCAGTTGTGACTGTGAATCATTCTGATGTGTTTGTCTCTATGCAGCCCTTATGTTATTGGGACCATGAACCAGGGAGTGTCCACCTCTCCTAACCTTGAGCTGCACCACAACTTCAGGTTTGTGACAGACACTTTGATTTATACAGAAATGTCACTGTCTGAACTGCTGGCACTGTCTATGCAAATATGATATAGATTATAATACAGCAGTGTTGTGGATTTAAATAATTCATCATATTATGATGTTATATTGTTTGTAATGGTTCCAAATGTTATTGGTTCCACAGAGAAATTACTTTGATTTGTTTTGCAAATCTCACATCTCACCTGCCAGACAGTGTGTTTGATGTCAGTTCCGTGTCACCATGTTATTTCTCGCAGATTGTAAACTAAAGGCGTTCTTCCACAGGGAGGGCTGTAATTACATCTTTTGTATAATTAGCCTCGTTAAATGAAAATGAATCGACTATAATGCATGTTCTGAGTGAGGATCATTTCTGCTTGGCATGTTTGACTAGCTGATGATTTGGCAAATATAAAGTCATTAGAGAAAGCTCATCATGAGCCAGACGTTAATTTAATATGAATATGAAAACTGGTTGTTGTGCTGGTAGAAATGCCTGAAACAGCCTCATCATCTCTAACATGAGCTGCTTTTATGAGAAATCTGGTTTAACGTTGAGCTGATTTATTTGGTCCTCCGCTTCTGTTTTACCACTGATCATCTGTCCCTGTGTAGGTGGGTGCTGTGCACCAACCACACTGAGCCGGTCAAAGGTTTCCTGGGCCGATTCTTGCGGCGGAAGCTGATAGAGACAGAGATCGATAAGAACATGCGCAGCAATGACCTGATTAAGATCATCGACTGGATCCCCAAGACATGGCAGCACCTCAACGGCTTCCTAGAGGCACACAGCTCCTCCGATGTCACCATAGGTCAGTCTCACACAAGCACACACACATCCACTGTCTGTCTACTAAGCACATCAATATTGAGTCTTTGATTATGTGTGAATGAAACATTTAGTCAATAAAGTGATCGGGTAAGCCTGTTTAATACTCTTGCCTCCACTCTTAGGCAACAAGTGCGTTGCAACACGTGTGTCGTCAATCTAACAAACCCTCATCATCTGGGCTCTTCTGTCCCTACAGGCCCCCGTCTCTTCCTGTCCTGTCCCATGGATGTTGAAGGCTCTCGGGTTTGGTTCACTGACCTGTGGAACTACTCCCTGGTGCCCTACCTGCTGGAGGCTGTCAGGGAAGGGCTTCAGGTACGTTCTAGCTAAATACGTTTAGGGTTTTTTGTGACTTTAATTGCTCTTTTGTTTTGTTACAGAGTCAGTAACAGCAGTAACAGTCACTGTAATTTACAGTAAAACTGCATCGTAATGCACAGAAAACACATACATCAAATTTGACAATTTCTGTTTGCAACTATTCTTAACCTCCAGGACAAAAAATATTTATATAATATTTATATTTATACTGCTTCATACTTCTATTCCACTACATTTCAGAAAGTAATACTGTAATTTGTACTGCACTAGATTTATTTAACAGCCGTAGTTATAAAAGTCTCATAATACCACTTTGTACAGTAAGAGGCAACAGTCTGATAGTCGTGTCAGCTGGGAGAAGGGATCCAAGGTTGTCGTCCAGGCAGACTTCAGTCAGCTAATAGGGCCACTTAGCTGCACCGCTAACTGAAATAATAAGCTAATGGTAGCTAGATACAGCCAAGAATAGCTAGCAAAGAGTAGCAGTTATTGGTTGGTCTGGTGATATACTGCACCCTGTAGTTTTGGAGCTACCTTCTAATTCTGGCCATATTTTACAAAATTCACCTTTAAACTAGCCAAACGTATATCAAGGTGATGAATTTAGCTCCACCTTACATTACAGTTACTAATTACCTCTGCTTCCACTTTTACTTAAAGCTGCTGTAAGCGTTGTCGTCATTTTAGCCGACTTCTTCTCTCGACGCGTTCCCCGAGCAGACTGAACTGTCGCTTATTGGAGTTCTCTGTCCCAATTGGAAAAAGTGGGCAGGAACCAAACATTCTATAACAGTGATTACTGTTGGAACATAGAGCTGTTTAGTACTTACTTTAATAAGAAATTAATGCTTACAGCAGCTTTAAGCTAATCAGCCATTCTGTTCATGCACCACTGTGACTGACACAGCTGTTTAAATGACACAAGTATAGTGATGAAACTGAGAAGACAATCACCACACACTCTGATTTTTATTTCACTTCACACATTCATTTGTCACATCACAAGATGCACATACATACAGTATATGAATAAATATATATAATATATATAGCAGGTGAGCTTGGACTCCTACTAGTCTCTGTCCATAACCCACCAGGTAGTGCTGGTTATTGAGTCCATCATTCACACCTGCTTTCCCTCTCTGACACACCTGCAGCTCTACGGCAAAAGAGCAGCGTGGGAGGATCCATCCAAGTGGGTGAACGACACGTATCCATGGAACGCCGCCTCACTGCAGCAGGAGGGCCAGTCGCTGCTCCAACTGAGGCCGGAGGACGTGGGATACGACGGCTACAGCTCATCCAAGGAGGGAGCCTCGTCCAAGCAGGTGTCTCAGAGCGACACCGAGGGAGACCCACTGGTGAGGAAGACACACGCAAAACAATTCCAGTGATTGTTCTGTCACGTTAAGTAGCTTCTAGTGCATGTATATCATTTAGGACAACACAGGAGAGTATGGAAGGACTTGAATATTAAAAGGAACATGAATAAAAATAAATATCTGTCCTCCACATGTGAACTTTGAACCAAACTAAATGATTTAAGTCAATAAATCAATAATACATGGTGCATATTCATGAAGTTATTCAATTCAAGGATGCTCGTTTCCATAGAAACCTTGGATGATTGACCTTGGTTTATTCCAAGTCAAAAACACAATAAATAGATAAGCTAGTCAAGTAGCTAGTTGGTATTAACTCCTGAACACGTGGACACACACACACACACGCACACACACACACACACACACACACAGGAGGATGAACTATTCAGGGATGGGAGAGAAAGAATGAATTTCCATTTGGTGGGTTATTGCAGCCCAAGAGGAATTAAAGTTTAGCCATCCAAAAACAATGTGTGTGTGCGGCGTCCATCCAGGCGAGACCACTTTGAACACAGGTGTGCCGAGCCTCATTTTAGGAACACTTAAAGCAATGCGCCAGATGCAGCAGCACTTCTGCATTATTTAGTCCATTAGCTCTGTAGCAGGGATGAGAAGTTCTGCAGTTTTATTGTGGTGATTTACAGCAAGGTGTTAAAAGTGCTTTTTACTGCATGTAAAGTATAAAGACTAAGTTTGTGAGCCAGTGGACTCTTTATAATGGGTGTTTTAAGTATGGTGGGTGGTCTACTCACTAGGTTATATTTCCCTGATAGGAACAAGAAGCTAGGTCAGAGGGAACGCTGCAAGAAACACCAAAGAACGTGTGTAACGAGAGAAAATGTTGACATCTGAGAGGCAGCGGTTCCTTTTACACATCTGAGCTTAAGTTATTCATCAAAACAGCAAAGAAAACAAACATTAACCTTAATTGATGTAATTACATTCAGAGCTGTTGCATTTAAAGGTATATTATATCACTGCTACGCTGATGATATTTAATTATGCTATATTAAATTGTCTATTTTACACAACTGCATAAGTGCTATTGAAACTGAATGACTGATAATTACAACTTAATGCTGACAAAAGGTCTTTAATTGCATCGCTGCCAGACTTGTTCCTAATGTGCAGGACGGCCTTGGTGCCTTCTCTTCATCTCTTAAATCCACACTCAGAAATTAAGGTGTCACTGTCGACCAGCCGCTGTCGCTTGACCAGAATAGTTTGATTCGTTTCCTGTTTTTCAGTTCACAAGTTTTGTGTTCACTTCGGAGCCCTGCATGATCAGTGAAATAACGCTGCCTTCGTCTCTTCTCGTCAGCATAGTTTAGGATGCAGTCGTCTTATTTGAAATCATTTTTGGGGAATTGTCAATGGACAAAAGCAACTGGGGGATAGTTGATCCATAGAGTGTGAGTAGAAAAGGTTCTGGCAGATTAAAAGGTGCAGTGTGAGCTAACATGGCCTACAGGATGCGTGAATGTGTTGAATATTTTTTGTCTCTATTTTTATTTTGTTCCTTTAATATGTCTCAGGCTTTTGTCTCAATTCTGTCTTGTTTTCTATCTTTCATTTTGAAGCATTTTGTGATGACTTACCTAGAAAGCTACTATATACAGCATAAATAAAGTTTACTTACTGAGATAAATCCTCACTACCACAAACATATCTAACAAGAGGATAGATACAAAAACGCAATCAATTAATCAATCATTGTCCAAACGATTTGCTACATCGTGTCATGTGACTTTTGTTACAAGCCACAGAGCAAATCGAACAATGGTACAGACTTTAAAGGTGCAATATGTAAGAATTGGCAAATTCATACTCATGTCATGTCATACAAGGAGATAGGCAGCATTTACACAGATTAAGGCCCCCAATCACACAGGGGCTCATGAAGCGTGGGCCAAACAGCGTGGTGTACCTGTGGCTGTCGTGTGTTTAATGGAAAACGCAGTGTGAATCTGCGCCTTGCACTGAAAAGTTTCATTTGAATTGGCTTTTGAATGTTTTAAACTAATATTCTTACATGTTGTAGCTTTAAGTTGAAGTTTCACAGAGAAAAATTAACAACTTAATGATGTCTGCACTGTCTGATGTTGGCATGCTTTATAACATCTTCTGTTTTCCGCCCTCAGTCTGTTACTAAGGTATTTATTTGTCCGTACATTGCCTTTTTTTAGATGAACATGCTGCTACGGCTGCAGGAGGCCGCCAACTACTCCAGCACGCAGAGCTGCGACAGCGACAGCACCAGTCACCATGACGACCAGCTGGACTCCTCGCTCGAGTCGGCATTATGAGACCAAGAGTCGCTCTGGGAGACGCCGATCACTCAGAACGCCTGGGGGCCTTTGAACCCCCGTCGCTCGCAGCCCCCGCTGTGGCGCACAGATGTGTGATATATATGAAAAGTTTTATCGTCCAAAATGGTATACCCACCATTTGAAAGAAAACACATTATTTTTACATAACAATGGTGCAATATTAAATCAAATTATTGTATGTTATCAACAGCCAACTTGGTCCTCAGTGGTCAAAATTATAAACAATCATACAAGTTGGATCTGTTATATTAAATAGTGAGGATTTTAATGGAGGTGTAACATTTTAGAATTCAACTTTTCATATCAGGGACAGTAGTTCCTGTGAAGACGGCTTTCAAGGAGTCAATCACGTCTGTGCTCAGCCAGGATGAGCCGCAGATCGCTCCATTATTCTAACTGTGGGCGTCAATCCTACAAAGTGTCAGAACAAAAGAGAAAGCCAAGAGTTTGACGTGACAAAACTGGATTTTTCTTTTCTTTTTTTAAATCCCAGATGTATCTTCAGATGTTTACAGTGGGTGGCAAGGTTCTATTGTTTATGTCTTTCCTTGTTTACAGAGGTGCTTCTCACAGTCACACACACACACACACATACACTCATACAAATGCACTTAAACACAGGCAGCAGGAGGACACTTACCTTTATTCAGAGGCTTTAATTGGTTCAAGCGCCCATGTGACCAACAATCCAGCCAGCCAAAGTGTCCTTGAGCAAGGCACAATTTACACCACCTGGGACCCTGATTCTAAACCCATCTATTGAGGGAGGCAAGTAGAAGAATACTGTAGTGAGTGTTTTCCGGTGATGTAACGCCCTCTGGTGGTCACAATGGAGGCTCACAGCTTTTAGAAAACAGATTTTCTCTCCACACGAATGAGATTCATCACAGATCCGTTCAGTTTGTGCTTCAGTAACGTCTAACAAAGTCATCAGCCAGCTGTTTAACCGAGCTGGCTCCTCACAAGTTACTATTTTGTTCGAGTGTAGGGCTAAGGGACACTTTTTAATCTCATTGTTCTTTGCCTTTTGTGAACAAAAAGACAATTCTGCACCTCCATGAACGCACCAGATGTGTCTGATTTGAGACATTTTCAAAGCCTCTACAGCCCAACTAGGATCCCAAGAATTACATTTTCATAACATGCACATACGGCTCACAGCCCATCAGTTGAGCCCCGTGGTGCTGGTCTCCTGCCCTGAGCCTCCTCAGTGTCAGGCACTGCCAAGCCGCTCCTCGCTGCCCTGCATGCCAACAACAAGCACAACGAAAGCGCATTGTCTGTGTGTCATCCAGCCACATTGCTACTGTGAAGGAAAAAAATGGTGCCAACGATTCCCTTTGATTTACTGCCAAATGTGCACACACACACTCAATACACCCACAGAGACTTTACACCACAATGCACAGCTGACCATGGTTGTAAACTTCGATTAAGTTGTTCTTGGCCTTCCACACTCCACAGCCTGTTGTCACTCCTTAGCTTCGAATGCACCATGAGAGCAGCAGGCAGCGCCCTCTGTGGGTCATCTATCTATTGATTGTTCACTAAACCCCTCCATTTGATTGACCAATCGTTAGCAACTGTAACTCGGTACAGCACGTCTGTCAAGCTTTTCTCATATGCTAAAGAGGCGTGCCTTGAGATGTAGTCTGAGGGATGCTCATCATTTATAAATATACAATATAGTCAAGTATTGAGTGTTTACAGTATATACGTTAGAGAATATTATCAATGCAAAATGAAATTGACAGAATGGTCTTAAAGGATCATTTAGCTCGGCAGACCGGACTAACATGTTCAGCTAAACAACCCCTCTGCCTCTGCGCTCTCTGCTAGCAGGGGCTGGAGAGGAGGTGGCAGGGTAACAAGAAGGATGCATTTAGGTTATTTTTGCTAACAAGAGCATATTTAAGACCCTTTTATGAGATTATTGTTACAAATGAGTCGGCAGGAAATATTAAAAAGTGCGCCAGAGACAGCTGCATTTCCAACCAACTCATGGAGCTAACGTTAGCTTAATTAGCAAGTTAGTTAAAGCTGATAAAATCTGTCAGCAGCTGTTGTCATTTCAGCGGACAAAACTGAAGCCGTCAGCTAGAAACAGGAGGCCTGCTTTTGTTAACGTCTGTCTAAAATCAGGTACCTATTGTTTAAAAGTGACGGTGGCAGATATGTTATTGCTGAAAATGGGAGAATGGAAAGCTTGACAGCTGTAGCAGTTAACAGTTACTAAGAGGGGGGAGGGTTTAGTTAACTGTCAACTGCAAAAAGCTGAATTCCCGTGAAGTTTGCATCAAACCTGCATGGAGAACAGAGCAGGAGGGGTTTACTGCGACAGGGAGATGCAGAAAGTAACAGGAATGCAGTCGACCAACTATGAAAAAATGTGATGGTTTTCACTCCAGCAGATATGAATCAGGCTACGACACTAATCAATCAACAAATTATCAGTAATATTGAATTGAATGATGCAAGCCGACGTTTGATAAGTCTAGTCAGCGTCTCCACGAGGAACCAAAAATAACCCAGAGTATTTTCAAATGCAAGTTAAAACCAGATCAGCCTCAGAGCTGACCAAGGGAACAATGATACTGGTGCTTTCTCACTGCCTTAAATGCGCAAAAGTTTTGGAGGCATCCTCTGCTCCCATTGGCTATAGTGAGAAGATGATGGCTGATGATGATGATGATGATCTGCTTCCTGCCACATCAAAGAAGCTGCGTGTAGTCATAAAAACAGCCTCTTTCTTTTTTTTTTTTTTTTCCATTTTTATCCCTCTTCCTCCAAACCGCCCTTTCTTGTTTCTGACAGTTAAAAGTATAAAAGAGTTGATGCTGTATTTGAATTTAAAACTGACCAATATTGTAAAAACAGTTAAAAAGGGGTGGGGTATTTTTTAGTTGTTTTATCGCCCAGTTGAGCTGGGCTCACTTGAACTGACAGGAGCACAACCAAACTGTTTTGGGTTTTCTAGCCTGACGAGCATGTTTTGAAGCTTTTTAAAAGGGGGATGCATTGAGAAGAGACCTTTATCGTTATGTATGCGTGTATTGGACGGAAGCCATTTTGAATTTTGATTGTCCTCTCTTTGTTTAACGAGTGGGTTGGTTTTGCACACTTTGAGGTGGGGGTGGGTTGTAAATACTTAAGTCTTGCACAGTGAATCAAAGATGCATTCTGCCCTGTTGATGTTACAATATGCTTAACCCGCTGAGTAAATTATTGTACTTTGAAAACAGAGAGAAAAAAAAGAAATGCAAAAACTCAACACGCTGTCAGAAACAGGTGTGTGTCTTGTGGTGATTGGATGTTTTGCCTATGCAGGAGGCATACGGTGTACAGTAAGAAACTGTTTTTTAAACTCACTAAAATCACAGACTGAGAACAAAAAATAGGCACTTTTCCGGTTATCCCCCATCCTGCCATAATATTCTCTGGATCCTCTCCGTCTCTAGGAATGCCTGTTGTTCCTTTAGAAGCACTTCCTCTCTGGACATTTTAACCCAACCGCCACGTTAGGCTCGCCAGCTGTTTGAGTCACCGAAGCTGACCTGACACCGTACTGTATACATTTACCAACAACCAACAGGTGCTACTGGTCAGTCAAAACCCACCAGAGACCAAGAAGTCAAGTTGTCATAACCTCAGGACAATCCTATCCTCTACAATCCTACCTGTGTTCAGCTTCATAGGTGTCTCTGCAGCTGAGCCTCTGATGGTTCGCATATATATCTGGCCAGCTTGGCCAGCCTTGTGTCTGCAAGGGTATGAACTTGCATGAAAAGGGTGTAGTTACCGTGTAAGAGGTTGCTCTTTTGTTACGGTTACACCCACGTATCAAACCTGAGCGTAGATCAACAACAATTCACCCTCTCAGCTACTCTACACTCCTGTTGTAGGCCATTAGTTCCCGCGTCAGCAGAACGTTAACACCGTTAACAGTGTACACCATAGTCTTGATGATCAACTGGTAATTTTTCACCACTTTACACTTTGCAGTTACATCTCAGTTGAAAACCATAGCATTTACTCTGGTTTGAGAGAAAGTTTTCTTCTTTTTGGGTGAAACATTTGTCCTTAAATGTTTTATATTTTGTACATTTGTATGTAACATATCATGTAAATAGACAGAGACAGTGATTTAACTCATCTGGAGGATTTTGTAGTCTTTGTAAAGCCCTAATAAATGGTTATTTGGTGTCACACGAGCAAACAACATGCTGAGCTTTTGTCTTCAATGTGTGTGTGTGGCGTATTTCGGACCTTTACGGTGTGGAGTGGAGAGGCATCAGAGGTAGGTAGCCAAAAAGTGTACCTGAAGAAAAGTACTATTGTAGCAGTATACTTTGCAACAAGCACTGTAGAAGTAAGTGTTTTTAAACACATTAAAATACAGCTTGAGCCAGAGTATATAAGCATCTATTGACAAAGGAAGTTCATAGGTCAGTGGTTCTCAAATGTTTTCACATCAAGGAGCCATAAACTGATGCAAATTATACCACAAACCCCTAACTGATCAAATTGTGTCAAGTTTCCACATCTGGTAAGATATTTGCTTATAAATGTTTTATTACATAAAGTATATGAAACCCATGACCAAAATAGGTTTGTCATACATTCTGTTATTATGTCACTTATGTATGGGGTTATAGTGAAAATAACATACACCCTGGAACACCCCCAAGGACCCCCTGGGGTCCCTGGAGCTCACTTCAAGTGCCAATGTCAAAGCAATGTCAAACAAGTGAAAATAAAGTGTCGGTATCAACAAACACGTGACAAATCAAGTAAAATGTTTCATATCTAAATGGTTTGAAGAAATTAGTGTGTGCAACAGAGATAATCCCAATGTAATTCGTAGCATTGAGAGTCAAATGTGTTAAATCCACTCTCCCAGCTCAAGTGTTGGTGATACCATTTGATCCCAAAGTGTCCACAGAGATACTCCTCAGCTTGAGAACACTGAATCTGGAGCTTTGTCTGTCAGAGTGAAGCTAGAGTTAGCTCAATCAGCTAAACTGTAGAGCCGTCGACAGAAGCATGACAGTTTATTAGCTTTTTAAATATAATTTAAATATAGAAATGTGTTCAGACACTGTACCACCAGCAGTTTTCATTAATACCATTAGCATCTGTCAATGTGAACATTATGTAATATGTAAAATGTGAGTAGTTAGTATTTTATCTGTAGAAAACTTGCATGTAAATGACATCAGTGATGCAAATAAAACAGAAAAAAGGTAATGGCCGAAACACTCTCAAAGAATGCAAGATTGGGTGGACTAAAATGTGAATTGATCTTAGGTTTAAAGTGTCAGAAGTGCTGTATTTAATAAAAGACAGTGCAGATAAAAGGAGGTAATAACAGCTTTACAAACGAACATTATCAAAATTTAGCGTCAGGTGTATTTTATTTTGAAAGACTACCTGACGTGCTGTGTGTTCTCTTCCGGGGAGCAAAGATGGGAGCAGGGGCGACTCCCGTGACGGAGTCTGAAGACGACCTGAAAATGTTTAAAACTAAAGGAGACTCGGTGTCTTTACCGAAACACTCCTACTGGTTTGACTTTTGGGCGTTCGTTGTCTTTGACATCGCCTTTTTTTTCTTCATGTATTACATAGTCCCGTAAAAAGGTGAGTGGAAGCAGTCTGGAGAAGTTTCTAGCTAACGAGAGGGCGGCTACGGAAGTTGCTAAACTAATTAGCTGTCCTTGTATTGTTGAAGTGATAGTTAATTTAATTAAGCTCTGAATTTGTCCTGTTGTATTTCACTTAAACTTACCACTGAAAATCCGCTAAGTACTCCTTAAGCACACCTTTAACTACTGTTGCTCTTTATGTGGAGTTGCTACATCAAATATTAACTATATATATATATATATATATATATATATATATATATATATATACATATGTATATATATATACATATGTGTATGTATATATATTTATGTAATGTATATATATGTATATGTGTTCAGCAGAGGTGACCACACATGTAATTACCATGTAGACACTGTCAGATTGCTGTTATAATAACACAAAGTAAAGCAGCTAATCCACATGCTTGACAAGCATGTTCCGTCGTCTTACTTGGAAAATGACCCAAACTGTCAAGATGGTTGCCTAATTCTTATCTGTCTGCCCACTTATAAATAAATAAACAATCATATCAGCTGTTATTCGGTGTGCTATACAAAGTAATAGTGTTCCCTTGTCTCCATGATTTAGTTTTTCACTTTTCTTTAAGGACTCTGGAGCCTGAAGACATGGAGTGCTGGTCCTGTCCTGCTTTTGGGAACATGCTAACGAGCTTCGACTGAATCTAACACCACATTTTTGGAAATCACATCCTAAAGTTTCCACTCCTTGGGTCCTGGAACTGCACATTTTATACAAAGACACAGATTTGAACCACAGATCTCCTTCCCTCAGCAGATTGTTGCCAGTTTTTTTCGTGGACTGTCTTTCTGCATGGATGGATGGATTGGGAAGAGATATATTTAAAGTATTTCTATTTATAGGTGGCGATTGAGTCATCAGGTGTTGTGAAATGTACCTGCTTTAAAGCCGCTATGAAATGATTCCAAATGTCACCACTGTGAATGTCGCTCAGTAGAGCAGTTGTGCTCAATGTTTTCAATTAGGTAACTGATAAATTGTATAGAATTCTATCTTAAAGTAGTTAAGTTTTATTTTTTCAAATTTGCTTGTTATCCTGCTCAAAACTAAGATCCCATCTCACATCTGGAAATGTTTGTTTTGTCCTAATAAGCCATCTGACCAGCGCTGTGGGGTGGGTTGTGTGACGACGGCAGAGAAACAAGATTTTACTTGAACACCATGAAGAACAATGAAATGATGAATATCATTCCAGCACACTAAACTCTTTAAAGTTTGCACATGGGAGTACTGCAAATAAAGAGTCTTGTCTACCTGCCAAGTGGTTCTATTATTTAAAACATCATTCAGTACAATATAAGGCTGAGATACACACCATACACAACCTACAGCCATTGATACACTGTTTATTTTTTCATGCCACCTACTGTGTTGCTGTCCACATGGATTACCAAGCTACAATCTTTGTGTTCAGCATATCATCAGCTGTTGCTATTTATGAGAGCCGATTTTGCATAGTTGCTGTTTATTCTTGCTGGACATATAGTATTTGTGCATAATTTATTACTTTTATTTTATTTATTTATTTTTAAAACAATTTACAGTGTGTTTCTGCTGTGTTAAATGATGTAACTGGATTTATTATAAATAATTCAATGAAGTTCTACAAGTGGCCCGTAGAGGGCAGCAGTGAGTATCTGCTGCGTCTAGTGTGCCGTAAGTGTAATCAAAAGAAGAAGAAGCAGGCTAAAAAGCAATGCCCTGCAGCCTTCTGGTTTTTTAAGTGACTTTTCAAAGTGAATGTTTATTGCCTCAGTCATGGAAACGGTTGGCAGTGCCTACCAAGTGGAAAACACAGGTCGGTTTTATTGGAGCGTTAAATAATTCGGTCGCAGCTAACAGCGAGCTAGTTAGCTGCCTTGTATAGTGTCGTTAGTTTGTAGCCCCGGCTAACAGCAGTGGTAGCTAGTAGCTAACTTTACCTGACGTAAACACAGCAAAACGTGAAATGGAGGCGACATTTACCATATTTAGGAACGTCAACATTGTTCTTGAGTGAATGGAAGGATTTAGTTCCCCTTGTGAGTGGGACAGGGTGTAAACCAGTCACACTTCCCACTGTTAAAGCTATTTGCAGTAGCTAACTGAGCTAAAAACAACTTAATGATAACAGTTGTTGCTGTCAGCTCATGATGTGTGAGAGGAAACTCTTGGTGCAGTACATCACATACGACCTGTACAGTGTTGAAACAGTCAGATACACTGTTATTAATCTAGAAAAACTAAACGCAATGAAATGCAAGGGGCTTGTAAACATAAACACAAAACATGGCTGGGAAGAGAGCTGTCATATATCTTCACAATCATTTTCAACACTTAGATTTAGATTTAAAACGTGTTTTTAATCTGATCACTTTTCAACTGTGCTATGAACCTCAGTTTTAGCTGTAATGTAAAAACAGCCTTCTACCAACAAATCATCAATTCTCTTTGTTTTGTAATTTGCATGTTGTAAACTAGATTGACACTTAGTGTTCATCCTAATAGTCACAACAGACCCTGTGTACAAGGTAATGTTGAGTTTATAAGAAAATGCACATAGGGTTTGACCAATTATTAGGGATGCTCGATATAAATCGGACTGATGAATTATCGGTTATCTGCAGATCATGAAATGATAGCCGATGAATGGAGCCAATAATACAAAGCCAAGTTGCTTTTGTTGCCTTAATAAGTGCAGCATTTACACACAGTATTGGGTGGTCTGCACCTTTAAAGTTGGTTTGTGAGATGCCAATAAACACAGTGAAGGAGAACAACATAAACACTGATGTCTCGCTCACGATGTCGAACCCTCGCACCTGTAGAGCCAGGTGATGTAGATGAGAGCCTCACATGCTGTCGCTGGTGTGGAGATCTTTTACAAGTTCAGAAGAAGACAACATGAGTGGCATTTGCAGTACATGTTCTGCAAGTGTTTGGAGAGGAGGGAAAGAGTCTTTGGGTTTCACACAACAAATCTTATCAGAGCTGTGGAATATATTAAATCAACCATCTTTGCTCACTACATCTGAGTATAAACACTTGTGTGTATAAACTACAGGTTAGGTTTCCGTTGCTACGTTATAATAAAAAACGCAACATTGCCACGTAATGAGAAGACTCTTGTTCATGTGTCCATGTCTGTGCAGATATATTCCTGCCGCTGTCATCATTGAGGCTGCTGATCCCTCCTCTGCGGCTGCTCTCTGCAGCGATGTGGCAGGTGGCTCAGCGGAGAGAAGTTCTCGATTATGAAAAGCTCGATGAGTTTGTGACGCTGGTGACAGCAACGGTTCCAGACCTGCTCAGCCCAAAGCAACGGGGCAGACTGCTTCTCAGACTGAGAGCGAAAGTGAGTCAGTGGGTTGCATGTGAGATCAAGTTACAAAACTTCATGGGTTAAGGACAGTTCAGCCAAGATCTTGCTATAGGGAAACCTCTCTCTTCTGTCTGCATCTTCAGATTATTCTTGAGTTGTGCAAAAATGAGGAAACAGCCAACATGTCGACCATACAGCCTCACCTGACACGAATCCGCCCCCCAGGACACACAGGAGTAAGTAACACCAGTGTTTTCACATTCAAATTATTGCAATTCCCAGAAATTCCAGATCAATGTATCTGTTAGAGTATTCTTTTAAGAAAAATAGTCTTAATTCTCTGATTCCAGCTCCCACATGTGGATATTTTCTGGTATCTTTACTCTTTTTTGACAGTAAATTGAGTATCTTTGGGTTGTGGACATTGAGGGCGTCGCCTTTGATCATTACACTGATCATTATCTTTCACCATTTTCTTACATTTTATAGATCAACTTAGCGATTAATTGAGAAAATAGTTGACAAATTAAAAACACACCATGCAACTTTTTTTACAGGCCTTTAAACAATCTTTGCAAGAGCTGACGTAAGTTTTATATGTACTTGAAAGCCATATGTTCACATTTGTAAACATTAGAGCAAAACAGGCGTGTATTTAGATTTATGGTGCGGTGAGAACAAAGATAGTATATTGTCCACGTAGATGTCCTACAGCTGAAGAATATAGGACCATCTAACCAAAGCTGTTACAACACAAATTTACAGAGTGCACCTTTTAAATAAAATAATAATAATAATAATAGTTGCAGCCCTACAAGTGTTGTTGGGAGATGGTCTCAGTTACAGTGATAGTGTCTTTCAGAGCGGAGATGCAGAGGTGGATGCTGAGGAGGCCATTTTCGTGGAACTCATCCAAACACTGCTGAAGGACCCGGCAGAGAGGGAGCATTTTTATCAGGCAAGGCAACTGCACATGTAACTGTCCATCTAAAGAGTCTAATATGTTGTTTGTACCGTCACCCTGTCACATTTGGCTTTTTGATTAGCTGTGAACTTTGTGCTTCTCAGGAGGTTTTTCCCACAGAATACGGTTCCAGCTACGACACCGACATGCAGCTCCTTGTGTCGGAGTTTCTCTCTAAACTGGAGAAACTCCTGCCAGTACCAGACCTCAGTCAGGTAGGAAATGACATCACACTGCAGCAGTCGCTACTTTATACCGCTTAAAGACGGTATTTGGTGGACTAAGACATAACAGTATAACTAAATTAATTTAATTTTAAAAGCTCATCTAGCTTTTTTCCTTCCAACCTCTTTATTTCTGATGTTAAGTAAAAACAGATTTTTAAGAATTAAAGAACATTTGATGTGTTTTTGAGTGCTGTGCTTTGCAAAAAGGCTCTAATAAATTGAATTTAAAGGTTTTCATCATCATGAAAAATGAAGAATCCTTTACTGACCTAACCATCTTGGTTGGGCTGTAGTCACTAATAGCTTCAGTGCAGATGATTATCATCTTGAGGAGGAGTAGTAGTGGAATGTTGTCTGAAGTAAGTGCCTGATCACTTTGAGCAAGAAGCACCCCGTTCTTGCTGACACGTCAGCTTTTGTCCATAAACAGACGGTTTCCTGGCTGACCTCTGCCCCCTCTGTGCTGAGGGAATGCTGGCAAGCACTCTCCAGTCCAGACGACCTGAGGTCTCTCCTGCAGCACCACAAATCCCTTGAGAACCTCGGAACACAAGGTAAACCAGATGCGTCGGTCATTCCTGTGAGCCCTTCCTCTCATCTACTGAGAGGTGTTTTTTGTGTTGATGGAGGTCTTTATAAAAATGGCTAGTGCGGACACGTGTTTTCAAATGTAGGCCAAAAACCACAACCTCAACCTGCCATCTGAACCCCGCGATGCTGCATGCAAACACTTCGCTATATTTGACTGAAACGTAAAACAGCAACTGGTATTTTCTGTGTATCCATAGCTACCACCGTGGAGATGTCCACCCAGGTCTTTGCCTGCTCCGAGTGTCCGTTCTTCCACATGCAGGAGTCCTACCTGCTGCAGCACATGGAGCACAGTCACCCTGAGCAGTACAGCAGATTCCAGAGGGCCACAGAGACACCTAGGGCCCCCGAGAAGAAGATCGAGCGTCCCGAGTTCCCAAAGCCTTTCCCCATCCACGACAGGCCTGTCCCCAACATGTGCCAGGAGTGTGGCAAGTCTTTCACACGCGCCTCAGACTTGACTCGTCACCTGCGGACACACACGGGGGAGCGCCCGTACACCTGCGATGAATGTCAGAAGGGCTTCAAAAACTCCTGGGACCTGACCAGACATCAGCGCATTCACACCGGAGAGCGGCCCTTCCTCTGCTCCCAGTGTGGCAAACGGTTCACGCAGATGGGGCTGCTCAAGCTGCATTATGAAAGAACCGCATGCGGCCAGACTTGCGACCCTCCCATTGAGTTCACACAAGAGGTCGTAGTAGTAGAGGAGACATCACAGAAAGGGGGCGCTCGGTTTAAATGTCAGAAATGTGGCGAGAGCTTCGGCAGCATCCTGGAGCGGCTCAGGCACAGGCAGAGACACGTAGTGAGGCGTCAGTACAAATGTTCCCTGTGTGAGAAGATCTACAGCCGAGCATCGGACCTCAAGAGACACCAGATGAAACACACCGGCGAGCGGCCATTTGCATGCGAGTGTGGGAAAAGCTTCACGCACGTGTGGCTTCTGAATAAGCACCAGCAGATCCACACCAGGGAGCGTCCGTACCCCTGCACCGAGTGTGGGAAGAGCTTCACGCAGCTCCAGATCCTCAACAGGCACCTGCTGACTCACAACGGCCAGCGTCCCTTCCAGTGCTCCTACTGCGACAAGAGCTTCACCCAGCTGGCCAGCCTCACCCGCCACGAACGGATCCACACAGGCGAGAGGCCGTACCTGTGCACCACCTGCGAGAAGACATTCCTCACACACGGAGAGCTGGTGAGACACGAGCGCAGCCACAGTAACCTGAGGCCGTTCAGCTGCCCACAGTGCCCCAAGAGCTTTAAGACCAAACGAGCTCAGAGCGAGCACCTCAACACACACACAGGAGAGCGTCCATTTGCATGCGGCCAGTGCGGGAAGAGGTTCGCCAAGTCGACCTCGCTCGTCCGGCACAACCTGACACACACGGGGGAACGGCCCCACCAGTGCTCCCAGTGCAGGAAGACCTTCCTCACCTCTGGTGAGCTGCTCCTCCACAAGCGGATCCACACAGGAGAAAGACCATATCCCTGCTCCTACTGTGAGAGGAGGTTCAGGTGCTCCTCTGACCTCAACATGCACGTCCGGACACACACCGGGGAGAAGCCCCACAGCTGCCTGCTCTGTAAGAAGAGTTTCTCTACGTCCACGAGACTGAAGAGACACGCCCGCACACACATAGAGAAGGGCATCGTTGTAGAATCATTTAGTCTTTGAGCTGACAGCTGACGATGTGGAAGACGGTTTTTGTTGCTTTATCTTAAAAAATAAAAACGTTCTTTTATCAATGGGATAGTTTCGTTTTTTTTTTTTATTGTTGTGATGCTCCTTTCATTAAAAAACTATTTTAAATATTGTTGTGTCTGGTTTGGTGAACACAGGAATGATAATGTTTTGCTACTTGTAGATGCTCTTTTTAAGTGACTTTCAGAATCTCTCTTTCTTTCAGTCTCTGTAAGTTACATTACTTCTGAAATGTGGGTTGCAAAGCTAAACAGGCAGGTCTAGAGGATGTTGATGATGCCTTTGAAACAATCCTAGAATTAAGTTTATTTTGGCAGATAACATTTAGTAAATACATCCCAAAAGGTGAATGATCAAAGAGCAAAGCGGAGGTGGAGAATCTGGAAGACAGTGGCAGGAGATTAGTGTTTGGGATAAAGTGATAAAGCCAAACAAAGACAAAGGGCAGAACAGAGCAGAGAATAAAGGTCAACAGGAGCTCCAGGAAGGAAGAAGACCCGAAACAAGGCCAAACTGTCCACAGAGGAACCAAAGATAATGATGATTTTTGGAATTGATGAGAGTAAAGAAGCAAGAGGCATAAAGTGAAGCTTTTGGTTTAGAGACGAAAAATACAAATGAAGTAAAATGCAAATGATCAGACATACAGCTATGAAAAAGGGCGAACAGTGGAGAGGAAGCACACAATTCTGTGCTGAAGAGAGAGAAGGCCAAAGATTTTAAAGATGGCACCACTGATCAACATGTGGCATTGGAGGAGGAATGCTTGGGTATCAAAGGTGAGTCTTGCTCATTGATCTGTGTTGTGTTGGATAACTTGTCATACAGGGTCATTAGAGGGTCAGGCTTGCTATGCTTCCTTTCCACTGTGTGACTGATTACAGGTTTCTGTGTTACCTGATTAAAGATAATTAGGGTGTGACACTCAGGAAAACAATGAAAGGAACGAGGTACAAGAGCTGAATGTGTTTAACCCACTCAAGGCTGAAGAACACGAAACTGTTGTTGACCTGAGGCTGTAATTACAGCACTATTTAGAGCAGATTGTCTCCTGAACTTTTGTTTCAGGAAATTAGATTATCTGATGATTGCTGGTGTCAGTCATGTAAACACAGGTTGTGTCTGAATGTAGGACAATTGTCCAACTTTTAAGCCATGTACCAAGGAAACAGAGGAAAACATTCATTCTAGTAATCATTTACAGCATTTAATTATATTTTAGATATCGATAAAGGACAAAAGCGGTCACAAGAGATAATCTAACTCTTAACAGAAAAAATCCCTTCATCACTGTTACCACGTGGTTATCACATGGGTTATAATTATAGCGAGGGTTGAATATTAAAATTCCCTCCAAGTTTCCCGCCGGACCGCTTATCTACAGGGACTTCCTGTCCCACCCACATTCTCGTGTCGCTTCCGGGTGGCCACACAAGACTCATCCAGCGAACCGTCGTTATCTTAACGTTGTAAACAAAAGTTACTAAACGGTTTAGCTCCCGCGACACATTGAACTAAAAGACATGCATATCAAAACAGGTAAGTTTGTACAACTTTTTGACTCACGGGACCGAAATTCCTCACTTTCATCGGTGTTATTTTGTTGTCTTGCCGACGGTGTTAGCAACTGTGCTAGCGGTATCGACAGCAGCCTGCTCGCCGCTTTGAATGGGGGGTTACGAAACTTAACTTCGGCTAACATGCTAGCTAGCTGTTATTTTCATGATAAGGTGCGAAATAAAGCCATCCCCTCGACGACAGCTTTTGTGTTTGAGCTATATTTGAATTGAATGCTTCATGTTGTAATGACAGTTGGATGAAACCGTCGAGTTTTACTCGCCGCACCATGACGCTGCTAATCAAAGTTTGCTAACACCGGTGCTGGCTCGTAGCTTTTTGCGGTCCTGTTAGCTGCCAGCACCACTCACACGAATCTGAACATGTTGTTGTTTCCGAAGAGACGCTAACAAAGCAGTCAAGTTGCTCCTTTTGTAAGAACTTGGTGAGTTTGTACAGTCAGCTAGTTTGTCGAAATTTCTGTCATGGTACTTCAGACGGACTCTCTTGATTTAGTACACTAACGTCGCCTCAGCCGTCTTCTTAAAATGTGGCGCTGACGAGCGGGCACACTGCTCAGGCCGAGTGTGTTCATTCTTTAATCATATGGAGTTTTACTCCTCGTTTTGTGGCCATTCAAGTTCTTGAAGCCTACAAGTCACCTGTTGTGAGTTTCGTCCTGATCACCGAGGCGGCATTTCCAATTACCTGCCTTTTTAAAGACAATGAGCAATAATGACTTCATCTGCCCGACTTATGCCATGTGGACAGAAAATGGATCTACTAGAACTAAAACAAGTTATTTAACCAACCATTCTTTTGTCACAGTGCCATCAAGAATGACTGAGTGACAGATTGTTGTGCAACACTGATACCAGACCAGTAAAGGTGATATGTAAGCTGTGACAGGCTATAGCCAGTAAGATTTATTGTGTTATTCCTGTAATTATACAATTTCCTTAAATATTAAGACAACGTGAATTTATTCTTGTTATTTACACCATTAAAAAATCAGATTTTCTTTTGTTATTGATCATTTAGTCTCTAAAATGGCAGAAAATAGTTTGAAATCCCCAAGTTGGGAAGTTGGGGAGAGCCAGAGGCAAAGTTTTAATTTTGCTTCTTTGATGCAATCAACAGCTCAAGCCCCACATTTTAAATTTACAACGACATAAATGAGGGAAAGTTAGTAGATTGTCACATCTGAGAAACTGGGACTAACTAAATATTCTTAATTAAATGAGTTCACCCGTAAGATAGATAGTGAAGTGGTCTATAGAAGTCGTTGCAGATGATTTGTCTATTAATTGACTGATTGATCAACTACATGATTCAGCAATACAGATGTCCGCACACTCACCAGGCATTTTGAGCTTTGCATTTTGTAATGTTTCTGCTGTCAACAGAACATACTCCAGATGAGATGTTTTCCTCGAGCTGTTCCATCCTCTTAATTTATCGTTGGGTCATTCTGTTCTTTTCTGCACAGCTTGGCAAATATTCAGCAGCAGGCAACTGTTGTACTGAACTAACCTAGCCCGGTGAAGTCATGTGAAAGTGTGTCTGCTGCTGATGTTTGCTTATATGAAACAGCCAAGCTCAAAGATCATTTATAAACCAGTGCCGCATGAAGCACCTACTCTGAGACACAAACCACTTTTACACCAGAATTAGCACACATACACAGGTTTTTTTTAAAAACAATATGTGAACAAGCTCAAAATATGCGATTGACATTTTTCCCATTGCCAGTAGATGACATACTGGAAAACGGAACAGTAAAAAGGCAGCACGGAGACAAGTGTTAAGGTGGTTAGTGGTTTTGTAATATCTTTCACTTCAGTCTCTTTTAAACACAACACTGACTGAACAATGTTCGAGCACTGCTTGAACAGAGGCAGCTGTATTTATGCTCCAACATCCCAGAACTTCAACACAAGTCAGAGCATTGCACCAGAAAGGGGGTGAAAATTACCACATCCATGGGGATGTCATGTTTCCATCACAGCCAGTCAGAGCTGGAGGGGCTAAAAATACCTCCCGATTACTCTAGAGCCATTAAACTTGGGAATTAATTCTGATAGTACCCTTTTCTACTGAAGATACAAGCCAGATGTTAGTGGGGGGTTTTTCCAGTGTAAAAGAGTTAATAGTGTGTTCATCACTACGTTTGTGACACAAATGAATGTTGTTAAATAAGAGCAGGACAGTGATATGTTATTAGGCTTAGCCCAAATGTTCTCCGATTCTGATTGTTTCATATGACGCTAAGATACAAGTATATTGAAACGGCATGCAACAACAGCAGATATGTAATGGACTTGTCCTCTTCTCCCTTTCAGGTACATGGGAAGCCAGTAACACTGTGTGCGAGTCCGATACCCTGTGTGACCCAGCAGTCCTTGTTTCAGCCACCAACTCAGAGCCACATATTCGCAACCGCCGTCTGTCTCCTGGCTCAGGCAACTGTGGAGGCGGTGGGGGTGGAGGTTGCATCTCTGGTGAGCAACAGCCCCGACAGCTTTCACCTGAAGGCGACCTGATCGGACCCGGCCACACACACACCTTCAGCTTTCGCAGGGAAAAAGAACGCAAGGGCCAGCAGCACAAAGGCCGCAGCCTCCGCAGGGAAAGTCAGAAGGGGGTCAGCCGAGCAGGCGAGCGGCCCCAAAAGGTTAACCAAAAGGAGAGGTGGGTGGAGGACAGTCTGTCACTGCTCAAGCCCCCGCCTGCCTTCCCGGTGCAGGACAGCCCCGCCAAGCTGCAGCCCGCCGTCAGCTACGCCTCCAAGGTGAAGGCGGGGGCAGCAACGGGGACGCTGGAGGAAGACCGCCCCGCCATCGGCGTGCTGCTACAGAACCAGTGGGGTCTCAGTTTCATCAGCGAGGCGAGGCCGGTCACAGAGGGCTCCAGCACTCGCCCCGCTGCCAACGCCCTCCCCCCTCAGCCCACAGACGCCGAACAGACAGCAGACCCACAGATCGACACAGTTCTAACAGGCCAGCCCCCCGAAGAAACGCCTACTCCAGTCGCTACCTCCGCCATCCCCACCGCACGCCCAGAGGTGGACGAGAGCAACGGGAAGCTGCTGCTTAGTTGTCGCCATCTAGTGGAAGCTTTGAACTATCACAGTAGAGGTGAGCGCTAAGAGGAGCTTTGAGAATAACCTGCCACTTTTCTTCTGTTTGATTGTTTTTATTATTTGTGTTTCACCTCTAACATTGTGTCTCTCGTTTTCTCTCTTCAGAATGGAATGTCATCTGCAACAAACAGAAAAAAGGTAGGTTGACTCCAAGAGTAAACCAGTCAGAGCTGTCACGCCACTTACCCGGAACAAACCCTTTGCATCTTATTGTTGTGAAAGAACAGCCCTAGAAGTGTGAACCACAACATGTTTTAACATTGTTTAGTCATGTCTATTTAGGGAACCACCGAAACTGTTAGTTGTGCTTTTTGAGAATGAAGTCCGGAGAGTCATTATAAGTTAAGTTTAGGTTCTTTAGTTGTTCACTACAACTATGTCTAAGGGTGAAATACCAACTTTATGAAGTAGGTGTGTAACATGGTACAAATCATTAATCATTGTGTAGTAAATGCAGCTAATCGACTTAAAGTTAGAAGATGTAAACAATCAATGTTACAAGCTTATTGTGAAGAGTGGTGTGACCGGCAGTCCTTATTGATTTATCTGACATGTGTATTGTCATGTATTTTTGCTTCAGACATGTCCCACTGACATTAATTTGTTTTGTTTTGCAGTTCCAAAAAAGGTTGTCTGGTACAAGGAGACCCAGGATCACCCAGCCTAGCAGTGTGACAAACCCAAAGCATATATAAACACATACACAACACACACCTACATGCACATGAAAACATGTAAAGACGGACACATTTTTGAGTCCCGTTCACACACACACTGCACTCAGGATGATGTCTTCACGCAAAGCCACACTGAGACACTTTGGACTAACTCCTTTGAGATCTTACAGCAATGGACTTTTTTAACGCCTTACAGAAAGCCTGCCTTAATTAATCAGACCTGTTTTCATCGCCTCTCATTACCATTTTAGCTTGTATGTGTAGAGCTGGTCTTTTTTGTTTGTTTTAAACAATCTGAGGAGCTGTAATTTAATTTCCCCCCCTTTTTGAAAGCTGCAGTTTTATCAAACTTTTCTGTGTCCTCTGTAAAGCGAGCGGTCAATCAAGCACTTTGTTCTAGAAAATCTGTTGTGACCAATCCCTGTGTGCGAGAAACCCTCACCAGAGTGATTTATTTCCCCCTTCTCCATTGCAAACAGAATGTCTGTCTTGTACCTGCTTGAGTTTTTATGGTTAATGTATGCAGAGGACTTGTGTATCTGTGTCTTCAGTTTACAGAGGGGTGTAGTCAAAGGCACAGTAGAGTTCACCCGTCACATCTTAATGCTGTGTTCCTTTTTTTTTTTTTTTTTTTTGTTTTTATTTGGTTCCCTAATCGGGTGAATGTTACTCATGAATCCATAAGGGATCTCACCATGTTCGGTATGTTGATTTTTGAAAAGAAAATTTATTGAATAAAAAAAATTACACTGGAGAAAGAGGAGGAATGTAAGTGAAACAGTATTGCTTAATAAAAATGAATAAACTTGATAAGTTCCAGCTTGTCCTTTTTTTTATTTTTTTTTATTCATTTATTTTTTTATTATCAGTTCGCATTCACTGCTGTACACACCGACAGTGGAAAAATCACATGTTTCTGTTAATGTTTCCCTCGACAATTACAAGTGCATAATAACTGACAAGCTATTTACAACCCAACATAAGCTGTAAATCTTTGCTACCAAATGATAGCCTCAGAGGTTTTTATAGGGAAACGCTGCATTTATAAGGTTTAAATGTAGAAGTAGAGGAACAACAAAAGTGATTCCTTATCAGCAGCAGCCCAGGCAGAGCTGATCTCAGCATCAAACGCGCAACCTTGCAGATTTTCTTTCCTCTGACCAGAATTGTGTCGAGGTCAATAGTTCACCAGAAACCTAAACTGGTAGCAAGAGTCTCCAAAATGTGATCATCTGGGTATACAGTACCCTCGCTGCTGCAGTATTTGCAGCCACCAAAGATTGTAGATGATTTGTGCAACTAAACTGTAATGCAGGGAAGACAGAAAAACTTCTCAAAAGAAAGTCTGACTCTCTTGAGAGCACAATAGTTATTTTTCCCAGAGTTGAAGTGTCCCTTCAGACGTCGATAGAAAAGTTCTACACCAGCTGCCATAACAGACCTGCTGCAACAACATCTGTAGCACCAAGATGTTGCTCAGTCCATTAGTCAGTCTCTCCACGTCACCTCCACCTCATCTGTTCTGTACCTAAAACAGAAATATTCATGTCAGCATCGACACATAAGGAAGCAATATTCATGTGTCTTCTACATTCTGGAAACTTTTTTTTAAATACAAATATACCACAGGCACATTGGTGAAGTCTGTTTAATGATTAACAGTAACATCTTTTAGCAGGGTGACCATGAAAGCACCTTGGATCCAACTTTGTGGACCAACGTGCTTCATCATTAAATAAACAGCCAGTTTGGATTTTCAATGATAGCAGAATGTAAAGAACAAGTGAGGTGAAGTCTACCTTTGTGTAATCCACGAGTCCTCCAGCTCCGTCACCTGACCGGACCTAAACATCTCCCAGCCGGCTTGAGCGATCATTGCTCCGTTGTCTATGCAGAATCTGTGGAGTGAACACTGTTAACCAGACTGAACCTGGAACACAACGTCTTAATATGGACTTTTTTCTACTGAAGCCTCTCAAATAATATGGCTACTTTTTTTAAAATGACCTTTGTGCATGTTCAGCCCCTTTACCACCACTCATACATTATTCCTAAGTGTTCTAAAAAGAAAAATGTGATAATTTCCCTTTTTTAAAACAAGCAATAAAAGCTGATCATTCCCATGAATTTTCTCAACTTAATGTATTTTAATGAAACGCATGAAAAGAACATCTAAAACATAACATGTATTGAAATAATTATCCCCTAAATTAAGATGATACGGCGAATTTTACTTGTCAGACTGGAAATGCCTCTAAAACAACATTTACACGATCATGGGACACCCACACTATAGAAGGTCTGTTGGTGGGTGGGGTGGGTGTTTCTGTACTGATTTGTGTTTGCGTTCTGGATCCATTGTAATTGTAATGTCAGTGAGCGTGGAGCGACTGGTTTACCGTTCATCCGTGGCAAACAGCTTGGCTCCTCTCTCCTTACACATCACCCCCATCATCTCCTGCAGACGCATGTTACCTGCGGAGGAAACCAGAGGACATGTTCTCTACAGGATACAGGACTCAGACAAGGACAGGTCACATCTTCTGATAATCAGGACTTGTTCTCTTAGTTCAGAAATGATAGAATGAAACTTCATGAATTACTGAGCATCTTGTAATCAAAGTCAATGTGACACAGTAAAGTTAATTAAAAACAAGCAGTAGAATAACATCACTTCATTGTGGGTCTGATGCTTCTTAGTCTCATGAACTTTTGATAATCATAAAGGAGACAAATGTAGGAAGAGAAGGAAAAGAACAGTTAGGGTTGATCGGAGCATGTAGTCAAAAACTAGAATTGAAATGTATGTATTTTTTTTTAGTTCATGTCATGCCTGGTAAAATGATATTTTTTCATTTCGAGAACAATGTAAACTCTTGTTTTTTAAATTTCGTCTAAGAAAGCTGAAAGGAATCTTTTGTGTGGCTGCTGCTCTGCTAACACGACAGCTTCTCTGGCAGTCTGGTGATTATCACATCCAGGAATGACAATATTTGTGTTCTGACGGGAAGTCTTTTTTACAGAACTAAAGTGGGTAGCTTGTTCCTTCCAATGCAAAAACAGCCTTTAGACTGACTTTGTGATTCCAATCCATTGCACAACTGTTAAAACAGTGTACAATGCAATAGTGGGGGAAGACAGTGCACACAATCTCCTCTGTTGACTGATAAACTTGTAAAATGGCAGCTCTAGAAAGTAAACCTCACTCTCTCACGCTTCAGGACACTTAGTGTTGATATTCCAGGTTCCTGTGACATTGTTACTGTAGTACTGTACTGTAGTTACTCGAAATATCTGGACATTGGGCAATGGATGATGAAAAACACATAGAAAATGACGCAGAAGCACAAAGAACAGTAGAGTCCATAAATTAAAAAAATTTAAAAAAAAGCTGAGAGCAATGATCCTGCCTGATCATTTTTGACAGTGTTTAATTGAACACAGCAGAAACAAAAGATGTTCAATGTTCAAACTGATAACCTTTTAAACATACACTCAAGTTAAGACTCTTGCCCTAAGCTCATCTGAGATGGACTGCTGAAAAGTATAAAAGTGTGCTGTGGTCTAAAGAGTCTGAAGTTGTTTTTGGAAATCATGGTCATTGTGTCCTCCAGCTAAAGAGTAAAAAGGAACATCCGGATTGTTTCCAGCGCAAAGTTCAAAACCAGCATCTGTGATGGTACGTGGGTGTGTTAGTTCCGATGGACCATAACTTGCACATCTGTGAAGGCGGGTACAAGACGGGCCTGCCTGCAGTCAACAACTGTCCCCCATTGAAAATGTAGAACAGTAGGAAGCACAAAATACAACAACGGAGACCCAAGACTGTTGAGTCGTGTATCAAGTTTGGAAAAGAGTTTAACTTCCAAAAATTCACCAATTAGTGTTACAGTAATAAACACTCCCCTGTCCCGACTTTTTTGGGACATTTTTTCTGTTATCAAATTCAGAATTAGTGTATATTTACAGGAAATATAGTTTACCAGTTTGAACATTAAATGTCGTCTTTTGGACTGTTTTCAGTTAAATATAGGTTGCAACAGGCTTTCAAATGATTGTATTCTGTTTTTATTTATGTTTCACACAGCGTCCAAACAAATCAGGGTTATAGACTGGATGTTTCCTGAACGCATCCATCTCTGATATACTTACAGCCAACACCCCCGACGATGAGGACCTCTTGGGAGCCGCAGTGAGCCATGGCCCTCTCTGTGATCTCCACCAGCATGGAGAACAAGGTCTCCTGCAAACAGACCATGAGTTCATGAGCTAATAAATCGATAAGTTAATCAATCCTTTTCTTTGGAATACATGATAGTTAACAGACCAACTTTGGGTTTTGGACTGTTGGTCAGTCACAACAGTGATCATCTAAAGAGATGAAGAATTGGACTAAGGGAATATTTTAAAACTATTTTCTGACATTTTATAGACAAAACAAACATGTTGTACCCCTTTATAGTTTGAATTAGGCTTTAATTTAAGGCCAAGATGGCCTCTACAAATGGTTCTATAGATCTTTATCTTAACTAACTGAGCAACAGATCCTAACTGATAGTGCTGGTTCTTAGTACCTGCAGGGAGAAACATAGGTCCTCTGGTGTACACTGACCAGAGCTCAGCATCTTATGAGAAGCTTCCTATGCAAGAAAAGAAAAAAAACAACTGTTAGGATCATGAACCAAAACAATAGTGTAGTTATAGACATCAAACTGAAGCCTTGAGTATCAGTATCAGTAGATAAATAGTTCCTCTCACCTCAATGTAGGATAAAATCCCAGAAAATGAGACGTCCATTCCTTTTACTGTATATGGCAGCTCCACAAACTGACTCCCTCTAACAGCAGGACAACAAACAAAGTGAAGTAGTATCAGAAATATCAGTCATGTAAATACAAACATGAAACACATTCCAAACAGTCCAGAGAAGAGACTTTGTGGCTGTCACTCACTTTTTGGCCATCTGCTCTATGTTGTAACCTGGACTGGGGTCATTGGAAATCTGAATGGAGAAACAGTTCCACACAAAGTATTTAACACACATCGATCACATCCATCTGTGTAGTTGCTCTAATGAGAACAATAATGTTACACACCTTTATAACTCGAGCAAACCTGTCCAAACAGTTGCCAACTGCGATGTCGATGGTCTCCCCGAATATTCTGTATCGTCGCTCTGAGTATGCAATAACCTGCACAGGTAGACATGGAGACAAGTCTCATTACATTTGTACCTAATACATGTATAACTCAGTGTATGTAAGAGCTCTGCAAACACTTTTTTAATGACAGCTAATCATCAGGAAGTGCAGTTCGGAGGCTCTGTGCCACAGGAAACTGAGGCCGACATACAGAAACCAACCTGTGTGTTCCCTCCACTAACATACAGCACGGTAGGGTTGTTGGCTTTTGTGATAAGTCGGCCCATCTCAATGTGGCCGATACAGTGGTTGACACCGAGGAGCGGCTTCCCCCAAAGCTGTGCGACTGTACGAGCCACCAGAGCCGTCGTCACCAAGGGGGCACCCATACCAGGACCTGTAGGAGAAGAACAAGCGAGACTGTCACTTTGGAGTGATAGCAGACATTATATCCTTGTTTGAGGGAGAACATCACATCTGTCAGTTTGTTGTTGCCTTACAGCTGCTGATAAACGTCAAGTCAAGATGTTTTATGGACACTCATATGATTACTAAGCTGCATATGTATCAATTAACTTCCACTTAAAATATAAAATGATATGAGATGATAAAAATGTCCTTTCTTTATCCTTACCCAAAACCCTGTGGGTGAAATCAATCAGTAAACCTATTTAATAATCAATAATAGACAGCTAATGTAAGTGTTGCCTGGTTAATGACATGACATGTCTAGGAACAGATATCATGACTTTATCAATACACTGTAAATATATATGATCTCCATTTCATCAGATCCTGAACCATCACAACATTTAGGTTTAATCCTGATAAAAGTACAATCCTTATTCCATCAAACACATTTTTTCTACCACAAGGTGATGAGCCAGGATCTTGTGTTACCTTTGGTGTATGCCACACAGTCGATGTCTGCAGGCTTCAGCCCTGCCTGCTCCAGCGCCTCCTTGAGGACGGTCAGTACGACAGCTCGGTGGTGCCTGGCAGTGTCACTTGGCATGAACCCTGATGGATAAAATAGCACGTTGTTGACTTTGCATTCAAGATTGTTATATGTTGATATATATCGGCAGTGATGCAAAGGTGAAATTAGTGGTTTAGCAGAAATGTGACTTGCCTTGGCCAGGAGGGGTAATGTAGGTCCGTCGAGGGTTGGAAAGCACTTCTCCATCCCTGATGATCCCTATGCCGATCTTATTGGCACTGCCCTCAAATCCAATTACGATAGTCATGGCAGCTAAAAAGTATTTTTAAGAAGGAGAAAAGCATGTGAAGCATGCAGTGAAGATTAATATATTCTGTCTCTGCATGGAAGCCAAGACCCTTATTGATGCAGCAGTACAGTATCTGTTCCAAAGTGTATTAGCCCTTTAATTATTCAGTCTCTCTTGGAAGCCCATTTCTGATGAAGGAAAACCCCCCACAAAAAATGTAACATGATTAAAACTAGATTGTCAAAAGTCAGCAAAAATGATGACACATTAAAGGGGCACTGCTCCAATTTTACACATTAAATGTTGTCTAATATTAGTCATTGTATTAGTCATTGCCAGCTCCACTGTGAGTAAGAAGGGCCTGACTGACGGGCATCATGGGCAGAAGGCAACTAAACTTTCCTGAATCAAACATGACAGCAGTCACTTTGTCCTAACTGTATGCAAGTGTCCAATGCGACGCAATGTCAGACATTCGCTGTCCACACTAAATCCATTAAACAGTGGCTAAATTGCATTGTGGGAAATGTAGGCACCAGGTTATGCATAGTGTTTCACTGGGTAAACGCTGCACTCCTGTAACACTGTTGGACTCATTAAGCACAGTTAAACAACAAACAATCAAAATGGATACAGCAGAACTAGATATATCACCTTACACTTACATTACCCACAATGCAATTTAGCCGTCACTGACATCATCACTGAAGGCAATTTATCAGATAACATGCAACTTCCTCTGGAGCCACAAAAGGCTTTATACTACTTTTTTCCCCCACTTTTGCAGTAGCACTCCCCCAGACCTGTCAACACACTTTAATTTATAAAATTCATAGAGTTACTTTTTAATTATTTACCTATTTCTGTTTTAATGATCATTAATATTTTGTGTCAGAAATGGGCTTCCATTTGTTGTTTTTGTTGTTGTTTTGCTGATTGAGATGTCCTTTTTGGCCATTATGCCTGTTCCAGTTTATCCTAACCCCAGTCGAATATGATAGAATATGAATATGTTATGAAATATAAATTTGCTGTAAGAACTTTTATAATAAGATATAGAAATATGGTCAATGTATATATATGATGTATATTATATTATAAGCTATGTATGTATATTTGTATGTGTCTGAGTGTATGTACTGTATGTACAGATGTGTGTGCCTGTAGGTATGTAAATGTATAAGTGTTCAGCACACATGTATACATGCATAAGGGTGTGTATGTAAATGTATTTATATATAATATGTGATGTATTAATTGTACATATAATATACTGAATTGTTTAGAGTTAGATAGGATGTGCGACTAAATTGATTATGATTAATTGTGAGTTGTGGAGAAGAGGTAGGTTTAAATAAGTGTATAATTTTTCCTGCTCCTTTTCGGGCATGTCAGTGCTTGTTATGGAATATACTTGTAACATGCTTTTCATTTTATTTTGCTTATTTGTTGAACTAATTTAGCTTTTTGTTTTGTTTTCACATGTCCGAAATACATTTGCATTCATTCATGTAAACATTTAACTGTCACAATTAGACATTTAAATTCAGAACAGAGGGACAGTGCTACATGTAGGCTAGGAGACAGAACATTAGCCTTTTATACAGTAACCTTCACAATACATACCTAACCCACATAATGCTACATTATACGTTACATACTGTTCATATTTTGAAAAACCAAAGTAAAGCTCCCTGTGTAGCTGCTATGCTAGCAGTGACAGCATACGTCACAAGTAAAACTAGCTTGTATTACCGCTGCATTGAATAACAAAAAAGGTGCAACTACCTTTTTACTTCCCTTCGGTTGTTCACATTAACCCAAACACCTGGTCGTTAAACTTTTACTGCAATTATTTAACTGCCTCGGCTAACTTCTGCAGCTCAGCTACTCCATGAAGCTCGGGGGTCCCAAACACTGACAGCTGTGGAGTTAGCCTGAGCAAAAGGCCTGGTGAATAGTATCTAACATCAGCAGCACTTTAGGATAATGGTATGTGCATTATAAAGGCTAGCGCTGTGTGTTTATGTCAATTGAAAATTGGGAATACAATTTTTTTTAGATTATTTAAAGTATTATTTTTCATCAGGCACCTGTTTAGGCAGTCACCACGCACAGCAAGCACGTGGCCAGAAATCTTTGCTGTGCTTTTTGTGTGTGAGTGGTTGTGTGTGTGTTTGGGGGTGTGAAGCAGAAGCACAGACTGGTCTCTGCATCCTGTTGTGAAAGTACAAGTAAGCTAATTTGCATCTCTTTTTCCTGAAACGCGTAGCCTGTAGAAAATACGCTACCGTTATTTAACATTTGCATTTATTGATTAATCAAATGAGCTCCGTAGGAAGCTAATTAGCAGCTGGCCGGTTATTCTCAATTCATTCTGAGAGCAGGCCGTCTGCTGCTGGCTCTGGGCTCTTTGTCACAGCGGAAAAGCTAGCGTTAGCATAGCTTGTTATAAACCTGTTGTCTAGAGAGCTGCTGTTGGTTTTCCTGTCTTCTCCATGCATGCTTTTTACTTTTGCAGCCAGTGGGTCACAAATTCATCCGTGTTTTGCTTTTAGTGTACTTGGCTAACGTTGTGCTCCTCACAGCAACGACGTGCAACCAAATAAAGGCTCAGTGCGCTTCCCCTTTGTCAGAGACTTAACTTAAGCCTTCGAAAACTCATTGGACTTTTGGCCGGCTGACAAGTAACACCTACAAAACAAATGCACGTGTAAAACTGAGGTATTTTGCAGGCACTCAGAGCTCAACATGTTTTTTTTACATGGAGGGATGCATCGGTAACAGCGATACTGGTGCTGATATGGATCTTAGGTCGGTGTTGGTACCCACATAGGTGTTCAGACATGCTTGTTGGAGGCTGAAAACTGAAGTTGGTCTCAGACTTACAACTGAAGAAAATGGTCAATAATCGTATTAAAAAATTCAAATAGATTGATGTGTCGGCCAATATTAAGCTTATTACAGATAAATGAGTTTTTATTGGCCAATAAATAACAAGAAATCAAGTAGAGAAATGTCTTTCTCACAGCCGGCCTAGCTGAGAGCAATGACAGGTTTATTTATTTTAAAGGTGCGAATTTGTAAGAATAATTTATCCAAACATTTAAAAACATGTGGGTTGCAGATGTGTGTACTTAAGTTTGCATGCTATCCAGCATCCTGTCTTGTATTACAACTCCGAGCTTCCAGCAGGCCCCCAGAAAGAGCACCAGGCCTTACAGGCAGTTGTCTTAGTGGCCACACTGTGTAATTACAGCGTCACGTGATGCACTGCAGCCCCAAAAGACTCTTTCCCAGAAGCCAACACTGTGAAAGAAGGGTCTGTAAAACAGTGGATACATTTTTTTGAGCATCACAACAATAATTTGAGCTGTTCGGTCCAGTAAAATTTCGATTAATTATTTTCTCCTTATTCAAGTTAGCCGGATTGAACTGGAAGTTAGCTGGCTCAGTCGCCGAAAGTCTCCAGTGTGGGCTGCACAATGTGAAAGATCTGGGTAATTTCACAGCCGGGAAGTCGAGCTTTTTTAGCTTCAAAATACCAGCTTTCATAGGAATGAACTGGGCCCCACCTCCAAGGCTGTGTCCAGATGTAGTATGACATCCTTGTCTTCCAGCTAGATGCATAGCTAACTGAGCTAACTAGCTCACAGCAACAACAGTTATCAGCAGTTAGCGGTTGCTCTGGTGATCAGTGCCCTCTATGTGTTTGGAATGGCCTTAAACAGGAGGCCAATTCATACATATGGCACCTTTAGCTAAAAATAAAAGATCCTGCTCATTACATGTCTTCATCACAGTTCTTGAATAACAAAATGGATCCCTCTAAAATATTTTTTTCTGTTACTGTTAGTTTTTATTTTAATTTAATACAATCTTTTGTTTTAAACTGCCATCAACGTCAGAAAGCCAGCATGGGTCAGTCTCTAATAAGCAATCAGTGACTCTGCATAGAGATGTGTCAGTGACTAAAAATAACAGATTTGTGTTGAATTAGAATTATACAACCAACAACTATTTTCGTTATCAATTCATTTTTGGAAAATTTAGTCTTTAAAATGCCAGAAAGCAAAGGGCAACTTTTTTAGAACCCAAGTTATCATCTTTAGATGCTTGAGTTATCAGACCAACAGTACGAACTCTAACTGAACATTAACTGTTATATATAAGTGACCTATGAGAAGCTGGAAGCAGCAAGTGGTGTCCCTTTCCGTTGCCATGTTCTCTAAAACAATTATAGTTTTTGATTCATTTTCTATCGATTGAGTAACTCGATTCCTCGTCTGTTTTTCTTTTCCAGCGGCGCGGGTGTTGTTGTGTGTGCGTGTTGTGTGTCTGCGAGGTGTGCTTGCAGTCAGGGCAGGTTCAAGCATGAAGAGAGGCAAGAAGGAAGAGGTGGCGGCTGCAGACGGGGAGAATGACACAGGCTCTGGTACTACAGCAGGCACTAATGCACATTCAAATACATACAGTTCTTCCAAATTTTGTGTGTGAGTCGCCACTTTAATGACCTTGTATGTTTCTTTCATCTCACAGCTTCTGCAAAGAAAGTAAAGAAGACTAAGGAACCAGAGGCCCCAATCCTGTATGAGGATCCTCCTGACAAACTGACCAGCAAAGATGGACGCAAAGCCAACATGAAGATCACCTCCTGGAACGTGGACGGGCTGAGGGCCTGGGTGAAAAAGAAGGGTCTGGATGTGAGTCTGCAGTGACCTTGAGAAAATGCATTAGTCTAGTTCAGTTTTGAGACTAGTTTTAATGGTTAACACATTTGTTCTTCCTTCCAGTGGGTGCGTGAGGAGGATCCAGATGTTTTGTGCCTGCAGGAGACAAAGTGTGCAGAGAAGTCCCTCCCTGCTGACATCACCTCGATGCCCGAGTACCCTCACAAGTACTGGGCTGGGTCCGATGAAAAGGAGGGTTACAGTGGGGTGGCCATGCTCTGCAAGACTGAACCTATCAAAGTCACCTATGGCATTGGTGAGTGGTGTCTTTAAATTCATATTCAGCAGTGAGTCCACTAGCCAAGATACTTTTATTTGCATTTGTATTGAAGATGTGAAGTTGTTGTACATTAATTTCAGAACATCTTAGCATTTGTTAAGCCCTCCCTTTGCTTTAATAATGAATTATTGAATTCTATAACCAAGGGACTCTGCTATAAAGGAGTTATATGCTATTGCTGGAAACCAGCTGTTGGTTAAGAAATGGAGTCCGCTAACATAAACTAACACGCTCTCGTGGTAAATCAAACCTGAGTCCTTCACAAAGAAATCCACAGTCCAGCAGCATTGAACAACTTAAACAAATTGTCCACACACTTGTATCAGCAACCGAGAGAGGGACGGTCTCATTTACAATCTGTTACATGACCAATAAAAAAAAGATGCATAAAATAAAACTAAATACATAAAACTTGTGACAAATTGTTACATATAGCTCCTTTAAATGGACTCATGCCTTCTGTGAAAATAGTGGACAGCTGCAGAGTATAGCAGACAAATGCAGTCTATTGCTCAGATTTTCCAGAAAGTACACAAGGAATTGTTAAATTAAGCAATGAATTCAGGTGAGGTCAATCCATTCAGCTAGTGAGGGCTGCTAGATTATTGAAATATTATCGAAATCGTGCAAAAGTGCAATATCCAAATCAAAGAAGCTATAATTTTTCTATAAAGGTAAAATGTTTGACAAAGCTGCATTATAATGATTTTTTTTTACCATATCATACAGCCCTAGTTGTTAACATGTCCTCCTCTACCAACCCTGCAGGCAAGGAAGAGCATGACAAGGAGGGCCGCGTCATCACTGCAGAGTTCCCCACCTTCTACCTGGTGACAGCCTATGTGCCAAACTCCGGCAGAGGCCTTGTGCGCCTCGATTACCGCAAAACCTGGGACGTGGACTTCCGGTCGTATCTGAGCGAGCTGGACATGCAGAAGTCTGTGGTGCTGTGTGGCGACCTCAATGTGGCACACCAGGAGATCGACCTGAAGAACCCCAAGGGAAACAAGAAAAACGCCGGCTTCACTCCTGATGAGCGTGAGGGTTTCACCCAGCTGCTAGAAGCCGGTTTCACCGACAGCTTCCGCGAGATCTACCCTGACCAGACCCACGCCTACTCCTTCTGGACCTACATGATGGGCTGCCGTGATAAGAACGTGGGCTGGAGGCTCGATTACTTTTTGCTGTCGTCCAGCTTGCTGCCAGGCCTGTGCGACAGCAAGATTCGTAACAAGGCGCTGGGAAGCGACCACTGCCCCATCACTCTGCACATAGCTGTGTAGGTCACTGTCAGGTGTGTAGGGCTACTGCCTTGCATAGCCTTCACTGTTTTCTTAGTACTTCCGTTCCTACTTGGCTAAAGCTATCATGTATGCCAGAGTGTGCTCTGTTAGAGTGAGGTGTCGCCTGTCTGGGCACATCGTCTCATGGCTGAAGCACTGCCCAAACTCTTTCAGTAGGTTCAGCAGTAGCTTAGTTTCCACTTCAGTTTTCACAGGAAACTTTCATGAAATGACTCCAACATAATTCATAATACCAATTAGTCTTCGTCATGTAACTGAAGTTTGTATGTAAACCCCATGATGTTGATCTAAATTTTGTAAAGACCCAACACTAAATACTGTAAACATGTCTAAGCTGATGTTCAAACAGTGACCTGTGGCTGGATGTAGAACTGTGTGATGTCTGTCTGTACTACTGCTGACCTGAGGCACAAGCCTCCATTCCACAGAACCTGCAGGAATGTCCTTGTTACTGTTTGACCTGAAACCACTCTTCCAAAAAAATGTAACTTGTTCTAGCACAAAACTGTTTTAAGCTTCTTTTCCAAACCAGTGTTAAATTTTCTGTTGTAAAACTTGCCCACAATAAAGACTGGATTTATGTAAAACTTTCTACTGCTCATTATTTGAAGATGGAGCCAACATGATTAGGGAAAAAAACACCACAATGAATCTGAAAAACACTTTCCCCTGCTCAGTGCTTTAATGGAGACGCAACCTGGAATTCAAATGGAGGAAAAATAGCACATTCAACATGAACCTGTTCCTGCAAGAGAGTCTCTATACTTTGTGTAGTTCACTGCAATTGCACAATAGAACGTAAAAATCATCCATCTACAGTAGATTTTGTGTCAGTCTAAACTAATCTATAATCTTGTACTGTTTAATTCCCAAATATTAATCTCTGATCAGTAAAGTCAAGTCTCAACTATGTTAACTTCATGATATGTGTGCGTTGATGCATTTTCAGATTATATGACTGCCGGAATCCCTTCCCACATTCCACACACAGGTATGGTTTTTCCCCGGAGTGTGTTCGCTGGTGTCTTTTCAGCCGGTTGGCGCTCAGAAAGCTCTTGTCGCACTCTGTGCAGGAGTATGGCCGGACTCCGGTGTGGTAGCGCAGGTGAATGGTCAGGTAGCAAGACTGAGTGAATTTCTTGCCGCAGTGGGGGCACTGGAAGGGCTTGTGGCCTGTGTGGAAACGTTCGTGCTTCAGAAGCTCGGCATGGGAAAAGAAGCCCTTCCCGCAGTCGGAGCAGAGGTACGGCCTCTCGCCTGAGTGAGTCAGCTCGTGTCTGACCAACGTCGCCTTATAGACAAAGCTCTTGTCGCACTGTGAGCAGCTGAAAACGTTTTCCCTGGTGTGGCAGCGCTCGTGCTTCTTCATGTTGCGTTCCCTCTTGAAGCTCTTACCACAGAAGGAGCACATGAAGGGCATTTCCTCTGAGTGGATCTTCATGTGGCTCAGCAAACCCCCCTTGTAGAGGAATCCCTTCCCACACTGCGTACAGGTGTGCGGCCGCTCCTTTTGATGGATGCGTTGATGTGCGGTGAGAGCTGCCCTGTAGGCGAAGCTCTTTCCACAGTTGCAGGTGTGCACCCTTTCTTCTTGGTGAGTCTGCAGGTGCCTGTTGAGGTAGCTGGCACAGGTGAAGCCCAGGTCACAGTGAGGGCATTTGTAAGAACGTTCCACCTTGTCAGCATCCTCGCTGTGGGTCTTCAGGTGTCTCACTAGCGCCGACCTCCAGGCAAACGCCCGGCCGCACTCCGAACACAGGTACTCTCCGTTCTCCATGTGGGTGCTCTTGTGCTCCCTCTGAGCCACCAGGGACTTGAAGAACTCCCCACAGATCAGACATTCGTACTTGCGCCCCGACTTGTGCGTCTGCTTGTGCCTCTCCAGTGACTGTTTGAAGGAGAACCGCCGTCCGCACTGAGAACATAGGAAGGGCTGCTCACCTGTGTGGATGCGCTGGTGGGCTTTTAGTAAGGATTGGAACTTAAAGCTTTTGTCACAGTCAGGACAACTAAAACGTCCCTCCTCATCTGCAAGGGGATGAAGGTTAAGTTTGTCGTCCTCAGCCTCAACAGAGTGAACCTTGTCAATGTGCTGCTGGACCTGTGCTTCTTCTGAGTGGTGGAAGGAGCACTTGGGACAGGAGAAGGCAGCTGATGAGCCGTCTGCAACAGAACCTTAAGGAGAAACAAAGTCATTAGAGACTGGAGCAAGATATTACCACTGTGCTGAGAAACAGCAGAAACTACATGCTTGCATTTTGGAGGGATTAAAATGAACAGTTACCTTGTAATTTTTCCATAAATAAAACAAAAGATCAAAGATCACAATTTTCCTAAAATAACTGACACAGACGAGAAGCATATTCTCACATTTGAGAAGCTGGAACAAAAGAATGTTTGTCATTTATGCCTGAAAATTCACAGAAACTTGTAGTCAATTATCAAAATTCTTGCTGAATAATTTTCGGTCAATCACATTATCAATGAATTGTTTCTGCTCTAACAGAAAATATCAGATAATTAATAAGTTCCAATATCAAACATGTGTTCCATATATCCAAATTAAAAAAGAAATAAAGCTGCCTATCAAGTCATAAATATGTACAAGCCAAACATGTTACGTTTAAGCTCTATAATCTCTCTGGTTATGCATGTATATGTAGTGAGAAGGATCCAAAAATGAAAACTTACTTTCATCATCGTCCTTTGATGAGACCATGGATGACCCATAAGAGTGCTCTGCACTGTTAGAGAGAAAGGAAGGATAAAACATGAGATGCTCCATTTGCTTGATGTCCCACCACAGCCACCATATATTCAACTTACCGTAATACACAGTATATTTCTCTGTGATAAAACCGTAATTACATAAACAGATCAAAGTGGTTAATAAAGACAGATGGGTTTTACCAGTTGAAAGGCAAAGGCTTCAGCTCTGGAGGGCTCGCCTTGGGGATCTCCTTCCTCCTTTTATTAGTCATGCGCTTCTGTAAATTTATCACCTGGATCTTCATGGTCGGTTTGCGTTTGCGCCCACTTGTGCGGACCTTCACTAACGAAATGACTTCGTTGTCGACTTCAGGGGCAGCGCCTTCAGGCTCAGAGGGGGGAGGCTCACTGCACTGAACCTCTACACTCTCCAGATCACCATCTGCATCATGATCCGCCTGCACCTGGCTGTCAGGCTCAGTGAGTGCAGCGGTCACCTCACTGACACTTTGATCCCTTTCAACAACCTCTTGGTCATCATTTTGGCTCTCTGTTGGCTTGTTTGCATTGTGATCATCAGTATGAGTCTTCAGGTGCCTCGCCAGTGCCAGCTCCCAGTTAAAAGTCTTGCTGCACTGATGACACGTGTAAACACCGTCTTCCATGTGTGTTTGCTTGTGCTCCGTGCGGGCTGACAAGGAGTGGAAGGTCTCCCCGCAGATGACGCAGTTGTACTTGCGACCGGTTTTGTGCGTGTGTCTGTGCCTGTCGAGGGACTGCCTGAAAGAGAAGCAGCGGCCGCAGTCATCGCAGCGGTGGGGGCGTTCTCCAGTGTGGATGACCCTGTGGGCAGTCAGCGACGAAGCAAATTTAAATTTCTTCTCACAGTCTGGGCAGTCATGAGGTCCCACTGAGGCTTTGTGTTGGGAGGATGCTAAATCATCCGTGTTAGCTTCTGGAAGGATGATGTTTGTCAAACTACTTTCAGATTTTTCTTGTATTTCTTCTTCCCCTGCTTCTACTTCTTCTTCCCTGTTTGTCTCATCAGGAAGCACAACCAGCGAGTCTTCAGCCACTGTAATAGTGTCTGTTACTTCACAGCAGTCTGCTCCCATCACCATCTCGATGTCTGTGCTTGTGCCTAATTCAACCTCTGCGTAATCAGTCACTGTGATTATTTCAACTGCCACGTCGTCAACAAATGATACAGTGTGTGTGTCATCACTGAGGCCTTCCAGTGGCTCTGACTGGTTAGGTTGTTCTGTAAGTTTTGTCACTCTGCTCGAGGTAACTGCAGAGAGGGAAGAGAGGATGCTGTCGCCCATGCTAGAAGGTGGCACTGGACAAAGAACGAGAATGATACATGAGTTATTGTCTTCAGTTCTGTCTTCAACAATGAACGTGAAACATAATAGATGTGGTAACGGGAAATGGCCTACCATGCTGCTCTAAAGGCCCGAGGTGTTTGCGATGCTGGAGCAGAGTTTTCAGGTCTGTAGGCTCAGAGACTGAACGCACACACTCCTCCAACACAGAGCATTCAGCTCCGAGCCAGGAAACAGTCTGCGGGGAAAACATATGAAAACACACATCATGCCAATTCAATCAAAAAAACTTCAAAAACAGCACAACTTTAGTTTGCAGATGAAAGACAATTTTAGAATATTTTACTTTTTCTAAAATTGATTTGTTATGTAAGTACTGCTCTGCTCCTGTCCTGTACTCCACATACTCTATTAACGCTTTACATGTGCATATGATTAGCAGGAAGCTACATTTAAATGTCACTGAACATTACATTACTGCTTACCTACCGGTGGGATTATCAGTGCTGTCATACTGGATGTATATGTCATGTATAAATTGTGCCGAGAGGTTTATGTGACAGAAGTTTTAGTCTGTGCTGGTAAGACCGTGTAATTAACCTCCTACTTTACCAGAGCTCATTATGTGCTACATGCGTCCTGTATGTCTGTCGCTAATGTGCTGATCACTCCTATTTCACTCGTCCCCAAGTACCAGGACTGAAAAACACTGCTTTAAGTCATTTCACAGTAATAACTTACTAAAAATATAACATCTCTTACCTGCTCGAGGTCAGGTACTGGCAACAGCTGAGCTAGCCGAAAGACGAACTCTGAAAACAGTGTCTGCAAGTCGCTGTCATACTGAGGACCATACTCAGCAGGGAAGACCTCCTTTGAAACCAACAATGGGTAGTGATACAAATTATTTTACTACATTATAAATATAAACCTAAAGTCAGCTACTTAGAAAGACATATGGAATGTCTGCAAGAGGGTCTTTTTTAAAGGTTTAAACATATTTCCAAGCACTTTGTACCACATGCCAGAGTCTACAACAACTGAACGTGTGCAACAGAACTACATTTCATACAAATTATAATCAATCATGGCGAGTTGAATTTGGCTCCACAGAAGAGTAGTTGATGCTGCCTCACCAAGAAGAAGTCTTGTCTCTCTTCAGGATCTTTGAGCAGAGTTTGGATCAACTCAAGAAAGTTAGCCGCTACCTCCTCTTCTGATTCTTTTATCTGCAATGTAGAAATAAAAAATGACACATATTACAAAGCCACTACTGGATAACTGCTGAAGTGGTTTTGATAAGTGTGTTGACCAGCCACTAGAACATATGTTTGCATTTGATCTATAAGAGGCAGAAATTATGTAAAAACATTTACATCCACCAGGTTGGAGTGTTGCGGTTTAATCTTCTCCAGATGATCCATGATGAAGTCAGGGTCCACGAGCGCTTCACTTCGGCACAACTCTAGAATATACTGATGAGGAGAGAAAAAAAACACATTGCCGTTAAATATACAATATAGCTCACATGTCATTAACTGTCTATAACTACCTATCACTGCCTCTTTCTTAAAAAACTCAATACATCAGCTATCATTGCCTTGTGTCGTCTACTGGCACCCACCCTGGCTCTTAATCCCAGGTTAAGCTGCGTCCTGTGCTTGTGCATGAGCAGCTCTGGGACCATGTCCATCACCAGGGCGACAAACTCTGCCACCTTCCAGTAGTTCATGACATCTTGTTTCTTCAGAACCTGCCACATGGAGGCTGTCATGAGCTGGAGAGGTGGGACCAGGAGGCGCAGCGGTGCCAGAGGTAAGGGGTCACCTGGGAAATACAAGAGCACTCAGACTGAAAGGGAATGAAGCTGACCCATCTGTCATATTTATCCTAGTTCAACTAAGCTGGTATGACATCTGTCTACTTGATACTTGTCAAGTTAATGATCAGAAAACTGGACTGTACTGGGGCTGATATCAACAGCTGTTTTCTCAGTTATTCCTGAAAGTCATTCTTGGACTAATGTGGTGAATTTGTTTTAAAATGAAATGCTTTAAATCTTCTTAACTACACTACAGAATTATCTAAAATGATTCACATGATAAAAGAACAAACGAATATGAGGACAGTACACGTTAACAGTACAGTTCAGCAGCAGGATCCTGCAGGCAGAGTGCTATTGTGTATCAGTTCTACAACAGCGATGTGTTTTGAACGCAACCTTACGAGAAACACAGAGTGCGTGTTCACAAACAACAATGTTGCTCAAACCCAGTTAGCTCTACTTCCACCATGCTTGTACAGTCTGTAAGTTACATAGAAAACTCACAATGTGTTCAGAGTGATTTACAGTGCAAAATAAAACACGTGAAGGTAGCGTTACTATCCAAAGCCAATAAGCTAGCTTCCAAAGCTAACTTAGAGGTAGTAGCACTGCTAAAAGTCAAAATTAGCTGAACTGTCGCTAACTCAAAGTTTCCTCACATATCTAATAGTAATGCTTCTTGTCTTCAAAGCAAACAAACCTTTGGAAAGGGCCGTGAAGACAGCCGAGTCCATGTTTCCACACCGGAGATGAAGATTTGATCAACTAGCTGTGGTTAACCTAGCTGAGGTTAGCTAGATAGCCTAGCAACCCAGCCACATTAAGCTAGAAAAGAAATGTGACAGGATGATGAGAGGGGGCGGAGGTAGCTATCAGACTAAATCTACAAACCATTTCCTCCAAACGAGACCAGCGACCTAATTAAATGTATCTTAATCAGAACAAGCAGTTATAATACATGGTTCAACTGATGTTTTCAGAGGCTTCTTCTTCTTCTCTGTTTATATTAAACAGCTCATGACAGTTTTGTAGTTGTTATCGCCACCTGCTGGAGGTTCTTTGCACTGCCGTCTCAAAGAATGAAACAATAATGCTCCGTCTGTCTTTCTAGTGGCTTCCACAGTGTTAATAAATAATAATTACTATTTTATGTGTGTTTGGTGTTTTCTGCTGTGTTTCCAGCTCTCTTCTGCGGTTTTATAAAGCTTTCCTTTTCCTTTATTTGTGAGTTTTCAGTCTTTTTTTATTTGTTCTGATTTAAACCATTGGTATAACATTGGATCGCTGCTTTATAACGCTGTTTTCCCACGTGTTTTGTGCCCTCGAGGCTGCTTTCCGCCGTCATGTCATCCAGCAGGTATTAAAGCCAGCACACAGCCCTGATCATGCCTGACTGGCTCGTATTAAGCGCCAGTCTTCATGGAGCCCTCTCGGTGTGAGTCCACGGCTCTGGAGCGGTTACCTTTCAACAACACCGCGCTGAAGAGGCTGCCGGTGGAGGACTCGGAGGAGCCCGGCTCCCGGACGGTCCCAGCGGCATGCTTCTCCCGAATTCGGGCTCTCCAGCCCCTGGTCCGTCCGACCGTCGTGGCCCAGTCCCAGTCGGCTCTCTCTCTGCTCGACCTGACCGAGCAGGACGTGTTGAATAATCCCCTGAGCCCGGAGTACCTGAGCGGCTCCAGGCTGCTCCCGGGCTCCGAGCCGGCCGCGCACTGTTACTGCGGGCACCAGTTCGGCCTGTTTGCGGGTCAGCTGGGAGATGGAGCGGTGATGTACCTGGGGGAGGTAGAGTCGGGCACCCACGGGCGATGGGAGATTCAGGTGAAAGGTGCCGGAGTCACACCTTACTCCAGGTAAATATGCCGTCTAACTTTAAGAAGACAACGTGTTTGTCAGTTTTGAGGTGCTGGTAGTTTACCTCAGCAGCCGATTTCCATTCTCTGCTACTCTGTAGAAGCGCATTTCTGCCAGTTGAAGAAAACAAAAAAAAAATAATTTCGCGGTAAGTCACAATTATGAAATAAAAAGTAATAATAATAAGTTAAAAAGTCGAAATTTTTAGATTAAATCAACATTTAAATCAACATTTATGACTTTTTATGTCATTATTATTATTATTATTATTATTATTATTATTATTATTATTTGATATCTCATCATCTAATTTTTTCTCATAATTTGGACTGTTTATCTCATCAATTATTTATTGAACTGGCAGGAATGGGCTCCTACATACTCCACTTAATTTGTAGGCAAATACTGCAGTATATTCTTTACTCTTTTACTTGCTTTTTACTTTGCACATTGTATCAGGGCCAAAGTAGCACATTAAATAATTTTATCAGTAATATCAAAGATAGAAAAAACTCTTATTCCGATAATTAGGAAATACTGAACATCGGATCCGCTAATTGCCAAAGCTGATAATCAGTTGGCCCATAGTATACAGTATATAGATACATGTAAATACATTCATAATTACATTTTACTTGACCTTTGACACTTAAGTACATTTAATATCAGATACTTCAAGACTTTTACTCAAGTCATGTGTGACTCTCACTCTTACCAAAGTAATATTTAAACACAATATCTTAACTTTTACTCAAGTATGACTTTTTACCACACTGGCCCATCAGATCCACATCAGAAACAGGTTAAAGCTCTGTAACAAAATGATGTTGGAGGAGGTTTTCTCGCACCAAGTGAGAGTATTTCAGCGGGTGACACAGCCCGTCTTTCACAAGTCTTTTCTCACCAGAGGCATGTGAATGCATTAACCCAAGGAGAGCTGCTTAAGAGCTTAACTGCTTGGCACACATCAGATGTGTCCCCCGTTGCTCAACAACTGTGTGATCAGGAGAACCAGTACACATTACAGTCGATTTGGTCTATAAAAAATACAAAGTAAAGTGAAATTTGGGAACTGTTCATTATTCTTGTTTTTTATATTTACAATGCATCTCAGCAGTCTCACTCAGTCTCTAATTTCAACTCTACAGCTACCTGTCATTGCTGGATTTTGGGCCACATGTGGCACAGAAATAAATAGTAGCTAGACCTTGAGATTCGTTTTCCTTAAATTGCCCAGTGAGCAAACTCCCCCCACTGTGAGATGTGGTTTAAGGATACGGAAAAACATAGTAAGCAGACCTTAAGTGAGGATTTTGTTGTGAAATAACATGCATTAAAACAACATTAACATTGTACTTGAGTAAATGTACTTAGTTACATTCCATCACTGCTTAAATCTACAAATCCATTCATTTTTCAATGGTATAGTCAGATTAACATACCTGGAAAGCACAAACCATTGCAGGTCTTGTTTTGTAACAAAAGACAAGATTCATAACATTCAACATATTATTCAGAGTTGAATATCAGACACGTTACAATTTCCTCAGAGATGGTGATGGCAGGAAGGTGCTTCGCTCCAGCATCAGAGAGTTCCTGTGCAGTGAGGCCATGGCTGCCCTGGGGATACCCAGCACCCGGGCAGCCTCCCTGGTGACCTCTGACCTCTACGTCAGCAGAGATCCGCTCAACAGTGGCAGGCGCGTTCCTGAACGCTGCTCAGTCGTCCTGCGTCTCGCCCCTTCCTTCATCAGGTAGGAAATATTTCTTTTTTTTTTTAAAACTTTGGTCATGTGCTGTCTCTGGAGAGTTCATTATCTTTCTCTGACTTTTGTTTTAGATTTGGATCTTTTGAGATCTTTCGGGGTCGTGATGATTTCTCAGGCCTGCAGGGTCCCAGTGCAGGGCGGTATGACATCCGCGCTCAGCTGCTGGATTATGTCATTGAGACTTTTTATCCCTGTATCCAGCAGACTCATAGCAACCGGAAAGAGAGGAATATGGCTTTTTTCAGAGAGGTGAGTGTGATACAATAAACTCAGTGCTAACAGTGGCATGCTTATTGAGTTTGGTTCATTTCATGCGGGTATTCTAGCACTTCGGTCATCAGATTGTTTATCGCCAGGTGATGATGCGAACCGCGAAGCTAGTGGCCCAGTGGCAGTGTGTTGGGTTTTGCCATGGTGTCCTTAACACAGACAACATGAGCATCTTGGGTCTTACTCTGGATTATGGCCCCTTTGGTTTCATGGACAGGTAGGCTGCAGAAAGTCTGCACTTATTTAATTAACCAGAGCATCGTCTATACTTTTGCATTTAGCAATTAGATCACTCAGAATATGAAAAACTGATACTTCAACTCCACTTAAATGTTTGTAAAAGTAAAATTACAATATTTCATGCCATGGTGTGTCATATTCTGTGTCAGATTTGATCAAGATTTCGTTTGCAACGCCTCGGACAAAAGAGGGCGCTACTCGTACCAAGCGCAGCCATCTGTGTGCCGCTGGAACCTGGCTCGCCTGGCGGAGGCGTTGGGCTCTGAGCTGGACGCAGCTCAGGCAGGGGCTGTCCTGGATGAATTCATGCCCACGTACGAAGCCTTCTACCTGGGTATCATGAGGAAAAAGCTGGGCCTTGTCAGAAGAAGGGAGCCAGAGGACAGCGAGCTGGTATCAGACCTGCTGGGCCTCATGCACAACACTGGTACAAATGACTCATGGAAGGAAGTTGGACATGGAAAAAAACTACTGAGCCTTCACATATATTTTTTTCTAGTTATGCTTTTGCAATCTTGTGATTTTACTCTAACATGTCTTTGCAGGTGCAGATTTCACCAACACCTTCCACCTGCTGAGCCGTGTCCCCTGGCCTGAGGAGGGCGACAGTGAGAGGGCCACAGTGGGGCCAGCAGTGGACCTCATCCTACAGCAGTGTGCCTCTATTGAGGAGCTAAAGGTGGCTAATAAGCCAACTATGGAGGACCGGTGAGGGAGTATATGGTGGTTGAATACGTGTGTGTCTTTATAAAGCAGCTATAATAAGAAGATCGAGTCTCCAGCTGCCCCACCATATACTCCTAATAACAATGCATTCAATACTAGTTGAGCAGTACTGGTTTTAGATGATTAAATCTCTCTTGTCATCATCTCTGTCCGTTTTTTCCATTTCAATGCTAGCATTATGGGGAAAAATCTTTCCAAGACAATCTGTAAGTTAAATGTGTGGGTGTTTTGTAGCATTTGGTAGGATTAATGTTTTTTTGTGGTCACCATCAAGCATTTTCTGCATTTCTAGTGAACTGGCGATGATTCTGTCCATGGCACAAACCAACCCAGTCATGTTTGGGATGGTGGCAGACACGCCAGGTGTGTCCCAGCAGCTGGAACGGATGGGAAGGCTAAAGGAGCTGCTAGAGACAGATCAGGATGAGCTGAAGGAAAAGCAGCGTGAGGACTGGATTCGCTGGGTTAGCAGATACAGGTAGGAAAAAAGGAGGACTCTGCAGTTCCCTTTATATTTACATAGCATTTTAGCATCTCTCAGCTAGTTGTTTTGGTTTTACTGCCCACAACTTTACTAGTGCCAATTATATATAAAAAAAAAGACTAAAAAACTATTATTATTTTTGTTATACTGTCTGTGCTGCAGCGCCTCTGTTCACCCTCTGTCTAAACGCTCCATTTTAGTGCCTGTCTCTTTAAGGCCACCCTCCCAAAAAGTCCAAAATGCTCTGATTGGTCGACTCTCACAGGCCTGAGTAAGAGCCGCAACCTTACAGAGATAACAGCTCATTTGAAGGCGAAGTATCTGAATACAGGCTATGTTCATTCCTCTGTGGATTGAGCGTTTTGATATTTTCACAGTATTTATATAGCACCTAGCTTTATTATCAAAAAAGACATTAAATCTCACTTTCAACAATATAGGACCTTTAATATACAGTACAGTATGTTCTTTAATATTATTGTCATATATGATTAGTATATATTTACGAATAATTGTCTTTCAACCAATTTCTTTGCACTGAAATACCAGGAGGCGTTTAGCCAGGGAGTGTGATGGCACGACGGATCTGTCTCTCATCAAAAAGGAGAGGCTCAGTGTGATGAACAGCACCAACCCCCATGTCGTCTTGCGCAACTACATCGCCCAGAATGCAATTCAGGCTGCAGAAAAGGGAGACTTCTCTGAGGTTAGAAGACCTATAAGTTTTTTCTGCATCTCCATTTTGATCCATTAAAGCCGATCTAAAAAGCAACAGAGAGTTTAATAGTGTATCACAGGCTTTTCACAGGGAAATTGGTCTGCAATTGTATCATAAATGACGAAAGAAAATGATGTTTTCTGACAATCAATAGTAAGGCAGGCAGCGCTGCACTGGATAACTTTTAAACTATTCCCTAAAGGACAGCAGTTTTTTAAAATAGCAAAAATGCTGCTGACTGGGCTAACCTCAGTGTATGGCTCACTTTCAGCTGTATGAATTTGGTATTTTCAGTAACGCTGTATGGGCATATGTCTGTGCACATAAAAAAGCACATGGCTTCAGAAACTTTGAAGATTTGGTAGTTGCATTACCGGCAAACGGTAGCATTACTGCTCCTCTTAGTGACTTTACTGTCAGTAAACACATTCTTATATATGGAGCAAGAGAGAGGGCATTGTATTTGTGAAGTTTATATGGTAGACCTAGTTGACAACACTGTAATTTGAGTTGCCCATTAGGTGGAGACAAACAGCCATCAATGGTAAAGAACTCTGTGTTGCTTTAAGGCAGACAGTTACATTAATGGCCTGAATTGTCTCAGTGGAGCTATGTGATTCTTTGTGTTTTTATGATATTTACTTAAAGGAATTGAAATCCTATTTTCAGCCTCAAGGATTAATTGTTGTCATGTGTACTTTGTCCTTCAGGTCAACAGGGTCCTCAAAATTCTTGAGAACCCATACTCTGATGCCTTTGAGCCGGAGCCTTTAGATGGACCTAATGTGAATGGACAGACTGCTGCCTATGACAGGAAACCTCCTGCCTGGGCTCAAAGAATTTGCATCACCTGATCCTCGTAGAGCCTCCCTGACAGGTAAAGGAAAGAAGTCTGTATCCACACTGGAGGACCACATAGTCTTCAGAGCAAACAAGATGTCGGTAGTGGGTACTGTTACTGCGACTATACTGTTGCTGCTCTCGGCCTCCACCTCAGACTTTCTTTCCTGCTTCCTGAAGGGAGGTTGTTATGTAACCCAGTGTGTTCCAGTGTTTATCAGTATGACGATTAATCATTACTCTTTAGCATCTTTCAACACTGAAGATGTTAAAGAGTAATAGACCAGCACCAATAATTATTGATTGATAAATATTATTAATAAATAACCATGTTCAAATAACTTGGTTATGCTTTTAAAGATACAAACAAGAAGTCAATGAATTCACTGATGAAGTATGACGGCTCAGATAACCAGTCACACAATGACCTGTCTGGGTCTGAAACACCAGGAACACACTGACATCAATTATTAACAGACATGGGACATATAAGTTCAACATGTCAGTAGTCACAAATATGAGAAATTCAAATTGTTTACCATTAAGGAATGATTGCTGCAATTTGGTTTCTGAGAATGTCTTAACGTTTAAAATAAAAGATCAAGTAGTATGTATTTATAATAAAGTGTGAGAGTTAATATGTGGTCCTACATGAAAACATTCTTTACATGAGGATATATGTGTTTGTTTGTGTGTTTGAAGTCGCCAGGGCCCAGAAAAACGTGATATCACACATTTTGTGCAACCTTTGAATCAAAATGATCGCAGTAAGTTTGTTTAGCCAGGCTTCTTTCATTTAAATCTTTTTCTTTTTTTTAAAACTTTACTTATAGCTTTTATATAATACAAAATTGTGCACAGAAATATTGCATCAGCAGTGCTGATTCAGCCAACGGACAAAAAGAAAAGGAAAAATGAACCTTTATGAGAGATTATTAGAATAATCGTAATCTTAGTGTTCATTCTAAAAGTAATCAAAATAAATAAAGGTAAGCGCTGACATTGGACAATGGAAATTAATTAATTAATTGATTAATTAACCCTAACAAGTAAATAGTAATAAAATCAGCCATCCAAATGAAAAGCCAAGGCATTACATAGAAAACGTGATATAAATAGAACAAAGGTCGCTCAGTCATTCATAAGTGAGGTGTACAGCTTATACTTTAATATTTAAGTTTACTGTAGTTGGTTGACCAAGCTCATTGCATTTGGGATAAAGGAACCCTTGTAGATATTTTTGTTTGTCAGGGGTATTCTGTGGTGCTGTCCTGAGAGGAGCAGCTCAAACTCAGGGTAGAGGGGGGGAGTTTTGTTTGATTGGCGTGGCTTTCCTGTGTACAGCTAAACTGTAAGATAATTGAGTTCCTTCTGTTGGTGGCTTACTTAGCTTCCCTGCTGTCAACAATACTTGTCAGCTTGTTTCTATTTACAAAAGTCAAGTGCACAAAGATATTAAAAACAAGGACGCTCTCTTTTAGGGTAACATACACTTTTACCCCTTCAGTTTCCTCATCAAAAACAGTCTCTGACGAGCTTTCTTACATATAATATCAAGATTGTCAGTGAAACTTAATTTGTCAACTAGATATGCTCCCAGAGTATCAGTGATACTTACTGCTTTGTTTGAAATAAGTTAATTTGTTTGTTTCCAACATTATTGAACAATGACCTGGACTTTGAGCATTGATCTAGCTTGGAAACCTGAGCAAAATAACCAGATACATAAGGCAAAGTCATCAGCATATTTGAATAGCTTAAAATAGTTGTTGTGCAGTGTCATCATTCATTGGTGTACACCGAGAGTATAACGAGATAAAAAACAGGCCTATTGGGTGCCTGTGTTTAAGACAATCCCATCAGAGAGAGGATTTGCCTCCTCCATCAGCGGGGATTCATTTTGTTTTGCAGTGTAGAGTTTCCACTGTTATTCCAGTTGTTCCACCGTTACCTGGGGATATTGACCTGGGAAGACAATGCCTCTGTCTGTTTTGGTTACGCAGTGACAGATGTGCTTCCTTTGTGCTGTAATTCTACCTTTGTTCGTCCGGGGGAAAAATCCAGGCCTGTGGCAGGCCAAATAGCAAAATGAAAGTGATGGTGTCATTTTTCTACAGCCATTACACTGTGCAGTCAGTATCTACAGCATCTACTAATAAATTTAAGCAAAAATAAAGTTGCATGTTAAATGATACCATCAGAGAGATCTGAACTTATACAACAGTTACTAGTGTTTTTGTATGTGCTGCAGAATGGATTGTTTGACTTAAATGCACACCATGTTACATCAATCATCTAGTTCTTTTACAGACATTTTATTGGCCACACTATATCTACACCAGCCCATCAAAAAGACAGGCAAACATTTCCGTAGTGTCATACTTCTGCATCACATGGTGGGAGGATATTTGCCTTCTTTCTATTTCGGTTTATCTGAATACTAAAACAAGATCTCTACTGTGACAGTGACACATAGTGAAACTAATTATGTTATAAAAATGACCTGCCCAGTGTCTCTTCTTTCAACCTCACAGTTCTGCCCCCATACCCACCTATCGCCCACTTGACTGGACCAGCTCAACTTGTTTCAGCATGTAAACAAGCACACAAAGCTGATAACAGTGGCAGGAACAATGTATTTACGGTTAACCAGAATTGCTCAGTGTAGCGACAGTGCTCTGTGCTCTGCATGCCTGAGGAGTGAGCTGACGGCAGCCACATCAACTCAAAACTGAAACTGCTGCTTCATTTGAAGCTTGCTTCTCTCAGAGGATGGACGCAGAGCAAGAGGACAGGTTGATCACATGACCAGCTCAAAGAACAGATATGGCTTCTGTCCCAGAGCTAATCTTGAACATATTGTTGGAGCTGGTTGAAAAAGATCTGGAGACTTTCCAGTTTTTCCTTTACAGTAAGGCTCTCGACGGATTCCCTCATATTCCAAAGTCTAGGGTCTATGGGGTTAACAGGACGGGCACGGTAGAGCTTTTGGTGCTAACCTATGGCTATGACGGTGCTGTTACTGTCACAGTGGATATACTTACGAGGATGAAACTCAAACTATGGGCTGAAACCCTGAAGAAGAATTACGATGAAGGTAAAGCATGTTTGAAATGTACAAAAGTTGACTGTTTGTACCTTGGTCACTTAACTGCTGTCTCTTCTCTTTGTTTCTTTATCAGTTTCAAGCAATCAAGTTGGCACAGGTAAGCTGATAAGAAGACACACAGGCATGTTTACAAGTTGAAATCCATATATCCATGTACAGTCACAAGATTAAAGGTTGAACCGTATAAAACGGAAGTGGAATTATGGTTTTGTCGATGTATTCTTTGAACAGAAATTGACTGCCACGCAGTCCAAGAAAAACTGAAATCCACCCTGAAGGAAAAGTGCCAAAACATTTATGAAGGGAATGCAGATGAAGGAGATACCGTCTACCTGAACAAAATCTACACTGAGCTGCATTTGATCGAAGGAGCCTGGGGAGGCTTCAGTGAGGAGCATGAAGTCAGACAGCAGAGGTCCAACCATGTACAGACAGATGAAACTTCCATTAAAGCTAGTGACATTTTCAAACCCAAGCCCAACCAAGACAAGCGAATCCGAACTGTGCTTACACAGGGTATACCTGGAGTGGGTAAAACTGTCTGTGCACAGAAGTTTACCCTGAGCTGGGCAGAAGGAAATGAAAATCAGGACATCACCTTCCTCTTCCCGCTTCCTTTCCGTGAATTGAATCCAATCATAGGCGAGAAGGACTGCTGTCTGATGCAGCTGCTCCATCAGTTCTTCCCTGACGTAAAACCCCTTGAGATTTTGGGAACAGGATGCAAAGCTCTCTTCATCTTTGATGGCCTGGACGAGACTCTCCTGCCCTTGAACTTCAAGCACAACAAGGTCTTGAGGGATGAGAAGGAGCTGGCCCCGCTCGATGTCCTGATCACAAACCTAATCACAGGAGATCTGCTCGGCAACAGTCTCATCTGGATCACGTCCAGACCCGCAGCAGCAAGCCGGATCCCTCGAAAGCACATCCACCAGTGGACGGAGGTGAGGGGTTTTGCTAATGAACAGAGGGAGGAATACTTTAAGAAGTGTTTGCATGATGATAACCTCGCCATGAGAGTCATCAACCATGTGAAGTCATCAAGAAGCCTCTACATAATGTGTCAGATACCAGTTTTCTGCTGGATCACAGTCACTCTAATGAAGAAAATGTTGCGCAACAATGTGACAGGAGCCATCCCCAGCACCCTGACCGAGATGTACGCATACCTCCTCCTCTGCCAGACAGACCGGATGGTAGAAGCGCACTACCCTATGGAAAGCAACAATGTTGTTTTGAAGCTAGCAGAGCTGGCGTTCCGTCAACTGGAGAAAGGCAAACTGATCTTCTACGAGGCTGACTTGAAAGAATGCGGCATGGATGTCAAAGAAGCAACCATCTACTCAGGGGTTTGCACAGAGGTCTTCATGATGGAGGGCAGAAGGAGGAGAGAAGTTTTTAGCTTCGTACATTTAACCATCCAAGAGTTTCTGGCAGCTGTGTACGCCCATCACTCCTACACGCAAAGAAAGGACAATGTTCTTCTTGGATACTTGAAAAGGGTATCTACAAGATGGCTCCCCAAATCTGTGTTCAGTTTTCACAAGACTGCCATCGAAAAAGCCGTGGAGAGTCCGGATGGCCGCTGGGACCTCTTCCTCCGCTTTCTCCTGGGACTGTCACTGAAGTCCAACCAGGAGCTCCTGGGTAGAATACTGCATTTGGAAGCAGAGGGAGAGGAAGATGTGGCGAGAACCATCGAGTTTATCAAGGAGAAGATCAAAGAGGAACCAGAGGCCAAACTCAACCTGTTTCACTGCCTGAGTGAGCTCAAAGAGGAGTCTTTGGTGCAGGAGGTCCAGAGCTTTGTGAGTTCTGGGAGGCTTGCAGCCAAAAAGTTGTCTCCGGTCCAGTGGTCTGCTCTCACTTTTGAACTAATGACATCAGAGGCAACAGAGCAGGAGTTTGACTTGAAAAAGTACATAAGATCAGAGGAAGGTTTAGTGAAGCTGCTGACTGTCATTACTTCCTCCACACGTGCTCTGTAAGTTTACCCACATGACAGTAGTGTTCCTCTTCCATGTTGATTTTAGTTTCTCTCTAAGCCACAAACACATTTAAGATCTTGGCCTGAGCACTCTCTCGTCCCAAAATGACAGAAAATGAACAAACAGAAATCTTTGTATATTTATTATCTTTCTAGGCTGAATCGCTGCAACCTTACTGAGAACTGCTGTGAAGTTCTGGCCTCTGCACTGAGCTCGACCTCCTCTCACCTGACAGAGCTGGACCTGAGTGACAACAACCTGAGGGATTCAGGGGTGAAGCTGCTTTCTGTTGGATTTGGGAGCCAACATTGTAAACTGAAGAGTTTAAGGTTTGTAACAAATGTCAGCAGTCTTTTAGAAACCAAATAATTGCGCAATGCAACCCTGCAAACAGCAGCAACTACTTCTTGTGGTCAGAAGAACTTGTGGTTTAGGTTTACTGCTGTTTGCTGTCTGTCTTGCTTGCTATTTTTTTGAGAACATTAACAACACTTTCTATTCTGTTTTTAGATTACACAAGTGTAAATTGGAAGGTGATTGTTGTGAAGCACTGGCTGTTGCTCTCAGCACAGAATCAACCCAACTCAAAGAAATGGACCTGAGTGCTAATGACTTCCAGGAAGCAGGATTGAAGGCTCTGTGCGTGGGATTGTGCAGCCACAACTGCAAACTAGAAACAGTGAGGTTAGACCCTCTTCTTGCGGACAAACCTAAATTACTTGCTTGGACTTTAATTTAATTCCAGTGTTTTCATGAAAAAAACAACAAAAAAGAATCCGTTTTTTTGGTGAATGTTCCTTTGCAGATTGAACCAGTGCAAGCTGAGAGAGAATTGCTGTGCAGATTTGGCAACAGTTTTGAGTTCCGGCACATCTCACCTGAAAACTCTTGACCTGAGCGACAACAGCCTGAAGGATTCTGGTGTATCCCTGCTTACTGGTGGACTGAGGAGTCCACAATGTAGACTGGAAAGACTAAGGTCAGTGCATCCTGAAATTATGATCTTGATTGTGGTTGTCCCAGTCACTCTATTGTAGTATAGCGGGCTGTCAGGTTACTGCATTGCCTGTAAAAATAGTGGACAGAACCAACGTGACGTCACCCTCGTGTCATGTATATCAACTTTGAAAGATGATGTCAATGTTGTTAAGAACGTGTTGTGCTGCCCTCATGTGGTCATTTCAAGGAACAGTTCACCAAAAATGAAAATTCAGTTGTTATTTACTCACAATCCTTTCTGGAGCGTCACAGTAAAACAACGTTGCCACCTAAACAACTGAAGTAGCTTGGGAATTGTTTTAATAAACAATAAACAATAAACAATAAATAAATAAATAAATAAATAAAACACAAAAAGCCTGAGTCTCCAAATTGTAGCACACACCTTGTCTGAAGTGGGTGCACGAGCTCCACTGTGCATTGAGCATGTAAATTAATGCAATTTTTAACACAGTTTTTACAACTAATGTGGAGTCTTTTAGTGTGACATCATATCATCACTATGTCACATTTCAGGCTCAGCTGGTGTGGCCTTACAGAGAAGTGCTTCGATCCCATTGGCTCAGCTCTCAGCTCCGACTCTGCCAAGCTCAAAGAGCTGGACCTGAGTGGAAACAACCTGCAGGGTCCAGACATCCAGCTGCTGTGTGCTGGACTAAGAAGTCCACACTGTAAACTGGTGACGCTAAGGTCAGATCACGCAAGCTAAACAAAAACAAATATATATATTAATTTTTTTGTTTGTTTTTTTACAAAAATAGATATCAGATCAGTTCAACTCCTGCCATGTTCAGGTCATTTTAAACTTTGTTTTTGTCTTTTAATATACTGTAGCACATACAGTAACTGACTGGAATGAAACATATCCTCACCTGCAGGTTAAATGAGTGCAATCTCCAGAAATGCTGTGCTGATCTGGCCTCAGTCCTCAGCTCTGACACGTCTCACCTGAAGGAGCTTGATCTGAGCGGGAACGACCTGCAGGACTCAGGAGTGAAGCCACTCTCTGCTGGACTGGCAAGTACAGACTGTAAACTTGAGACTTTAAGGTAAGAAGAAGTAAGATAATCTTTAATTGCAATCAAAAATAAAAAATAATTTCTGCACAATATAAACATAGAGGAAATAAGGTAGTAAAGTAACATGGGTTGGAGTGTTTATTTTTTGAAGATCTTTATCAAATTTATCTGCACGACTTGAAAAGGCAAACATTGTATTTATAGATGAAATGAGAAGACCCTTCCTCCACACAGGCTGTCATTCTGCGGAGTCACACAAGAAGGCTGCACTCACTTGGCTTCAGCGCTGAGCTCCAACCCCTCTCACCTGAGGCAGCTGGACCTGAGCTACAACTACCTGCAGGAGCCAGGAGTGAAGCTGCTCTCTGTTCGTCAGAATGACCCGCTCTGTAAACTGGAAAAACTAAGGTAAAATTTGTATCAGGTATTAACAATATAACTAAACACAAATGCCAAAGAAAACAGAGTCAAAAGCTTTCTTGAAAAGAAAGAAAGTGAAAAACCTAAATTATTATTTAGGCCTTGTGAAGATGGGTATTTCAGAGACTATGCAACATGTCTTGTGATTTAAAGTTTCCATTTAATGATTTAGTTCCCTTTATGGTGGTGTTTATTGCCACACAGTTATCTCGCAAAGTTTGATTTAGAGCAGAAGCACAGAAAACAGAAATCACCATACAGAGGAAGTAAGATGCAATATTATCTAAAGCACATAGAATCATATTTTACACAAATGTAAAATACACATTACATTTTTATTGTGATTTCAAGAATCAGATATTAAGTATTATAAAACATAATAATGTGTGCTTTAATGATTCATATTTGTATATATACCCTCATGTCTGCAGTGTGGACCATAATGCAGAGTGCTACTTGAAATCAACACTGAAAAACTGTAAGTGACTGTATTTTCTATTTGTTATTCTCACCCACTTTCAATTAACTAAACAGCAACAATCTGAAATATGGGCAGAAGATTTCTAGTTTTTGGCAGCAGCAAGCTAAGGATCAGGCTCTGCACTCTCGATGTCACAAGTGTATGCCAAATTGTATTTTAGTAATAATTCCATTTTAAATGTGCCATATGTAAGAATTACCCAGATGTGGAATCCATACTAAAACAAATAGGGGGGCGGCATTTTACTAGAGTAACTGCTAACTGCTGCTTTATGTAACTGCAGTTGTAGCTAGTTAGCTCAGTAAGCCGTGCAACTGCTCACAGCCCCAGAAAGCTTTGGGAACACTGTGTGACAATTTTTGATATTTCAAACCCTCAAACAGGTTCAAACAAGCATATCTCAAAGTAAGTAAGTAAGTAAGTAAATGTTATTTCTATAGCACTTTTCACAGAAAGGGTTCACAAAGTGCTTCACAGTAAAATCAGCAGAATACATAGTATAAAACAAAGACACACAGGTGAAAACAGGTACATAAAAGGATAAAAAACAGAAGACATAAAAGCCCCTAAAAAAAACCCACGCCCAACTGAAAGCCTGTAGAAACAGCAGAGTCTTTAGATCCTTTTTAAAAGACTCAATAGAATTTAAAGTGCGCATGGACAGTGGCAGAGCATTCCATAGTCTGGGGGCTACGGCTTGGAAGGCTCGGTCACCTCTGGATTTAAAGTGAGTGCGGGGGCAGACAAGCAGGTATTGATTTGAGGATCTAAGGGAACGTGTTGGCTTATAAAATTTGAGCAACTCAGAAATATATGATGAGGCTTGACCATTTAAAGCTCTAAAAGTAAGAACTAAAATTTTAAACTGAATCCTGAGACGGACTGGGAGCCAATGGAGTTCTGCTAAAACTGGTGTGATGTGTGCACTTTTACTGGTGTGGGTTAAAAGTCTAGCAGCAGAGTTCTGAACAGCCTGGAGGCGATGAAACACGTAACTAGGCAGTTTCGGTGGAGTGATTTCTACGGAAACCTGACTGAAATTCATCCAGGACATTATTTGACTCCAGGAACACTGTAAGTTCCTCTGCCACTATTTTCTCCAAGATCTTGGACATAAAAGGAAGCTTAGAGATTGGCCTATAGTTTTGGGGTTGTGATGGGTCCAGGGATGGCTTTTTAAGTATGGGTTCGGCAACCGCGTGTTTGAAAAACCTTGGAACCACACCGGTTGAAAGTGAAAGATTTATCAGCTTCACAACACAAGGGCCAATTGAGTTGAGGACAGTTTTAAACAGCTTGGTAGGGAGAACATGAGAGGGAGACGTGGAGGGATTCATTTTTTGCAGCAGAGCTGTAAAGTTCTGGAGCGTCACCTGGTTAAAAGAGGACCAAGTACAGGGTGAGGGCATTTCACCAGCAGGATCAAAAAAATATGCCAGCAGGGTCAATTGAAGGCAGTGGTGAAATATTCTCCCTAATGTCTCTAATTTTAGTCAAAAAGTTGGTAAGGAATTCATTGCTGTCTGCTTAAGAGTGCACAGGAATTTGTGAGACAGCAGGTGAGACAAGGGAGCTGATTGTGTCAAATAAGACCTTAGGATTTTTCTTATTAGAAGAGATAATTTGAGCAAAGTACTGGGTCCTGGCGTTCCTCAACATATCATTTAAAGAGGCTCTAAGCTCCCTTAGGTGGAGTCTGTGAACCTCCAGTTGTGTCGACTTCCACAGACGTTCCACTTTTCGACAGTTTCTCCTAAGAGCGTGAGTCATTTATCCAGTGATGAGGTGCGTTTGCTGGTGCACTACTGGTTTTCACCACAGAAACTTTATCTAAAATAGTCATACAGTGCCTGTTGAAGGTCTGAATAAAGACATCAGGGTGATCAATTCTCAACAGTAATTGAGCCTCAAACATAGAGAAACCATCAGCGACATCCTGATTTATAATCCGCCTTTGGGTTTTTAAGGGGAAGGATTTACAGGAAGGTTTACATTAAAAAGCACACAGCTATGATCACTGACCTGGAAGTCCTCCACATGCACGTTCCTGACGTCTAGGCCTAGTGAAAAAACAAGGTCCAGAGTGTGACCCTTGATGTGCGTGGGTCCAGAGACATGTTGGATGAAATTAAAACAGTCAGTGATAGATAAGAAGTCAGCAGCTGTGTTGCATGTGACATCATCAATATGGATGTTAAAATCACCAATGATTAAAATTCTCTCTAGTTTAATAATGGAGGATAGGAAGTTTGTAAAATCAGCAAAGGCGCCTATAGGGCCAGGGGGCGGTAAATTAAAATACAGTAAAATGGGTTTAAAAACCCAGCTTTTATTATTTGACACTCAAAGGAGGAAAAAGGCTGAGAGTTGACCAGTCTGCACGGGTGGCTGTCGCAGTGTACAACAGCGAGACCTCCACCACGGCGTTCCAAGTGGGGGGGTCCCGATAACAGAGCAGCTAGAGGGACAGAGCTCTTTTAAGTGAAAAAACTCCTCATCCCTCTGCCACGTCTCAACTAGGAATAAGAAATCCATATTCTCACTCATGAAAAGTTCATTCAGAGTGAGGGATTTGTTGCAGATGGAACGAGCATTCAGAAGTGCCATCCGGATCGGTGGATACAGATCAGTTGATTTCACAGCTGTTTGGGTTTGGACTGACAGCAAACACCTGCTATTTAGTCTATATTTGTCGCCATTTGGAGTGTTGTGTGATGGCCTATTGCTTATTATGACTGGAAAGGATGATTGCGGGTGGCAGGGTATGGGCCTCTGGTGCCGGTAGGGGGCGTTGTTACATGAGGGAGTGGAGTGGGCAGGGACCGTAGAGAACACAAAGACACAGTTAAACTTGTGTGTAACACTTGTGTAAATGATGCAAAACATTGAGAATTTTTCATTACATGTATTAGTAAAGCTAAAAACCAAACCATAAATAGCTTCTACAACGAGGCTAAGGGAATATTTGGACCTTTAAGGATCAAATGCTTTGCAAATTTGTTTGTTGGTCCTATAAGCACCACCAAAGCACAGTAAAACCAACATGATATAGATGTTTGTGCAACACCTGCATTAATATATATAATTTTGAGGCCCTTTTTCACAGAGGAGCCCTGAGTTAAAATGTAGTTTATTTATTACTTCTATTTATATCTTACTTACATGTTGCATTTCACTAAGAAGAACAGACTGGGAGAATTGGGGTCAACAGGGGCCCACCATTCATTTTTGCCCTGGGTCATTGTTCTGAAATAAAAATGATTTAAAAAGAACACTGAAACAGCCATGTCTGTGTTTTGTACAGATGCATGCGTGCTGACGCTGGACACAAACACAGCTGCCAAGTCTCTCTATCTGCACGACAGTGGGAAGCAGGTGACGTGGGTCAGGGAGCGACAGCAGCACCCAGATCACCCCGACAGGTTTGAGAGTGTCTCCCAGGTGCTGTGTCACCAGGGCCTCACCCAACGCCACTACTGGGAGGTGGAGTGGCGAGGACGCTGGGTGGATGTCGGCATTGCTGTGAGGGGGATCCGTCGGAGGGCAGGCTCTCACCTCTGTGGGTTTGGCTACACAGACCAGTCCTGGAGCCTGTACTGCTCTGAGGATCACTACAGCGCTCAGCACGACCACCAGAATGTGGAAATACCAGCACCTCCGTCTCGCTCCCACAGGGTCGGAGTATACCTGGACTGGCCAGGAGGCACCCTGTCCTTCTACAGCGTCTCCTCTGGGACCCTCAGCCACCTGCACACATTCTATAGCACCTTCACTGAGCCCCTCTACCCTGGGTTTGGGATGGAGGAGGATGACTGCTCAGTAACTATTTGCAGAGTGGAAGGTTTGCAGGAACTCATTCCTCGGTCTGCTAGTGCGGAAAGAATTGAGGAATTTTGAGTGCAGGTTGATTTAACCTCCTAAGACCTGAGCTCTTTTTTGGTCTGCATTTTTCATTTCTCTTTGCTATTTGGGCTTATTGGGACCTGATAAGTATAAGAACTAAGCATCATCTTTTGAGATGATGTAGTTTTTGAGAAAAATGATGTCCACATACAGGGACACTCAGCCTGAATTTCCATAAAACACAATAAAGTCACCATTGTGTAATTGTGAACTTGGTCTGCAATGGTGTTTGGGTGGGCTATTCATGTAAAGTGGCATCCATACGAATGCCAGGACAAAAGGTTTCCCTGCAGCACATTGCATTTAACAAGATAATCAATTATGTTAATGTTGCGACTTATCTTTAAGAGTGAAAGGTATTCAATGTGCCATCAGCTCGTGGCCATATTCAGCAAAAGTTACATTCTAAAATAACCCTCTAAATTCTGAATCCAGCCTTCCTTAAATGGTTCCCAACTTTTGTTCGAAGGTGATGCCATCCGTGGTGCTTATCGAGGCATTGACCAGAATGGCTTCGGCTTCAGCACAGTGGACCGCGACAATGACGGCTGCTCCCCGTGCATCTTCGGTGACATTTCTCAAAAGGAATGTACCTTTACAGACAGCGGCGGTTGGTGGTACAGCAGCTGTGGCTCTGCCAGTCTGAACGGCGACTGGCATGCTGCTGGTAACCACATCGGTTGGGGGTCAGGCCTCCACTGGCGGACCTGGAAATCTCGTGCTCCTTACTCCTTAAAGGGCACCAGAATGATGATCAAGTCTGTGTGAGCAGGCCAAAAGCACATTAACTAAATGCTTTCTTTTCTAGCAGCACAGTGAGGCTAGTATTATATCTTATCACATAATCTTAAAATACTTTTTTGTCTTTAGGGCCTTTTGTAGGGCTTTGAGGAGCTATTTCTTTTACTGTTCAAATTTCTTCATGTAAGAAAAATAATTCTTGATGTAAAATAGAAATTTAGCTAAAAATAATGTGGACATTGAGGTTTTTTGTGAGGTCATCAGTAAGTTATTCCTTTAGAAAAAGAGAGATAAGAGACACCAAAAGTATTCGCAGTAAGAATGCTGATCATTTGATTTACAGGCATCCCTAAAATTCTTGGATTCTTTAAATTCCTTGTTTGAAGCTTGAACAAACATATACAGTAGATGGCATCGGAGGCAGTTAATGATGGATGCTTAATCATGACTTTATAAAACTTGTACTTTTACTTTTATTTCTGTTGTGCTAATTCATTAATGAAAAAGAAACATGTAGTGCAGTTTGTAAAGGTTAACAATTAACAGAGTGCATTTCTTTCATTATTCAACACTTGGGTAGAAAGTATGTATTAATTAAATGGTTGGCAGAAACCTTGTTTTGTCTCATGATCTTTTTTATTTCTGTTGAAAAACGTCCCATGTGATTCACATTGACTTCTTCAAACGTATATTACAAAATAACTGTTATTAAATTAATAAAAATAATTAAATGATTATTCCAATTTGCCACAAAAATACAGACGATTGCAACCATTAACAAAATTAATTTCCCTACCTTCCACCAACACACAATCAAGCATGATTACCATTTCATATAATATTAATAATTCTGTCAACAACAGTATCGGTAGTCTAAATAACGTCATTTAATGGTGTTGCACCAAAATTGATCCAATAAGCTTCATAATTATTAAGAATTCATATTCTCTTGATTAATCCGTTGGGTGTTATGTCAGGAAATGTTGAAAAAAGGTTGATCAGCGTTTCCCAAAATGTCCTGATTTTTCCACAACCCAATATTCAGTTTACCCTCATAGAGGGGTGAAAAAAAACCAGAAGATATTCACTTTTACTAATTGATTTAGTCGCTGCAGCTCTACTTCATGCCAAAGTTGATATCATCAAGTATATCATTGTCACATCATGTCAACAGTCTTTGTTTCGGTTCTTTGGAGCCAAAAAACACATTCATATCTCTAAAGGGAGATTTTCATACATATGTGGCTGCTGAGGTAAAGTAGATATCACTTAATATTAAGGCAGTTAGTATGAATCACTAAATCCACTTACTGAATGGATGAAACTCCCACCCTGCTGGATGACGGCAGTATCTGCTATGGAAACAATACCGGTCCTTCTCAGACAGAACTTGGTGCCAGGCAGAATGGAACACTGGCTACACTCAGTAAACAGTCAGCTGATGTAATGCAGGCTACAGTCTGGTACTTGTCACACATCCACGTTTACAACAAGGAGAGAGCACAGACGAGCACAGACAACGACAGGGAAATACCTGGCTACCAGTAAATATATCCATATAACTTCCTGTAAGTAACACGCACAAGCTGCTAACAAGCACAGACAGAGGACACCATGTTTGACATTCAGTATTTACATCTGTCAGAGACCTAACACGGCCCTTGTTCAAGTACAAATATTCAACAGTGGTGGATGACCACAAATCTTCCATGAATACAGTCACATGATATTTCCCAACTTGACCGGTTACCAAGGACAGCCTGAAAGCTCTGTTAAACAACGAGGTAAGGGCACAGTGGATTGTGGTACACTGAGGGCTGCAAAGTATACATCAGGCACTCGGAAATCTGCAGGATCCAGCTCCAGATTGAAGGCACAGACTACTTTTCAAGTTTTGGGAGTTTGGTGACCCTCACCTGCAACTAAGTTCAGGAGAGGAACAAAAATGAATTTATTATCAAGTTTTTTAACGTGGTATTCACTTTCAGACCTAGAACTGTGTTTAACACATCTATTTCATCAGTGGTTCTGGTATATTACCACTGAATCATTGCGTTTCTTATTCGTACCAATTTCATACTTTTTATCAACATTATACAATACCATAATATTTTATCTTTGCCATCTATCTATCTATCTATAAATATTTGATCTTTGCCATGTATTTATACATCCATCCATCCATCTATCTATGCATACACATACATACATATATATACATGTGTATATATATATATATACACATACATACATATATACATACATACATACATATCTCTGCTTGGTAGAAACACAGGACAAACTCGTACACTCAGTGTGTGTTCTTGAATCCTCAGCCCTCTCCCACACATCTAGCCGCCCTTTGGAGGGCACATGTAGGACATGATAACATTGATCATGTTCTTAATGATGGGAGGTTTTGGGTGGAGGTCGTGGGGCAGGTAGTGGGCCAGAGTCATCTCCCAGGCATTCACAAAATTAACATTCAGTCCTTTGAACATGGTTTTGAGCAGCTTGTCAGCCTGGTATGAGTGCCAGTCGCTGTTGGTTAGCGCCACAATAGGTGTCAGTTCTTTGGGATTCCCGGTCCGGATGATAACCAGCGTGTCCGGAGCCCTGTGCTGCAGCCGCACCACCGCCCTGCGGATGTTCTGCAGCCGGCGAATGTAGAGCTCCATGGGGATAGTGCCGAAATGAGCCCAGATGCAAAAAATGACAACAGTGTTAGAACCTCCGGTTATACCATCGAGTTCATTGGCAATGTAACGCAGCTCACTGGTTGGAACAGGCACAATGCGGATAGGAGGACCGTGGAAGCGGTACTTCACAAAGATGTGGTTTTTATAATCGAAGGATATGAAAGGTCCGGCTGTCGTCTGGTTGGGCATTTTAAACACCATTAGATCTAAAAGTGTTACAGAGGGAACAGATTAGGCTGCAGCGTGAAAAAAAAAATCAAACTGTAACCAGAAATCCTTGTGGATCACCTACCTGGCAGTTCAGTGGTGAGGTATTCAAAAAACTGCCTCACGGTGGAGTCTCCAAACATGTAGACAACCTTGCCTTTTAGACACTGAGTGATTGTGACAGTGTTGAACTGGTGAACTGTTGGTCCACCTAGTGCATGCCACACACCCTGGTAATAATAGCCAGCAGGTCCAGACTTCACAAGGCTGCTCTCCACATTTGGCTGACCTGAGAATAAGTCAAAGAATAATGGAAAGGTTATTTTACTTTATTATTATTGTCAACAAGAGAGTTGTTGACAATAACAGAGTAAGAGAGAGATAAGAGAGTTAGGTTAACTGATTACTGTTGAAGATGTAAATTTGACTAATGTGTCACAAAAAGATTGCTTTTGAAAGGCTGTAGTTTCTAACATAACTCAAATGGAAGTACATTAGATGGATTCTTTTCAACAGCAGATTAAAACACATTTGTTGTGATCAGAAGTGTATGTGGAACTGTATGTAAATAAACTCCAGTGCCAAAAGTTATTGAGAAACGCGTCACTCAGTGCAACAGGGCGGCCCGCTGATGGGTTATTTTTCATAGTTTTTGAACAACAGTGGACAGTGTTTCCCCTACCGTTGTATAGGGGGGGCGCCCCGCCCCGCCCCGCCCCGCCCCCCCAACGGGACCCCGCGGCCCCCCTGAAAGTCAAGTTAATTTCATTTATATCACCAAATCAGAACAGGTCACTTTTCCTATAGAACAGGTCTGGACCGTGTTCTTTTAATAAATAATGATGTTACTGATCTAATTTAAGCGAGGATATTTCATTTCATTTTCTTCATCGTCGCGCATCTACGCTTCTCCTCCGCTCTCTGTTTTATGATGGGCGGAGCTTCGCACCGGCGTACACACAAACAAACACGTGAACACACACCTACAGACAGACACGGAGAGAAGAGGACAAGATGTCGCGTCGACCCCCACTGCCTGAAAAACAGGCGACAATATCCACCTTTTTTAAGCGCACTCAAAGTGATTCTGGCGAGGCAAACGTTAGCTCTGCTGCTAGTTAGCATGGCAATAGCATTATGAGATCAATGTAGATCGGAGAACTGTTGGCTGATGTTTATTGACAGATTGTCACACTCTACAGCCGATGGTATCGTTAACAGCGTGTGCTCGCCTGACCAATGACAGTGCAGTGACCCACACGGGGCGGGATCTCAACACGGAGCGGCGCCATGGATCTATAATATAACATCAATAATACATCCATGAGCGGCGCTAAAGTTTAGCTGCTTAGCTAGCAAGGTCGTCGCGCTGCTACGTTATCAATTGAGTTTAGTCAGCACGTGAGAACTCGTCTGACACGGAGAGTCTCCTGTTGTGTGCTACATGTGTGAAATAACAACTATAGTCTGGACTTTGTCTGCAGTGTATCTGTGTAAATGGCTTCATTCAGCGTCTCTCCCTCCCCTCTGGCACCGTGAGTTACCATGGTTACAGGACCGCCCTGAAACTTTACAATGATGATCAATAAGAAGTTTTTGGTTAGTTTGACTGTACAGACTCATGAATGTAGCCTGATTGTAGCTCAATGCTTAAATCTTGTATTATAACATATAGAACAAAGCCTCAGAGCTTCTTTGATTATTAACAGTATGTTAGTGATGACAGAAAGTGATAACTCGCCATCAGACTGACAAGGCTGCAAAAGTTGCTGTTTGTATGATGTATTTTTCTGTTAAATGATAAGATGCTCACTTTAAACAATATTCTTAATAAGAATGATGATGAGAAGAAGTAGAAAAATAGTGTACTGAAAAGTTCTGTAGATGGTTGATTATTTGAAAGAGTTAAACTTGAGAGAAGCTTGGCAAAAATAAAGAAACAGTTTGATTTCATAGATTGAAAATTACATTGAAAAGACAAAAAACATTTTAAGTGCGAATAGAACAGCTGTTCAGATCATCCTCCTGAAAAACGCTCAAATATTTAAACTTGATGTCTGCCCCCCCCCCAGTTTATGTAACGATGCATATGATGCAAACTTTTTAATTTGAAGATGCTGACCATATTATCGTCACCATGTTGCTGCTGCTGTTTATGTTTGCCCAGATGAAAATTTAAGAAATGTACGACAGAATTATGTCCTGATTTTATACGTGTATGTATATAAATAACTGTACATATGGTCTGTGTTTGTGTAGCATGAAGGAACGACAAGCTTTCATTTCATTATACAACCCTGTGTTGTATAATGCATCCTTAGAAACTAGAAACACTGGGAACAGCTGGTGTCATGTTCACAAACTTTTAACCTCACACTCCATGCTCCCAGTACTCTTCTCAAAGTGACCTGGATACATCTCTAAACAGGACAGTGCTACCCCGAAGAAAGTGATAAGTTGTTTACAAGTGTTTTTTCCCTGCCTTTTTTACTTTCACAGAATCTAACAAATTCAGTTTTGAGATATTATCATGGACGGTGGTGGCAGTAGTAAAAAATGATGCTTTACCTTCCATTTTAGGCAACACAGTGATGTTGGCAGGTCCCGAAGCCCGAACGTGGACTTTCATATTGACACGACTGAAGAAAAGTATAGATAATACAATTCTTAAACACGCTACAACATAAACAACATCAATACAAGGAAGGAGGACACAAATCTGAGATAATTTAAAAAAGTTAAAGATTAAAACCACAATAATCTGGTGGGAAACAACTGCTTGAAAGTTCTTTCAAAATCACACAGAACATTGTCATATAAACAATGGTCCCAATGACTATGTAATACCAATGTGTGGCTTGCAGTGATGAACCCACAGATGATTATCCCCTGACTTTATAGTTGCTCTCAGCTCTACCGAGTCTCATCACTGTCATTAAGATTTTATTACACAGCAGGCAGCTGTGACCTATCACACGAAGACGCATTGCTAGAAATGCGTCACCAGTAAAGCCATTATTTTTCTATGGAACAGTGTGCTTGACATGTGCTCCTCTCTTTTTTTAAGGAAAGCTTGGATTAACTTATATCATACACTAAGGAGAGGTGCTTGGTGTGACTTAGACTGATTGTTTGATCTGTTATCTTTAAAACTGCCTATAGTCAAGAACTTCAGAAATTTCCCACCAAGGAGATAGATGGAAACACTCGGTGTATGTGTGCATTTATTCAAGGTAACACAAAATTCCATTCACATCTCTTCGTTCCCTTACCTGTCAAAGAGCTCCTCTTCCTTGTCCTTGAGGTTTTGCTTGAATTCTCCCATGCTGTGGCTGATCCGATCGTTACAGCTCATATTTTGTGGCTTGTAGCAGAACCAGGGCTCTCCTGTACGGACGTCAGTGTAGTTGCACTGCGGCTGCTGGGTCTGATGTAAACAGACATTACAGGCAGTCGTTTGGGAGCTGTGGCCTGAACGAAAGACGCTGTTGAAGTAAATCCTGTCTGGCTGTTCGACGCTCAGCCTTTGCAGCACAGTGACAGCCTCACTTGAATGAACCAGTGTCACCTGAAAAAAATGTCAAAGTCCGGTCATGTTCAGTTCACCTCTTAAGCTGCACTCTTTGTTTCAGATCTAAAGCAAATTGATCTTCAGACTTATCTGGAGAAGTGACCATTCACTAAACCCCGACCTGAACAGCGGATGTCGTTGTTGTCTAATTATAGCTTAGCAATCATGGCAGGTCTGTCAAGCTTCAGATGTCTCGTAATGTTGGAGGTGGTGTGGATATGCTGTACAGCTGTAGTAGGAGATACTATGCACTGCTTGGAGGGCAGTCTCTTAACTTCTCAAAACCAAAAACAAGGAGGCAAAGTGCAAGGAATAAATAAGTCTATTCGCCTCTTTTCATGTTTTCTGCAAATTTTACCATTAATGTCTAGCTAACTATCTACAGTAGTAACCTAGTCTTACTTCAAAGACAGATAAGTATTGTATACTACATTGTTTTGTGTTGTTACAATTTATGTTAAAAAAATGACAGAGAGGGGGAATGAAAAGCAGCAAATGGGTGTCGGTTGGATCCGAGCCCTGGGCCGCTGCAGCGAGGACAGTGCCTCTGTATGTGGGTCACATGCTCTACCAGCTGAGCTACTGGGGTGCCCCCTGTGTGTTCTTTTCTATCTTTGTTATTTCTGTATATCTTTTTCTAAAATGTGCAAAATAAATCTAAATCTAAATCTACTCAGCGACAGACAGCTCTGGAGGAGAGAGGTAGGTGCAGAGCCAGAACTTATGGAGGAATAAACACCTAAAGTCACACCGGATTCTGCGCTTATCCAGAGCCGTATACCAGCGGATAGAGAGCTCAGAGATCACTTTTTAACATTTGGGATGAAAAAGTGGATTTATCTTCACTTCACAGCTTATTGACCTGATTTTACTGTGTTGACTGCCGTCTGGAGCTTACGGGAAAAAGGAAGAGAAAGAACCGTATCTCTGGTGAGTTTATTGAGGGGCTCAACTGAATTAAAACACACACACACACACACACACACACACACTCACTCATGGCTAATATACAGTAAAATATTCTGGCTGTTCGGGGCGAATTAAAACATAAGGCAAAAATTATCTTTGCATGAACACACCATTAAAGAGCAGGCTAATGTTAAACCCCGTCTGAGATGTCATGTGCACCGTACACATCGGCCAAAAATGATCATGTGAGGATATAATAACAGCCTGATATTATCTTTTTCTATCATATGTACATACAAATAAAGAAAAAGCATAATTTTACTAGTTTTTTCCAGTGTTATGTCTTCAACATGGGTCATCAATTGGTGAAAAAGCTGATCGTTTGCCTGGGACATGCAGTTTTTGCCTCATTATTTTAGCACAGTGGAGATGTGTTGTTTTAAACAAGTCAGTTGGCATCAACAAGAAGTCATCTAGAGGCAGCATTGTCACCTAACTCACAGACCGAACATTAGCCAGTACCAGTAGCTTGAAATGAGAAGCGTGCTTTTGTAGAATACAAGGTTTTCAAGGAGTACAGTTATCGGTGGCACTTCATTTTACAGCACATTAATAAGACGTAACAAGCCGTACTTTGTATCAAATTAGGCAAAAACAATACACCAATAAGACGTAAAAAGCTGTACTTTGTATCACAGACAAAAACAATACACTAATAAGACGTAACAAGACCTACTTTGTATCAAATTAGACAACTAGAAATAATGTAATGTTAATTAGACAGTTAACAAGAAAAGTTATACTGTAATTAGACACCATATAGCCTACCCAAATGATGCTATAATCAGAAACCGCATATAAAGTCTTATTACTTAAAATATAGGCTACTATACTGAGACACTATTATACCAAATTATACTGTAATTACAAACCAAATCGCAGATCCTAATACACTATTAGACACCATTTTACAAGATCTTAGTATGCTAGTTAGACGCTATTCTACCCTTACTACCAAATTATGCATTTAATGCCTAATGCCTAATAGCTTAATTAGACGAATCTACTGCCATATTATATCGGGCATGGCCTTTATAATTGTTGGACAAAACACACTTGTTTCTAAGAACATGTTGTTTTAATTTAGTTTATTGATATTCTTTGAAGCCGGGTTATTATTTCATTAATTATATTAGACGCTAAATGTGGGACTTTTATTTTGAAAGCGTCTCTCTGTGAACCAGTGAAATTTTCACAACAATCATAAGATAAGATAAGATAATTACCTTTATTTTTTTATACTTTTTTCATAGCTCTTACAGTGTGTTCAAGTGTACAAGGTTCCTGCAATAAACACTTTGGACCATCAGTTTGAGAGTATGACCATCATTCAGCCGGGGATGCTACACTGGTTAGCTGTTCAGTGAACATTGAGCAGTTCAGTTATTTGACTGACATCTGTTCATAAATGTAGGAGATAACGTTGTTTTTCTGAAAGCTTCGATAGCCCAGCAAACCTCCAGAGAAGGACTTCCACAGAGCGACGATCAGTTCCTCACGAGCAGAGTGTGTTTGAGCTGCAGCTCAGCTACAAACAGCTGTGGAGGCCCCTGTGTGAAGAGTGGGCCAGAGTGACGCATCGTCTGGAGCACTGGAGGCCGTCCACAAGGGTCAGAAAAGCGACCCTCTAAGAAAGTCTAATAAGGGTCTAACAGTGATAAGGAGTTCACTTTATTTTACAGTGCAGCTCTTAAAAAGTATGCCTGCTACGTCTTATTAGCGTATTGTTTTTGTCTAATTTGATACAAAGTACAGCTTGTTACGTCTTATTAGAGTATTGTTTTTGTCTAATTTGATACAAAGTATGGCCTGTTACGTCTTATTAATGTACTGCAAAATAAAGTGTGAATAGTAGCAAAAGTAATTCAGGTGAGTGGGGCTTAGCAAACAGTCAGAAGATAAATTAAAAACAGCTACAGTACAATCACATGTAACATAACAGTGTCAAGAATCACCTCAACCTGTGCGCTTCCTTCCCATGGTAAAGAGAAAACAGCAGTGTATATGCCATTGAGATGATCCACCACTTCCCCAGCCACACCTGCACCTAGGCCCGGGTTGTGCAGCCGGGCGAGTAGGACGTCTCCCCCAGTCTTCTTTGGACGTCCTTGAAAATCACACATTTTTATCTTGACCTCCAGCTGGTCCCCTATCTGCCATTGTCGTCCTTCCTTTCCCGGAGGAATGGTGAAGGTGCTGTGGGCAGGATCACTGGTCTCCTCCAGGGAAAGAGGAGATGGCAAAAGTGGAGTTTCAGGCCAAGCTGTGGATTCTAATAGAAGGCGTTCCTCCTGAGCATCCTCAGGGGATAGTGGCTCGAAGGAGCAGAATTCACGACGCCTGTGATGATGGGTGGGTTTCGGGAGGCCAGTGGTGGAGTTCACTTTATACCAAACCTGGCAAGACAGCCAAGAGAGATAGCAAATATTGAATAAAACAAAAAGACAAGAAGGAAGATTCTTAGTGTCGCAAAGCATAAAATGACTATTTATGGTTTTTGATAAATCAATCTGTTTGCTGCTAGCCACCGGATGTTTTGCCTTTGCTTACTATTCCTTTGACTCTCATTCTGTTCTAAACACTGACCAATAGAAGAAATGCAGTTTCAAGGTAGGCTACTCAATCTGTGTTGCACACGGCAAGAACCTCAATGTTGAAATCAAAGCCAAAGTTTGTCTTTTGCATGGGCTTCAAAGTCTTGTTCTGTGAAAATGTGGGATACTGATATGGTGACAATGACATTTCCATGGCTGAAAAGATTGTAAGGGAAATTCTCCTTTGTGAGGTTGAGAGTTGCTAAATCTCAGAAGAATTGTAGACTCAGCGTGATGAATCAGATCTCTTTAATACATGCAGCATGGAGAGAAGACCTGAAGTGTTCTCTCCCGTCTTCCAAATGTTTCTGACTTAAATACAAAACAGAGTGGGGGGTTACAACATTTCTTCCCAGAACAATCACCCCGTGATGTTTGGTGGATCATCTCTTTCCCAGGACAGTGACCCTTTTGCTACTTCATTAGAATGTAAATGTCATCTACCATCTATCTTCCTGTAACACCTCAGACGAGAGGCAATTGTCTCTCGTCTGACTCTATGACACTTACAGCAAAAGGGGTTTCTCCCCTTCTGCTCTCGCATCCTGATATGGTGTTTACAGTATATTTCTTACTGAATGGAAAACTATTTAATTTCTCACAAGATGCATTAAATTTTGCTACATACACATTGGATTGAACCACACTAAATCTACAAATCATCAGGGACTATTTTCACAAACTCACTAATGACAAAGTAAAAGCCATTATACTGCCGGAGGGAACCCCCGCGGGTCTCCAGCTGCACTTTGAGGAATAAGAAACTACACTGGACTTCTCATCAGCATGAGGGTGAGTCGATAGTGACTGAATTTCATTCTAGAGTGAACTATTCCTTTAAGTTTTGAACTGAACAAAGTATTTATTTATGATTGTAACACACCAACATTTGTTTAGATACAGAGTCAAAAGTCATATTTAATGAGTCAATTAAAGTCCAACTCAAGTAACATTTAGTCATTCCTTCACTGGCTTTTACAAGCTACACATTTGTTGAGATTTATGCCTTTAGCAGTAACGAATGTGAACCAGTAGGTTGAACATTTTTGGTCTTGTAATTAAATGGAAAGTATAGATTAATGCCAGCATTATCCTTTATATAGAGGAGCTTCTGCTGTCAGTGAATTACAGTTCAGGGTTGTGAAGAAAACTACCCTGTAGAAACACGTGTGTGCAAGTGTGTGATATGTGCCACTAGGTGTCTCTCAACCAAAACAAAAGATGGAAGTAGTGTGGGATCATAGGAGGTCCTTGCAAAACAACCAACAGATCCAATGAAATTCTTTGGGACTCAGGCAGAAATGTTCAAGGATGAGGTCATGTTTGAAAGTGTTATTCACATTAGTTGCGTTTCCATCCACCTTTTCTTATTCGCATTTTCAAAAATTGCGAATAAATACTTGGATGGAAACGCCAGAAATTTGAAAAAGGCAGTAAATTAGCAAAAAAAATTTAGGGGGTGGATTTGTCAGCGTATCGATAAAAGGGAAATGCGACTTTTTGTTATGGAAACAGGTTTTGCGAATAAATCATGACTAACCCAGATGTGAAGTCGTGGTACGTCTGAAGTGCTGCTGGATGACGACTTCCCAAAAGTCCTTCACCCGGCGACGTTCCCAAACAAATGGAGAACAACGCGGTCTCCCTCCAGCAAACTCTGACAGCACTCGTAACATTAAAAATATTCTTTTCTTTCTCCTCTTCAGGAGGGTTTTGTGTAGGCGGGGTCCGCCCGCTATTCCGACATGTCTCTATTTAGACATGCTGCTATTCCGACATGTCTCCAACAATGGCAACAAACAATGTCGAAATAGTGGGACGCTTGAAAAATAACTTTAATGCCGCTATTTCGACAATTAGAGGTCACTGTCTAAATAGCAGCATGTCGGAATAGCAGCATGTAACCTTTGTAGGCTGTGAACACTGACAAAATTGTAGCTAATGTTCTCCCACGAGCCGACAGGTTCACCAGAGTGTCAACTGTTGTCATGGATACATTCACGCTCTCTTATGACGTAATTTCACGGCGCACTCCTCCTCTCCCAATAATCGCGAAACAATAATGAATGGAAACGGGCATAAATTCGCATTTGTTTTTTGCGCATTTTCACAAAATCCGTTCTTAAATTCGATATATTTGAATGGAAACCCAGTTATTGTGTTTAGTCTAAATAACCAACTTCCTTCCTAAATTCCGGAGCCTCTTGCGGGAGTTACAGCGACAGGTTCCAAATGAAACGCACTGTTGCTTTGGAAAAGATTACCTATTTCTCTGAGTTTGAATATTAACATTTAAGTGCAAATATAGCAAAGGTCTGGTCTTTTCTGGACATTTAAATGCAGAAATGTAATATTATATATTTAACTCAAACTGCATTTATTATTATATGCAAATATTTGGAAACAATATTCTGAATTCCGACCAATATAAACATTTCAGACAGGGTCTAACTCTTCAAGTGGTCCCACTAAAACCAAGCTCTCACCTCCAGGGTCTTGATGTTATGCAGCACAAAGATAAGGACGGCCAAAGCCAGAAAGAGGAAGAGGGTGGTGTACTTGATCTCCTTATGACAAGCTCTGACCTTCATGATCAGTTATCAGTCTTCATCTGTGGCTGCAGCACAGCACTGAGACCAGTTCCTCTGGGGCTGGATTGGAAAATAGAATAAAAAGACGAAGTGAAACTTTGTCATGCTCAGAATAAGAATTTCATTTACGAAAAACTTGAACCCAATTGCGAAATGCTCTCTATACAAATGTCCTTTGCGACATAATGCCAATATTTGAATACATTTGGACACTGCAGTCTTTTACAATCTGATACCGCACTATGTAAACTAACTTTTAGAGCAAGTGCACTGACATCTGTTTTCAGTCTCACTCCACAGATCAGAAATACTTGCGTCCTTCTGCTAATTACAGTTCCTCACTATCAATTAAATGTATTTCTGTAAATGCAGTGATGCAACGATCATGATGCAGTCTTTTTTTTTTTCAGCCACACTAGCAGCGTGGGTCCACCACTTTGGTCCACACTGAATTGTCTCAACAACGACTGGATCGATTGCCATGAATTGTGGTATGGAATTTAGTGATACCATGACTTTTCTGTAGCACCACCAGCAAGTCAAACCATGTGCCATGTGCCACCATGAGGTTGACATTAGTGGTTTTGACGAAAGGTCTCAACAGCTATTGGAATGATCAACACAAAATTTGGTACAACCGTTCATGTTTACCTCAGGATGAATTGAAATGACTGACTTTTCATCTAGAGCCATTATCAGGTCAAATTTAATTTAGTCAAATACTTTTATGTATGTATATACAAACATAAAAAAGGAAACTATTTATAACATCCAGTCAACAGTTGGGGTTACAAAGGCCGAGGCGTTGGCTTGTTATGTTGTCACTGCAGTGACATACCAAGGTTGCTATGTCTCAGAGGCATACCAAGGTGAGCATGTCTCTGCAGTAGTGGATAAGTATACCAGTAGGTATATATAATTTAGTACATAAATGGTACTGATACATGTGCTTGGTTCACAGCCTCTGGGTGTATGCGGATAAGCCACAACAAAGGGATTAACAGGTCCAGTGAATACTCTAGATAATCTTGTTACATTGGAAAAAGTACTTAAGTATTAACAGTAAAAGTACTTGTTTGTGGAATGTATCTTCTCTGAGTGCTATATATCACTATAGTTAGCTTACTACTATCACTTCTGTGTTATGCCAAACATATGGCCCATCCTACGTTGGATGTGTACCAAACATCAAACATAAGATACTTTTGCAGATAACACATTATTATATGAAATAAAGATCAAATGCAACTTTCACTGTGCTTCAAGATACATTCAGATAGCTAATTTAGAACTTATTTATTTATTCTTATTACAGATTGTGAAATAAATTGTGCATTCAATTGCAAAAGAGACAGAAAAGGCTATAAGTCTCAAGTTTACCCTGATAAAGGCTTTCCTCCTCATCTCCCAGGCTGTGGTGGAAATTTACCAAGTACATTTACTCAAATGCTGTGTTTAAGTTCAGTTTTGAGGTACAAATACTTTCCTTGAGTTTAATGCTACTTCTTGTCCACTACATTTCAGAGGCAAATATTGTACTTTTCCCTTGATCACATTTATTCTAAAGTTTCAGTTACTAGTTACTGTGCAAAATCAGATTAATACAAAATGTAAGCAACAAATAAATTACAATGTATTGTTATAAATCAAGTATGTACAGTCAAATTAGCCCCACCAGCTGCAATATCTGCACAATGAGTACTTTCAGTTTCGGTACTTGAAGATGCTAACACTTTTCTATTTTCACTCAAGTAAAGTTTTGGATGCAAATGGAATGGAGAGAGTATGCAGTAACTAAAGTTAAGTTAAAGGTTAACTAAAGTTAACTAAAGGTAAGGAAAAGTCATGGAGTACAAAGTACAATATTTCAATCTGCAATGTAGTGGAGCAGAAGTATAAAACAACTTGAAATGGAAAAAGAAACGTTTAATACAAGTACCTCATATCTATTAGAATGGTTAGTGACAGCATTTAGTTCTCATGTCTATAAAATGAAACTTCAAATAAACTGAGATAAGTTGATACATATATTTCTTACCTCTGAAGAGATTTATTTGGAGAGACAGTGAGAACATCCAACAGTGATGCTGAAATTTTTTCTGCTGGTTTACAGGAAAGTTTTCTGCTTCTCTTCCAGGCATCGACTCTGAGGGGAGTGATCACAGACAGCACTCACAGCTAAAACCAACATCAGTATCTCATCTTGTTCCTATCTTATCTTGTTAAACACTCCCATGAGCCAAAAAAGGACTGCCTCAATATTGTTATTATTAAATTAATTTGTTAAAATTTAACAATTTTAAATTACCCCAAGCATCAAGCTATCAATGAGATATTCTTATGAAACTATTCGCAACATGGTGCGTTAACTTGCGCGTTAACGCTGATATTGGCCTATCACAGATATATCGGTATCTGCTTTTACGTTGTCCGATGTGCAGAATGCAGAAAAAGATGCATTAAATTAGATTGAATTACCAGTAATTGTGCTGTTTCAGTGAGCTTGTGTCATTTTAAACCATAAAGTATATTGTTGGGGTGCCCTGGTAGCAGACCTGGGAGAGTGTGCGCCCCATGTACGGAGGCATATCCTCAGCAGTGGCCCAGGTTCAATTCCATCCTCTCCATCCACCATTGCTGCATGTTAACCCCTGCATGTTAGTTATTGGTATTACACGGCTCTATTGAATGCTGCTCTCTGACTGGTCCATCGCTGCGTTCCACGGTGCGTTATTTCTGTATAATGACCATCGTCAAGTATAACAGACCGTTGCTAGGGATGGCGCTCTGATCCGAATGATCTGACTTTCAACGTGTTACACCAACCACAGCATAAGAAGCACCGCTGTCCAGCTCCTCTCTCAGGCCAGCCTTGAAAGTCGTCAGATCATGTCTGTGACTGGACACAGGTGTGAGAGCAGCCTCAAGAGCTACTGGACACTGTCCACCGCGGATCGGGAGAAATGGAGCATCACTCTGGTAAAGCACTGGCTTACGACTCGCTGTCAAATGATTTTTCTTTATTATTATTTTTTTTTTTACAGGTGTGTTAGCCTCGGAGCCACAGCCAAATGAGAGCCGCACGTTTAACATCTCAAGACATGTCCCATTCACACTATCAAACTTTACCATCAACGGCAACGTCCAATTCAATATAAACACCAAGTAAAAACTTTACCGACCAATCCTTGTTTATTTATTATTTATAAAATAATAAACAGGTTGTATGGAACATACAACCTATTGGGGTTTATTTCTCCATAACAACCTCCAAACTATACATTATCCCTTACGTATTAACTTTATCAGAACTGTTGAACTGCACATTAGGACCCTCACTCTCCCCCTAGTACCTCCCACCCTTTTGATAAGTTACAGAGAAACTCAGGCTTTGTAACATAGATGTAGTAACTCAAGATGTGCAGGACACAGTCCTTAATTTGAGTTGAGAAGATAGCAGTAACTGTCTGTTTGATAACAAGACACGAGATCTGGAAACGTGTGATTTAGTAGATTACATCGTTGGAATCTGTTCTATTTACAATGGACAATGCGCTTTGCACCATGCACCATTAATGTTTATGCATATTCCCGGGGTAAGGAGGATCCTGAAGTGTGTGATTTCATTTAATAATGGATGGATAGTTAGGTGACTGAATTATTTGGAAGAGACAACGCCACATTGGTACAGTAAGTACAGTATTAAGTAATGTAACGTTAACAGAATGGTTTCTTTTCCTGCCTGCCTGGCGGCCTTCAGTGCCTTGTCCCTATTGTGGACAAAGTGATGGTATTGCGTTATATAATCGAGACTAGATAACTTGTGGGGAGAATAAACTGAAAACGGGTCAGATGAGAGAGGTCTGGCTATGCGAGACTAAATGTGACTTGAATGCCCCACTTGTCAGCCTCCAGTGAAAGCAGCTGTTCAAATGTTTAACATTATCCAGTGACCGCAAAGATTTAACGGTAGCCCATATTTTTTAACCCTATCGCCACAGTAATGTGTGGAAGGTATTTCAAGGAGTGGAGAATTAATTTATGGGTTGATGATTTTGGTTTCCATTGACTTTTGCTACGTCATTTTGTTCTCAACAAATTATACAATGTACATCAGTAAACATTTTCAACTTTAATAATTTGTTCATCAAGATCTAATGTGTGAAGTGGATTACATGTGTGTGGAAATGATAAAAAGCTTTCACACTTACAGCATTTTTCTTGTAGATACAGGAGCAACAGGTTTATCTATTTCTATGAAAAAGTCAGTCTATGTCAGTTTCAGCTGCAATTATCAAATGTGAAACAATTAATAGGGTTCCTATTAAATGTCAAAAGACTTTCGCATTGCCTGTAGTGTCCTGTGATGATCCTTGTTTTGTTTTTTTGCAAGCACGAACAACTGAGATGAACAAAACATCTGCTTTAAACTTGACAACATGCCAGCCTATAAACCATGGTCTCAACTCTAATGGGGCTTTTCCGTACACATGTGCTGGCTCAGCTTGACTCTGTTTGACTCGCACGTCAGCCCAGCCCAGCGGGTAGCTGACAAAGTCCTATGTTATTTAGTTATTTAAAATGCTTTAATTATGAAGCAGCAACACAACTCCTGAACAAGGTGGAAACAAACATGATGAAACAGAAAAGTGCAGCAATGTCTGAAATAGGGATGCACCGATTGTGAAATTCTGGGCCAATACTGATGTTTAACATAACAACTTGGCCGATGGCCGATGCCGATGTTTTTTCTTTTTGTTATTTGTACTTTTTTTGTGCCACGGAAACATACAAGTCTTTCAGCTCTTCATCACACTATCCTTGAATGAGCACAAATCCAATCAGACCAATTTATGAAACAAAAACAACCTTTAATGTCACTTTCTGGTTGACATTTAAGATAACCTTAGTTCACATAACAAGTTCTTTTCTGAAAAATAGCTTTCAGGAACCCTCTTGGACTGCTAAACTTCATCAGATTCCGAAAACCCACGTCCTCCACTACAGAGAAAGGCTGGTCATGACCTCCATCACCTTGTTCGTTATTTGTTTCGCTTTGGCGCTGTCTGGAGGCAGCTGTTTGGCTTTCTCAAACGCTGTGTCAATTGAAGTGAGTCTTGCCGGGGGTGGTGTGTGCTTTCTTGGCAGCTTCATTTTTCCGTTTTTGGTCAGCTTGCAGGTAATCCCTGTACACCGCCTCGTGCCTGCTTTTCAAATGTCCAATGAGATTTGTTGTGTTAAATGACTTTCTAGCAGTCCCCCCTCTTGAAATCTCAATGGAACACATATTGCAAACTGCATAACGCTGATCTTAAAAGAGTTTCTCCATGAGCACAGCGTTCATGCCACATGTAAATCAAGATATAATCATCGGCCACGGCCATCGGCGAATGTCATTTTTATTTGCCGATGGCCAGTGGCAGTTAACGAGGCAAACATCGGCCGATACCGATGTTCAGCCGATGCATCGGTGCATCCCTAGTCTGAAAGTACCGTACAGGGAGAGGAACTACACTTCAAATCACAGAGATTCAGTTAGAAGCCAAAAAAAGAACTGAGAGCTCAACACAATAAGATTTTACTGTAAGAGCATCTTTCTCTCTGGTTTCCTTCAGACGTGAGTTGCGAGTGTTTGTGGGGGAAAAAGAGGGTCACGAGTTTGCTGTGGTTGCGAGATGTCACGTATCTATTTGGTAATGTCGGACACATCTCAGCTTGGTTAAACTGGTAATGGAAACACAAATCAGCATGTTTGTCTCAGGGCTGCAAAAAAATGCCAATGGAAAAAACCCACAAGTCCAGAGAATTACTGGCTAGTTGACAGACAAGGCCCTCAGATGGCCACCACAGACTTGCTGCCTGATCCTGATATGGTATTAGCCTCAACAGTTTAAAACAATTGTTTTGTTGTCTTTGACAAACTCCAATGAGTCCATTACACAACCAATCACATCTCACATCAGTCCACTATTTGTGTGTTCAAGTAAATACAGCAGCTCCTCCTTCACCACCATACCTATCTCAAGTTTCAGCATCCTTGAAGCCTCTACACCAGGCCTATTCAATTAGCGGAACCAAACCCGAGTGTCCCAGCCTGTGGTCCAGCCCGCCTGAATTGAATTGAATTGAAGAGATGGAGAGGGCAACTCGTTTCGCAAGACGTTTCAAGTGTTTTAGACCGTGAATGCAACACTCCGCGTAGCCTAGCAACAGTCTACCCACAATGCAGCACGTTGTTTTGAAGCGTGGCTAGCGGTGCTGTCAGAAGTAGTGCCAAGATACCTAGTCTAAAACATGTCCCTTACAACTCTGAAATGTAAAACTGACAATGAAAACCACCGATTTAACCCTGTCTGGACTGACAAATACTTGTTCATTTTACCATCGAGTTCAAACGCCAAACCCATGTGTTTAATATGCCATGAGTGCGTTGGGGTACTCAAAGATTACAATATCCGGAGGCACCACATCCAGAAACACCCGACTTTCCAGACAAACTTCCCAGAGGGATCTCCGGAGAGAGCGGTGAAAGTGCAGAGTTTGACTGCATCTTACAACCGGAGCTGCACTACGATGGTGCGTACATGCACAGCTCAAGTGAGAGCTACAGCTGCTTCCCTCCATGTTTCGTGGATTTTGACGAAGACGAAAAGGCCATTTACTGACTCTGAAACTGTGATAGATTGTATGCTGGCCATCTTGGATGAAGTGATAAATGACGACAGAATGAAAACGAGTGTGACATCTGTTATTGAAAATGTACCTGTCAGACATGACCCGTCATGTCTATAGCAGTAGATGAGTCCACGGACAGAACTGATACTGCACAATTTTGCTTATACGTTTTTTTGACATCAAATGCTTCTGAGAGGAACTGCTTGGCTTACTGCCGTTAGAAGGACACATTTCATTGCGAGGTTGAAAGAGAATTTTGCCAGTCGATTGGATGGATTTGCTCTGGCCACAGAAGTAATGGGCTTTGCCAGGGACCCTTTCACTGTTGCAACAGCAGGGGACATATCCACCAGAGCAAAGGAGGTGGTCCCCTCCATAGATGAGGGGAAAACTCAATAAAAAGCAGCACTTGCTGTTCCCTGGCTGACAGCACTCTTCACCAATGTCTTCGAATTGCACTGACATCTTATGAGCCAAAAATTACTGCTCTTGCTCAGAACAAAAAATGTCACTTTTCCCATTGAGAAAGTCAGCGGGGTAATGTGGGATGTGTAACTAAAAAGAGTTTCCTAATCACACGTGGTGACTGAAAACAAACTGCAGTAGTAGATGTGTGATTAGTTTCATTCATGAATTTGCCATACCATACATATATTTATATTGCACTGTATATTTGTAAATACTTGGAGTGGTCATTGAACAGTTCAGATTGTCTATTTTATTTTATTTTTATTTTATTTATCTTATTTTATTACTTTATTTTATTGTCTACTTTACTATGTTATCTATATCTTTATCTCTTGTTTCCATTCTGGCTATATTTCTATTTCTACTTTGCACGGAGCATCTGTAACAAAAACAATTCCCCCCCGGGGATTAATAAAGTATTCTGATTCTGATTCTGATTCTGATTGACAGTTCTTTTTTTATTCAGGTAAATGCACTTTGTAATGTGCCAAGTTCAGATTTGCCAGAAACAAATGTTATTTCTACAACTGTGCACATTTTGTTTTTATGCACTTTGAGATATGCCTGGGTAAGATGTGACCAAAATGATTATTTACAGAATTTCATTTTATTTTTTCATTCTATTTATTTTATTTAAATGAAAACATATTTCTACTACCACAGGTTCCATTCAATTACAGCTGTTATTGTGTTTTTATGCACTTGTTGATGTGCCTTTGTCATGTTACCAAATTTAAAAGGGAGACTATGAATAGAAAGTGCATATTTTTCATCACATTGATCTGTATTGGTTTGAAATTTGTCATTACTAGCTGCTTACTGGGCGCCTAACATGTCAGGCCCGGCTACATTTCTTGATTTTAAAATTTGGCCCAACTGACTTTGTAATTGAATAGCCCTGCTCTACATAGCACAGATGAAGTATAGATTGATAGCACTCATTATGAAGCATCTCTCAAGCCTAAGTGTACTCGATTGCACTATTAACAATATCCTATTTCTGCTGGAAATGGAAACTGGATCAGCTCCAGTCATTGATGCATTGCTGGAATAGAAAGTGATGGTATCGTTACTCAAGACCACAGAGTATTGTGCCGTTATTCTGCCTCGCCGACTGTAAAAATGTTAAAGAGGCAGAATAGGGGGACAGTTTGGTTCCGCCTCTGATCTGCCAGTGAGGATAGTAACAGACTGGAGCAGCGTTATACCAGGGCTTCTTGGTTCAGTGAAAAAAAAACAATGGCGGTGTAGAAGTGAGTCTTTGTTGTGTTGAGATTTAATAGTTTTTCACCTTTTTAGTCATATACTACTTCACATGTTCACTTGATGTCCCCATATAGAGCTGTACTTATCCTGTTGATTGATGAGGTTGACAGAAGCATTGACCCCATGTCATGAAGGGTTAAGACATTTGAGAAACAAGCCAGGATGAGAGAGAGAACACAGCTGCTTTTGTCTCTGTAACAATGTTCCCTACACATGACGACCTTGTGGTGAACGGTATCTGTCTGTGAAGTGATAACAAAGTATGACTTAGAGAAACTCAAAAGTAGTGCAGAAACAGTGCAGGATGAGACAGGAAGAGAACAGGAAGAGGGAAGTTCTTTCCACAGGGCGATGTCTTCACGGATTGGAGAAATCGTGTTGCCAAGAGGCTGGGACCAGCCTGTGCACCAACGAAAGGAGAGTCAAGTCTAAACCACGACCTCCTCACCTTTTTTGACCAGTGACAAATTATAACACTTCAACAGCAAAAATATAACTGTGATTGTAATGCGAATATCTGCATCCTTTTTCTGGGCGACGGGTTACAGAGTAACAGCAATCCACTGACTGTGATTTGTTTAACAGAGAAAGGTCCATGATCATGCTTGCTTAATGATACAATTCTAAATAAATAGTTAACCGGAACGTCGTTGTATGTCTTCACTCAAATAAACGAACACGACAGTTGCGGCGCTATTCAGAATCTCTGTGTGAAAGGGGCTCATGACTTAATCGTACCATTGCCATTTATTGATCCTGATGTTCCATCCATCCTCACTGATATTCCTAAAAAAGGAAGCATTTCTATTGTTGTGGATTTAACATCAGAAGTTGTAATAACATGGTTTGGCCACTGCAAAAAGTTAGCTTCAAAGCCTACCGCTCTTGCTGGAGGCTTGATCCTCCACATGGCCTAACTGACGCCAGAGTGGTGCTGCTGTAGTTAAAACAACATTGCCTACTTATGCGCCACCACCAGGTTCTATAGATGACCCGTTACTCACTGCAGAGACTAAAGAACTGTCAAAGTGTCCAATCAAAACAGCAATGGTGCAGACAGGATACACTACGTGGGCCAGGAAGTGCCTCCAACTGAAATTCCTGATGCCATGCTCAGTTTCCTGAGTTTTATCGTCTGCTGCAGACAATAGACCCAGGACTGCTCTTAGTATGACAAGATTTTGAATCAAGCATGTCTAAAACACTTTCCACAAACTGTTGTTTGGTCCACAGAAATGATGCATTCCACCACGGCATTACATGCGACACTGTGCACTTGTACTTGGATTGCCTTTCGTCTCTGTGGCTACTGTATGCTCAGACTGCAGGCAAATCATATTTGTTCCTTAAATCAGATCTGAAAGACACTAATCTTAGCAAGTGATTAGTTTACAGCCATCACCAACCTATCCTCATTGGTTGCTTTGGTAACGACAAAGGCGTCAGTCACTAAGTACGATGGTGTCCATCGCAGCTTTCCAACAGCATGAGTGTTACGACCCAGGGGTGGGTCTAGGAATCTGCGGGTGTGTCTGAATGAATGTGTGAGCGGATGATGTGTTGCAGATGTGGTGCCGGATCCAGCCCGACTGGTCTAGCCAGCGGTCTCTTGTCATTCCTCCTACACTCCCAACCCCGTCTGTTTTGTTCAGTTTACGCATGCAGCAGCAGGGGTGGGCTGCCAATTGCTTTGTCTTTCGTTTCTCCTGTTTTGAGTAAGTAGGGAGGTTAGACTTTTTTTTTTGGTTTTCTCTTCTTTTGCAGGTCAGCCTCTGTTCTTCAGTTAGTTGGGTTATGTTTGTTATTTTGGCCTTGGGCCCACCCTGACACCAATGCTGTTTTATGCCTTAGTTGTGTATCATATTCTTTTTATTGTTTTGTAAATAAACCATTGTTTGTTACATACGCACAAACCCGTGTCCTTGGGTTCTCTGTGGCTTGGGAGTGAGGAAAGGTGGCCGCTTAATCATGTTATGCTCTAGGTTCCCCTAGCTGGGGCATAACAATGAGAAATAGAGATCCTTTATCTCTCTCCCCAAACAATCACACTGTCAAGTCGCGGGGTAGATGATATGTTTCAGGCTGACTGTCCACAGGCTGTTGTTGTCTGTGCTGTCTTCCATACTGCTCTGCTAGTAGCTGCATAGAGTCTGCTCAGCTGATCTGATGCAACTCTGTGGTTCTAGATTTGACATCATTGTGTGTCACGTTGCAACCGACACAAGAGACACTTTGAAATCTAATATGACTAGAATCACACATCAAACCACCTCCAAATACAGTTTGTGTCCGGTTAGCGAAAATCACATTTCATGTGTTTGTTTTTTGCTTTTTTTTGCTTTTAGGCTTCCTAGAATCTGGATACAATCTGGAAATGCCAAAAACAAGGCTGGCAGTCTGAACATAGCCTGTGCCTTTGAAGATAAACATCCCACTACTATGCTTTTAGCACAAGAAGATAGGGCAGGGTATGATATCAATCAAAGACACTTCCTGTTCTGATTCAAGACTTGACACTCAGGGTGAGGACGGTTCAGGAAGTTGAAACGCTTGTGCTCCCTCATGCATACTGCACATCATGTGAACCCTGTTCTGAATCATTTGACATGTCAGCATGTGACTGCTTAAAACAACATAGTGGTTATTAGAGTATATTGACTGCTGCTTCTGTTCTCACTATGCCCACCTCATCCACATCTTATCCTGGCTGAATAAATGATCAATTTGTTGTCGTAGGTTGTGGTAATGTAATGTGCTATAATGTTAATTGCGGTTAGTACTGGTTGCAAACCACCATATCACGGATAAAGAAGAAAAAGCTACAGCAACAGTTAACTGTTAGCTAGCTAGTGTGTGGCATGAATCTGGTGTGTGGCTGCTACTCTAACGTTAATTTAGAAATGGAGACTGTTAACATAAACTAACAACTGGCTTCGAGCACAACACAGACATTCCACTGAGCCCCTTTAAAAGACAAAATATCCAATTTTAGTTAAGGTGTCCTTTCAGCATAAAAGGACTGGGCTGTTGTTCAATTTTTCTGTCTCTGTAACATTCAGTCATCATCACACCCTGAACATAGCCTTTTTATCTAACCTTGACTCACTTGACACAAGCTGTTTTTGTTCCCTGCTCATCCCATCTGTTCTGTGACCAACATCGACATCTAATAATTAGAGCAACTTTTTCTGCATTTAAATCTCTTTTCAAAAAAGAAGTTTTCATACCAGCCCACATCAGATAACATACATGCTGAACAGATATACCTGTGACAGATCAATAATATCAGCCAACCAATATATCGGTCAGAATCAATTCAGAACATTACTGAACCGAGCCCTGCTTCATGACACATTGTTCTCTGTGCACTCATTGCTTCCAGAAACCTTACTCCACAGGGTCAACCTAGTAACTGATGAAATAATCAATCACAATACATAGGATATTAGCTTAAGTATGTTATCTTAGCTGCATTATACTGTATGCCATCAACTCATAAAATATACAACTCACCATAGACTCTTGGAATACGCTTTTTTCCACACCAATATGTCAGTAAACATATCCACTTACAGACAATGCATCTAACAAGTCTTCAAGCAAGGACCGGTTCTTCCTTTTACAGCAGTTAATTGCAGGCTGTGCTTATAGTTGGCACCAACAAATCAAACAGGATCCCTGCCCAAACTTGAATAACTGCTTGGTGAACTGTTGAAGGATGCAAAGGACAACTCAGTTCTTCTTATTCTTTGATATAATTTTCTTGAAGATGGTTTTAGGTTTGATGGTTTCAATGGCCATAAACAGAATAATGGAATAGGTTGATAACCTTGAAGATAAACAGAAAAGACATGCATTAGTCTCAAATAAATTCCAATAAACACTTTCCCTTAAAGTATTTCTAGAGAACAAATGTTAACGTTTACTTGAATCTTTAAGCAAAGTCATTCAAATTACCTTAGGATCTCAAAACAGAATGTTTTGAATGTGCTCAATGAATTGGGATTTGACACAACACCTCCCACTTGACCTCCTGGTTCTTCAACCCAAGGAGGTCACACCAGTTTTGTGATGTACTGGATTCAGTTGTTCCATTTTTAATTTTGCTGTGTTGGATTGTTGCATCTTGCCCATCCCCAGCTCTTGGGTTAGGCATTTCTATCATCGGACACGATTCTTCTATGTCATCATTCAAACTCACTGACTCCTTTGGAGGAGAGAGTATAGGCATGGGAATAGGATCATAAACATCATACAATTTACCCAACCTTGTTGTCTTTGGACTTCCTAAGGCCCTTTCTGTCGATGTAGGAGCGGAGAGAGTAGGTGCAGAGAGAGAGGGAGGGGGAGGAATTGGAGCTGCGGCTGCGGCAGGAGGTGGTGGTAGTTGGGGATTGAGGTACGGCGGAGGATTAGGATGGAGACCCAGAGGCACATAATAGTCATCTTCCTGTTTATCTCGGCTGGAGTACAAAACAGGATAAAGTTTATTACCTCCTGAATCTTTTCCCTTTTCCTTTTTCTCTTTTTATATATTTTACATTATCCTGTGCCTTTTTGCCCATTCGTTTTACATCTCCTTCATATTGAACCTCGTCAGGTTCACAACAACATTCACAACTACTCTTACAATTTCCCATTTTGATCCCCCCCCTTTTTTTTTACATTTACTTTTTAATTTTATTCGTATTTTTCCTTTTAACGTTATATTTTATTCTACCGGTCTTTTCATTTCTTTTCCTTACCCCGACGTCCTTTTTGTTTACTCAGGCCTAAGGGATTAATTTAAACTTTGTCCTTCCAAAGACAGTTTTCTAAGAGATAATTTGTTCTCCCAAGTCCCTGACTTGCTTTTTCCAATTAAGAGATACCAGCTCTCCCCAGTCCCTGACTAGATTTTCTTAAAATTTTTCATTTATTCATTTTTCCAATTAAGAGATACCTGCTCTCCCTAGTCCCTGACTAGATTTCCTTTAAATTTATATCCAAATTATAAGAGATCCCTGATCTCCCAAGAAATTAAGAAATTAATTCTTACCCTTTTTGATGAATTGAGCCCCTGACTCAATGTTTGCCTGGCTGATCCGTCTCCCCTCTGGTTAGCCCCGTCACTGTCCCACTCTCCAGGGGACCTGGCCTCCCTTACCAAACGAGGCTTTAAGAGCCCTGCGGTGGAGGTCTTTCCAAGAGTTTTTAACTCTGCCTTGCAAGGTCTTCAGGTCCTCTGGTGTGGAGAGAGAGACAGATATTGGGGCCCCACGTTGGGCGCTAAAGTTTGTTAAAATAATTCTGCGTTCATTTAGAACTGGAGGAAGGAGATCGGACTCAGCTCAAAGTTTAAACAAGGGTTTTAATCTTGTACAAGAGGAGCATTCACAGAGCAACACGCAGGTCAGTTACAAAGTGAAGACTCACTGTCTAAAGAGGAAATCAGGGTATTTATCTCCCTCTCTCACTCTGGCTGTGTCATCACTATAATAGATGCTTATTCAAGCCCATTTACAGAGAGGAGAATGTTTATCTTTAGTGTCTGTCGATTCCTTACTTAGGTCATAAACAAGTTTTAAGGCAAGGCCATAGAAGAAGTCACAAGTCACAGGTCACAGTTCACAGTCTCTCTAAAAAGGGCTGTGTAACATCAATTCACATTCTTCTACATATAGCACAAAATTCTCATGACATACACAATAAAATAATCAATAAAACCCAGTCCCAACTGCCGTGTGACACAAAGGTTCGCTCAGTCATTCATAAGTGAGGTGTACAGCTTATACTTTAATATTTAAGTTTACTGTAGTTGGTTGACCAAGCTCATTGCATTTGGGATAAAGGAACCCTTGTAGATATTTTTGTTTGTCAGGGGTATTCTGTAGTGCTGTCCTGAGAGGAGCAGCTCAAACTCAGGGTAGAGGGGGGGTGTTTTGTGTTTATGATTGACCTGGCTTTCCTGTGTACAGCTATGCTAAACTGTAAGATAATTGAGTTCCTTCTGTTGGTGGCTTACTTAGCTTCCCTGCTGTCAACAATACTTGTCAGCTTGTTTCTATTTACAAAGTCAAGTGCACAAAGATATTAAAAACAAGGACGCTCTCTTTTAGGGTAACATACACTTTTACCCCTTCAGTTTCCTAATTAAAAACAGTCTCTGACGAGCTTTCTTACATATAAAATCAACATTGTCAGTGAAACTTAATTTGTCAACTAGATATGCTCCCAGTTTGGTCACACAGTATATGTGATACTTACTGCTTTGTTTGAAATAAGCTAAATTTGTTTGTTACCAACATTATTGAACAATGACCTGGACTTTGAGCATTGATCTAGCTTGGAAACCTGAGCAAAATAACCAGATACATAAGGCAAAGTCATCAGCATATTTGAATAGCATAAAATAGTTGTTGTGCAGTGTCATCATTCATTGGTGTACACCGAGAGTATAACGAGATGAAAAACAGGCCTATTGGGCGCCTGTGTTTAAGACAATCTCATCAGAGAGAGGATTTGCCTCCTCCATCAGCGGGGAATCATTTTGTTTTGCGGTGTAGAGTTTCCACTGTTATTCCAGTTGTTCCACCGTTACCTGGGGATATTGACCTGGGAAGACAATGCCTCTGTCTGTTTTGGTTGCGCAGTGACAGATGTGCTTCCTTTGTGCTGTAATTCTACCTTTGTTCGTAGTGGAAATAGTGGACAGAACCAACATGAAGTCACCCTCGTGTCATGTATATCAACTTTGAAAGGTGATGTCAATGTTGTATTTAGAACGTGTTGTGCTGCCCTTATGTGGTCATTTCAAGGAGCAGTTCACCAAAAATGAAAATTCAGTTGTTATTTACTCACAATCCTTTCTGGAGCTTCGCAGTAAAACATCTTTGCTACCTAAACAACTGAAGTAGCTTGGGAATTGTTTTAAAATGCAATAAATAAATAAATAAATAAATAAAACATAAAATGGCCTCATACAGGTTGTATGGTACAGTCTCTAGAAGCCCGAGTCCCCAAATTGTAGCACACATCTCATCTGAAATGGATGCATGAGCTCAACTCCTGCCATGTTCAGGTCATTTTAAACTTTGTTTTTTTTTGTTTTCATATACTGTAGCACATACAGTAACTGACTGGAATGAAACATATCCTCACCTGCAGGTTAAATGAGTGCAATCTCCAGAAATGCTGTGCTGATCTGGCCTCAGTCCTCAATTCTGACACGTCTTACCTGAAGGAGCTTGATCTGAGCGGGAACGACCTGCAGGACTCAGGAGTGAAGCCACTCTCTGCTGGACTGGCAAGTACAGACTGTAAACTTGAGACTTTAAGGTAAGAAGAAGTAAGATAATCTTTAATTGCAATCAAAAATAAAAAATAATTCCTGCACAATATAAACATAGAAACACCAAGAAATAAGATAGTAAAGTAACAAGGGTTGGAGTGTTTTACTTTTTGAAGATCTTTATCAAATTTATCTGCATGACTTGAAAAGGCAAACATTGTATTTATGGATGAAATGAGAAGACCCTTCCTCCACACAGGCTGTCATTCTGTGGAGTCACACAAGAAGGCTGCACTCACTTGGCTTCAGCGCTGAGCTCCAACCCCTCTCACCTGAGACAGCTGGACCTGAGCTACAACTACCTGCAGGAGCCAGGAGTGAAGCTGCTCTCTGTTCGTCAGAATGACCCGCTCTGTAAACTGGAAAAACTACGGTAAAATTTGTATCAGGTATTAACAATATAACTAAACACAAATGCCAAAGAAAACAGAGTCAAAAGCTTTCTTGAAAATAAAGAAAGTGAAAAACCTAAATTAATATTTAGGCCTTGTGAAGATGGGTATTTCAGAGACTATGCAACATGTCTTGTGATTTAAAGTTTCATTTAATGATTTAGTTCCCTTTATGGTGGTGTTTATTGCCACACAGTTATCTCGCAAAGTTCGTTTTAGAGCAGAAGCACAGGAAACAGAATCACCATACTGAGGAGGTAAGATGCAACATTATCTAATGCACATAGAATCATATTTTACACAAATGTAAAATACACATTACATTTTTATTGTGATTTCAAGAATCAGATATTAAGCATTATAAAACATAATGTGTGCTTTAATGATTCATATTTGTATATATACCCTCATGTCTGCAGTGTGGACCATAATGCAGAGTGCTACTTGAAATCAACACTGAAAATCTGTAAGTGACTGTATTTTCTATTTGTTATTCTCACCCACTTTTAATTAACTAAACAGCAACAATCTGAAGTGTGGGCAGAAGCTTTCTAGTTTTTGGCAGCAGCAGGCTAAGGATCAGGCTCTGCACTCTCGATGTCACAAGTGTATGCCAAATTGTATTTTAGTAATAATTTGGTTTTAGAGGTGCCATATGTAAGGATTACCTAGATGTGGAATCAATGCTAAAACAAATAGGGGGGCGGCATTTTACTAAAGTAACTGCTAACTGCTGCTTTATGTAGCTGTAGCTGTAGCTAGTTAGCTCAGTAAGCCGTGCAGCTAGCGGTCCGGACTGGGAGCTCGGAGTACTGGGGAAGTGTTAATGTTTACACCACTAGCATAGGAGCTTTGTACCAAAAACAGGCCAGGGCTAGCTGGTTAGCATGCTATCTTCAGTAGATATCTCTGCAACACACGACATAAATGTCAAAAAGTCAAAACTGTTCTTTCTTCATGTTTTGGTGATAATTTTGGTACTTTGTTTTCAACTAAAATCTTAGCACCTTATAAATAAAACATGTTTGAATCAAATAAATAATTCTGATTACTACAAATAATTTATGTGTTAGGCTATATATTAAAATTCTTCTGTTAGAGTATTCAGTTTTGGTTCTGTGCATATGTTAATGTCATATGCATGATAGCATCTTTCAGCCTTCTCACCTTTTGCATTGGCCTGTTGTAGTGTCATTTGTCCAACAGATGGCAGGATTGAGATTTATTTAAAACTGACATTTGCTCTAATCTGGTTTCCTTCCTTCTATCCTTCCTCCCTTTCTTACTTTTTTTTGGGGGGGAGGGGATTTGTTAAGACTAGACACAGATCAGTCTTTCACCTCATCAAAGTTGGATTATCAACTGGGAAAAGCGGGCAGCTGCTCAGAAAGCTCTGGGACCACTGTGTGACAATTTTTTATATTTTAAACCGTCAAACAGGTTCAAACAAGCATATCTCAAACAGAGACACAGTGACACTTGTGTGTTACACTGTAAATGTGGCAAAAACATTGAGAACTTTTCATTACATGTATTAGTAAAGCTAAAAACCAGACCATATAGTTTGAGTGTCCTTTATTACTTCCATTTATATCTTGCTTACATGTTGCATTTCACTAAGAAGAACAGACTTGGGTCAATAGGGGCCCACCATTTATTTTTGCCCTGGGGCATATTGGGTTACTCTGGCCTTGGATCGCGTCATTGTTCTGAAATAAAATGATTTCAAAAGAACACTGAAACAGCCATGTCTGTGTTTTGTACAGATGCATGCGTGCTGACGCTGGACACAAACACAGCTGCCAAGTCTCTCTATCTGCACGACAGTGGGAAGCAGGTGACGTGGGTCAGGGAGCGACAGCAGCACCCAGATCACCCCGACAGGTTTGAGAGTGTCTCCCAGGTGCTGTGTCACCAGAGCCTCACCCAACGCCACTACTGGGAGGTGGAGTGGCGAGTACGCTGGGTGGATGTCGGCATTGCTGTGAGGGGGATCCGTCGGAGGGCAGGCTCTCACCTCTGTGGGTTTGGCTACACAGACCAGTCCTGGAGCCTGTACTGCTCTGAGGATCACTACAGCGCTCAGCACGACCACCAGAATGTGGAAATACCAGCACCTCCGTCTCGCTCCCACAGGGTCGGAGTATACCTGGACTGGCCAGGAGGCACCCTGTCCTTCTACAGCGTCTCCTCTGGGACCCTCAGCCACCTGCACACATTCTATAGCACCTTCACTGAGCCCCTCTACCCTGGGTTTGGGATGGAGGAGGATGACTGCTCAGTAGCTATTTGCAGAGTGGAAGGTTTGCCAGAACTCATTCCTCGGTCTGCTAGTGCGGAAAGAATTGAGGAATTTTGAGTGCAGGTTGATTTAATGATGTTTTGGGGCTCTCAGAGGGTGGCAGCAATGCTGGAGAGTAATATCTGATGAATAGTGAAAAAAGAGAATTCCTAATTATCACTCAGGCTGTTGAAATTATGGGTTTTAAACTTATTTTGTGGCTCCCAAAACCAGTTCTGGAAGACAAAAAACATGGACTCAAAAACATGGACACTTTAATTAAAATGTAAATGTGAATTTTGTAGCATATATCATAGTAAAGGCTTCAGTTAAACAGCTGACTGTAAACTTCTATTTGAAATATGTCAACCTACACAAATTATAACACACTGACACACACTTTTCATATCAAATGCCAGTGAGCAAGGGCAAACATCTTGGAACAGTCTACAGGCATGCTAACATGCTCATAATGATATGCTAATATGTTGGTTTGTTTGGTATAATGTTAACCAGGGTCACCATCGTAGCTAAAAAGTATAATATGTATTAACTCTGCATTAAAATATCTGAAATCACCTAGACCATTGTAATATAATTTGTTGAGTTGTGTTTATTTGCATACTCATGCAGTGTTTATCTGCCCTAAACAGCCAGTTTACTGTACTGCACACTAGCCGTAAGCTAACATTAGCGAGCAACGGCCCTTATTGAGTGTATGTGAGTCTGTGTGGTTAAATTCAGGACAACTCTTTTTTTTTGGTCCCCTATCCTGTCTGTAGCGTTTTGTTCGTGAAGTAAAGTACAGTTCTTAAATACCTGAAAAAGGAGGTCAGCCACGAATATCTGTACCAAATTCTGTAGCGAACCATCCAACAGTTCACAAAAATGTCACCAACAAAACATTGTTGTAGTCAAGACCACCTCGACTGAGGCCAAGTAATGATCAAGACCGAGACAAGACCAAGAGTACTGCAAGTCCTGCACTGCGTGATTCGCTTGCAATAAAAAGTGGAACCTGCAAACCATAGGCACTCCTAAAATTGATCTGAAATATCCACATTCACATGCAAACACCCACAGAAGACAAATGAAAATTCACCTTGGTTCTTTTTTTGCCAAATATATTAGAGTCCGTCCAATATATCGGTTGGTCAGTATTATCAGCTGATATTGGCGTATCACAGATATACTGGTATCCATACATATGTTTGGCAATACTGGACAGGTTTTCTGGGTGACTTGTCTTCTCATAGAAACCATCATAGAGTACAGTCGAGACAAGACCGAGTAAAAACGTGGCAGAGACTGGGACCTTCAAAAAGTGGTCGCTCCAGTGGCCTACAACCCTACAACAACGTCAGTATGATTCATCCTTTGGGGATCATGAATGTCTGTACAATACTCAAAGAGCTGCCTGTTGTGGAATTTCGGCTCGCTTGACCATTCAGGAGAGATGAAGACTCAGAGACACCGATGACTTACGTTGAGATAGTTTATAAAACAAGATCTTGGAGGAGCAAAATAACAGCACGTCTGTCTGCACAGAGTGATGCCATGATAATCTTACCAAGTCTTCCCAAATGCTCAAATTATATCTACAGCTTCAGGACATGGTTATCTGTTTAACAACATAGCAAGGGGGGTGAATGCAGAGTTTTCCCATCTCTAGCCAGAGGAGTAGGAGGTAAACAGGTCACAGAGTCTGCCAACATAGATAGATCGAAGGCCTCCCTTACGAGTTTTACACAAACAGTCAGCTTTGCCTCGCCTTGGTTCTTCAGACATTTGTTCTGTAGACATATCTACAGTAGCTTTGAATAACTAGGTTGCAGAGACCATGAGATATATAGGGCAGTATCTGTACAGGATACGTATGACCTCCTATCATATGGAGACAGAATGTCCTGGGAGAATCATATTTTTCTCCCACACTGCCGGTCGTTTTGTTCGGGTTTCAAGGTAGAAATGTTCTCTTCCGTGATGTTTCACATGGAAACAAGCCCAATGACATGACTTGAGTCGAGGTATTGACACTTTGTCAGGCTTTAACAAAGCAGCAACTATGTTTTGTTTGAGTCAGCCTTGGAATGTTGTTTTCTTTTTAGAGGTGTAGCCCAATGGGAAACATCTGACTGTAAATGTGACTGGGTACTTTTTATAGCACAGCAGTGTTGAAATGACACAGTTGTGAAAGTTGTTAACTGTAAAGTTACATCAGAGGAGTACAGGAAGTCAGGTGACTGGGTCTGTGGTTCAGACAGCATTTATCATCAACATGAGGGTGTGACGGAGGCGTGGCTTCTGTAGTGGAATTTAAGCTCGGACACAAGGTTCATCCAACACGCAGGTAAGGGGTTGGAGAGACAGATTGTTGGCTATTACTGGTAGTATTTTACCCTTTAGTCTTGTGAACAAAGTCTAAATTGCCTGGTTTCTCTCATTTGTAAGTGTGTCACCATTTAAGAGTTTCCATTTAACATTCATTGAGGTAACACTTTCTTACCTGTTGGGTGTAGATTGATGTTATCTATTGAAGCTAACATGTCACTTTTAAAACCAGGTCAAAATGAAGAGTCTGCTTGTGTTTTGTGGGCTCACCCTGGCATTTCTTTTGAGCTGCACAGAACAGGCTGAGGTAAGAACAAAAACTATGTAAATCTAATATGTTTCGCAGGATCAATGTCACTGTCAAAATGTCTGTATTTTGAGTTCATGTACAGTAGATCAAGTCTTAGTTTAAACTCTTTCTGTGGCATTTCTAGGAACGACAGACAGCACTTCAATCTCAAGGTGCAGTGCTTGTTATTCCTGCTTACAGTATTCTTACAATTGCATGTAACGGTACAGACAGTACAAGGAAACATACGTTGTTCATCCTCTTGATTTTCTCCTGTCATGCTTACCTCAGGGACAGACTGCACACAGATTAAGGCTGTCTCACCACGAGCATCCAGTGGGGTTTACATCATCCAGCCTCCTGGAGTCAAGGCGCCATTTAAGGTATTATAACAGACCTGAGACCTGACATGCAATATAACCATTTCTGCCTGTAATTTAATGTTTGCTAGGCCTGTCATAGAATCTGCTTCTTTTGGATGGTATAGTAGTAGAAGAGGTAAAGCAATGTAATAAAATGTAAGATCTCCTTGGTCAAAGTAGATCATCACAAGATATGATATTATACAATTAAAGATGAAGTAGACAATTCTCGGGAAAGAAAATTGATTATTGAGTCTCATTCCCTTGTTGTCAAATACTGACGTGGGACGCTTACTATGAATACTTGAGCTTAAGATGTAGTCGTCTTCTGTTGTACTCTGTTTTTATTTAAAGGAACAGTGTGTGGGAATTAGTAGCATCTAGCAGTGAGGCTGCAGACTGCAACAAACGAAACACCCTCGAGAAAGGCCCTCTCTAGAGCCAGTGTTTGGTTTGTGCATTGTGGGCGACTGTAGAATCATGGGGGTGTATAATGGCAGATCCCATGCAGCAGGACCCGCTCCCTCTGTACTGTAGATATAAAAGGCTCCTTCTAAGGAATTGAAAACACAAAGTTTCAGGTGACTATACACAAACGAAAACAAAATACATTACATTTCTGCCAATAGATCCTCCTATATCGCCCTAAATTCTACACACAGGACCTTTAAATCATGTACATGACTAAAATCAAAAAACAGTGTTATGACAGATTTTGAAAATAAAGAAAACTTTGAGCATGCATGTGACTTGTTTACTTGACACACTATGTCATATTTTCCAAAGCCCTGCAGACATGTCTCAGTGTTTAGGTAATGTCTAAATAGCCTGGCAGCTAGTTATATATTTAATGGTCTGTATTTATTTTACTACTTACGTGCTCAGGTGTACTGTGAGATGCAAACAGATGGAGGCTGGACAGTGTTTCAGAGACGCAGCGGAGGGGCGCTTTCCTTCAACAGGAAATGGGCAGCATATGTTAATGGTTTCGGAAACCAGAGACGTAAGTATTTCTTAACATCCCGCGTGTGTCATGATTTATTATTATGAAAGAGAATTTCATGATAATAAGAGAATTGTGTTTGTTGAGTTTAAATTCCTGATAGTTGTGGCAGTTAATATAAATATCCCAGGAGGATATCTGACCACGACAAGATAGCACACAGGACATACAGAGTTGGGGTTTCTAAAACTAAATACTGTGAGGGGAAGCATTGTGTGAGGATCAGTCACTTCTACAATTCACAGGCTTGAACTTTCAGCTGTGCCTGGAATCTTGCCTGGCTTTCCTGCAGGCGACCCACAAATCTTGTTATTGTGAGGGGCCGAACTCTTTGTCTTTAAAGTCATGGAAACCTGACAAATGTTTCATGGCTTTGAAAAGGGTTTTGAACAAAGGCATCCTCCAGGTAGTTGCATAAACTGAAGAAGGAATTGGTGAGAAAAATGTCATTCCTTTCCTTGTGCTCTGCTTAATCCCTCAGAGGAGCACTGGCTCGGTCTGAAGAAGGTTTACTCTCTGACCAAGAACAAAGCCAAGAAGTGGATCCTGAGAGTCGACCTGTGGGACCATGAAGGAGGCACTGCTTACGCCCAGTACCAAAACTTTAGATTGGGCAATGGGAAATCAGCTTTCAAACTGCATGTTGGGAGATACAGCGGAACTGCTGGTACTTTTTAACTTTTCTCCACTGTCCCTCTTTTCCCTTTGCTTTTTATAGACATGTTATCCCATGTTTTTCACTTTGATTTATGCCGGTTGGAATATTCCATAACATTTTATATTAAGGTCCTTTCAATAAGCTTTAGTTAGTGATGTGAAAAGGCCCTCATAAGTCCTAATAAGATGCTTGTTAACATAAATAAGTCTATAGACGTGTTAATAATAGCATCAACACCTTTTTTTCTTAGATCACAAGACATTTATAAGTAATTATAAGAAACTTGTCAACAAGATCATTACTGAAGAATCATGAGTTCCACAATATTGTTTATAATAACATTACAAACACATTTACTAATTTAATTTACTTATCTATTATGTCATTCTTAAACCTTTACTAACCATTTTTTATTCAGATTAATACTTAATTATGCATGTATTAGCATTTGGCTATGCACTTATTAAAAGGTGCAATATGTAAGAATTGGCCACCTGTTGAATTTATACTCCAAACAAACAGGGGGCACCATATCACTAGAGTAACTGCTAACTGCAGCTAACTTTACCCACTGTTAGCTAGTGAGCTCAGTTAGCCATGCAGCTAGTGATCGAGACTAGGAGTTCAGAGAACCAGGGGAGTGTTGGTGTTTATATCACTTGCACAGGAGATTTGGATCGGAACGGGGCTAGCTGGTTAGCATGCTAACTTCAGTAGATATCTGCAACACAGTACACAGACATCATAAGTTCAGAACCGCTAAATGCTGCCAAACTGTAGCTGTCGTAAACTAGTCAGCTCAGATTAAAGTGCACCCAGCGGTCCAGACTAGGGACTCAGAGGACCAGGGGATTGTTTTGGAAGGTGAACTCGGTCTGCAATGGTGTTTGGGTGGGCTATTCATGTAAAGTGGCATCCATACGAATGCCAGGACACAAGGTTTCCCTGCAGCACACTGATTTAACAAGATAATCAATGGTATTCACTTCACTGGTCAGTGGTGTTAATGTTGTGACTGATCTTTAAGAGTGAAAAGGTATTCAATGTGCCATCAGCTCGTGGCCATATTCAGCAAAAGTTACATTCTAAAATAACCCTCTAAATTCTGAATCCAGCCTTCCTTAAATGGTTCCCAACTTTTGTTCGAAGGTGATGCCATCCGTGGTGCTTATCGAGGCATTGACCAGAATGGCTTCGGCT